>NC_069112.1:44079634-44742134 GCF_025612915.1 Magallana angulata
GATTCCAGCAAACGCCCAGACTTCTTTGTGTTGGAAGATCATCAGCCAAGAATTCCGAATTCATCAGGTCTTTAGCTAGATCTTGATGATCAAATGCAGCTAATACTTCCTTGGAGTTGGAGGTTATCTTGTGAAGACGTAGGTGACCGTGTTCCTCCAGAGCTCTCTTTGTCCGTTGAAGTAACGATACTGCTTCTTCTGTGGTTGCATGTGAAGACAGTGCGTCATCTACATAAAAGTTAAAATGAACAAATTTCTTCATATCTTTGCCATACTTTTCTTCCGCATTGTCAGCTGTTTTTCTTAAGCCGGAAGTCGCCACTGCAGGGGAGGGACTGTTTCCAAAAACATGTACTTTCATCTGGTAGTCAACTAGGGGTTTTTCAAAATCATTGTCCTTGTGCCAGATGAATCTCAAATATCTCCTGTGATCTGCATCAACCATAAAACAATAAAACATTTGCTCAATGTCAGCCATGATTGCAATAGATTCTCGACGAAACCGCAGCAAAACTCCATACAGGTTATTCATCAAATCAGGTCCACTTAATAGTACATCATTAAGGGACAGTCCATCACACTTTGCCGACGAGTCAAATACTCCTCTGATTTTATCTTTCTTCTGTGGTTGGTGTACCCCGAACAGAGGTAAGTACCAACATTCAGTTTCAGGGGTCAAGGGCGGTGCTTGCTCCACATGACCAGCTTCAAACAAATTCTTCATAAATTCATGAAAGTGCATCATCTTCGTAGGGTTCCTTTGAAGGCTCCTATCCAGACTAAGAACTCGATCCATCGCTTGTTGTCGATTAGTAGACGCTCGGCTGTCTTTGTGAATCTCCGACAAGCAGAGAAGCTCTCTTGCTTGTCGGAGATTAACGGAGACATCCGACCGTCTGGTTGAACGAGACTAGAGTTCGATATTAATAGTGCCTGGATCCATACGATTCTTAGAATTGTTTCGATTCGATTATTAATACATGCTTTGAAATCTATCTTTAAATATTACAAAACATAACTCATATGCGGTTTCTCTAAATTCTTGTCGGAAAAGTCTAAAAATCCATATAATATAAAACAGCGTAATTCAAATACAGACTAGAAATTAATTGTCATGCAAGATAAGTTGATTTTAAAATAAATGATAATCGATAAAATCAACTCACGTCAGTTCTTCAGTACTTTGATTGCAATTTTCCAACATCTTGGTTTCAGTTTGTACAGTCAGTTTAAGGATATATTTTACGACATACACCATAGCATAGCAAAGCATTAAGATCAATTCTATGTAAGAATCAAAGTTTTATAAAAGGGTCTGGTCACTCATAGTCACTAATTTTCCTTATATTTCATACATGGACACATCTAGGTGTAAAACGCAAAAGAGGTATTTCTCAAAAAACATCGGAGATTTTTCAACAATTCTCTGAAAGATGAGTTCATCAAAATATATACGATCAACAATAAAGCCCTTTTTTGTGTAAAATACAAAACCACACCACTGTTTTTGGCACACACATAGCTGGCCTTGAATTTGTACATACCATGGAGAATCAAATTTCAGTCTTATATTTTCATTTTCGTCTAAGATAACATGATAATGGTCATCAATACAAGCTTCTTTGGGCATTTTATTTTGATACAAGAAGGAACATTTTGTCTCAAGTAATTCTTCACCACAACACTTGCACTTAATAACACCATCTTGGGAAGCCTCTAAGAATGGATAATCTGAGTCTACATATAAACCACATAACTTTATCTCTGCGTGTTTGTGCTGCTTTTTATAATTATCTTTGGTATCCCAGATACACTGCATGTCGGTGCCTACTTCTGTTCCTCGCTCTCTGTGTCTCTCACAAAAACTTGATAGGGAGAATATAAAAGCAACACAGTGCTTGCAAGTTCCATTGTCCCTGAAAAAAAAAATAAGAAATAAATTATTTTTCATTTGTAAATTATTACTAATACATGCAATATGAACCTGAATAATTCAATAATCAGAATGTGACTACAAATTCCTCTCTATACTGTATCAGTTTTGTGAGATTATGCTTTCATTGAAACAGAAAATACCATGAATGAAATGCAGGGTTGTCCCTTAACAATTGAAATGGCAGGGGACATTTTAAAAAAGTAGAAGGGTGTCTGGGGCTCCTCACCTAGCAGGAGAGTGGCAGAAAAATTTGGGTATTATGTCAGTATAGGGAAGGAGATTCCATGGGTCTTAGAGACAATCCTGTAACATAAGGTTACCTCAATCTGGAATATACTTACGCCACACAAGTGCATCTGCCTGACAAAATTTCCCCAGTTGTCTTGTTTGCCAAGATCCAGACATCATAAGGCTGGGCACTTTGTCTGGTCTCAGGCATGCAGGTTTCCCTCAAGTATATATATTTCTGATGGAGATGATAGGCAGCCTTGACATCATCAATATGGCAAGCCATGTGTAAGCGATACCCATTATCCTGCTTATAAAGTCTTAGTCGTTCGTGAGTCCACCCACACCATTTCATTAAGTATATTTTCTTGCTTATACTGCAACTTATACCCCTGTCTTGCAGATACTTCTTTAGATCTGGTACTTGAACCCCTTAAAAATGAATTTGTTCTGTCATAGTTATGAGACGCCGTAAAACCGGAAGTTTACTTGCTGAACATTTTTGACCTAGCGTGATTAAACAACGAATGTTCCGGATGAACTCAAAACGCGGCTATTGCTCTGTCTGTATACTATGACGTCAAAAAGGTGTGACGTCATATACTTTTAAATGACATTATAGATTTAAACCACTGTATGATACATCATGTGTTTTTCTCCATAAAATTGATGCATGTAATTTAAACATGTCTTATGATAACATTTTAAAGGAATTACTGTTTTAGCATATCATTGATTCTGTTAACAAATCTATGTGAATTAAAAAGATATGTTAAAGTCTGAATGTTTATTTTTGATGCAATAGCTAAATGTCAAGGTCTAGGCCAATACAGGGTATTTGTGGTAAAATGCAAATAAATAAAATTTATGAATAGCAACTGCTCTGTCATGATATTGGGATATGATATATGATCCATTGATACTTAACTGATATAGCATGTTGATTTCGTGTGTGACATGCCATTGAACATATGTTAGCTGCCTGTGGTTACTTATACATTAGAAACATATCCAAACGGAATCCATTATCAAAATAAAGGATTTTCAATATTTTGGTAAATTGTCGACTAAAAGCACCATGGCTACAGACTGATTTAACTTAGTGCTTTTGTCTTCAATATGAAAGGTGAATGCCAGGATTATTTTAATCATATTTGATATAATATTTCATCAAAAACATAATTTTTGGGTAAATCTAAGTATAAGGAGTTCAACATATTATAAACGTGCAACAAGAGAGCATGATGAAATGTTGAAGTGTAAAAATTCCAGTTTGAAATCTAACATGGATGTCTTAATTGAAGGAACTGTTTATTTATGCTTGAAATGAATTACAATATAGACAAAGCAGGTTGAAAACGATTTTTACCGGTATATTGAACCTATGTAAACACAAGAGGCCCATGGGCCACATCGCACACTTGAGGAACAATAGGTATGATAAAGTCAGCTTAATGGAGTCATAATACAAGCAATCTGGACAATGTACAATAATACACGTAGATCCTGTATAAATAAAATCCATTTTCCCCCTTGGAACTCGGATAGCCCTGATTGCTGCCAATATTTACAAGAGCAGACTTTAATCACCGCTCCTGCACATATATAGGAACTCAACGTTACGCAGGCAGGGATGACCGCACACCTACGCAACTCAACAGGTACCAACGTTTCCGCCAACAGCTAAACCTAACGCAAGCAGGGAGTGCCGCACATTTGCGCTAGAAAGGCCTGAACACCTGCAGGGATGACCATACACTAGTGCTCCGACTCAACCACCACCAATACAAGCAGGTATGACTGTACACTTGTATTAATGCGATATAGAGCAGGAATGACCGCACACTTTGTATCGAAGGTTAGAAAACACGGATGTTCACACACTCAATCTACCCATACCTGTTCAAGTTTAACCCCAAACAGTCGCTCATCATAATGTAATATACACTGTCCCTATATATGTGCCGGCCGAAAATAATTCATAGTATCTAAAAATTGGAAATCAAAAATAAACAAACTAATCCGGCCTAACCCAAAACTTCTGATGCAGAACAACTTATATACATTGAATAATTATTATTGTATAAAAATAATCATCACAATAATTGGTTAACAGTGGATGCATTAATTAAAATAATCAAGAATCAATAAATCAAGGGCAACAACTCAATACAGTAATACAAAAAGATTCTAATGAAAAAATAGCTGCCTGCTTCAATTTTATAGTCACATCACATGTTGAGTATTGCAGTTCTCAAAAAAATCCTTTACAATTGCTATAAATGGGATATTTAGCTACATCAAACTCTGAACCTTCTTGTGAGGCCGAAGAATTGTCCTGGAGCCAAAGTTTTAACAATTATAAAGAATCTTGCTGATTAGTTTCTGAGAAGAAGATTTTTAAAGATTTACTCTATATATTCCTATGTAAAACTTTAACACCCCCCCCCATGTCACCCTACCCCCAGGGATCATGATTTTCACAACTTTGAATCTACACTACCTGAGGATACTTCCACACAAGTTTCAGCTTTCCTGGCTGATTAGTTTCTGAGAAGAAGATTTTTAAATATTAACGCTATATATTTCTATGTAAAATGTTAACACCCCCCCCCCCAAATGTGGCCTCACCCTACCCCCAGGGATCATGATTTTTACAACTTTGAATCTACACTACCTGAGGATGCTTCCACACAAGTTTCAGCTTTCCTGGCTGATTAGTTTCTGAGAAGAAGATTTTTAAAGATTTACTCTATATATTCCTATGTTAAATTTCGACCCCCCCCCCCCATTGTGGCCCCACCCTACCCCCAGGGATCATGATTTTCACAACTTTGAATCTACACTACCTGAGGATGCTTCCACACAAGTTTCAGCTTTCCTGGCTGATAAGTTTCTGAGAAGAAGATTTTTAAAGATTTACTCTATATATTCCTATGTAAAATTTCGACCCCCCATTGAGGCCCCACCCTACCCCCAAGGATCATGATTTTCACAACTTTGAATCTACACTACCTGAGGATGTTTCCACACAAGTTTCAGCTTTCCTGGCTGATTAGTTTCTGAGAAGAAGATTTTTAAAGATTTACTCTATATATTCCTATGTAAAACTTCGACCCCCCATTGTGGCCCCACCATACCCCCGGGGGTCATGAATTTCACAACTTTGAATCTACACTACCTGAGGTTGCTTCCACACAAGTTTCAGCTTTCCTGGCTGTTTAGTTTCTGAGAAGAAGATTTTTAAAGAATTATTCTATATGTTCCTATGTAAAACTTCGACCCCCCATTGTTGCCCCACCCTACCCCCGGGGGTCATGAATTTCACAACTTTGAATCTACACTACCTGAGGATGCTTCCACACAAGTTTCAGCTTTCCTGGCTGTTTAGTTTCTGAGAAGAAGATTTTTAAAGATTTACTATATATATTCCTATGTAAAATTTCGACCCCCCATTGTGGCCCCACCCTACCCCGGGGGTCATGAATTTCACAACTTTTAATCAACACTACCTGAGGATTGTTAATAAATAAAAATAGAAAATAGAATTTGACCACAATTGTTACCATGCCCCTTGAAAATCACACCTCACCAAAAAAAAATGTAATATATCTACCTACTGTGAAATAAAACACAACACAATTATAACAACAGGCTGATAGACCGAAACTGTGCATTCATAGTTTTAGTTAAAGTTATAGCGTGGTTAGTTGATAACAATTATACTGCGTCATTCAATATCACAAATAAAATCAGGATTTTCGCAAGATATTCTTATTAAACAAATACGCAAACACGGTGGAACAGATTAATTATCTATTTTTAAAATAAAAATATTAATACTAGGAATATCAATAAATGATTTGGTGAAGATGTATTTTATCATTAGGAATACAAAAACTAATAATATAATTTTTATAATCTATAGATTTTTCTAGAAATAATTTTTATAAAAAAAAAGCGAAGGGAACAACTCTTCAAGAAATGGGAAATGTCATTAGATATGACACATTCCACTGTTACATATTGATACTTATTAATTTTTTTTTTTTTAGGTATTCGATCCGTACATGTATTAGCCCAAGATTCATTAAATCTGGGGCTCTTATAAATCGAATACCTTAAAAGAATTATTTTATATGAAAAATATCACACAATATGATATCATTTTGGTGTTATAACTGAATTTTGCTTTTTTAAACAATATAAAAACTGTCAAACAATCCAAAATTATACATTTAATGCTAAAATTGACAGAATTTCTTTTGATCTATTCTGTCACAAAAAGAGTGATTTTTGTTTGCATAATTTTCTTAAGAAATGCAATAAGGTTTTAGCAGGTTTTAGCTAGGTATATGCACTTTTCGATAAAATCAGTTATATAAAGAGTATAATTATATATTATATAATAATTTGCTACCATTAAATAGTTCTAGTCAAGTAATTTGATAAATAAAGTGTTTGCAGGTTTTAGCTAGGTATATGCACTTTTCGATAAAATACATCATAAAATTAATCAGCCGCTATTCATAAATCGTTCGATCAGTTATATAAAGAGTATAATTATATATCATATAATAATTTGCTAACATTAAATAGTACTAGTCAAGTAGAAAATGTCACTTTAACATAAAATATTTAATTTGAAAGCAATATTCGAAGCTTGTCTTATCACACAAAGAAACTTTGGAAATCTTGAAATCTGATTACATATATCTATTAAAGAAAATTCGTCTGTATCATCATGCACGTCGAACCATCATAAAGGATGTTTTGATTCCATTAAAGCTGTTAGTCAGCGAATACCAAAAGTTACAATTTCCAGCGGCAGCACAGCTTCCGTTTCCGTAGATTCCATTCAGGTTTGCCCACGTACATTCCTTATACCACCAGGCTCCCTTACGTGCAACGGCGCAACTAGTAGAGGCAACATCGTTATCTATATCTGAGGTGCTGAACTTAAAGCCATTTGTATTGGTAGTCCCCTCGCTCTCAATGGAGTCTTCTATTTAGTAGTTAAAAACATATATATATATAATAATTAAAACGATATGTCAGTTTCCTCGTAACAAGAAAATTTAGCAATAGACGATTATTCAGCCATAAGATGCATAATCTCAATGCACATACTGCAAGACAAGTTTTTACCTTTTATCTATTTATTTAACAGACATATCCAAACCAGCTCTAAAATGACCCTCTTTGGCAAGATATTAGGTCGTGCAAAATGTTTTGTAGATCAACGTTGAACAAGTGTAATAGATTTAGAATTAAAAATATACAGCCTAAAATCTGTATTTTGATAATATATACAGATTATAATGTATTTTGTTTAGTATTTTTTATACAGTATAGCAACGTGTGCTAAAGAAATAAACTAACAATGCAGGTACACGTATGCACATAAAACTGATTGAAAAACAAGTTTTTTATTTTTTTTTTTAATTCTGACATATCCCGGTTAATGTATAGATACTGTTTACACCTGGTAACGTCAAAAGAACATGGTATTTAATAAATAAAACATTTGAAAAAATAAATATGGGAGCAAAGGCACACAATCAACATTCACCAAACCAATTTATATATAGTGGGTATTACAAAAAGTACCATAAAAATAATTAGTGCACTGATTCTAAAAAAAAGTTTATTGAGTCCTATATATGACAAAACTATACCATCCCTTGTATTTTTCCTGCATTTATTGTCAAACTTAGGAATAAAAGCATATTGTTCAAATCTGTTTTTGAATTTTAAAATCAATTTTTTGCGTTTTATCAATCCACATTTCTTTTAGATAAAATTGAATAATGTCATAATTTAACTTCTTCGTGACTACTTGCTCTTAGTTGGATCATCTTTTTTAATCATCAGAAAAACACGGTAAAACATACTTTCCCCCCTAAATTTTAAGTAGCTCATCTGCATGGCAATTCCCGGATACAGCCTTAACTCCCCCACTAAGAATGTGAATTCGATTAATTAGGTTATCAATTTAAAATAATTAGTATACATTTAGGATACATTTCATAAATAAATAAATAAATATAGACCAATCCATACTTTAAAAAAGTTAAATCCCTCGGCAGCCATCTTTAGGGAAAACCCATTGATTTCACACAGTAGCCTTTGTAGTTTAGAGGTGTATAACTTTGTCATTTGACATTAAAAATCCGTTTCCGTTGCCCCAGGGTGAGACAACGCACATATTTAAGGAATAAATTAAATTCAAAATCACAAGACGCCCAAATACTTGGTTGCATAAAAAAGGAAAAAGATGATTTTTCCCGTTTGACCTATGGGTTGACCCTGCGAAGGGAAACAACTTTTGCAAAGTGTGGATTGGACTATAATTTGAATTTTGAAAATGTTTTGTGTCTAGATGCATGTACCTGCATTTCCCTGATATGACCCGACTTTCAATCTCATTCTGTATCCATATGATTCGTCAGCTACACTGAAATTGTTATATTTTGCATACGCCCATCCTCCAGTGAATTTCTCGAGACGCACATAAAAATCTGAAGTTCCCAAAGATGTCAGTTGGTGAAGATGATCGTTTCCTGAATAAAATGTATTGCATTAGTTAACTACTGTTTTACAATCGTAAAAGTTGACAAGGATAGGGTATGATGCAAAATGCACGATACATCATAGAAATATTTAAGTCAAATTCTGCATATTTTATTCTATCCTGCATTCTGTAACCAATCAAATGAAAAAGAAACGAAAATTAATGTTAAAATGCATAGACAACATCAACTTTACTTGTAATACAAAGTTATACATATCAGAATCTTTACAAAATGTTGAAGTTGAAAATTGATCTCCGCTACATTTTTTGTCAATTCAACAATAGCGTATGGTTACACAATACAGTGTAAACTTACAACAATTATACTTTTTGATTGGTTTATTTTAAGACCGTTAAAAACAGTTAAAAACAGAGAAACACAAATATTTTACAAAAGATTAGACCTATAAACAGACAAATTATTAGCAAGAAACGGGCGTCGGTTATGTGTTTTTTTCACAATCTTTTTAAAAAAAAATCTCCGATAATAAGGACGCATTTTCTTTCCCGGTAACTGATTTGATGAAAGTGAGAAATATAAGCTTAATTTTTTTGCGTAAAAAATATATATTTTAACAATAGTTCCAAATGATTTATAACAACAAATGCATTTTTTTATTATTCATGAAGTAGTTATAATTACCCGAATCGGATTAACATTTATCGAAATTTTCAACCAAATTTTTTTTTAGGAATAACGGCAACTTCGTTAAATATCATACCAAGCCAGTATTCTCCATCTGGCTCTCCAAATCCTTTTTTGTAATTGTCCCAGAAAAGGTAAAAGTCTACAGATCCGTCTCGTCTGTGTTGAAATACCTATAAATCCATATTTTATTGTACGTAAAAGTGTACATATATACATGTAAATATTTAACAACACATGTAACCTTTAATTACAAACTAATTATTACTACGCTAACATATTGCACGCTACAGCATTACTAAGTAAAATATACTTTGTCTTTTTGTTTTAATAAAATACAAAATGTCGACATATAAAGTGAATCTGCCATTTGTTTTTTGATACAAGTATCTAGTTTAACTAAATTAGATGTTAAAACAAAATCGAAATTTTGCACAAAAAATTTATTTTTTAAACGTTTTACTTTAGAATAAAATGTAAGTCAAAAAAATGGTTCACTATAATCTGCTAAAGGTGTGAGTATTTAAAAAAAAAAAAAAGGAATATTTTTAAAAATCGCATTGATTTGTCAAGTTGAAAATCAACTTCACACTTACTCCTTTGGTTTCCTCGTATTATCATGTTTTTAAAAACATATTTTATATTTTGGCTACATTATTGTTTCTCTTTGATACTGATGACTTTATTTTTGTTAAAGAAAACCAGTTTTAAAGTACTTTATTAATATGATTAAATAACATTCCGATAAAACATTTACTATTCGTGATTTACCTGGACATCCGATGGTGTCGTATACTCGTTATGCGAAGAATCATTGTGGTTCTAAAACAAAATTGCATGTACCAATAATATATAATTATTATTTTAAATAAATTATCATTGAAAAATATGGTATTAGGTTATCATATTTCATATTTTAAACCAATATCGGCTGAATAGCCATATACAGTACTATCCAATTAATATCCATAACAAAAATTGTACACACTATATATTGAATTTAACAAAATATGATACATTATATAAATATGTGTAGTTAAAGAAAATTGATGATGACTACAGACAAAGTAAATGTAAATGAATTTCGTCCTTGCATACCTACCTCTGGCAATTTTTCATATGTAGAATCTACGAGTTCTACATAATCAGGATGCGACCCATTCTATGGAAATATAATAGTAAAAGTACTCAAACTTATCAAATAGCTAAGCCTATTTTTATCTCGCGATAAGTTCTATGAATTTTGAAGTACGTCTTTTAATGCAGTTTGTATCATTCTTTATGAAACAATTTGCAAATATAATTCATTTAGGTAGGAATATATGAAAAAGTTATACAAACCACGGCATTATTGACGGCAACACACGCTTCATAGCTCGAATCTCTCAAACCCTAATCAAACAAATCAGAACTTAAAATCAGCACTTATTTGAATGATTAATTTGTTTCGTTGATAAACGTTTGTGTTACCAAAACATGAAAAAAAAACTATGCAAGTAAACCTGGAAACGATAAAATCAGATATACTTTCGTTTTGTAATAACATGTATATATCTACAAAATCAATAGCTATTTAAAAGTTTGGAACACATAGTGATTGAAGAAAGCAGCCTTTTTTCATGTAAAATATCAAAATATATTTCCCTTAAAAAACAAAAACTTTCTGTCAATGAACATAAATAAGTTCATTAACAATTAAATGCTAGCAGTATTCGTATAATTTTGATGGATAAACATTTTCATTTTTCTATCACATATATACATGTAGATAGCATTGTTATACAAAACTTGTTTTAAAATGAGTTAACACATTAAATGTTTCCTTAAAAAAAGAGATGAAATCAATGACATATCATTAGGTTTATGATCCAGATATATAATATCATCTCGTTATTCTACGCAATGTTTGGTCAAATAAGAGTGTTATGTGACAAGCTATGAGTTGTACATTTTTTAACGTAATTGTCGTCAGAGTACAACATAAGCTGCATTTATATTACCAGGTATGTCAACCCAAATCTGGGTTTTGTTCTGTAGTGTGAAAGAATCATTGTTGGTGGCGGGCCAATATTCGTGGCTTTTGTTGGAAACCGCTGCCAACGACTTTACATACCCGCGAAACTTTAAACAATCATTTATTTAATATGAATCAAAATTGTTCTGATTATAATACCAACGAAATAACGTCCTGATCATGATTAATAACGAAAATGTTGACTACCCACAAACATTGGCACGCACAAATAAAATGATTTAACACTATAAGTGCTTAACAATTATTTGGCAATTAATTACTAATTTCTCTTTTACATGTATTGGACAATTGTTTTTTGTTTCCAATTGTTGTTATGTATTATGAATGATAATAAGATATAAACAGTTAGAAAACCATTAAGTCCACACTTCATTCTGTGTTTTACCATTGTCCCAAGTTTCTGCCTCCCCATTTTTTTTGCTTAATACTTCGATAATCATAAATACCTTTGTGCCCAAACAACATTCATCCAATAAAATGCAAAAAGTCCAGAATTCTAGTTTGAAACACCCCTTCTACCACTAAAGGTTTCAATAAACAGATGGAAATAGAAAGTATACTGGGATTTTGCATTGCTTATGATATAAAAAGTACACAGATTTTAAGTTGAAAAATTATGTGATGATTCCCGATTACCTCTAAATGATTAAACGATGTCAACATTTCTGATCATAAATATCCTTAAGAAATTTCTTTTCGTTCATGATAAGTTCTCTGTAGTAAAAACATTCGATGACAAAAACGTAAACATTGGTTATTATCCTCTGCATAAATTTCAATTGCATTTCTTTGACAGATAGGTAATTTCATAGAAACTTGTCAAATATAGACGGTATCAATAATCTTGGACAGGCAATAGATAACAAGACCCCCCCCCCCTTCTTCACAAAAAAAAATTAAAATTAAAAAATAAAAACAAAACAAAAAACAAAAAAGCCCAAAAACGAAGAAAAGAAAAAAAGAAAACAAATATAATTGTTTTCTTTGGAAATTTATCTCAAACTGGAATAAGATTTGGATGCAGGCAAATATTTTTTTCCTTATCGGTAGACAAAAAAGCCCTCACAATTTAATTATTGATTTCATCAGTAAAATACAACAATAACAATGTCTTCATAAACTATTCAGAACAAAAACACCCCTTGAATACACAGTAAAAGTACAATTTATATTTCATAAATTATTAAATAAGCTATTTAACTTACCTCTGCCATTTTCTTAACAATGAAAACAACTATGATTACGTATACTGTACCGGTTATTTTCATAAACTCATATGCATTAAAACTGAAACTAAACTAAGCTGTGAATCAATCGACAGGTTTCCTTTTAAATTAAATATTTTTCTTCCTTATCTATAGCCATTTCCAAGTTGAAATTCAAATGCAGTATGCACAAGGAATGTGCTATTAAAAAATAAGTAGATGTTAACAGAGATTTAAAATAAAAAACTAAAACATAATTTCAATTGTAGTAAATTTAAAATTTAATGTTAGTTAGATATGAAGGCTCTACAGAGCTGTTTTTGTCATCAGTCAATAATTAATCGTGTAACTTTATTTCTTAAGATATTTCAAATTCTTGATCATGAATTATCGAATTGTTGACTCATTATCAAAAATGGGTAAAAACGAATGTGTAGCTATCAAATCGATCTGTTCTGAGTGGATCGACCTGCTGAAAACAGGAAGAGATTCTTGTAATTGATAAGGACTGAAGAGTTGCATGACACTTGAAAAATCTCAGCTATGTTAAGGAAGGTCTAAGAATTCTACCACGTGTGATTTAGAAAAATTTGCATAAGCCCCGTCCCTTATTCATGAGATTTTACGAGATATGGGTATTTCGGTAATTAACAAACATCTACCAAAATGAATATGATTAATTATTGGGTTTGAATGGTTCAAGAAAGGTGTACTGAAATAAACTATTCTTTATATCTCGCGAAATCATGAAATTCCTAAGTCGTCTGATGACGTATCGAGGTTGACTACGTCACACCGGCGCTTGCAGCTGTGATCAGAATAAACATGTGGACTTCAGTGATATATTTCGGAATTTAACTCGTATACAACCAGCGTGGACAGAAATCGGCATAGGATTCAACAGAACAAGGTAGGATTTATCTGTACTTCCCCTAGATATTGTTTTATATTACCTAATATTGTTGGATGGAACGGAAACGAAGTGAAATTCCTCGGCTTCGATTTTGTTTACTTGTTTACATTTGTTTTTCATGTAATATTGTGTTCAAACATCAGTTTGGTGACTCAGTCAGGCAAAGTAATTGTTCTGCGTTTTGCTAGTTTTGATCATAGAGAGCGTTGGGGCTCATTGTAGCTTTTTGCTGGTCTCATATCGCGATAATATTAGATCGTATTTCCTCCATGTTCAAAGTACACAATAAAAAGTCCATGGCCAAACACTGTATGTGCTAGCACTACAAAGATTACTGTGAGGATCTGGAATGATTATAGACAAGATTGTAATTTGTTTAAGTAAATCGAATGTGTTATTTTATTCAGCCTTTTATGAAGATCTAATTAGTTTTATTTAAGACAAAATTAAAGTGTGTTCAAACTGAATTTCCACACATTTTAAAAAATAAACATTTGATTATGCCTGTTGTAATATCACTGAAATTGAAACCGCCATTAATATGCCCAATAATAGAGTAATGTTTCATTTTCATGTTATCTTTAACACAATAGCTCAATGCTAATTATGACACATTATTCATTTTCAGGGTTACTTAGGCAGTAGATGGTCCACTGAAAACACTTCTTGGGATGTTGATGAAAAGTAGGTACTACAAATGTATATAAATATTTCTTTTACTCACTAACTTCAACTTCATGCATAGTTTGTTGTTTTTTAATCTTATATTGATAATGATACTAATGTAACCTATTATAATAATTTGCATTGATATCTATTGAAATGAAATTTGAAATTGATATATATTCATCATTTCAGGTATTGGTTTTCTTATCAACTGGACTACCTCTTAATATCAAAAAGACAGAAGAGAAGAACATGTAGTGTGCAAGAAGAATTGTCAATTTCCATAAATTACACATTATGACTGAAAAATACTAAAAATCAGAAAACACTAGTCTTGTTGAACAGTTTGTCACAGAAAAGCAATCTCTATAGTATTTGTAAAGTTGATTATCAAAATAAATTCTTGATAATATTGATATATTGTTTCTTCTTGCTTTCTTTAATTAGTACTAAAATATCAATTATGATTACAAGTAAACCTGATTATACATTAAAAGAACTTATTCGTCAGCATAGTAACATAAATTATTATGAAACATAAATGTGTAAATTACAAACTCAACACTTACACCCCCCCCCCCCCCCCCAATAAAGGCAACTGGTGAAGTTATGTTTTTCCAATTTCAACAATTTTATAATGATGATTGGTGTGAACAGAAACAACATTTTAACATTATTTTAGTGAAATTCACAGCGTTAAATTATTTTAAGAATGAAAATTAAAATCATGATCTTAGTCAGTGTTGCGTTTGAATTTCACGCAAATGACGCTGAAAGTGAAGTGGGTCAGATAAAATGCAGAAGTGCAAGGGCATACACTTGATCAAATATATTGAAAATTTCCATGTCTTACCATTGTATCCCTATTATATCAAAAAGTGCTGGGAGCTGTATGAAGTCGCTACGCATTTCATATAAATAAGCGTTAATTGCGGGAAATCCCAGTTAATTGCTGTTCATACACTGTTTACATTGAATTTAATAATTGTTCTTACTTGAATATTTTAAGCTCCCAGCACTTTTCGAAATTTTGAAGGTTCATTTTACAAGTTAGAAACAGAAATAACTATATTTGTTTATGTTATGCCCTTGCACTTTGCATTTTTTCGTATTATTCCTGGTTCATCTATTTTTAGCAGTATCACGTGACAGGGTATTCCCAAGAGACTCAAAAATTGCTCATCCGATAACAAATTATTTAATTTGTATAATCGATAAAATACCACTTTGTTTAACAAATGTTTGGGGTAGAATACCAAGATTGTTCAAAGGCTTACACTTTATGTGATAAATATCGCTATTTTTGTATGGACGCCCTTAACATAGCTGAGATGTCCTCGAAACATCAATTCATTTGCAATAGCCGTTATCTTTAGCTGGTACGCCACTTGCAGAGTGGGACTGATAGCTAAACATTGTTAAAAGTATGCGAGAATGATTTTGATCGATAGGTGTCTCTCTTATCCAGGCTGTATAGAACCTTACTGACATGGTAAAAAAAGAGTATATGTATAAATATTTCAGAAATGTAGTATATTTCACCACAGGTAGACATTCAATATTATGTGTTTTAAACATTTACATTTACACTCGGATTTATTTGTACATTTTCCTTCTTACAAAATCGGTGTTTCGTTTGAAATCTCACACAACCAAATTTGAACAGATCCTATTCTAGTTTCCATGTATCACGATCCAGTTCTATCCAGATTTATAACGATCTTCAATACGCTTGCCTCTAAATTCCCAATTTTCGATAGTCAAGCCATGCGTTAGAGTTAAGCTTCGTGAGTGCAGGAATTGTTAACTTAAAGTTATAATAGCATGGGGAACATTACGGTTACGTTAAAGACTGTCAAAATGTTCCTGGGCACACTGGTAGATTCGGTAAACCGGTAAAACTGCATGAACTACCATAGAGACAACACCTTCGCCCTGCTTGGCTTAGAGCTATAAGTCGTAAACAGTTTAATCCCAAGCGAACTCGGGTAAGATCATAATTTCTCATTCGCAGTGAGGTACATATAAATCACCACCTTTTATGATATGAAAACACACTTTCCTCAACAAATCAAGACCTTCTCATTTGCACCCTCTTTTTCCACTTCTTGCCCCGTCTCTTCTCTCCCTATCCCCCTACTCCCCACTAGAATGCTTATTGTTAATGAACTTTTTCATTGAGTTTAGGTGTGTTCTGACCACTTCTCTGGTGGTAATTGAAGGAATAAGAACAATCAAACACCAACCTTTTTTCCCTCCGTACAAGACAGTGAAATCGGTTAGAATAAGACTTTCAAAGAAAGGTAATAAAATGAACCTAGAAAGCCCAGCCCAAGCAGTAGATGTAAATGACCACAAGTGAGTAATGTAACAATTTGAATCAAAAAATGTTAAACTTTATCATTTTTATAAAAAAAAATGTATTGAAATATCAGGTACATATATTTGTAACCGTAATAACGAGAATGAAAATTTTAACATTGTTTATCATATTTTTTCTTATTATAAGGGTCAGATAATGAGCATAAGTATGATAAATGAGAATGTCAGAATTAGATTCTTTGACCAGTTGAAAAGTTAACACAAAATCTATAGGAAAAATGGAAGTGTTTATTTTCTCGTGAATTATCTTATATTTCAGTAATTCTGTACATCAAAGAGTACAAAGACCATCTCCCCAACATCCACATTTAGATAGCCCTACTTAAAGCAAATCAGGCAAGGATATTTTGTTATCCCTCTCGGACAACTTCTCGAACTGTGAACTCCATAGAAGATATTTAGGACAATAATGACAAAATGTTGTTTTATACCGGACTTTCAGATTGTGACACATAAAAAGCATTATTAGAATGCTTAATACAACAAGAGCAGACAACATTGTTTTGGGTTCTTCTGCTGTGAAATTGATGCAAAGAAAGGGAGAGTGAAAAGGAAGCTTAGAAATTAGGATGCTTTTATGGTTCTTATGCGAATAAGAAAAATCCATCATCTCTACAAACCCAGAGTCTCACTTTTTTTTGTATCTCCTCTTTGGGGTGGATAAGTATCAGATAACCAGAGAAAGTGGACTGTACATGTATGATCTACTACAGGAGTGTGATGCTGTTAAAGTGGACAAATGATAATGATTTATACACATTAAAGATGATTAATCACAAAATGTTAAATTGTACTGCCCTCCATTTCTGACATAAAATCAAGAAAGAAGTTAAAAACACCAGGAGGATTGAATCTGCACGCATACACGTTGAGCGCAAAATGAAGCATATCAAGAACTTTTGTGCGTATTCTGCAAGAAGTTAGACCAATAACCTTATGTGACATTGTAGATGAAGTTTTTTTTGTGAGTGCATTTCTTATAATTTGTTTTATCACCTCTTGTAACGCAGGACAAAGTACTATGATAAATGTTGTGTCTGTGATGATCATGTTATTATAAATAAAACATGCACATATTTCATTGGTATACATTTAAGATAAAATCTTATGCAATAAACTCTGAAAATAAGAAGAAAAATGTCTAAAACCTCATTTCACTGCCATCGCTGGAAAGCAGTTTTGGCACCCAGCGGACACTGATAATCTTTTCTGAATTTTTTGTTAGTATTCTGTGTATTGTTGATGAATTTTTGGAAAATTGAAAGAAAACTGTGTGTTGTTGGTGAACTTTTTTAAAATTGAAAGAAAACTGTCCTTACCGTCAAACACCATTCTTAATTGATTTCTGCACCAGTGACACAAGGTCCAAACTCAACACAAAACTTTCTGTTTGACCGCTGCTCTACCTTAACGTCCAAATTCATTACGCCCTGAGTGCAAGATAAACAGATCTTGATAAAAATCGCATCTGGTTTCCGTATCTGAAATCAAAAATATATCAAACAAATGACGTCATTATAATGTATAAAAATGACGTATAAAAGAACTCGGTCCACAACATCCCTCATTTGGCCTAGTAAATTTGAAAAAATTACACAAAGATTTAGAACATTTCTAGGGGAATATTTTCCATCTATATCAGAGTCCAAATCAAAATATGCACTAGTTTCCTTTCACCGGATGTTTGCAAATGAACACTAATTGCCCAAACCCTACCCGGTTCACAATTTTCCGGGAAAACCTTGAAGTTTTACTAAATTCAGTCGTAAAATTCACCAAGAGCGCATTCATTACGGCTCAATTTTATTACAGAAAATAAAGATATAGCATCAATTGAATAAATTACATTCAAAATATTAAGCCGTAAACAATGCGCTCATATCGGGAAAAAATAAATACAACATTCGCGGCAACATCAAAGATGTCGTCTGGAAGCTGCTAGCTGTCAAGATCAAAAGAATAGCGTTATGTAACGAATACACGAAAGAAAGCAAACCTTTTTACTGGATTCATAAAAGTTGAAGGTGAGGGTTTTTTTTATTATTCTATCGATCATTTGTTCTATAATTGAAATTTTTATATAATATATTCTGTAAATAATTAAACAAACTTGAGAAGAGAAAAGTCACGTCACCCTGTTGACATTTTGAGCACTCGGGGAGTCATGTCGGTTTTTTTCTTGGCTTATTTACTTTTTTTGTTAATATCAGTCATAGAGTGTATACATGTATATAGTAGGCATGTATAATTTTATAACAGACAGTTTATTTTCTGTGCTTCGTACAAGTTCATAACGTCCTTCTACTCTCATACCCATGTACATATACACCAACACGCTCGGACTTAGCAGAGTAGCATTACCTATATAACGTTTTACTCTTTATTTCCTTATCCATTTTCAATTCGTCAGTTTAAATTACTAATCAAACATTCTATAAACATGGACAAATGCCACTTAAAGTAAAAAAAATGTATATGAACTTTTCATAATGAAAAGAAAAAAAGTTTCTTTCACTTTTTGTTCTTGTAAATGACAATAAAACTCATACAAAAGGAAGAGAGAAAAACTTCGTATGACTACTTCAGATAAAGAACACATAGAGATAAATGTTGTTTATTAATTTGAATCATACCTTGTTTTCTATGTGATATATACGTTTGTTGTTTATTTTATTTTTTTTTATTTCAATAAAGGGCAATAACTCGAATTGGCCTACAGGTGCGGATCCAAAATTTTAACTATATTAAAAAAAACCCAATGAAAATGAATTTCGTTATACTACACTGTACAATTACCTTTATTCAATATTGTGGAAATGAACTTGACAACAGGGAATGTTTATCAATTTAAAAAAGAAAATGAACAGCATATCAAAATATCAGCATATTGTAACACCCCCCCCCCATTTTTTTTATGTGTTATTGTTAAGCTACATAAAATTTGCAAATTTATAAATGATTTGCAGCATATTCTTGTATACATTTTATAGTCTGTCTCATGTTACAGTTTCCAGCCATTTTTTATGAATTTTAAAGATAATACCGGTACAAATACCTGACAAATTGAAACAAGGGGAAAATTATAATTTTGTCATTCACAATTTGATTCTTCACAATTTTTACCTGGAAAAATTAACATGAAAGAAAACAAATTAATAATGGAAAATGTTTAAATCTTTCTCCATTCCAAAGTATTTGGGACACCTTGCAAACTTTTTCAACTTACTGATCTGGGTACTCATTTTGTTTGCAATTATGCAAAATCCCCGTAGACTTTCTTATTTTGGTTGTTTATTAAAACTCTAAACAGAAGAAGGGCATATAAGAACAGAAAATCTGGACCCTTTTCATTTCAGTAAATGGACCGATCCCGCGATTGGTAATTCGATAAAAAAGGTATTACAATTGATTGATAATCAAAATATTAAGAAAAAAATGGTGGAAGCAGAAACTTTAGACAGAGTATAATACATAACTGTGTGTTTTTATATTTTCCCTTAACATTGTATTTTATTAAAATAAATATTTCAGAAATGCCAGGTTCTGGTCAGAAACACTACGGCTGTTTCAACTGTCCTAAAAGAGTAAGACAGAAGGATAGGCACATTATATCGTCTAGAAATAGAGCTTTCATTGCCAAATTAACAGGAAGGACTCCATCAAACAGTGACTTTCTCTGTAACAAATGCAGATGTATGTGCCAGCATCACATCAAAAGGAAAACCAGTATGCCCAGCAGGGTACAGCAGGTTCCAGCACAATCCACTGAAGCTCCTCCATTCAGTCCTCCATCCATTCCTCTCCCATTTCCCAGCACATCTAGAGGACATGCTTCATGCTGCATGTGCAAGCGCCAAGGTCCAAAGCTGGTTGTGGTTCCAGTAGGTGTAAGACATCACATCTTCATTACTAAAGAGGTCATCATCCCTGCTGGAGCTCGCTGCTGTCCAAACCACCTACAACAGAACATAGACGATCTCAATCCTTTATCTGATTCTACTTTGTTTAATAAGACAGGAATCACAGAACTAGTTAAGTTTTTGCGGAATGAGGTTTTAAAGAAGGAGAGGACGAGATTAGACTTTGATAGCCGCGGGAATCTTGCTTCAACAGATTACCAAAGTCTGCTTGGAATTCCAAAAACAGCCTTTGAGGACTTACTGAAATATGTTGAGGGGAAAGTGAAGGTCACTCCAGTAAGAACAGTGCGGACAACCTTGGCCATATTTTTAATGAAATTAAGAGGAGGGGAGTCAAATCGAATTCTGTCCACTCTATTCAACATATCCAAATCCAGTGTACATAGAGGTGTGAAATCAATACGGACAGTACTGATGAATGGTGGATTTGTAGCCGAAAATCTAGGATTTGGACATGTTACCAGGAAACAGATAATTCAGGAGCACACAAGACCTCTGGCCCAGATGATTCTTGGTGATACAGTTTCCCAGCCAGCAATACTTGTCCTTGATGGTACTTATATATATATACACAAAAGTGGCAATTTCAAGTTTCAACGACAGTCATTCAGTCTTCACAAAGGACGGCCACTGGTGAAGCCAATGATTATTGTATCCACAACAGGTTACTTTGTGTCAGTACTGGGTCCTTATATTGCTAGAAACAATGATGCTACAATCCTTAACCACATAATGCACAGCAACCTTGAGGACATTCGGAGCTGGGTACAGGAGGAGGACATATTTGTGGTTGATCGTGGGTTTAGGGATTCCTTGGATTGTCTGGAGCAGATGGGGATTAATGCCAAAATGCCATCATTCCTTAACAAAGGAGATAAGCAGATGTCGACAGAAAATGCAAACACCAGTCGATTAGTGACAAAGGTATGGAATATAATTAGTATCAGTATATCTTTCAATATAAGATATATTTGTAAAATAAATTAACGCTTGTAAATAACCTTCTAACCTAAATAGTACCATTTATGTTTGAGAAATGAAAGAAAAACCTATTAATAATTATGACTATATGTTCCATATTATGTTTCACAGATACGTTGGGTTGTTGAGTCTGCCAACGCTAGGATCAAGCAATGGCGTTACCTAAGACACATCCTACCTTCCAGTCAAATTCCCTACATTGGTGACTTTGTCAGGATTGTGTGTGCCATTTGCAATAGACAAGTTATTACCAAATATTATAAAAATATATAAAAATCTACTGGGTCTTTTATTTATGAAATCAAAACTCAAACTTGCTAGATTTGAAATTTTTAATAAATATTTTAAAAAATTGAGTATCAATTGTACATGTATTTCTATTATTTTGCTATGAATATGTAATACAGTTATATCAAATAGATAAGGGATTTTTAAGGTCTTCCGTTTCCAACGGAAGACCTTCTTGTTATTCTTCGGTTTCTTTTTCCCTATTCTTATTATTATTATTTTTTCCCCTTTTTTTGTGCACGCGATTTCTCAGAAACGGCTCGGCCGATCTCGATCAAATTTTAGGATGTGATAGATAGTGGTCTGAACTTGATTGGAAATTTTTTGTATTGATGACGTCACATCTGTTTTTGAGATATTGAGAGTTTTCTAATTTTTATATGGGTATTTTGTCTTCTGTTGTTCTCCTAAACTATAAGAGATATTAAGCTCAAATTTTTAATGTAGGTAAAGGAAAGATTGAAGTTTTGCATGATTGTTGTTTTGTATGTTTAGCACTACTGGCGCCAAAGCTCGCTATGGCTCGAAAATTGACATTAAAAAAGCGTCGTGAATTTTTGTGTTTTTCTCTCTTTATCTCTTTTTTGGAAAATATTTTGTTAAAACATGTAATGTAAAAAAGGTTTATATTTACAAGACCTTTCTGCTGATATCAAGAAAAAGGGGCTGGCCCCTAATATTAGGGACCTAAAGGGCTCTAAACTCTTTTACCCATAACTCTTTACCGAGGGATATTTTGTAATAAATTATAGAAGCAAATATGTTTATCTTACAGTTATGAAGCCGAGCAGTATAACGATTTTCTCATATGTTACGTAATTAGGGATTTTTAGGGGTCAGAAATCCAAAACTTTGACCACCTATATCTCAAAAAGGAAAACTATTTTGAAATGCAGTATAAAAGAAAAGATGCTCAAAATGATGTTCTTAACACCATGCAACCTAAAAAATTTGGTTCAGCGGCCCCAATATGGAGATAAGGGACCGGCCCCTAAAACATTCTTTCTCAGATATCTCAAGAATGGTAACGACTTTCTGAACACTTGTTGAACAAAATGTCTTTATAATCAAATGACCTTTCATTTGATACCAAGAAAAAGGGGCTGGTCCTTAATATAAGGGACCTAGAGGGCTCAAAAGTCTTTTAACTATAGTTCTTTACTGAGGGATATTTTGTAATAAATTATAGAAGCAAATATGTTAATCTTACAGTTATGCAGCCAAACAGTATAACGATTTTCTCATATGTTACGTAATTAGGGGTTTTTAGGGGTCAGAAGTCCAAAACTTTGACCACCTATGTCTCAAAAAAGGAAAAATATTTTGAAATGCAGTATAAAAGAAAAGATGCTCAAAATGATGTACTTAACAACATGCAGCCTAAAAAATTTGGCTCAGCGGCCCCAATAAGGAGATAAGGAACCGGCCCCTAAAACATTCTTTCTCAGATATCTCAAGAATGGTAACGACTTTCTGAACACTTGTTGAACAAAATGTCTTTATAATCAAATGACCTTTCATTTGATACCAAGAAAAAAGGGGCTGGCCCTTAATATTAGGGACCTAGAGGGCTCTAAAGTCTTTTTACTATAGTTCTTTACTGAGGGATATTTTGTAATAAATTATAGAAGCAAATATGTTAATCTTACAGTTATGAAGCCAAGCAGTATAACGATTTTCTCATATGTTACGTAATTAGGGTTTTTTAGGGTTTAAAAGTCCAAAACTTTGCTCATCTATATCTCAAAAAGGAAAACTTTTTTGAAATGCATTATAAAAGAAAAGATGCTCAAAATGATGTACTTAACAACATGCAGCCTAAAAAATTTGGTTCAGCGGCCCCAATAAGGAGATAAGGGACCGGCCCCTAAAATATTCTTTCTGAGATATCTCAAGAATGGTAACGGATTTCTGAACACTTGTTGAACAAAATGTCTTTATAATCAAATGACCTTTCATTTGATACCAAGAAAAAGGGGCTGGTCCTTAATATAAGGGACCTAGAGGGCTCAAAAGTCTTTTAACTATAGTTCTTTACTGAGGGATATTTTGTAATAAATTATAGAAGCAAATATGTTAATCTTACAGTTATGCAGCCAAACAGTATAACGATTTTCTCATATGTTACGTAATTAGGGGTTTTTAGGGGTCAGAAGTCCAAAACTTTGACCACCTATATCTCAAAAAAGGAAAAATATTTTGAAATGCAGTATAAAAGAAAAGATGCTCAAAATGATGTACTTAACAACATGCAGCCTAAAAAATTTGGCTCAGCGGCCCCAATAAGGAGATAAGGAACCGGCCCCTAAAACATTCTTTCTCAGATATCTCAAGAATGGTAACGACTTTCTGAACACTTGTTGAACAAAATGTCTTTATAATCAAATGACCTTTCATTTGATACCAAGAAAAAAGGGGCTGGCCCTTAATATTAGGGACCTAGAGGGCTCTAAAGTCTTTTTACTATAGTTCTTTACTGAGGGATATTTTGTAATAAATTATAGAAGCAAATATGTTAATCTTACAGTTATGAAGCCAAGCAGTATAACGATTTTCTCATATGTTACGTAATTAGGGTTTTTTAGGGTTTAAAAGTCCAAAACTTTGCTCATCTATATCTCAAAAAGGAAAACTTTTTTGAAATGCATTATAAAAGAAAAGATGCTCAAAATGATGTACTTAACAACATGCAGCCTAAAAAATTTGGTTCAGCGGCCCCAATAAGGAGATAAGGGACCGGCCCCTAAAATATTCTTTCTGAGATATCTCAAGAATGGTAACGGATTTCTGAACACTTGTTGAACAAAATGTCTTTATAATCAAATGACCTTTCATTTGATACCAAGAAAAAGGGGCTGGCCCTTAATATAAGGGACCTAGAGGGCTCAAAAGTCTTTTAACTATAGTTCTTTACTGAGGGATATTTTTTAATAAATTATAGAAGCAAATATGTTAATCTTACAGTTATGCAGCCAAACAGTATAACGATTTTCTCATATGTTACGTAATTAGGGGTTTTTAGGGGTCAGAAGTCCAAAACTTTGACCACCTATATCTCAAAAAAGGAAAAATATTTTGAAATGCAGTATAAAAGAAAAGATGCTCAAAATGATGTACTTAACAACATGCAACCTTACAATATTTGATCAGCGGCCCCAATAAGGAGATAAGGTCCGGCCCCTAAAATATTCTTTCTGAGATATCTCAAGAACGGTGAGGAATTTCTAAACACTTGTTGAACAAACTCTTACACCTGAAACAAAATAGTATCAGGCACTTAAAATGAAGATCCTCTTTTCCTGTTTTAAATCATGTATAGCTGTTAAATAGCAAAATCAAGATCGAACATAAACCTCAATTTCTAAAATCAGACGGAAGACCTCCTCGTTGCTCGCAACGAGATCGTGTCTAGTTCTTCTTATAACTTTTAAGCCTTGTATTTTTTTTAATACAGTTTAGTTAAAAAATACACACATGATAAACTCATTACTCACTTCAATTTTACTTTAATTCAGATACCTAAAACCCCTTGCTAGTGGAGACACTGAAGAAGACCAGGCCCTTGGTGCAAAAATGGTTTTTCTCTCCAAGCAGGTGAATACCCTTCAGCACCATATAGAAGAAAACCATCTAGACAGACGATCAGTATGCTGGAAGGAGGCTGATGACTTGATGGACTTTCCAAACATGGATGAGGAACAACTTAGAGCCATCACATGCGGTGTCTACCAACTGCGTCTATCACCATCCTACGCCCAAGAACATATAGAGGGAGACTGCAGCATCCAAGTCCACAGAGAGGAGCCAGGCCTTCTTCGTGTAAAACTGCAGAGTCGTCACATGTCATCAAGATCCTACCTACTGTGGATACAATATGGTGAGGGTGAAGTCAAGGCTTGGTACTGCAAGTGCAGGGCTGGTGCTCGTGTTGTGGGTATGTGTTCCCATGTTGCTGCCATCCTTTGGTATCTGGGACATGCTCGCCATCAAAGAGATGAGAAACTGGGAGTGCGAGACTGGGGGGAGTTTGTTGACGATGCCACACTGGTGGATGACTCTGACAGCTCCAGTGAAAGTGATGAAAGTGGACCAGAGGAGTAGATGTGTGACAAGTATGTCCAGTTTAAGTTGTACATTTACCTGTACTGTTCTGTTTTTTCATTGTATGTTGACTTTGATAAACTAATGTTTTGTTTAATTGTTCAATCTGTATGGATGAGAGAGAGAGAGAGAGAGAGAGAGAGAGAGAGCATATATCTTATTGATGTGAGAGTGTGGAGAGAGAGAGAGAGAGAGAGAGAGAGAGAGAGAATGAATGAGCATATACATGTATTTTATTGATGAGAGAGAGAGAGAGTTATCACTATTATCATGCATAAACAATTGATATGTAAATGATTCAATGTATTATTTCTGCAGCAATTTAATGTTTTAATACTCAAATACTTTGTATATATAATTGTAATAACTGTAATGTCAGAAAAAATGCATGTTAATACATATCCTGTTACTCCTGTAATTAATTTTCATAAGCTAATCAACCATGATCTACTGGCATTTAATTTATTCATCTTTCCTGGCAAATATTATTTATATCAATTTAATACACATCATTGTTTTTTTTTATTTCTGGGTTATGGATAATATAATAATTAAGAACTCAGCATATGTGTTGTTTTATCTATCGACACCGACTGACTTGATCATGCATTAAGCTAATAAAAAATAACCTTCTATAAGCTATAAGCTTCATAAAAAATAGACAAATTAAATTAAGAAAATATTGATGTTAAAATACTTACACTTTTCATGTGGATTGTAGCTAGAATACTGATGTTCGCTGCAAATGTTGTTGTCAAAAACTCCCGAGTAAATTCGAGTCGATAATGTTTTTACAGGAAGCGGTGTCGATTTAGTTCGTTGCTGTGCACATATGGTCCATGTGTATCAATAAAGAGCATCCAGAAGGATAGTTTGAATAATTTAATTGAGTTTAAAAACTGATTATACAATTAATCCTTTCTAATCATACATTCTGAATAAAAAAAAATTGTATTGTCATAATTGAGATCATAAATGCTTTTTAGTGCATCAGCCATGGTTATGTACCCTGTAAATTAAGACCCTCGATATAACATGTTAACCATATTGTTATTTGTAATTTTACCGCAGCATATTGCAATAAACAAAATTATTAACACAGTTATTTATTTTGATTTCCCTGCACACATATTTTTCAATCATTTGCTGAATAATGCACATTCATGTACACAGCACTGTGCATCGTGATCATTTTCATGCAAATAAGCCGACTTGACAATTTATAACACCATATTTAACGACGTTCTACAAGAAAACTATGAGAGATATTAAAAAAAGAAAAACATTTCCAAGAAGCACATATTCTAGAGAGTATATGATGGTAAAATTTTCAATATTTGAAACTAGGCCATTTTTCATGGTGTGTGGGTCGAGTTCTTTTATTTGATTTCCCATTGGCACTTATATTTGTCATTCCGTTATTAAATACGAACTAGTCATATTACATCATTCACTGATTTTCCGACTACCTCTGCCATCAATTCATCTACAAATTGATTTGCTGCTATTAATTGTTAGGGACTATTCGATTTTTATGCCAATTTTCTTTTTAAAAAGTCAAAGAGAAAGTAAAAAAGCAAAGTGTCTCAATCCCAAACAACGCCCGTATATATAGTCAGTAAATGTACATGTATGATGTGAGAGTTGATATCATGATGTACAATGTAAATAGTGAAAAAAAAGATAAATAAATGTTAAATAACTGTTGTGCATTTAATGTAGCTGCTTCGAATTAGAGGTTCTGCTTTGAAGATTTATTCTCGGTTTTGAATACATTTCAAACAAACTAACCTTTTCACATTTTTTTTCTAATTAGTTTATTTTACCAACAATGAAACACACATTCCAAAGTAGATTTGCACTAACTTTCAAATACTAGTAATTGAGTACATGTCCTTTGGTAAATGTGAATTAAGAAATACATAAATGTAATGATGTTAAGCACATTTTAGTTAATACTCGTCTAAAAAAAGAAAACAACAACCTTATCAGTGAAAGAATTATGTCTGCTTTAAAAATCAAAACAAACATACGCAGAATTAAATTGTTAGAATGTGATAAAAATTGTTAAAAAGAACAACTTATTTCTTTTTTTTATTTCAGCAGCTTTATAAGGGCAAAGAACATAAATGTTCAGTGTTAAAATATTCATAAGACATTTACACCAATGCCATACATGTAATGCGCCAGATGAAATGAACCTTATAAAGTAATCCTTCTTCATCGGGAGCACACAATGCATTGTTTGTCATTTACCACCCACTTAATAATGCAAAGCGTTACAGTACATGTATATACTACAGGTTAAGGGATGCTAAATCTAATTAAAGCATCTGTGGTTTATAAACATTATGTTAAGCGCCTTGCCACCATCAGATCTTAAAGGGCTTTTAACCTTTGTATTTTATTTTCATGTCAGTGTAATGAAAATGGCCGTTTTCTCCTCTTGAATCCACTCGGTTTTATAATTACGACCTACATATGTAAGAATAAGGCAGAACAAATATCATTGACTTAGATAAACGTCTTAGTCCTATATGTGCATTATAACCCAGAGCAGGCTCGCATGGTATGTGTGTAACTATACATTAAGTATTCATGCATGTATGTACATTGATTATCCTTCGTTATTTCGTTAACCCCTTTTTATGACAACTTCGACTTTTATGTGTAAAGTATGAAATAATTACATGCTTTGGGTTTTTTCCAGCTTATAAACGAGGGGTACAATCTCATATATCCTAATTATGATTTATGTCATACTTTTTATCATCACACTTATTGGTGACAATCTTGGTCAAGTCATTTACGAGAGCATGGCGGAGGACAAATCTATTGATGCAATGCAAATCTGTTACAAGGAATTTTATAGTAAGTAAGTAAGTAAATTTAGTAATAAAACACATATCATGGCACGAACAAGGCTCAGCTTATCCTATAATGAATTGAAAAATATACGTTTACACAATCCGGTTGAAAGTGAGATACGTGTATAAAAATCGTTTGTTTTATTTACAGAAAGAGAACTGTTTCTTGAAAACCAAGTTAATAAATTAACAAAGGAAGTGAAGTCGATAAAAGGTATATAATTTTAACTATGATTTACTTGTTTCGATGTTTGAATTCATTTTAAATACCTGATTAGAATAGTAATTTATTTGACATTACCTTCATTACAATTGTAGACATCAATATTATGTTCTGTTTTTTTTTATCAGATATAACAAGTTCTAAATGGCATTATTTGCAGCTATGTCAATTCTACCAGGATTCCATTAAGCTTGAATATCATAAATACACGTTTAAGGTTGCATGAATTATAACATTCTTATCAAAATTCACTCCATCATTTCTGAAACGCCTTTCAAGTCTGACGATTTGGTTTGGTGGCTGTAGTTATTTTTTAGATTTGACCTCCTTTAGAAGGAGCGTTCTGTATAAGAATATGGTAAAGTGCCAAAATTCCATAGGTGAAATTTGTGATTTTCTTTTCTTAATACTAGGTTATTTCTAAATCATATATCAAAACTTTACGAAGATCTGATGAATAATTTGTTGGCCATTTAGCAGAATTTGCAAATAGATAAAATGATCTTGTGTGACCAACTTAATTTGTTGAATTTTCCATTTTCCGTACAATTAATTTAATTGTATGATCCGTTTTTCTAAGTAGATGTATTCAGGTTTGTTCATTTTACTTTTCCTTTTATCTAATTAAAAAACAAACAAAGACAAATACCCCCCCCCCCCAAAAAAAAAAAAGAGAGAAAAATAAAAAAAATAAAAAGCATCTTGTTTTGGAAATCTGGTCATCGTACTTTGCTTATAATGAAGTTATGCATACTGTGAAGATATACTACATGCAAATGAAACGGTGCGTATATAGTTTGTTTTTTCTTTCAAGGATGGACTATGTTTATGAACTCAGAGTATTGGCTGGGTCGCGATGAGGTTACTTGGGATAGAGCAAAGGTAGCAGTGAACGGTGTTTGTTGTTTGATGCATTTAAAATGAGAATTAATTAAGAATTGTTTATATTTTATACTTTTTCAGTTAAATTGCATGGCAGAGGATGGTAAATTAGTTGAAATAGAATCATATGCAGAAGATAATTTTGTTCGGGCTTTAGCTATGGAATTAACAAGTAAGATTAAATTTTTAAAAAATACTCAGTTTAGGCAACATCTTTACTTATGTATTAAAATATTTAGTAAACATCCTTAATTTTGATTATTTTAAGTTTCTAAAGAATAAACAATGAATATGAAAATTACTTTTTTATCAAACCGTTACTCATATCTGTATAAATGAATCTTTTACTTTTTCTAACAAAACCAAAAAATGCAAGAGAAAACGGCAAGGAGAAAGGCATGCCTAGATTATTGGAATACATATCTTAACCATACATAATGATCTTATATTAACTCCATATGTTAACAACATAATGTAGAAACGGTTTGGCTAGGAGGAACTGACGTCGGGACTGAAGGGCGATGGGTTTGGGGGTCCAACAGATCCCCATTTACATACAGCGCATGGAACAGAGCCAAAGGACAACCAAATAACTACAATAATCAGGACTGTCTCGGTCTTTATCGTCCATACAACCTAACGTGGTGTGATGAGAAATGCGAAACAAGATACCAATACATCTGCGAAAAAGAGATTACTCAAGATTCATAGAAAGCAAACATCTTCTGTTCAAAGACTGTGTTCATCATGTTTTGTTTGTTTTGATTTGGGTTTTTTTCACAGGTGTTTTTGTCGTCTTGCTTTAAACATTGATATGTTAATTAAAAGTGACGGTCTTCAAACATGTATTTTTATTCAAATAAACTTTGAAATATATTTATACAACGGTGTTATTGGCAACTCATATATAAATAATATCTTAATGCATAAATATATCCCTGCTCCAAAGCATACATACTGTTTTATAAGTGTATGGCTGTCAGTGTATCTATCTGTATGTCTGTTCGTTCGCAGAGCATATCCGTCACATTTTTCTCAAACAAACACAGATATCAGAAAGTTAACGAAGTGACTTAGGTGACCTAAAATACAAAGCCTAAATGGCGTAACAAACGTATTTACTTTGAAAATGTGCTTATATGAATGCAAACAAATGTTTTTTGAGTCTTTACAACGCATTATTTCATGCAAAAATATAATTAAAAGTACAGTTAAACTCGGTTATAGCGAAATCCTAGGGACCAAATTATTTACTTTGTTATATCCGTATAACAAATTCGTAAAAATAACTATAGCAAATTCACTATATACATGTTTTCTTCACCAAACTAATTTTTACTAATTGAGGCTTAGAATAATGATATATTACTTTGATACATATAATGATTGGATTGTGAGTCGAAAATTTTATATGAAAATATATTCATTTAAACTATCACGTTAAAAGTACTTTATTAAACTGTAAAGAAATTCGTTATAAAAGTGAGAGCTTCCGTTATTATTAACATCTACGGGACTCAAAATCAGTTCGCTATATCTGTAAATTCGTTAGATCCGAATTCGTTATAGCCGTAACATTTTTCAAAGTTGTGTTAAGAATTTTACCGAGGGCTCAAAAAAACTTCGCTACATCCGTGTTCGTACTAAACCACCTTTACTGTAAAATTAATAAGCAATAAAATCCGTTTTATAGTAGTGGGAAAAATCAATTTAGAAAGGACAAAACTCACTGCAGTGAATGGACATTTTGTATTTTTTTTCTTAACTTCTCAAGGTCATTTCGTAATTCACCAACTACTTCCAATTTCAGCGATTTCTTCACGGTTAGGGGCAAAATCTACTTATGGCCTTGTGAGCTCCTTAACATAAGATTATATGAATCGAAATCTTTGAGTCATGCCGGATATTAAACTTTCTATATTTATTTTCTATTCAATGGTATGACTTCTGTCTGTTCTGATATCTACTCGACTTACAGTACACAGTACAGCTCACTAGGGTCAAAACTTTTCATCCTAACTAGGCAGAACTACTGAACTTCAGATTCGACCTTTTGTTATATATCCATAAAGAAATTGTTTCTCGTATCGTACTTAAATGTATCGCCAAACGAATAAGTAGAGTACAGAAAATCTCACTTGGTTATTATATGATTAGGACAATAATTGAATAAATGTTTGGTGAAACAATATAAATATTAGGATTTAATATAACCGATGCACAGGTAAATAAGTTATCTTGTCAATTTTTGTTTTCGGATTTAATTATCAATCACTATATTCATTAACAATTAGTTGATAAAATTACTGAACTCTAAAACTTCGATTTATTTAACTTCTATTCTTATATATGGATGGTATAAGATACGATAAAATAGAATTTAGCTTATCTGTAGTAAAAGATGCAGGATAAATCATATAAGATAGGATTTCTGTCTACTTTAACGATAGCAGCACTGTATTTGTTTCCACATACCAGTAAATGTATTATCAGAATTACCGTTTTTTTCCCTCTTGAATCCAATCAAGCTACAATGCATTCTGTTATAATTATGACAAATATATATTAGAACGAGTCAGGTAAAAAAGAAGTTTTTAAAAACTAAGCTGAACTTCTGAGCCGTTTATGCCCACTCTGACATAGTAAGTTGCATGATATGTGTTGTATCATACATTCACCTTAGTTTTAGCACTTTGTTTATCCATTTAAAGCTTCAATTACGTTTTCACAAAAACTACCATAATGAATCTAAAAGCCACGGGTTGCAATATCATATATTCTAATCATACTCTTTTATAAAACTGCATTCATTTGGTGTACCATTGGACAATGCTTTTACAAGAGAACAGGACATGAACAATCAATAGATGCAATGCAATAACGGTTACATGAAATTTTATAGTAAGTGTAATATTAAGACATCATATCTGGCTCGACCGAGGCTCAACTTTTTCATAATGAATTGAGAGAAAATAGGTCTAAATAATATAATAAAAAATAAAGTATTATTAGTGTATGTCATCTATGTACGAAAAAGTACAGCTACTAAGTGTAAACAACATCAAATATCTGTGTAATATATAATATTTATTTATATATAAAGCCCTTACTCGCAAAACACTCAAAATGGTTTAAACTACACTGTGTCATTTGCTGATCCAAGTTGTTCTTGCTATTGATACTTACACATTATCTATGTGTGTGTTTTAGAAAACAGTTATATATACATGCATTTTTACTCTTTTCATTAACTATGTCATTCTCCAGTTACAATTCTGTAAACATATGAGTTTGTATGTACGTTAGTGACAAAATTTGAAAAGACTGACCGCCCATTTTTGCCTGCATTTTTTTAACATTGTTCACGATTATACATGCAATACAGAAATTCAAGTTCATTCTTAACTCCAAAGAAAATTAGCATTCATTGACAGCAAACATCGCACCATTGTAATATGTTTATTGGGAAACTCAACCCCATTCAGTTCTAAACTCGCTGACATGAATGGGAATATCTGAACTTTTCAACGTTATTTCATCATACACTCACCACTTCACCTACTTCTTTATATAAACGAGGCTAAATGTACTTGTAACATTATTGCCTCTTAAAACTACGTGACTCGAAAAGTTCAGATTAAGGCGGCGTTTTTTTTTTAGTTTTCTATTAAATGTATAACCTTATGACCTCTTAAAGCTACGTGACTCGAAAAGTTTAGATTATGGCGGCGTTTCTAACTTTTCTATTAATTTTTTTTCACTGTTATCAAAATGGCTCTTAGAACTTCTTGACCTACAAAACTTGACAACAATAAAAGTATATAACTCAAACAAATTACACTTCATTATAACTAAGCAGGATATCTTAGCAGGTTTACATGCTATGCTTTTTATTGTGATATTCTTTTTATTCTCTGTTGATCTTAGTATATTTTTCAAAATTTATAGAAATTTATACCATAATGTGTGAAGTGGAACCATTTGGTATTTTTTTCCATTGCAGATCAAATCCATCCACTGCATGCAGTATCTTATTTCTTTTGAATGATTTATACCGCCATCTTAATCATCACCTTAATTGGTGATAGCATTGGTCAAACCATTTACAAGGATAATAGGGATGACAAGCCGATTAATGGACTGCAATTTGACATCGATATATTTCATTGTAAGTAATAATAAGACTTACAACATTTTTGGGGCCAAACTTTAGGTCGAGTTCTGTTGCAGTGAACAAACATGCAATTTAGGTTTTAAGTTTTTTACTTTTATTTTAGCGTATTATACAAAGAAACACCTTTAACTAAAGTCGTATACATAAATGTTTATATTTTTTAAAATGTATATTAGACAGAGAATTATATTTGGAAGACAAAATAAAGAGCTGTAACCAGGAAGTAAAATCCTTAAGAGGTAAGTACACAGATAAGTATAATCTCAACCGAAACATAGAAGGTCGAAATAAATTTAACATATAAAAGACAGACAATAGTGCATGAATTTGAATTGAATGTGACAGTAGATCATGCAGGCATTCATATTTTTAAGCACAGGATTAAACAGAAGGTATAAATTAACTTCAAAAAATAGTATGAGAGATTACTTAAAGTTAAGTACATTGTAAATTGCATGGATAGATTATTCAGTCTTCTTTCTGGACCGTTTAATTAGCATTCAGTCATAAGAGTAACTGAGTTTCTTCCTCAGAATGACATTAATACGAGAAAAAGTTTAGGAAGCAAGAATTATTGCAGACATTACTAAGAAATTTTGAAATGTTTGTACGATGAGAAGCTTAATAAATTTTAACAGTCTTTACAAAAGATGGTTAATATGAATATGCTCACATCCTTATGAACTTAAAAAAAACCCAAAACAACAGATATGGTACTAGTGTGTTATCCACTACTAAATTATATTTATTCCTATTTGCGTTACGTAATGAAATCTTAACACAAGGAAGTAAATCAATATTCGAGAGATATTTATTTTCCTTTTAAAATGATTACATTTATGAGACTGATATTCAACCAAAGTTGATAGAATATATGCATATAGTTAAAACGTTTTATACACTTTCTACCTTTATATCATGTTTTATATGTAAACATTGTAAAATACAATTTTTTGGCATTTTTAAAGAATGGTTATCTTTGCATCTTTAACTCGTATATTTGTAAGAAAATATCCAAAAGAAACATATATACTGAACATTTAAAACTTCAACTTTTCCAATAGACTTTGTTGTGAATTTTAAAACGTGATAATTTTTTTTACATATACTACATGTACAGATCTTTAATATTAGACAGAACAGTACACTTAAAATCACACAAATCCTTAGAAATCAAATATTTGAAATCAATTAAATATGCAGTATGATTAATTGATTGAAACCCTTGGTACATTACATGTATTAACTGAAATCAAGCACGACAACTCTTATTGACACTTAATACCGTTAGTCTATATAAACTTTTAATTTAAGAAGTTATGTCATATTCAGTTGCACACGATTGTATTGATCGACATGTGGACTAGAATTGACTGCTGTAGAAATATGATTTCTTTTCTTTATTTTCGCGGACACACTGTACTACATTGTTAGTAAGTAAAGTAAAGTCAACACTAATGAAATGGCGTATCATGGTAGATATTTATTTATATAGTTGACCTAGTACAGACAAACTCGTCAAATTCTTGATTTGGTTTGAGTATTTGTATTATGTTTTAAAGTATTTGGGGTATTTTTTGTTTTTGTTTTATGCTTTGATTTTTGTTTTATTGTTCGTCTTATTTTTTGCCAAAAAGGGGGGGGGGGGTTCTTACATTGATTCTGTATAAGATCAGTTGATGCTTAATATATTTGTATTGTACACGGACACATAAAATAAATGATATTTTTACTCACATTTTCTTTTAACAGATAGAGACGTGCAATTAAAGAAACAAATGAAGAATTTAAAAGATCAAAATAACTTGACTAGAGGTATTTTACTTTGAACAAGCAATTCAAATTTTCTCACTGAGAACATTTTCTATAGTTTACGAACAAAGTAAAAAAAATTGCGTTTGTTTCACAATTTTGAAAAAAAAAGCATCATATGTAAATACTAAACTTAATAAATATAATACTGTGGTTTCATCAATATTCGTTGAATACCAATTTTCGTGAATTTCGTTTTTAAGTTGATCCATGAAATTAAATGTTCATTGAAATGCAATTTCTATTAACATTTTGCATTGATGGGGTCATTGGCCACGAATTTACGTATCCTTGAAACTGTGATTTTCACTTTATCCACAAAAATGTATACCCTTGAATATTAATGAAACCACAGTACTAGCAAATAAATATAAAACAAAATAAATTATTTTGTGCTGTAAATTTGTATATGTTACATTCTTACAACACCAATCAGACCCAACCTTACAGAAATTAAACCCAAACAAAACCATGGGTTTGTTTTCTAAGTATACTTAGTCTACTACGAGAGTTAACTCTACATGTTAGTAAACCAAAAGTGGGCCCAGAAAGTAAAACTCGATCAGTAGTATAGCCCTTAAAGCAGATGCCATAGGTGTGTTTGGAATATTCATGTGCAGGAATTACATCAGTAAGGTGGAAAATATATTACTTCAGAACGTTAAGTGGTCCCCAAAAGCAAACCCCGAGAAAATCCTAAGTAAACTCCGAGTGGACGCAAATTCTTTAACAAAGTAGACCCAGAGTAACTCCAAATAAACCTCGAAAGTAAACCTAGTTAGGGTCTACTCTGGTGTTAGATTGTGTCAAATCAGTATTTTATGTGCATAAACTGATTATTTTTTAAGGATGTATCCTTATTGTAACTCAACGCATTTATTTGTACATACTGTTTTTTCTTTCTTTTCAGAAAAAGATGACATTTTACAATTTCAACTTAGATGTCAAAATGAAACAGGAACATGCAAGTCATTCATGTTGATATCTATCTATCTATTTATCTAATTCACAATATGATATTAATGTATAATTTTTTTTAAAATGTATCACTATCAAAATACATATAATGTAACATGTGGCTGTTGTTCGAGAACAATATGAAATAACGCTTACATAATTTCAGATCAAGAGAGAAGGGTTGTAAATGCCCAGTATTGCTTTATGAAATCTTCTTTCACGTGGAATGCAGGCAAGGTATTTAAACTTCAACATTTAAGGCCAAACTGTAAACAAGTTACACTTTGTACTGTTATACATGTTAATATAAATGTACAAACATGAACTCATTGTAGGTTAGGAAAAAAATCTCAATGACCAAACGGAACTAAAACTAATTTTTCAAAAAGTGTATAAACTATAGCATTTAGAGGTGAAAGAGAATAATAGTTAAAAAAAAAAAAATAAAAATGATGTAAATTTACTTAAAGTATTCCTTATCAATTAAATATTTTTATATATTTTTTTATCTTAATCTATATCTATATTTGCTGATTAACCGAAAACACACCATATAACTGGATGTAAGGCATTTAATTTTGCAATTATGTTGATTAAGATGTCATTTAGATACAGAGATCAACTTTCGAAAGGCTGACTTCCAACAAAAGAGTGCATTTCTTAAATCATCAATATTATTATATACATGTAACTATAATAGATATATTCTCAGAATTACGTCGATAAAAATAATCTTTCCAAGGACATTAATAATAATGAAAAAAAAAGCTTTATGAAAATTCTAATTCGTCTAAATAAAATAAAACTAGATGCAATATGAAAAAAGAACATTGAAATAGTCACATTACCAGCTTCATATATTGATTACTTGTTCTCGCTAAAAATGTAATTGTATTTGTTTTTTAATTTGCGTCGACCTCAGTGCAAGATACACATGTATTCTGCCAAATTCAATATTAGGAGATTGACACTGTTTGCATTATTACTACATTGTATATTGATTAAACAGCCCATTAAATTTATAACCGTTTTTTTTACTCTCAATTGATGTAACGGTTGCTAGAAAAATACTTTAACCTCGTCTTGACGTTGCATTGTCGTCTCTTCCGTTATTAAGAGTTATTGTCCAATAAGTAGATATATCATGAAACTTTTACATGTTACCTACTTTACTCACGTTACACAATTGATTTTTGCAGAAATTATATCATAACTGTATCGTCTTGAATCTATTATTAATATTATTAATATTGAAGATACTTCTCTATTGACGAAGTAAAAAAAGGAAAATAGGTTCGAAAAAAAGGAACTATAAAAACTGGCCAATCCGTAACAATTTGTCCTCTGAAATTGTATTTGAAACTTTTCAACATCTAACTTCTGCTTTGATATTGAATAAACAAAGACGTCATATTGTGTTTATTAAAAGTATATATATATGAATACGATTTTTTGTTTTACAGACAAAATGTCAATCATTTAAATCGTATCTACTTGAGATTAACTCTGAGGCAGAACAAAACTGGCTAATGGATAAAGGTATTTTGCATTTTTTTTTTATCTTAATTTATCAACACAATATATTGTAAACACGAAGTAACCACTCAACCCCATCCTAAAATGTTTTTCTTTTTTTTTTTTTGCAGTCAGCTTGTGACTAAAACATTCCTAAAAAGATAATGGATGTAATGTCTTTATTACATATTTAGATTTTTTAGATTTATTTTATTTCAATGGTGATGTTATTAAAAAATCACAAATAATATTCTGAAAATTTCTATTTTTTTAATGCATCATTATGATCGATGTTTGAAGTAAATTTCAAACATTAATTATAACATTTAAACAATGTATATGTACCGACAAGTTCATTCTATTAGATTTTTTGAAGAAATTGGTATACTCTAGCTAGAACAACATTATTACAGATATCACGCACTGTACTACATTTATTTAGTAGACTGACTTTACGTTTGTTACACAATGGCATACTTTTAATGTTTCTTTTTTGAAAATAAAGTTTCCACAGGCAAATGGTGGACCGGAGGAATAAAACACCCACAATATGACGACTGGGTGTGGGATCACTCGGGCAATGACTTAACCTACAGGAACTGGTATCCGAATCAACCAAACGGTGGCAAAAGCGAAGAGTGTATGTTGTCAGAGGATGGTTCGTGGCATGATTATCCGTGTGATTTTAGGTTTAAAATAATTTGCGAGAGAGGAATGTGAGATGTTTACGTGTCAATTGTGATACCTATGCTTAAAAATAATCAACATTTCAATCTAACTATATAACGTTGAACCCAGTTCACGAAGTTTGTGAGGAGGTTAATACATTCGTGTTTTCATTGTTTAATTAACTGTTATTAAAAATGCAGTGCTGCTATCATGAACGTTGACAAAACAATCCTATCCTTTATCCTGTATCCTGCATCCACCCTTCAAAAAAGGTCATCATATCCTATGCCATAACATCCATATTTAGGTATGAAAGTTAAAAAATTGCAATTTAAGAAAAATCATATATTATTAACTGTCTTTCGACTTTTGCAGTTAAAGAAACGTCTAATTAATATAACAAAATCGAAAATCTTTAAAATGAGGTAACTTATTTGCATCGGTGATATAAAATCGTACGCGGAGTGTACTGTGGTTTCATTAATATTCAAGGGTATCAATTTTCGTGGATAAAGTGACAATTACAGTTTCAAGGATACGTAAATTCGTGGCCAATGGCCATATCAATACAAAATGTAAATAAAAATTGCACTTTTATGGACGTTTTATTTCGTGGATCAACTAAGCAACGAAATCCACGAAAATTGGTATTCAAAGAATATTGATGAAACCACAGTACTCAATTACATAAACAAACAAGTAAGAGATTAAAGCTTTTTTTTATATCATATATCTAAAATAATGATTAAAAAGGATATAAAGAACTTCTATATATTGCTTGAATCTTGTTACGGTACTTTTTATTGCTTGATATAATATACAGGAAAATTATCGTTAATCGGCTGATTCGGTCGCCGATAAATGTAAACACGATTTAGAAAAGCAGCACATTATAAATTAAAACTTTGCATTTGTTGCTAATTCATTTGAATCTATTGATAAAACATAAATTCGTACGCATCTGTTGGTTTGCTTACATTTTTTAATTTGATATGTTCAGTTTATTTTCGGGTTTTATACATTCTAGTGATCGGACAACGAAGAAATTATATGAAACGTGATAAGTACACAGAAACAACGGGCGTTTCTTGTTAAAGCTGACATGAATTCTTAAAAGCATTTGGTCGCCATGTTAGTTTCGATCGCTCCTCTACTGCCACTGGGGTATAAATACCGGTCGAGAAAGTTACGGTCGGCTGCTTTCCGATCGAGGCATTCAGGTTGTACGGACTTCTTAATGCATAAACTACACATTGTAGTAAAATGTTTGTAATAAAGAATAAAGGAAACAACAATCAATAAAATACAAAATATATTTATTCTTTGAGAGAATTTCCAAGGAACTAGTATCTGTATTATTTTGCACAGATAGTGCTGCCTTACTTCAAATGCACATCAAACACGTGTGTCGTTGATACAGAGTGCACAACGTCTGCATCTTATTTGAAAACACCGGCGGCACTACATCCAATCCAGTAGCTAAATGATAGTAAATCCAAGAAAGTAACAACGTAACAGTGACTCTTTTCCATCGATTCTATAAAAACGCTCCGTTTCCATGCGAACATATATTGACATTGCTCGATCACCCACAGCGTGTAGTTGCGCATGTGCAATGTTATAACATAAACAGGAAAAGGGTCAACAATTATTGAGGATTTTTGAAGTTTATATGCCTGGATTTCGGTATGTCTTGTTTCGTCGTTCATTGGATATATTCCTTGTCAGTGCAGTGGTTGTCATATTATTTTTGTTCAAAACGTGTGTCTTCTCGTCTTTTCGTCTAAGGTAACGTGTTCGGGTGTATGAAATACCTGAATGCGGTGAAGCATGAATTGTGCTCTCGGTCTTATATAGGGGGTGTGTAGCGATGAGCAGAACAATAGAAATCGGCAACTAATATGGCGGTAGTCGGAGATAAAAGGGAAATAATGCGTATCTATGAATTCATGTCAGCTTTAAGATACAAGGTACATACTTTTATGTCAAATTGGTCACAGACTGAATGTCTATGTTTTTATACTATTGAGGTTTTTAAATAAAGCAATAAGACTTTATTCATGTATTGATTTAACGCTGCATTTATCAGTCTAGAGTTTACTTTAACTCCATACTTACGCTGTATACGAGTTGACTAACATGTAGCGCATATCAAATTTCTTTACCGCTTGTTAAATATAAAACATTATATTTATCTAACAGTTTTAATTTGTATTACAAATTAAAATGATGTTGTAAAATAATGTATTTCTAAATTATTTTTAGTTTCGCAAAACCATTTTAAAATTTATACTCGATTTTGATTGGCAACAGGATCCAGGATAGGATAGCGTTTGACTTCATTATTTTATCATGTATCGTGCATCCTATCTGTATCAACTTCCAGGATAGCAGCACTGTAGCAGCATGCTTATAAGTACTATTACTAGCCCAATATGTATGCTGCTCGAATTCCTTGAAATATTTGTTTTTTTGTTTGTCCGACGCCTCCTATTTATCTGTAACCATCGACTCTTTTTGTGTTTGTGATTTCTGTATGTCTAGATGAGACGTTAATAAAGGTATGGTTTTTAAAATTTAACATAAATATACAGGTGCACTTCAAATACACTTACATAGTTTCTTGTTTTGAAATTAAATAAAATCAAGTCACAATAGTTAGTCAAATAGTATGTGACTGAAGACTACCTGAAGAATTACATGAATAGCTCTACGATATTCAGCTACTTTTCTAGAATGTTTTGTAAAGAATCACTTTACTGAATGGCGTAAGTTGCTGTGATGTCATCATGTCACTATCCCGGCTATTGATTTGTTTCTCAAATATTATGAATATCATCAGCAAGCTGCATTAATACATGTAACTGAAATATGCTACAATTTTTTTATATCTGATGAGAAAATTGCTGAGTTCAAGGCAAAAGGATTAAAATAAAGTTTAAAAATTTTCAAGAAATGCAATTAAGAAATGCATTTAGAAATGACCAATATAATATCTTTTTGATTTTATTGTTAACCGTGTTGACCTTGTTTATATTTGTGTCAATCATGTTGTAGTCTTACATTAGAAATTAATTGTTAAATTGACTATTACAGAAAACTATAGCATATTATTGAAAAATGCGTGGGTAAAAGGGGTTCACAATTTTTTCATCAAGTACGTTTTTTTTAACAACAGATGTAGCTGAAGGTTCTTTCTTCTTGTTGAATTTTGTGTCGATCAACAACGTCGTTTTGTACTCTAGAATCCACTCAAGTCATGCACGGATCCAGAAAATTTTTCCAGGGGGGGTCCGAAGGATAATTGTGTTTGCCAGGGGGGGGGGGGGGGGGGGTCCGAGGCATATTTTCGCGATAATTTTACTATGTAAATTTAATAAATTTTCATTTTCCAGGGGGGGTCGGGACCCCCCCCCCCCCCCTCTAGATCCGCGCATGCAAGCATAATGAACAATAATAATTCGAATATATAAGTATAAAATGAAATATATAAAGCTTCAGTTATTCTATCCAAAATAACCACAGAGTCCAGACAATTTTTAGCATTGATCAACACAGTTTTTTTTATCATAGTTCATTATAACGCCCCTTCATATTATGAAATCATGACTTTCCTCATAATCATTCATTTCTTTTCATCAGTTTTCACTATGATAATAGTCTAGTGAATTACACGACAACCTCGAAACATGAAGACTCAATATGTAATTGACTGTTTAGATTAATTTTAATAATCTGCTCATTTTCGTGACTATTTTGATCGGTTAACGTTATATTAGGAACAATAAATCGGATGAAACCACACACGCCTGTTATGAAAAATGCTATAAAATTGCAAAATTAGATGTAGATTTTAGCAGATTCCATCTATAGTGCATTGTTCGATGGAATGAGGATGGCAAGAGTGTTTTTGATATGAACTACATGTATTAAAAAGTAAACGACAGAGACTTCGCCTTTTCTAATTGGACATCGTATTTTTCTACCTTATATGACAATACCTATTGTGCCACATATCTGTCCTACAATGTACAAAGTTAAAGAAAATTTTTGTGTACATATAATAATAAAGATCGGTTTGTGTATGTTTTGATGTTGTTGAATATCTTGATATTATGATTTTTAACTCTCTATGAAAATGTTGGGGACTGAAACAGTAAAAGATGACATGAGTTCTCCGTTGGTCAGGCGCGGCACCAAGTTTTTATAAGTGGTATTCGACAGAACAAAAGCTGAAGGACTTGGACAGTTGACTTTTTAGAGTTTTAAAAATTATACAATAAGTCCTTGCAAAATACCCCATATTTCATGAAAATATATATTTTAATATATTATTCCAGTGTCTCTGTCTTTGATAACACAAGGAATCGATAACACTAAGAATCAATTTTGTACTATTCAGTCCAATGACTTTAAACTTAACGATGAATGTTGGGGTACAGGCTGTACTTTGATAAAGAGCACTACATAATAACAGAATTATTCTTGCAATGACCTGTTTCACAAATTAATCGTTCATCTTGCGTTCACTGTTTACTTTGCGCTCCGTTTGCGCTTTGCGTACGCTCATCGTTCACTGTTCATTAGCGTTCACCACATTCCGTTCAGCGTGCGCACACCGTTTTTTCAGAGTGCGCTCATCGTACGCGCACGTTTAAATGGGAAAGTATAACGTTTCAAAGACTGTACTTTCCGCTGTGATGTCAGAATTCTTATAATGTTGAAAATTGAATTTATTGTTTTAGTTAACATTAACCACCCTTTGAAAACATATGATAGGAACTTATTTCTTAAGAGAAAGGAACACTCGTTCTTAAAACTGATGTGTTTTTGCGTATTTATGATCTCTATACATACAAAAAAAACCCCCAAAAAACCGAAACAAAAAAAAACCCAAAACAAATATTTTTAAAGGAAGTACAGGTACTTACTTGTAATTAATGTGTTTTTTTTTTTGCCCTAAACATTGTTTTTAATACTAAGCAATCAAAGTGAATCGTTATGTTGATAACATTTATATTTTGCATATATGTGACGTCACTTTTATTTGCAACTTAAAACAGACCAAAAGCTTGAAGAAAATTCTACGAAACCGGAAGTGTACTTTATAATACTAAGCAAAGGTCAAGGTCTCGGGTCACAACCAGGAGACATCGTTTTTTAATATTTCAAATTTAAGTAAAAATCAGACATCCGAACGAAAAGACAAATAAATTTGCTTATTTCATATAGCAATTACAATATACTGGGTGAACATTAATTTTGTTGAGTGCACACCGTCTTATCTGTATGTATGTCTTAAAAATATCTGAATTTGATTTTTAAAAAAATAATAACTTTATATCAAATATTAAGACCGTATATCTTATACACTGGCAATAATAAATAAATAAATAATATAAATATATATATATATATATATATATATATATATATATATATATATATATATATATATATATATATATATTCTCCTAAAACGTTAGGTATTATCAGTTTATCCTTTGGTAAAAATATCTACTATTGCTAATTCTAAAGTCATCTTTTAATTTCTAATCAATGAAAGCACACCATACCGTCATTAGGTACACGGCTAGTACTTAAGGAGGGTTTCACATTAAACAATAAAAAATATTTGATAAATAGTAAAAACTCAATCTAGTTAGGCGATATGTTGCGTTATGAAACCAAAGTCGTAAAGGTTTACTTCTTTGCGTTCAAGTTAACGAGAAAAAAAAACATCATCGCAAACTGGAACAACACCATATACATCTCTCTGGAGCAAAATATATATCAGATATGCGAATCGATCCCCATCGATCCCATATCTTAAGCCACAACTCCTTAATGTGAGAAGCAAGCGTCACCGGACGACGACAGGCCGTCACCGAATGCCAGGAACCCCTGCTTGCTTTCGATGGATACAGAAAAGACTCAAGCAGGAAATACAACCACAGTGTCCTGCGGATGTCCAATACCCTCATCTCCCAAAAGCGGGGACAAACCCTACCCAAACCGTCCCAAAGAATATCGCACAATATTCCGCCTTTTTTCACAAAAACCATTTCAGTTTTCAACAGGTTCAAGTTAGCTCCCATTCCAGTACAGTTGTGTAGGCCCAAGTTCCAAATAAATTAAGAATAAAATCATGAAAAGGTCAGTTTATTGACTTATCCATTCTCTTTAAATCTGCTACATAAAGATCTACGTTTTAAAGGGTGCATGGAACCTAAAACTAGGTCCAATACCTGGTATTAACATGACAAATAGGGTCATCTTTGTAAAACTTTTAAACCTGGCACCTTCCGGGAGGGGGGGGGGGGGGTCATTGCAGAATACTTCTTAATGCATGTGTTTGCGACACAGGTCACAGATTAACCACAATCCACAATCATCACATTGCCACCACGCAAGATCCAGCCTTCAATAGCACATACGTCGTAAGCAGGCACACATGCAAAAGTAGTCTTGTTTTATACCTACAATTCAGGTTAATCTTGTCCTTTCTTACCCAGATTCAAGTTCAGCCACACCTGGAACCGGTAAAAAGGAAAGCACCCTTAAATTAAGTGCTCTACATAGACACTAAATTTAGTCACTGAAACGGATAACACTTAGCAGTACTTCTTTGGAACATTGTTTGGAGGGTTACATGTACAACCATGCAAAGAGTTTACTCCATTGCTTTGCGTTTAGCTTCCGATTTCAATATCAAGGCCAGCGAAGGGAAATGTGGAGCAATTATATAGCTGAGCCAAAAATCAACAAGACAGTTATAATACAACGGCTAGCGAATCCTTTTATTAATCCACCTTGTGTTAGTCCGCAAATTTCTCAATTAGTTTTATACAATTATTAAGATGAGTTGATCGAGTGAATTATTGCAACTATGGCAGATAGGCGGTCTCCTACTTCTTGGTTAATTTTCCATCTGGAGCTAATTGACTTAACTTTTTAACGATTTAACCTCTATTTTCTTAACCAAACGGCACACTGCACATTGTACAGAAAACTTGAATTTTGACCCAACATCATGTTGGTTTGTTCTTCTATGCCACCCAGACGGTATGGCAATATTAAACAGTTGTTGACTGGGGTCGAGGGCAACAGCTGATCTGTTGGACCGGCTCGCAAACTGTTGCCCAAGGCCGAAGGCCGCGGGCAACAGTTTGCGAGCCGGTCCGACAGATCAACTGTTGACCGAGACACAGTCAACAACTGTTTTGTTATACCCCTTCTAACCAATAACATGTTTTCGCGGAATGTGACGTCACCGGTCAACAGTCTTTTTTAACAGTCGATTTTAACAGTTCCAATCTAACAGTTCCAGTCCAACAGTCAAAATGCTAGACTCTTTTTCGTATAAAGTTATATAGTACATGTAACTGTTTTACAGGGGTATAACAATCACCATTAATAGATAGGCCAAAGTCAACAGTACAAGAGTTAGAATAAACAGAATTATAAAAAGTACATGGGAATTTCGGGAGACATTTTTTAATGTCTATGGTGAAACTGGGAACTTCACAGGGGTACATGTAGCTGATCACCTATCCTCCTGCAAAACCTGGTGTCTCCTCAAACTAGCTACTAAAGCCTGAAACGATTTTTATATACACTTAATTTAGCCAAAGAATTATACATGTACAATGTAATGTTAATTTGGTGGCGCACACCTAGGTCGATGTTGTGGCCACATCCACCTCCTAACAAGGGCAGAAGATGTTATAAGCTGGTTCGTGTTACCTTGGCATTAATAGTGCTGTCTGCATGCATATTAGTCCCGGTCCTTTTTCCATTTCAGGAAGTCCTCTGTAGACGGACCAGAAGAGCAGGCATCACCTGCCGCAGTAGGCTTTGAGTCGTTCAGTCTTTATGTTCATACAAGGCTTTCAGTGAGTCTCCTTCATTATTTAGTTAAATTGGATCACATGTTTCTTCCCCAGTCTCCCTCAAAATTTATTATATATTATGCAACATACCATTCTAGTTCTTGTGGTTGTATTGTTATGTCTGCTCAGTGATTAAGATGCAGGTCTAGGTTTTTTTTTTATCATTTCTACCAGTCATAAATATATTGGGTCTTCTTTATCAGTATGTGTGAAGGTCACCTATCTACTTAAATGATATTTTACTAATATGCTCTCAATTTAATTAGGAAAAATCTATAATTAATTACAAAATTCTCCAGAACCAGCATTACAGATTGGCTTTTAATTCTAGAATTCTGTAAAGTAATAAATGTTGAAATCCACAACATCATTTTTTTTATTTATTTATTATTTTTTTGGCAAAGTATGTTTTCTGTTGTTCACACAATTAAATTTAGATGGAGTTCTTTATTCTTACTCCTTTTTTTTCTTTTTGTCTTGAGCTATAGTACTACACTACACTACAATGTGCCTACTTAAAGAATTGTGTGGTGTTAAACATTGCTCATACAGTCATTACCTATTTGTTTTTGTTTTGTTTTTTTTGTTTTTTTGCATCTTATTCATCTGGTTGTTTGTCATAAAGATGCAGTTTATAAAAAATTGGAAAAACGATGAAGATATTGTCATCTAAATGTGTACCCTAATTATGTATTATGCAATAACTTCTGGAATAATTTAAAGCAGAGTAAATGCATTATTAAAAACGGTTATGACCCTGGAATTGGATGTTAAAAAGCATATTGTTGAACTGCAAAATAAAAAAAAAACTATCTGAATCAAAATTGTTAAATCTATAAAGCATTTTCACATTTATAGCTTTCAAGTCGACCAATTTAAATGTTACTTCATGTTACGGTTTTTGAAAGAGGTACAGGGTTACACAACATACACAAACTCATAGATTTTGTGCAGTCAGCTATTGCGGCTACTACCAAAAAAAAAAACACTTAAACGAAGCGATGCAATTAGGTGTTCAGTATACATAACTAGAAAACAGTAACCATGAAGCAAAATGTCGCGAATAAATTTAATCAAAATATAGGATACAAATTGTTTCTAGTCTCAAACGACTTGTGTTTAAATATACATGATAATATATTATTTGCATGACAAACGTTTTGTTTCAGTCCTATAAATGTATTTATATAATGATTGTATAAATTTATCAATAGCGAGCACAGCGAGGCGGCGCCAAGCGCCGCTTGCGTAGCGAGCTCCATTGACAACGTGTACGAACGGAGAAAATTCGAGTTGAAATCTGCACATTGTTCAAAGAAAATTTTGTGGACCCGCGTGAAAACGTTCTACTATCCCAGTGATCCTTTGCGGTGCATAGCAACATGGTGGAACAGGAAGCGTTTCAAAGGAAAATTCATCATTTTCATTTAACAATAAAAAATCCATCTAAAAACATTAAAGTAAATAACACATAAGCCTACGTAAAAAAAAAAAAAAACTGTACCTATCTGAACATTTGCTGACATATGACGTCATTTCCTTTCCCGAATATGTCCGACAATTTACGATACCTGTCGAGCGCAAAAGAAATTTAACTATGACGTCACAAAGATCTCGCGTTTTAATTTCCCGCGATACATTTAGAGCTGGATCAAGCATCTGTACTGGATGTAACATGTAGGAAGTACTCAGTATCAGTGTTAACGGTGACTCTTTGGCTGATTAGTTTTGTTTAGATGATTATTTTTTTTTTGCTTAGTAAAATTAAAACACATGCAAGTTCCATGCTAAATTTATTGTCATATTTATCCAACATATATGCATACGTTAGGTAGGTGACAAAAAATTATTAAAAAAGAAAAGTTTAATCATTATTAGATCTTCGTGCAGCCACGTCATTTTGTAATGAATAGATAAAAGAAAAGAATTAAACTGTAAAATATCTACATGTATTTGTTATATAGTTGCATATGTGCGCAGTACAGTTAAGGCGGTCAATAAAAATATGGGCACATTTTTGTGATGAAAACACGTATACTTTAGTTAAACTGGCATGTCCTTTTTAAAACCAATAACAGTCACTCAAATGCAATATATTTCTAAAATATATGTATAACAGTACAATATTTTATGTTCATAGTGGTCACCTGATATGGCAGTCGCACGGTACAAGCAGATGTATTTGTGGTTTTGAGGTCATTTCAAAAATTCAATATTGCAAGGGCATAATCATGTCAAAATTCACAACTGAATTATGAAATAACTTGATGTTATATCGTAGATTATGAAAAACGGTGCGAACTTTTTAAGATAAGAATATTTGTTAGTAGAAACCGTAATTTATAATGCATATGTTGAATAATTTTGAAGGTCACAGGGTTAATTTCATTAAAAAATAATTAATTTGTAAGATTTTACAAGGATCGTAGAAGTTTTTAAGTTACATAACATATTTCAAATTCACATGTAATGCCCTTGCAATTAAGTGATTTATTTAGGTACTCAGATTTTAGATATACGATATTTTATACAAAACCGAGGTGGCTTCTTTATACGATGCATACTTTTAACAAAATGAAAATAAGACTATATAGGTAGCATTCCACTAATAATAATTTTAAACAAAATATTCATTTATACTTTTCCGTTAATGTATGACATTTATTTTTCTTCGCTATAAAACTGCACGATAGCCTTCAATGATTTAACTTAATGCGTCATTTTGAAGCATATGACGTCATATTTTGTAGTACAGCGAGAACGACATCTCGCTTATTTTTCAGTGTGTACGATATAACGGACATCAAAATTGTAAGTAATAGCATTTGTTGATTTTAATTAAAAGATTAGTATAAGTTAATTTTACTAATAAATAGATTAATAAGTACTTTCGAGGTTTGTAATATACTGTGATGTCATAATGCACATTTCCCGTACTTTTTGTCTGAACGAAGTTTATTGACAGCCTTAACTGTGCTGCGTGGTCAAACCTTTCAATAATATTGGATTTCACACACTAAAAAGGGCACATGTCTACAACGCTTATATAGCGTACAAAAATTGAAAAAATTAAAAACAAAATTGATGTCACAGAGAAAAATAGTTAAAACACAGATAACACAGACACACAATTTATTGTTTACTGATTTTAATGATCATTATTAAAAGTAAAGCAATGATAAAACATAATTGTATTTACTTTAAAAAAAATCAAACGGCTTTGTGTTTATCTAAATATTCAAATAATTCTGCTTACCATTTTATTAATGCTCAGTGGTAGTTTGATTAAGTAAATAAGCCTAGGAAGGGACCATCGGAATAAAAGTTTAATAACTTTGGGTTCCTTGCGGCGGTAAAAGTTTTCAAACAAAGCCCAAGTTTTTTGGTTAGGGCAAGTCCATAGGTTGCATTTAACAATGATGATAGATGTGTGGTTCCTTCTGCGCTCGCCCCAACGGTCACACCGTAAAACATATTATTATGATACATACAGTAAAAAGATATTTCATTCAAAGGACAAATGGGGCCCCAGTTTGCAGTATATGGTTAATATGGGAACTTTACAGAATAAGTTACCCTTGCAGTCTAGATTTCGATGTGGATTGTATATAGAACTTATTTTTTCATTAACCTCCCCTGTAGTAGCAGTCAAATGTTTACGGTAAGAATGTGTCTATCAAAACAGTCGTTAAAAAATAACGTTGTTATTTTACAACGAGTTCTACTGTTTCTTTAAATACGATTTATAATGATCTTCCTGCTTTTGACCTTCCAAGCCTCATAACTGTGTTACATGTTATAGATGTTTATACTTTATTTTTAAAACCACATCCTTTTTAAGCATGTCAAACAGGTTTGTGACATGTAACCATGTAATGATTTCCTTCCGCTTTGTTCTTTCTAAAATCGCAGTTTTAAAAACAACTTGCATCAAAATTACTTTTCTTATTTGCAACACGATTTTTTTTTCTCAATATTCCTGTTAAGCCTTATATATCTAGTTATCTAATTGTATGTAATTGCGGGGGTCGTCTAATTTTATCTTTATTTTTTTGCTGCGTTATCATGAAAACGAAAAAAAATTACTAAGATGGTTAGATTGTATTTAATTAATTTAAAAGGATATTTTTATATGTTTAAGTGCCTGTGTTGATTAGCAAGCTTTGTAGGAAGAAAAATGCATAATTAGAATTGTCTAAGATGTGCAGCGATTCAATAATATTTTTTCAAGGTTTTTCCTCTTTACGTTTACTTCATTTTCAAGAATTGCAAGGTGTAATATAGTATATATTATTACTAATATTATTGAATATTAAAGCACCCCTATATCGTTGAACCATTAAAAACGCTAGAAATGTAACAATAAATGGATTTAACTTTTAACTCCACTTTCAACCAGTTTATAATAAAGTTCTGTACTAAAACTAAAATGTGTTCCTTATTTTGATTATTAAACGGAAATGATTTAAAGGTACAGCTGACCAGGATAGTGACAATGTTGTGAATAGTGTTGCTATTCGTTTTCAATACATGTGATACATATCGCGTTTAAATCTTGAAACGTTTTCTTTCAAATCATACTTTAAAGGATATTCCTTATCTTTCTTCTTTGAATAATCCAACACTGTTTCGTTTATTTCGTCCACCTTTCCTCAAACAGAAGCATGTTTTCCCTTAATTAAAAGCAAATATCATGCGAATAATTAGAGCTTTACAAAGTTTAATCGAGTAGGTGATTATTCAACGATGAGTTTCGCTGGGATTTCGTTTTTTATTTTATCTCCCATAAACAGGCGCATTTACTTCTCTTTAATTCACTCAAGTTTCGTAACATCCGATATGAATCTGCATATATATATAGGAAGGTGTTGACACTACCGCCGATCGCTCTCAAGACTTGAGAGCTGGGATTTTGTTTTTTAATTTATCTCCCATAAACAGGCGCATTTACTACTCTTTAATTCACTCGAGTTATGTAACATCCGATATGAATATATATATATATATATATATATATATATATATATATATATATATATATATATATATATATATATATATATATATATATATCGCTCTCAAGACTTGAGAGCGATCGGCGGCAGTGTCAACGCCTTCTTAAAGGATGTGAACGAAACTGTTTATAATGTAGCTGCTCTTTTTTTTTAATGTTTCTTGAGTAGTTTAGTAGTAGTGCTTGTTTTTTCAGTTTACTGGCTTAGTATCTACAAATTAAAAACATGCCTAGTGTTGATTCTCTTCCGTGCTTCATATATATATATATATATATATATATATATATATATATATATATATATATATATATATATATATATATATATATATATACACGTGTGTCAAACAAAATACAGTGACATAACGCTTAATCTGTTCTTCCTAAAAGAGCGTCTCGGTCATTTTTATCGAAGATCACCACATTTCGTCTCCACGGTATGTGTTTGTTTAGTGTTATGATACCTGAATTTCAGATAATCTTCAAAAATATTGCTGGTGTCTCCAATGACATGGAAATAATTTATAATTAAACTTGCATCAGCCTTGTGAGGAAAAGGAGCACTGAAGCCGTTCATTTCTTTGCAGCTTCGTCAGTTATTGAAAGGTTAGATCTGCCCCCCAAAAATGAGTCTTATCATTTTTATGGTTACTCTGATCGCTTATACTGAGGGCCAATCTCTGTACAATGACATTGAGAACAACATATCGTTTTATACCACACAAGCCTGTTATAAAGAATGCTATGGTAAGTCATAAAAAATATATTTTTCTCACTTTTTAATCTGTCGCTTTTTATTTCGTTATAACGTATAATGATTTTTTTCTGATTTTGAATGTACTTGAACGGATGATAATTTAGTTGAATCATTATATTACATTGAATTCCTTCGTTACACCGTATAATGATGATTTTTTTCCTGATTTTGAATGTACTTAAACGGATGATAATTTAGTTGAATTCATTATATTACATTGAATTCATTAGTTACACCGTATAATGATTTTTTTTTCTGATTTTGAATGTAATTAAATGGACGATAATTTAGTTGAATCATTATACTACATTGAATTCCTTCGTTACACCGCATAATGATGATTTTTTTCCTGATTTTGAATGTACTTGAACGGATGATAATTTAGTTGAATTCATTATATTACATTGAATTCATTAGTTACACCGTATAATGATTTTTTTTCCTGATTTTGAATGTAATTAAACGGATGATAATTTAGTTGAATTCATTTTATTACATTAAATTCATTAGTTACACCGTATGATGATTTTTTTCCTGATTTTGAATATACTTAAACGGATGATAATTTAGTTGAATTCATTATATTACATTGAATTCATTAGTTAACTCGTATAACGATTTTTTTCCTGATTTTGAATGTACTTTAACGGACGATAATTTAGTTGAATTCAATACATTACATTGAATTCATTCGTTACACCGTATAATGATTTTTTCCCTGATTTTGAATGTACTTAAACGGATGATAATTTAGTTGAATTCATTATATTACATTGAATTCATTTGTTACACCGTATAATAATTTTTTCCTGGTTTTGAATGTACTTAAACGGGTGGTTATTTAGTTGAATTCATGCAACAGTTGCTAAGCTTTAACTTATGTCCGTTTATTTAGAGATATAAATGCTGATTATGTGTTTGTACAAAGAGAAGCAAAAATAATGAAATAACGAAAAAAAGTTTTTTATACAAAATCTGGATTTTCTTTCAACAGATAGAGATGTGCAATTGCAAACACAAGTAACGAATCTAGAAAATCAACTGAATTCGCTTAGAGGTATTTTTGTTCCAATTTTAAAAATGAGCTCTAAGTGTTCTCATACCCATTTGTAAATTGAGTAATAAGTATAAGGACTGATTTTTTATCTTTGCTAATGACACTTCACAATAAAATAATATTGTTTATATTTTACAGAAAAGGAGGAGATTTTGCAATTTCAGCTTAAATGTGAAAACAAAACAGGAAAATGTGAGTTTTCTACTATTTGTCTTCCAATATTCAAAGATTTTCTTTCTGTTCATTAACCCCAGACGTATATGTTGTTCAAGGGCAAAATCCAAATACGTAATTGACAAATTACCTTGATTAAGTCAACATAGGTTTTAAATCATGAGATATATCCAACAACGAATTATAAGATAATTTCATTGTTTCAAAGACAGTATTTTTATTTCCGTAAAAGTACACCATGTTCATCGTTGTATTTGATTTCACGAAAGAGTTCATTATGTGTCAATATTAGTACATAAATGCACATGTATACAACTGCATTGAAAAAAAATCTCATTATAAAAGTTATGGAACATGTAAATGCTGTGTTAAAACTAAGTGAAAAACAACGCTTAACATGTATATAATTTTAGATCAAGCAGGAAATGTTACAGATACTCAGTATTGCTTCATTCGTTCATCATTAACATGGGATGATGGGAAGGTATTTCTGCTTACGCGTTTCTTACATCTATTTTCCGGTTCCGGTACTTTTTAAAATTATTCTTAGGCTTTGTTCAGCAAACAAATATTTTATAACAAATAATATAACGAATGCCAACATACAATGCAAATTTCTAGAATTAATACGTTATATTATATATTTCATACCACGTCGAACCTTTGAACATACAAAACGCATTAATATTATTTTTTACATTCGATAAAATAAGACAGCGTAGAATATAAAAAAAAGATATGAAAATATGTATGCACTTTGTGTTTATTTGCATTTACAGACGAAATGCCAATCATTTAACTCGTATCTTCTTGAGATCAACTCTGAGGCAGAACAAAGCTGGTTAATGGAAGAAAGTTAGTCGCTTGATTTTTTTTTATCTCATAATGTTTACGCTTGACCAACATTATGTGAGCTTAAAGTAAAAAAAAAAAACAACAAAAAACAAACATTTCTTTTTCCTTTTTTGTGCTGTAAGTTTTTCATTAACAATGGTGAGGCAAGGGATAAAATTATAGATTATATCAATTTGATTTAACTAAGTAAAGTGACATTATATGTAGCAAAGTATCAAAGGAATATATGCAATCAAATACATGTGTATTTGTAAAGAATGTGTTATGAAATGAGATTAAATAGACCATTGCATAGACTAGTGCATTTTTGTGCGCCGTAAATTGTAACTTTTCAACATGAACAGAACTGTAGCTCTCAGGTTCAAACCGCTGCGCCTATAAAAATAACTCGCCTTTATCAATGAATAGAGGAACCTTAGCTTTGTTGCACATAATTCTATAAATTTAATTCATTTAGTTTCAGAAGACAGGTGGTGGATTGGAGCCAGAGAGGACACAGACAATGAAGTTTGGGTGTGGGATCACTCAGGGGATGAGCTGGTCTTCCAAAACTGGGATACAGTTGGGTCTCAACCAAGCGGTGGCACTGCTGAGGATTGTGCTTTGTCAGATGAGGGCCTTTGGCATGATTATCCGTGCGATTCAAGATATAATATAATTTGTGAGAGGGGCAAATAATATAAGAGATACACTGATTATTATGCCAATGCTTATAAAATGATCAACACAAGTTTTTACTCATTAAACAATGTTGAAAACGCAATTCGCTAGCGGAATAATACATGCAATGCTAATGTGTACCGAAGAGCTTTTTTTTTTGGGGGGGGGGGGGGGGCAGTGTTTTATGAATCATTGAAAAACAATTATATGATTAAACGTACTTCTATTTCATAAAAATGAAAGCAAAAGTTCTTTTTGTGACATTGTATATAATAATTAATCAATCAGTTTGTCACTCCTGCACGTAGCATACACCGTGACCTTTGCTAATTGGATCAGCGTTGGAATTTACATTATAACTGCTTTCAATTCATCCGTTAATAGGGGAAATCATAAATCATGGAGCATGCACTATCTATATTTTGTTGATTATAAAAAAAAGTACTAACTATAGTTGATGACGCATTTATTAGAAAATTGGAGTATGATGTCAGTTTTGATTGTACGAAAGAAAAAAAAAATTATATGGCTTAAATAAAATATATTCTATGAATGCAAACTCACTTTATTCCTTTTATACATATTTAGGCAGTTTCTACAATGAAAAAAATACATAACCCGCGTTAGCGCGTTATGTAAATTTTTACTGCAATGATTTCTACCTTCAAAACCCGCATGAATCATCAAAGAAAGCATTTTATTGTTTGTATTAAGATCCTTCTTTCAACTAATTATTAAATTGAGCGTAAAAAGTAAAATTCACTAAATTACTATCTACTTACATAAGTACTGTAGCTAAAAGAAACAGCCAAATCGTCTCATGTGAGACTTTAAGTCAGACACCATCATGACATGATTTTTCTCAGGTAGTTTTAGGTCCCGACCAATCGATAAACAGGGCGTATCAATTTCTGTCCTGTCACTTTATTGCCAGTTTCAGCCGCTGTATATGTCGACCAATCGAAAAATGGGGCGTGTAAATTTCAGTCTTGCTCTTTCTATAGAGCTATGAATTACGTATTACTTTCTGTAAGAAATAGGGGAAATACTTGGTAGATGTACAACGTAAACATTATATAAATAGTGCCTATTTGGGAGGGTAAAAAATGAAATTGACATCCCGAGGAAACCGTTGTCAACCTCCGCTTCGCGTCGGTTGACAATGGTTTTCGAGGGGTGTCAATTTCAACTGTTATCCTCCCAAACAGCCACTATTCATTTTATTATTTGAATCATCAAAGAAAGCATTTTATTGTTTTCATTAAAAACTTTAACTAATTAATAAATTGATTATGAAAAGTAAGTAAAATTCACTAAATTACTGTTTATGTACAAAAGTACGCTAGCTAAAAGAAACAGCCAAATCGTCTCCTGTGAAACTTTGAGTCTGGCATCATCACGATTATTTCGTGCAGTCCGTGATTTTACTATTATTAAACAGGTCGTGCCAATTTCAGTCCTGTCACTTTCAGCTGCTGTAAATTTCGACCAATCGATAAATGGGACGTGTATATTTCAGTCTGGCTATTTCTATAAAGCTATGAGTTACTAATAACTTTCTGTAAGAAATAGAGGAAATTATACTTGGTAGATGTAATTCGAAATATACTTATATCTTGATATTCTGGTTACAATTAATTGTATTAATGTGAAGCATCAAGTAATTTACACCATCTCTATAATCATTTGTAATTTTGTATATTTCCGGATAAGTCTTGTGTTCCGTACAGATTCCTGTATAACAGAGTTCATTATCATAATCACGTGGACTTTTTATCCACAATATTCGAGTAACAAGTATATTTTCATCGTGTTATTAGTCCCCTACCGGTTTTCACCGGAGGGGACTATAGCTTTCCTCTGCGTCCGTCAGTCCGTCTCTCTGTCTGTCCGTTCGTCTGTCTGTCCCACTTCAGTTTTCCACACTTTTTTTTCTTTATGCGTTTGAGGAATAATATGAAATATGCTGAACAGCTTCAAAATGTCAAACTACAGATCAAGTTTACTCTTTTGTTGCGTCTGGTTGACATATTTTCGAAAAAAATAATTTTTTTATATTCCAATTTTTTAATGTTCGGGTTCGATATTCTGCATAACAGTGCATTGCTTCACAATTTCCACAAACCGGTAGGGGACGTGTATTGCTTATGCAATACTCTCAGGATGATTGTTTTGATTAACAAGGCATCAATTTTCTTTGTGAGACTTAAGCAGCTCAGCCAATGCAAGTCGAAGCGAATTTTGCAAATTGGTGAAATTGGACTGACCTTTAATGCTATGGCTCTTCTCGCAACCTCCCTTTCATTCAATTTCATGACATAAAACATATTTTATGATTGATTCCTCCGCTGTGCGAGGATTTAAACAATTTGTTTCAAACAATTCCTCCGCTGTGCGAGGATTTAAACAATTTGTTTCAAACAATTTAAACAGCCATGTGAATGGAAACTTGAATTTAAGCTGTGATGAAGTACAGATTAGTTATAGTGGACAGGGAAGGTTCTTTGAAGAAGATTTGCCGCTTGGCATAACTTAGGTAAGTAAACAGCACCTGGATGTGGTCATTAGTCAAGCTATGTCTAATTATTTGTGAAAGCCAGAAAAAAACTGTGCGCTTGAGTTTTCAGACGTTTAGCTGAATTTGTTGTTGATTTATGATATGTAGAATCTGTAAAAATCATTAATAGTTGTTGTAACTTTACACAGAACTGCTCCGTTAAAGAAAATACGATACGAAGTTGATCAAAAGCAAGGTTGAGGTTTTAACTTTCGTTCGTCTCTCAGGATTCTGGAATCCCTCAACTTGTTCTTAAGTCTACCTCGATAATGGGAAGAGAACGATCCATTATGGTTTACAGAAGGATGCACTATCACAATTAGCTATGTCCTTTTCCGTGACAACATTGACTGCATAACCCCCCCCCCCCCCCCACACACACACACACACACAGAATAACCAAGTTGGGAAGGGGGCAGTGTTTTTTGCTTACAGAAGAGTGTACCATCAAATTTAGCTAAGTCCCTTTTCATGAGAATATTGGCTGCATAAAAATGCAAGTGCTTGTCTAAGTTTTGGAAGTACTTTTTAGAAATACATTTTATGTTATGCTTACTTTTACTGTGATACTTAGACACCTGCTAAAGTTCATCCGCTTATCGTTTTCCTTCATCTTCACCAACCAGAATAATGATTAATGCAGGATCGGATTGGAATATTTTAATAAATGACACAACATGACGTAAAAAACTCCCCAAGCATATGTTTTTTATAGGAAAGCGACTTCAAGGCATAATCCAAATCATAAGTGTTAAGGAAGCATATCAAATCTTAATAGATTTGTATGTCCTAAATGAATAATCAGCATCACAATGATCTCACTTGTCACCTTGACCCTGAAGGATGATCGTCTCCACTGTCTGAACAAGAACCAGTTCTGGTGTATATTACTTTTTCCATCATTCAAATATAAAAATGGCAAAGCTTACAAGGAGAAAGCATTTAAGAACAGCAAAGATTATTATTAAATTAGTAAATTAATTCAAAACATGTGCATTGTATATAAAAAAAATCTTGGGATTTTGTACAAAATAAATGCGAGAAATATATAGTCTGAATTTGCAGTATATAGTTCATATAAAAAATTCACACCGTGGATACACTGCCTGCCTACATTTTGAAGTAAATGGTATATGATTGTTTTCATTTACCTCCCTTGTGGTAGCAGTCAAATGTTTAAGGTTAGGGCTCGTGTATAACCTATAATGATTAAGCTCAGTTTGCTATTTTACTAACGAATTTTACCACATCATTATAGATGATTAATTATGTCCTGTTTGCTTTTTACCGTTCAAGAATTACAACCTTGTTACAGATAATATACATGTATACTTAATTTTGAAGACCTCATCCTGTTTAAGCATGTCTAACACGTGTGATACAATCAATATATAATTTCCTTCCGCTTTTTTTTCTTCCTAAAATCACAGTTTTAAAACACCTTTTCTTGTTGGTAACATGATTTTTTTTTTGAATGCAATATGTGTGTAAAACATGATATACCTAGCTATCTGGAGCAGTTTAATTGCGTGCATAGTGTAATTATATCCTTACATTTATTTGTTTTACAGCTTCAAAACCAAATGAAGAAGGATATATGGCTGGACTGTATTTAATTCAGGTGACAATTTTGATATGTTTGATTGCCTGTGTTGATGGACAGGCTTTGTATGAAGAGATATGCGTGAACAAAATTGTAAATGAGATGCACCAATTTTATGGTAAGTAATGTGGATTGTTTTCACTTGACTACATATAGTCAACATGAAAAAATAAAATATATTCTCATTCAGATTTAGAAGATAAAAAGGGGTTAAGATTACAAATATATCTTTAAATTCTTAGTTGAGACTTCAACCATTATTTTTTTCTGTTGTGAAAGCAAAATTAAGACAAAGCAAACAATAAATTTTGGAAATGTACATATCACAGATAGAGAGATGCAACTCCAGACACAAGTGAACAAACTAAAAGATCAACTTGGTTCTTGTACATGTAGAGGTAAGTTTTACTTTTAACAAGACCCTATAGTATATGTAAGATTAATCACGAAGCTATATCTCGTACATGTACATGTATATTTTCATAACACCGACTCGTTTAATGGTTAAATAGAAACTTAAGCTTCAGAACATAATTACCACCACCCCCACCCCCCCCCCCCTTAAAAAAGTTCAACATGTATAAAACGTTGTACAATTTACTAAGTTATTTCCCCAAACTTTACAAATAAGCGTCAATGTTGTGAGTATGTTTTCTAATCCTTTAGGTAATATATATTCGGCATATATCAAATTTAGAACCCTTATATGAATAATGAAAATAAAATACCATTCATTTTTTATTGTCTATGCTTAGTGATTTTTTTTCTTAAAGCTGCTTGGTCCGATTTTTTTGCAATTACAGTATCAAAATTTTTTTCATACAAATCATTTATCTTAGAAAGATATGGACTTTCTCCTATTTACACCAGCAGAATCAGTCTCCTTCAAAGTTAGAAATATTCAAAGTAAATAAAAATAATTTCTCTTTGGGCAAACGAAAAAACAAACCAAAATGCATCACGGGAATGTTTAGAAAAGGAAACCGCTTAGTTTCGTCCCCCGAATGATTGGGGTTATTCAACCCGCATGCTATGCATCCATTGTAAAGAAAGCAGGCTTTGGAAATATTCGCGAAGAAAACGTACACATGTTTATTTGTAATTTGTCTGATCATTTCGACCTTTATTTAAAGCGATGTAAAATTCGTAATACAACCATACCCGTATCGTCGTCAGGGGTGAAATTTAACATGAGGCGAAATAACGCGGTACCTTTTAATATCGTTTGTTTTGTTAGCAAATTTTGTACGTAATTTTCTTCATTGAAATTTGGCATAATTGACGGGTAAAACTACTGCAATGTCTACTATTATACATATAGTAAGCATAGCCATCGTTTAAAAGCGTGCATAAAATTTGATATAAAATCGGACCAAGCAGCTTTAAAGTACAAACATGAATTGATCATCTGCATATATATTTTGTTGAAATTTTGTATTGTTTGGTTTCTTTTATTTCAGACAAAGTAGAGTTTTTACAATTTCATCTGAGCTGTTTAAGTGAAAAGGGAATCTGTAAGTGAATAATTCATTATATCAATATATCCGCCCGTTCGTTCGTCCGCCTACCTGTTTATCTAAAAGTCTTATAAAATAATAATTGTAGGAAGAATGTCACGGTTTTTTTTTAAATAAGCATATCTCGTAGTAAAATAAAAAACAGTGACTTATATTGTGTTTTTTTTTTCATTTGCACTAATTACGTTTTCTTAAAATTGTTGCACTCTAAGGGAAAAAAAGTATCGCTTTGAAACAGGATATATGAATAATCATTTTTTACAAATCAACATTATTCATAAAAATAAATGTTTTTGGAGTTCTTCAAAATATTTTAATAAACTTGTAAATGATATATGGAAAGGATTGGACTTTCAAAAAACAAATGATGTTTTACTAGAATGTATTTAAAGGGGCATGTCACGATTTTGTTCAAATTTTGTTTGTTTTATTATTTACAATGCTTTATGAATGCATTTCTAATGATCAAATGTTTGGGCGCCAGTCAATGAGTTTTAAGCAAGGTTCAGTGCTCACAATTCTTCGTATTGTAAACAAGGCTCGTGCTCTGTTTCTGTTTAAATAGGTTCAATATACCGATTAAAAACATTTTTCAAGCTGATTTGTCTATCTTCTTAATTATTTTAAGCATACATAAACAGTTCCTAATGATTAACACTTTCATTTCAGGTCTTAAACTGGAATTTTCACTTCAACATTCAAAATGTAAACAAAGGCTTTGTTTACATTGCGAAGAATTGTTAACTCTGTAACTCGCTTATAACTCAACAAATGACACCCAAATTTTGGTTCCCTATTAAAAATGCCTTATTAGAGCACTGTAAACATTGAAATTGAAAAAAATAATTTTCGACCATAATTGTGACCATGGCCCTTTTATAATATGTAATTTCAGATCAAGAACAAAGTGTTACAAAGAATCAGTATTGTTTCATAAAATCGGCTTCTACATGGACTGACAGCAAGGTATTTTGTAAATACGATTATTTTCACTATGTACCATTGGAATGTGATATTGTTTTGCATACCTTGTTTCAGTATTTTGTATGTTAACTGGCCTATAGATTGCATAGTGACATGTTATAGTCATAGCAAATCGTGCATGGCTTATAAGAACAACGACGGGTTAGCTGTTGCTAGAAACTGCAAATGTTTTCCACCGACAAACAAAATTAAGCTGATGTACTTCTATTATATCTTTTTATGTACTCAATAGAATAAGAATTATAACTGTTTTATTAGCATATATGGAAAAAAAACTAAAGGACCTTAGATTGTAGGACATAGATTGTTATTAAGAGAATTTGTATGCGTGACATACATTTGGTCTGAAACATTTTAAGACGTAGGCTCTTTGAATTTTTTTTTATTATTTTTGAATAACGAGACGATTCCTACATTCAAAACACAAGGATTCCTAGATTTTTTGAGAGATATTAAACGTTATCACGACACTTTGTTTCATTTGATTTTGATTTTTACACTGCAAGAAAAGTCATTGCATTTTAGATGTCTTCATATTTTTGTACATGAAAAAATGACAAGAACAAACCGTCAACCATCACAAAAATCCATAAAACGAAATATTAATTCAAAGCAGATCCACACGGACCTCCAAGAGATAGAGGTAGGATCAGATGCCTAAGAGGAGTGAGCATCCTCTGCTGACCGGTCACACCCGGTGTGTCCTCTTTTTCTGAATCGGGAACATTTCGTAGACATTTAGGTGATGAATTATGGTCTAACAATTAGTATGAAAAACGTCAGTCAGCATGCGCCCCAGTGGAAGATTTTATGTGCTGAAAAGGTTGTTGAATCGACCATAGAACTTACGAAAAGATGACTTCAAACGAGACTGTTGATAGTCCTGTTTTATCAACTTGTTTGTCAGCGGCTTGCCTCGCCTTAGAAACTGTTCATACGAAGGGCATGCTCTTTTGTATCAAATTAACTGAGACACAAAAACACCATATGCGGGTGTTGAAGGTATATTGCTACATAAATAAGAAAAGTTGACTACAGAAAATTAAAGTCATCGCGTTTGTCAAAAAATTTTGTAAACAGGTTACCATCAATGTCCATTTCCAGTAAAATATCAAAATATGAAACAAATGACGCAGACTTGTAGTATCTTTTTTTCAACTTATTTGTATTAGTAAATAACATTTTTAAAAAAGACAAAATTTCCGCAGAAATTTATTCTAATCAGAGCTTAACACAAATAGGTGACAATCGTTTATGAATCATGAACATTTATACGTGAATTCAAAAAAAAAAATGTTTGTACATAGTCACTTCTTTAAATACCGCTTCTAGTTATATGAAAATATGAACAAAATATCCCTTATCATGAAATCCACAAAATAAATATATTGTTAATGCTAATTTATTGCACTGTGGTTATATTAAACTCTTTAATAAGACATTTTATGGCCTAGGCAGTTAAATATTTCCGTAAAAGTACATGTTCATTTCCGTAAGAATTCAATCGCGTGTTCCGTTGAATTTACTTTCTTATTTCCCATTTTCGACTTCAAGTGCAATGAAATGGAAAAGTTATCCCTCTTAGGACTGAGTATTTCATTGAAAAAAAAACCTATCGTCTATGTTTTAACAATAAAAGGATTCTGTGCGATGACTACAATATCCTGTTGTTGCAACTCATCAATATCAAGTAACACTGCATTATACATGTACCATGTATATTTGTATTTTTGCGTCCGTGTAATGTTTTGGTCTATATATAAACACCAAAACAACTGGCAACAAAACGCTACCTTGATTTTATTAATTAAAAATGAGTAATATATTACAAATTAATACAATGTATATTAGAAGTGTTATATGATCGGATATGCATACTGGTGTATCTTTTTTCTTTAGACAAAGTGCCAGTCGTTCGGGGGACACCTTCTCGAAATTGAAACACAGTCTGAGCAGACCTGGTTAAAGGGAAAAGGTGTGTTTAAACGTACTGTACATGTAGATATTATGCATTTGTACAAGGTAAATAATTGATAAATGCAGAATTTGTTGGTCACGGCACTAAGTTTATTTATCGATGAGATTAAAATAAAGTGATTGCGCTTTCTAACATGGTATATGAAACCGACACTTTACAAAAGTTGCATACATACTGCGATATAGCATGTGTGCATAGAGTAGTCTGCAAATAGAATGCATATCATTTTATGGTTGGAAGCTTGTTGCAATATTAGTTACGTGTTGCCTTAAAATCCACACTGTATACATGTATTTAACCACATGTGGTTGAAGACAGGCTCCTTAAGCACCTGTGGTATTTGACTACTGAGACATCATCATCATTGCCTCCCCTAAAATGTCATAGAAAATCTACCTTGATTGACTTAATCGAACAAAAAAATTATATGTAAAAAATTGTATTTGTTTTTAATATGAACATGGACTAAAAGGGGTTGTATATCCCCCACTTGGAACAATGAAGACGAGACAATTTCAATTTAAATTAGCATTTTATTTCTTTGTCTGTATGCATTGTTTTTAGTATAAATTTCACGAGGGAAGTCAATTCGGTGCGTTCAATCTATAAAAATGACAGGTAAAGTTTTCAAAATTAAGCTGCACATCGTTTTTTTTTTCATAAATCTTGGATCATTGTATGTTTTAACTTACAAAATTTAGGTATGGATGGATCTTGACTCCTTCCTTAAAGTACATTTATCTTAAGAATAAATTTTTATTGATATTTTTTGATTTATTATAATGGAGTTTAGACGCATGATGGGTCAAATTCGTGGTTTTTATCAAACAGTTTTAATTTATTAAGTATTTCCAAACAGTTAAATTTATTCAGCCGTATTCCATTGTATCAATATAGCTCACTGTGATAGGGGGGGGGGGGTGGCTCTTAGTTCTTATTTCTCGATTGATAGGGTCTTAGAAACATAAAGTTCTTATTTCTCGATTGATAGGGTCTTAGAAACATAAAGACGACGTTTTTGTTTCAATTCATTTAAGTAACATTTTTGCTTTTTTATTTGATAACTACGAAAAAAATACCTACTACAATTTTTGTAATGGTAACAATAACGTAATGTTTATATTTTGAACACACAATGTCTGATAAAAATAACGCTATCACAGATATAAGATTAGAAAGAAAACAAATAGAACAAAGGAGATAAGTACCAAGTGCATTCATTAATGTATATTACTTATTTGTCAGAATATGCAGTACTGTATTATACATGCACATGTACTGATGCACACTTTCATATGTAAAGATTTTTTATATGTTCATTATCCATTTCAAAATCCTAGGCACGAGGGAATTTGTCAGGCCTTGTACGATCTTGTATTATATGCAAACGTCGTGTATTACATGTACATGTACATCTGTAACACCTTAACAAGTGAAAAGCTGTCAATGTGACAGCAAACCGGGTTTTCTTTTATGTGAACTGTATCCATAATCCATGTCAACCCGTATCCAGTGAAATGGAGTACCCCATATGCAACATTTTGCCAAAATATGACTAAGTTCCAAAGCTGGAATTTTTTCGATAAATTATTGGGATTCAAAATCCTAGCAATATGCACACCTCTGATATATGTACAATTGATCTGCAAAAGAACAACTTCCTATCTTGAGAACTGTAGGAGGAGTTATCCGTACAATGCGGGTACCCTATATGCAATATTTTGCCAAAAAATGACTAAGTTCAAAAGCTGTTATTTTTTCGATAAATTATCGGAATTCAAAATTCTAGCAATATGCACACCTCTGATATATGTACAATTAATCTGCAAAAGCTGCAACTTCCCATCTTGAAAACTGTAGGAGGAGTTATCCGTACAATGAGGGTACCATTTTGGCAGCCGCCCGCCCGTCCGCCATTTTCACCGTTTTAATAACCGGATTTTTCCGTTTGAAAACCCGGTTAAAAACAATAGATACACCGTTGTTACGTAGAAGACACTAAAGCTGAAAATCTTCAAGGAAAATATATGCTATTTATTGTAAAAAATTGGAAAAAAATAATATTTTGAGTTTTTTTTCCGCAATGCAAAAATTAAAATTGACAAATCACTTTGGCAATTTGTGCAAAATAACAAATTAACTTATGTATACCAATGTTTTCTCATGTCTGGTAACTTTGACATGTATTGCTTAAGAATAAAAACATTTTTTTTTTGCGGGGGGGGGGGGGGGAGAGGTTAAATAACAGGCAAATATACCCAAGAAACTAATTCACATCAATTATCATTATTTATTAAAATGTTGTTTTATTCCATATCTGTTTTTGTTTGGTGAAAAACCATTTTATACGGAAAAATAACTAGGAGAAATGTATTTTTTGTTAAAATTTTTAGTTGCATTTCCGGACAAAAGTTTGTCATATAAAATTTCTGTTTTAACAAGAATTGTTGCATAATTATAATTGCACTGTTTTCTGTTGGTCGGGAAGTGAAACTATGCAATTTACTTTATTTTCATTCAGTCTCCATCTTGGGAGAACGATTGTGGATCGGCGCAGTTTTAGACACAATAAAAAATCTATGGGTTTGGGATCATTCAGGCACTGCACTGAATTTTACGAACTGGCATCCAGAAGAACCAAATGGTGAAGGACGTGAACAGTGTGCTCTGATATGGAACGCTGACCTGTGGCAGGATTATCCTTGCACTGACTTGTTTTACATCATCTGTGAAAGGAAATAAGAACGATTCTATAATGCGAACAAGTAGCCAATAACTAATATTGTTATAATCTGCAGTTTATACTCTCATTATTGATGAATCATTTTTTTACTGTGATAAATTGCCATGTGAAACTCATTTTCAATTTCAGGATGTAGCTTTTGACATCAAAATGCGTATCCATGTATGTTCTACAAAAATATTAATTTCCACAAACTCATAAGCTTTATTTGATTCATAGATTAAACCTAACTCAAAATATCTTTTAAAATCGCTTGTTTCTGTCCAGTAGCTGCTGTCGGCTTTCAAGTAAGGAAATCCAGCTTCGGAAGACTAAATGTAATAAAAAAAAAATGAACGAACGAACATAGTTCTGCCTGGGACCATGCCCCATTTCTATCTCTTATAGACTCTCAAATCTTGTCTTTTTGGCGACCGGTGTAATCGTCTATTCCGCTTCTGTACAGTAAATGTAAATCCTTGATATGACATGCTCAGTTTCAAGTTGAAGTTTAAACAAAAAAGTTACTTTTTTGTTGGTCTTAATTACACAAGTCAAAAGTAGGTTTGTTCATTTTAACTCATTACATTACCTTAAAACAAACACAAAAAACAGCACATAATCATGATGATGCAATCATAACACAAACATATTTACGAATATAAAAATGTGAAACGTTTATCTCTCCTTTTTTTTTTATTAAAAAGTGTACCAGTTTGTAAACAATTGAGCGTTTTCCGTTTTGATTAATTATAAAAGCAACAGCTTTATATTGACAATTTCAGCACTCACCTGTGTCTATACGTAAGATGTTCCATTCATCTTATCAACTTAGAGCTTGGGATTAAACCGTTAATTAGCCTTTTCAAAGACGGCGGATTTTCTGTCACATTATTTGCACACGACACTTGAAAGGCGTAACATTCTATTGCGATGTTAGATAAATCTATCCAGTTTCCCAATGTGATTGAGTTTATGCATTTGCCGGGGCCTCTTTAAAAGCAATGTGTTTGTTTTGGGTCACACAAATCAATCATTACTTTTTTTTTTAGATATGATAGAACAGGAGCAAACATACATTTTATTAATCACCCAAATCTTTTCTTTTTTAACCGTTTTTAAAGTTTTCAATAAAGGCATACTGTTGGATTATACGTGGAAAAACTCGATAAAACCAACGACATGTAGCCTTACACAATATGATCAACTGAAAAATATTCCTGTTTGTTCTTTTCTTTAAGTTTATTTTAGATTTGATGATAACAAGGTTTTACTCTTGAACAATTTCAAGCTACAGTATACACATTGAACAATAATGACCTACATCAATAAGGATGTGACACATATATGTAAAATATATAATGGTTTCATTCAATAAATCTCTACTTAACTAAACACATTAACGATGTTTATTTAACCTCACTATATCGAGTCTTTGTTTTACACGGTATGTTTTAATGAGTAAACGTTTCACTGAATATCTCACGAAAAAATTGTTAATTATTTGACCTGGAAAATTTTATCTTAAAAAAAAACACATAGTGAGGTTAATAGTTCAGTTAAAATTCCTTTGTTCAATAACGATAGTTGAACAGTTTAAAATGGCATATCTTTTAGTTTTAATGATCATGTTGATCTGTGATAGCACCGGTCAACCTCTCTACAACAACCTTGGGTATGAGGAATCGGTTGATAATACGCTGACCTGTTATGCGGAATTTTACAGTAAGTCAATAATTCTTTATATCATTTGGTTTTTTTGTAGTGCGAAATGAAATCATTCAGTTGATGTTATTTTAAACTTGGTTTTTGTTTGATGAGAATCTTCGGACTGATATGAACATGCATTTTAAAAGTAATTTTCTATTTCCAAAGAAAAAAAATTATATGCTACGAAGTTTGGCTTTTATAGATAATATTATTGAAGTGGCGAAATGTTCTTTTAGATTCAGTAAAATCGAAAATCATTAAATTTACGACTTCCTTTTTAAACAAGGACTTAAAAAACACACACTAGTAACTTACTTTAAAAATTAGAATTCACATCATTTTTTTAATATATAACGTGGACGTACAGCACTGGTATTGATGAATAAAACTGTTATTTTACAGGCAGGGAATTACAACTTGAAAAACAAATTAAGAAGCTTACAAAAGAGATTGACTATTTAAAAGGTGATATCGATAATACGTATTTAAAACTTGTTTAACTCTTCTCTTATTTTTTTTTAGATATCAAAAAATTAAAAAAAAATAGTAGAATTTTGATCTGTACCTTATTCTGAGATGATTGCCATTTTAATTAAAGGTCCATTTTTGCCAATATCTATGAAAATATGTTAAGAAATAATGGTATCGTTGGCTTCGGAGAACAGTAGGATATCTATTATACTATACAGACAGCTTTTATCCTTATAGATTGGACTTCTTTCGTGAATTCCGAGTATTGGTTAGGACGCGAAGTGGGAACCTGGAATGACGCTCAGGTAATCGTCAACGCTAGCAGTCTTTATTAAAGATAAAACAATGAAAATATATGAATTTGTAATTACCAAAGTTTTACATTCTAGGCGAGTTGTAAGGCGGTTGATTCTAAATTAGTTGAAATAGAATCTGAGGCGGAAGACGTTTTCGTTCGTGCTCTTGCCATGAAACTGACCGGTAAATCTATTTTTTTTTATACGTACAAGTAGGACAAAATAAATAAATAAAAGCACACAATTTGTTATTCGTATAGGTACTTATATATACCGTTAGTGGTTTTAGCATGATGTATGAACATCTATTAAACAGATACGTATAAAGATTGTTAATGCTTTTAAATTTTGCGTTTGTTTACCTATTTCTATATTTGAACAGTGTATTTTAAAAAAAATGTTCAAGTTGATACAAATATATTTTATTTATTCTATATTTAGATTTCTACTGAATCTATCGATCTATATTGAATCCATACAACAAAGAAATAAAAATAAATCCAATATGTGTTTATTTTTTTAAGGAAGTGTTTGGTTAGGTGGTACAGACTTCGGGGTAGAAGGGCGATGGGTCTGGGAGTCTGACAGATCAGCATTTTCATACAGCGCATGGAACACAGCAAAAGGACAACCCAATGATTATTTTAAACAAAACTGCCTCACACTTTCTCTTAATAACAACCTAACTTGGTTTGACCAGAACTGTGATATGACATACCAATATATTTGCGAACGAAATTTTTTTCCAAATTGATAAAAAAAAGTTTCATGTCATCTGATTGTTAAAATGCTTATTGTATTTATCTAATTGATGGTTTTGTAAATGTCATTGTCACGAAACACGTTCTGTAAATCAATTAAACAGTCACATAAGTAGAGGATAATGAACTGTATAATTTTGTTATTTTTTAGCACTTTTAACTTTTATCAACTTGAATAAACTTGAATATATGATATCCTTATTTGACCCCCCCCCCCCCAACAAAAAGTGACTTTATTGATGTATATCATGTGTATTGACAATAAGGTTTTAATGAACGAATGTTTCATAACACTTATAACTAATATCAATGGTCAATTGATTAGAACCTCTGAATAGCTGTTGTGATTGTCAATTTATATTTAGAACTAGTTTCCTTCCGATAGTACTCCAATACTATTCTGATAAAAACAGATTTCTGTCCCAAATTATATCCTTTCTCTGATCACGCGTTTGCGGTGTCCTAAATTTCTACTATGATAAGTTGTACCATTTTGTATATTCGTCTACAAAATAATATCTCTTTAACGATAACCCCAGCTTTTTTCTCTTTTTTTTAAATTAATAAATGGAAAAAAAAGTGTTTGCTTCACCTAAAGCACAACCAAAATTTACCGACTGCCATTGACCGCTGATCGAGGGAAGCAAATTTAAATCATATAAACTTGAGTTTAATTATTAAGACTGAAGTAAGGGGGAAAGGGGGTTAAGCTCATAAAAAATTCAAATTTCGCTTGGCTTGGTTGATTTATTGTTTTTGCCGAGAAAAGTCAAACAAAATCAAGAGTGTCTTTCAAACTGAACATTAAAATTAATAATTAATTTGAAAAAAAGAGATCATAGCTGATTCTTAAATGAATAGAAGCAACGCATTTTTCTATACAAATAAAATCTATTTTATCTCGGGAATCCGCTACTCATGTCTATTAGTACATACATGAATGATTTAGTTGTAACACTACAAAGATGACATTTTTTTTTTCTAAAATGAACTTCAATCAATTGACTGTTAGATATCAATATGACATATGATTTGTTTTGATAATAATAACAAAGAAGAACAAAAATGGCTTTTCATTCTCTTTTAAATATACATGTACTCTTAAAAATGAATAAAATATATACCCAGTTTCACTATGTTGAATATTTTATGGCTTCTCATATTTGCCGTTAAAATATTTCTTCTTAAATACATGTATTTTTAAAAACTAATAAAAATATATCCAGTTTTACGTTTTATGTATGATATTATATCCATAACCATCTGATATCACATGTATATTCTGAAGGTAAGAAAGCCGTCGGAATTCCAATCCTTGGATTGCATTGTAAAGTACATTTGCTTCTTAACACATTACATAGTTACATGTAAGACAACTTTGTTTAATTAGGAAAACCCCTAGTTAGAAATAAATCAGTATATTATAGGCATCGGTATTTTGTATCATTGCATTGTAAACTATATTTGCATCTTAACATATTACAAACCGTTAAAAATTAGGAAACCCCCATTTTTAAAAAAATAATCAAGATATTACAGGCATGGGTATTTTGTAACATTAACACTATCTAGTACATGTGCGAAAAGGTATTCAAATATATTTTCAATCAGGTACTATGGTGTAGACAAAAGTTTAACACTATCTTTAACAGATGACTTTGGCAAGTTTGTAATTATGACGCAGACTCCGTTGTTCTGTTGTTTCTTCCTTTCTTTTGTATGACAAACCAGTTGTGGAGTGTGTATTGTATATGTAAGTTGTGTTGATTGTTAGGTGTTTCGAGTCAAAAAGATGAATTATACTGGTGCTTTCTCTTACGTTTTAAAGCTCTAAGTAGTGAGTTTAGTTGTACAAGATTAAGTTGGGATTAATAATTGCAAGCGTGTAAAACAGGCTGGTACTGAGATTGTTTTTTTTTCAAAAATGTTTTTGTCCCGGTCGTGTCACTGGTTTATTGTATTAAAGAGGTTCGCTCCTCTCATTTTGGGTTACTATTTTATGTCACCTATTATCAAAAAATTCTGCATCATATATCTCTTAATCTCTTAATAACAACCTAACTTGGTTTGACCAGAACTGTGATATGACATACCAATATATTTGCGAACGAAATTTTTTTCCAAATTGATAAAAAAAAGTTTCATATCATCTGATTGTTAAAATGCTTATTGTATTTATCTAATTGATGGTTTTGTAAATGTCATTGTCACGAAGCACGTTCTGTAAATCAATTAAACAGTCACATAAGTAGAGGATAATGAACTGTATAATTTTGTTATTTTTAGCACTTTTAACTTTTATCAACTTGAATAAACTTGAATATATGATATCCTTATTTGACCCCCCCCCCCCCCAACAAAAAGTGACTTTATTGATGTATATCATGTGTATTGACAATAAGGTTTTTATGAACGAATGTTTCATAACACTTATAACTAATATCAATGGTCAATTGATTAGAACCTCTGAATAGCTGTTGTGATTGTCAATTTATATTTAGAACTAGTTTCCTTCCGATAGTACTCCAATACTATTCTGATAAAAACAGATTTCTGTCCCAAATTATATCCTTTCTCTGATCACGCGTTTGCGGTGTCCTAAATTTCTACTATGATAAGTTGTACCATTTTGTATATTCGTCTACAAAATAATATCTCTTTAACGATAACCCCAGCTTTTTTCTCTTTTTTTTAAATTAATAAATGGAAAAAAAAGTGTTTGCTTCACCTAAAGCACAACCAAAATTTACCGACTGCCATTGACCGCTGATCGAGGGAAGCAAATTTAAATCATATAAACTTGAGTTTAATTATTAAGACTGAAGTAAGGGGGAAAGGGGGTTAAGCTCATAAAAAATTCAAATTTCGCTTGGCTTGGTTGATTTATTGTTTTTGCCGAGAAAAGTCAAACAAAATCAAGAGTGTCTTTCAAACTGAACATTAAAATTAATAATTAATTTGAAAAAAAAAGAGATCATAGCTGATTCTTAAATGAATAGAAGCAACGCATTTTTCTATACAAATAAAATCTATTTTATCTCGGGAATCCGCTACTCATGTCTATTAGTACATACATGAATGATTTAGTTGTAACACTACAAAGATGACATTTTTTTTTTCTAAAATGAACTTCAATCAATTGACTGTTAGATATCAATATGACATATGATTTGTTTTGATAAAAATGACAAAGAAGAACAAAAATGGCTTTTCATTCTCTTATAAATATACATGTACTCTTAAAAATGAATAAAATATATACCCAGTTTCACTATGTTGAATATTTTATGGCTTCTCATATTTGCCGTTAAAATATTTCTTCTTAAATACATGTATTTTTAAAAACTAATAAAAATATATCCAGTTTTACGTTTTATGTATGATATTATATCCATATTCATCTGATATCACATGTATATTCTGAAGGTAAGAAAGCCGACGAAATTCCAATCCTTGGATTGCATTGTAAAGTACATTTGCTTCTTAACACATTACATAGTTACATGTAAGACAACTTTGTTTAATTAGGAAAACCCCTAGTTAGAAATAAATCAGTATATTATAGGCATCGGTATTTTGTATCATTGCATTGTAAACTATATTTGCATCTTAACATATTACATACCGTTAAAAATTAAGAATCCCCCATTGTTAAAAAAAATAATCAAGATATTACGGGCATGGATATTTTGTAACATTAACACTATCTAGTACACGTGAGAAAAGGTATGCAAATATGTTTTCATTCATGTACTATGGTGTAGACAAAAGTGTAACACTATCTTGAATACTTTGAAAGATGATTTTGGCAATTTTGAAAATATGACGCAGACTCCGTTGCACTGTTGTTTCTTCCTTTCTGCTGTATGACAAACAAGTTGTAGAGTGTACATTGTACATGTCAGTGGTATCGATTGTTAAGTATTTATTGTCAAAAAGATGAATTATACTGGTGTTTTCTCTTAGGTTTAAAACTGCTAAGTAGTAAGTGTAGTTGTACCAGAGTAAGATGGGATTAATAATTGCAAGCGTGTAAAAGAGGCTGGTACTGAGATGGGTTTTTTTTCAAAATAGTTTTCCTCCCGGTCATTATCACTGATTTATTGTATTGTATTGGATTATTATTTTGGGTTACTATTTTATGTCACATATTGATTGTAGATTTATTTTTTAAATAAAAAGTTGAAAAGAAAATTGTATATTTAAAGAGTTTAGTAAGGGACATATCTTGTGGCGGAGGGTTTTCAAGAAGGAAATGAACAATTTCAATTACTCAATAGTTTCAGAGTATTGTTAATTTAGCCTCCTAGTGCAGACTAAAATTTTAGATAGATTGTGTATTACAATATATTTTTATTGTTCTGTAAAAGGTATTTGAACAAAATTTTGATATTTCTATCTATATATTTTGGCTTATTTAGCTTATATTTCATAGTCAAGAAAAAAAAATACTCCGTTTTTTGCCTAAAATTAGCTCATTTTATGTCAAACCTCAATTTTTTGGGATGTGTCTCCTACTTTTTTCATTTTTATATTAAACATTTAAAGTATGTCTATTTGTATACAAAGTTTTGTAAAGATGACATTACTATGATTTTTTAATATGCCTAATAATTTGATTCCTCAATTACAATTTTGTAACAATCGTTACATTTGCTGTTATATTCATTATGTACTGGCATTTGAAGCCATCAGTAAAAACAAGGTTTTTAAAACTTTGACTTACATATTACTTTTATTGTCACTGAATGAGTTCAACTTCATACCGTTTTGAAAAAAAATTACTAAATGATAGTAAAAACTATAAATATTTGTTTTATTTCTTCCAATAATTAATCTCCATACACAATTTGAGCAATAATTTCCATAAATTTTAATTACATTTTTAGGCCCCGTATTTATCACAACAAAATGGCATATGAAATTGGTCACAAATTAGATTATTGCATGATAATTTTAGGCCCCCATCTTTATTTCTTGGATGATTGTCATTACTATTATTTCAGGTGCAAACTTCCTTAAAGAACTTTAAATAAAATGCACATTTTGCGTATTTAAATAAATCCAAAGTTCGTAAAAAAAAAACCAAACCAACAAAAAAAACCCACAAACGCTGTCATTGTCTACATATTACATGTGTACAAGTACGCCAGCTTAAAATGTTGCACCTTTACCAGTTGGTATCAATCTTTAAATTGACAGTGTAATTGAACATGAAGTTGTTTGATAAGAAAAACTCGTTATGTCCTCACTTTGGTTGAAGATATTGATAACCTTATATGCACCCTAAAGATAGCATTCCAAACAGTACCAAAATGCATGTTAAAATCCAAATTCATAGATATTATATTATATAGGAACATTTACATAATAAAAAAGCATTATTTTCAACCTTCTCTAGTATACATGCTCAAATGGTATGGGAAAAATCCATTATCAACAAACGATTATGCATATATATCTTATAAGTTGATTTATAAATGTTGATATCATTTTGCAAACAATGTCCATTTTTTGCAAATCAACAATATATAAGGTGCATGTAGTATTAAACTATTTAATGCTTGAGCAGTCAATAGACTCGAATATTTTCCCGATGTGCAGGGAACAGCTCAGTATGATCTATTGCCCGAGGCTAACGGACGTGGTCACAATTATAAACTACAGAAGGTTTTCATACCATTATGCATTCAGGTCATTGTTGATTAATACCACGATGGCCTAAAAGATCAATTTTAATGGCAATAGTTAAATAACATAATAAAGTTATCGATTAATTTTTATCAATTAATTGTTTTCTAAAATAAGTTGCCGGTACAATAGATCGCAGTCTATTGACCGGCGGTCCAAAATATCACAGTTTATTGACCGGCGTCTAATAGATCGCAGTCTATTGACCGGCAGTTTTATTGATCAATTTGAAACCTGAATAAATATATAAAATAGACGATAATATTTAACCTGTAATAAAACAACAAAATCACTTTGACTAGGTAATATTTCAACATACCAACTTGTTGCGATTAAATAAGTTTATATTATTAAAACATCAAAAAGGCATTTCAAAAAACAATAGTGATCATCATTTATATTAATGATATTCCCTTTTTTAATAAACAAAGCCTTCAAATATTGCATGTCATTACATAATACAACATGCGTGAAAAAGGCGCTTTTTCAAGCGACTATGCTCAAGTATGTATATCCGGTCTCATACAACCTCTGATATTGATGATGGTTTTTTTTCACTTTTTTTCTCCCCCCCCCCCTCTTTTGGGGGGGAGGGGTCTCTATAGTTGAATAAATAGTAGTGAATTATCTTAATTGACATCATTACTGTTCTGGAATAGCTGTAGAAGTAATGTCTTTTAAATAGTAACTGCAAGCGTAGAAGAATACATGGAATTGTACAGTTGTTGCCTTGGTAGGTGAAATTGAAGAAATATATGTTAGATAATACATTGCTGCTGTTAAAGATGTTCATGTAGCTCTAGAAGTTTATGTAGAATGAAAAGCTGTTGCTCATGTGGATGTAGCATTATACGTTGGCTGATCCGTTGTTGCTAATGTGACTATACAATAACACGCGGAACGACCCGTTGTTACTGAGGCTGACATATAAGTATGCCTTTGCTTATCCATTAGCTGTAAGAAAAAAAATATTTGGGATTGTCTATTGTTTCTTGTGTTGCTGTAGAAAAATACGTTAACTATGTCGTTGCTGTTAGTTTGACTGAAGAATTATACATAAAATACTCCAATGTTTCTGGTGCGGTTGTAGAATTGATCCTGGGATAATCTGTCGTTCTTGGTTTAGCTGAAATATATTTCGAGATACGATCCCATGTTGCTTTTGTAGGTAAAGTTGTAAAGTTGAACGTTGGATAATAAGCTGTTGCTGCTATAGGTTACATTGTTAAACTGTACATTGAATTTGAATGTTTTGCTGGTGATATTAAAGAGTTGAACGTAGAATGACCGAATGTTTCTGGTTGAAGTCAAGTTTTAGAAGTGTTTGTGGAATAATTAGTTACTGATTGTGCAGCTGTTGTAAAATTTAGCATAAATCTGAAAGTTGTCACTCGTGTAGTGGTTGTAGAGGGCAAAAGAGATATTTCTTATTATTCTATGTTTCTATCTGTTCTTGATAATCTGAAAAGTATGGTGGTTTTGGGGGATGATTTACCTGTCATGAATGCTGATAATGGTTTAATTGATGTTGTTGCCCTTGTCAAAGCAAGTGATGTAGTATCTGTTGTGACAAGATTTGGCGATGATGTGGCTTTTGTTAATGACAAAGAGGTACTAGAGGCTGGTAAATGCATCGAATTAGATATGATTGATGTTTTATTATCTTTATCACAATAATGATATATACTGGTCCTGTTCCCGATTGTATGGTGTTTGTTGTAATGGTCTTATTTCCTGACATGATATGTACAGGTGTGGTTGTTGGTATTATTGTGTTCGAAAATGTGGATTCTGTTGTAGCAGTGTTAATTGACGTCGATGAAAGCAATGTTTTTGTTAACGGTGATGTTGTATTGTTCATAGAGTTACGGTTCGTGTAAAACAGAGTAAAAGATGGTGAACTTGTATTAAGAGACGATGGATTATTTTCGTCAGATGTTGATGAAGGCAGATGTGTAAATTGAGCTGATGTGTTAGTGTTACTACTAAAAAATGTAGTATTTAATGATTTTGATTGTGTTCCGGATGTTATTGGATATGCATCAGTTGTTTGGTAATGTGTTGCATTAAGATGTAGTGGTGTGGTGGGTGTGGTCAAATTAAATGAAGTCGAGTTTGGTGGATACAGCTTTGTCAGTGAAATTGATGTTGTAGCTTTACTGTTGTAAGGCGTTGAATAAAGTGATGTTGGGGAAGCAGTTGTAAGAGTGGTTTGTTTTGAAGTGATGGAACCAAAAGGAATTGACTGTGACTGTGTTGGTAAAAATGACGTATTCGTTTTAGTTGAACTCATTGATGTCATTGGTGGTCTAGAATGCAATGTATTATTTGAGAACGTTGACACGTGCGATGTAGTTGTATTTCCTGTGGTAGAGACAATTGGTTGAAGTTGATTTGTCGTCCTGATTTCCGATGTTTTCAATGAGTAGGTGGCAAACGCCTTGGGTGCATTAGTATGCATATCACTTTCTAGATTTAAAAAAGAGAACATTTTGAGAGAAAAATAAAAATCAATGGCATAAGAAACGTCACCGAGAAGTGAACGAACTTCGTTGGAACCTGATCATTATTTTGTTAAAAATTGGATGACATCTTGGCAGATGTAATCACTTATCAACCAAGATTACATCAAGATTACATCTGTATTTTTTAAAACATTTTTGTCTTTAACTCATATCTACGTTTGATAAGAACTCTGAAGATATGTGTATTTTGTTGGTTATGATAAGGCAACATACAAAGCATGAGCGAGGTGGTCATTTCATTTGAAAGTTATTACCACTTGACCCGTTAAATATTCACACAGAAATGAGTGTCGTAATGGTATGTACATGTATGATACAATACATTAAAGATGCAATAGATGGGATAGGAATTAAGGCAAAATTTTATCAGCATTTGCATGTTTATTGATGTATTTTTAAAGCAAACTGTTGCACTTTATATAATAGTATGGTTTCTTTAATCACGTAATTGGTAGTTGTGAGTTGACTTTACACTATATTGTTTATGATTTGTTGATACGTTTGTAAGGTAGAGCTATAAAAACAGCTCTAGCCGACCAAACACTACACTAGTCTTGATAAAACAAATGTTTTATTAGTCAACGCATATATGCCATACTAGAATAAATAACATATTATACATATTTATGTGAAACAAAGTTACTTTTATATGTTGTGAAGAATTTGCCAAGTGTTTTCATGCATCGTTCTAATATTCAACGTACTCGATTTCAGTGCAAATATTCCCACACACTGATGTTTTCATTTAAAGAAAATAAAGAAATAAACACACGTGGATTTTTTTTAAAAGCAACATACCATTGTCCTTTGAAGCAAGTAAAACAGCAGTAGTGATTACAGCTGCTGCTACAATCAATGTTGCTATCACCAGGAATGGTAGCCATATTTTTCGTCTTGTTGGACTTTTAACTGGAATGTGCTCAAAATTCTTTTCAATGTCCTACATATATAATATAAAGAAAAACAACAAAGATCAATAAACTATTCCGAATACATTTTTGGATGGTCAAAATTTTGAATCGGACATTAATCAACCCGAAGAAATTGGGATATTAGTTAAAATAATTAGATATATGGTTTCGTCATTTTCTTTACACCCGATAAAAGTACATGCACAACACTGCCATTCGACATTTTCTGATATGGATGCAAAAGCGTGTGCGTAGATATGATATTGCTCGACTCTGAAGTACTGATTAAATTATGAATTATACAGTCAAAGTGCCATACTTTTAAGCGTAAAATTAAAAATAATGTTGAACAAATATTCTTCAATAATATTTATATTCCGTGTAGCTATTCCCCTTCTTTTCTTGTTAAAAAGCTTTCAATACCCTACTATCAGTTCACTTGGTGCTTCAATAAGTCATGTGGCGTCATTGTAAACTGAACAGATATATAAGCATCCCGCTTTTATTCATTGAATAGAATTTTCAAAACTAATGCACCCACAGCAATGTAAATAAATTTATTTGACGGTAATGGTTATCAGAATAGGGATATCCTGGTTTCGGTAATAAATGCATTAATGAATATAAGCATTTTAAAGAATAACTAATTCATTTGACGTCATAATGTAAATTTTCCTGACCTTTTTTGTCTAAACGACTTTATAGACAGTCATAACTGTGCAGGGAGTAACTAGCTATCCACCATGCTAATATTGGACTTCATTTAAGGTCAATATGTGGTTGCATGAATATGTATATTGACCCATGTCAAGTGATATCGACCAAAGACGCAGAAAGTGATATCTAACAAGCCTTTAAGGTCGAAATCACCGTCTTTGTCTTCGGTCGATATCGCATGACATGTGTCCATAGAATCACACAAATGTAATAATCAAACGATGAAATCCTTAAGTGTATAATATCAGTAAATATGTCGTGGTGAAAATTGGTCATCTGCATCTATTCTTTCCTACTACTAAAGAAGTGTTTGCCTTTTTTTATAAGGAGGTTAACAATGAAGAAGAGATTAAAAAACAAACCCAACAAGCTAATATTTTTAAAGTAGTACTGAGCAAATAATATATCAATTGGTATTAAACCGATTTTTTTAATCCAGGGTGAAGGGCACTGAAAACTAGAGTGATATGCATATATGGTAAATAAATTGTGCCTTATGCCCCAGTCACACATTCACGGATCAACTCTACGGTTCTACTACGTAATATTTTCCACGGTTGACACCGGAAAATCTAATGATACGGAAATTAGTACGGATGCACTACGGAATGGATACAAATTGATACATACGAATTACTACGGATTTTTACGGAGTTAAAACGGACTTCTACGTTCTAAAACGGTTTAGTAAGTTTTTCTAAGGATGTACTACGGTGGTTTCATCCGTAGTGGAATTTTGAACATGTTCAAAAATTGTCGCAGCTATACAAGTATTGCTACGTTTGGATACGAATGATTCCGGATCGCTTCCGTAGCTTATCCAGCATTTAATCCGTGAATGTGTGACTGGGTCATAATGAAGTGATGTGATGGAAATGACTGTGTTTTATAGTGACCGAACAAAAAGTAATAATAATGGAATACACTAAACATATAGGAGCATAAATGTGTTAAAAGGTGATTTACAGATATAAGATAGTGACATTGACAACTAATTGTTCTTAATGATATCACTTCACTCTTCTGAGGTTGCAAAAAAAAGTATCTAATATATGTCTTTTCGTATCATATTTCACAAATTGTCAGTGCATGAAATATAGGAATATCCTTACATAATAAATTCAAACCAACAATATTATTTTAGTTGATTCATACGTATAACTAATTGATTTATATTTTTACTTAAGTATGAAGTCTTTTGCAAAGTATACCAACTTTCGAATTTGTTATTTTTTTTATAGAAAAATAGAACTGTTTATTCCCAAAGAACTACATTTTTCATAGCCGAAACAATGCACTTATAATCAAAATTGTATTGTGGTTTGCAAATTCAGTATTGTTAAAATTCGACTATAAAACGTATATTTTTACTATTAATGGAAAACCAACCCAAATATAAGCCAACCCCCCCCCCCCCAAAAAAAAAAAAACAAAAACAGAAACTTTGTTCCTTAAAAAATGTATTTTTCTTTTCTTACCGGATTGCTTTCCATCTTGTATAATATATGCCGATATATGTTAGACGTGCAAGTTGTTGATTTAGAACGACCAAAAATCAATAAAACAACAGCAAGACGTCTTTATCGCTTACCGTCGAAAAAAAACAGTCATTGCCTGTAGATATCTGGTGGTTTTTAAGCGAGCACTTTAAAAGATTTATGATAAAAGAACTTATACCGCTTCTACTCTGATTTAAGCACTTGAAAACTTAACTACACGCTTAAGATACCGTTTCAAACAGTAAATATTATTTTTTTTTTAAACAATACTCCTTTAAATATTTTTTTAAAAGATGCTAGATAAAAGCCCAAGCCCAATCAACTCATTTTAGTAGGCCATTTAACATCATTCTTTTGCGGTTAAATGCTTTAGTTTCGCGAAAAAAACATTCCTTTCCCATAAAACATGAAACTTTCGCGATAAAACGCAAAACTATCTCGTAAAAAATGGTAGCTTTTGGGATTATACGCGTAACCTTCGCGAATAAACGTCAATTTTTTTTATTCAAGATAACGTTTACTCAGGGTTTTCCATTTAAAAACAATTTTTTTTAAATGCTAAAAACCTGAAGTCAACAATTGATCATTAAGACACATATGACAATGTTATAAACAAATTTTGATATTGATATCAATGTTTTGTTAATTTCAGGAAGATATGTTGCGACAATGGTGGATTTATATTAAAACACAGTAAATTCGGACTATTTACTTTTTGTAGCAATGAAAGAGTTAACGTTTTTACGGTTTTCGACTTTCTAATTAAATTGTAACGCGGTTGATTTAAGATTAGTTGAAATAGAATCAGAGGGGACTTTTCCGGATGTGCTTTTGCCATGCAACTAACCGGTAACACAATTTCTCTAAACGTGTATGTATGTTCAAATATATGCATTTTTTTGTTTCGTACATTTACTCATACCGTCAATGGTTTTCACATAATATATTGATGCGTATCAAACAGATGTCTGTCAATCATTGAGTTGGTAAATTTTACATTTGTTTTCGTATTTTGATATTTGAACAAAGTATTTACAAAAATTTAAAGTAAATTTGCTTATTTAGGATTTTAAAATAATTAAAAAAATCAAATTCAGGACCCCTAAAGCTGTGTCTACGATATGTAAAAACCGCTTCGCCTCCACCGATCTAATCGTGTTTATCTGAAATACAAAGATTCTGATTTAAACATTTGGTGGGATGTCACGCACGACATTCTTTATTACATGTACAACGGTGTTATCTTTTAATCTAAAATTTTGCAATTTTAAGGAAAACATCTTGCCGAATCATTTAATCGTGCTCATTGAAACAATAAAATGCTTTATTTTGGTGATTCATTCGGGAAATGAAGGTAGAAAACATAACCCGTTCTGGCAGGTTATGTAATTTTTGTCTGCAATGTTCGCTTCCTTTAAAACCCGCATGAATCATAAGAAAACAACACCATTTTATTCTTTTTATTAACATCTTTCTTTAGACTTATTAGTAAATTGATTATGAAAAGTTAGTAAAATTCACTGAATTACTATTAATAAACATAAGTACGTTAGCTAAAAGAAAAGACCATATCGTTTCCTGTGAGACTTTGAGTCGGACATCATCGTGATTATTTCGTGCAGTCCGTGATTTTTATTAGGTCGCTGTAGGTTTCGACCAATCGATAAACAGGGAGGGTTTATTTAAGTCCTGTCAGTATCTTGTCAATTTTAGCTGCTGTAGATTTTGACCAATTGTTTATGGGAGCATTTAGATTTTAGTCTAGCTGTTTCTATAGATATGTGAATTACCTTAACGTTTCCGTAGGAAATAGAGATAATGACACTTGCTAGCTATAAATATTGATCGATGACAGTTCTATCAGACTTTTTATTTGTACGAGTTGATATTTCATTGCTCCTAACGTTTAATGAGTAGTTGTTCCAGGAACTCTTAGTGTAAATGCGTTAGAATTTGTATAATAAATAAATAAATATCTAATCGAACTTTTATGGTACGAACCAAGTTTCGAGTGTTTAACTCTTAATTGATAAATAGTCGTAAGAATGTGTCGTACACCTAACCTTTTAATGCATCGTACGGTCTGTACAGGGTCAGGTAGTGAATTTGTCGTCGCTCCGCTACAAGCGCAGAATCAAGCCTGGTTGACATATTAAAAGAACAATCCAAGTACCGAGAGTACCGAAATCAGGGTCTTGAAAGTTTGAATAAGTGAGTGTCCACGTTTTCCTCGAATATGCTTTCAAAAATTATGAGTTTGAATATAACGTTTCATTTTATGTTAAAAAACGATTTTTCAATTGCCTGATACTTTGTCTAAATTTAACTAATCCCGACTGGGACTGTCCCTCATAATTTTTTGAATTGACACAACGGTATTTTATTTGAAATGAAACTTCAAGAAAAAAATATAAAAAAAACTCAAAGAGAAAATCAAAACAACAACATGAATATCTAGGTATATAATTAAAATCATTAGTTTTATATAATTTTGTGATCCAGGGGAAAATCCAAAAGTCGGTACCCGTTATATAATGTTATTGCTAGCGCTCTCGAGCGCTAGCAACTATGTTAGTCTTTTTCACTGGAATACGCATGCTCGACTCCATAGTAAAGGATTCTGGGAGTACTGTACTACTGTAGATAAACTGTACCATTTGAATTTCGTTTTATCATTTTAACATGAACTTTTCTGTTTAATTGTAAATGTCAAAAAGAAACAGTAGCTTAGGTCTTATAATGCAAAGTTATTTTCAATATTATAATAAATAGCTAGCTTTATCTTAAATTTCTTCAACCTCGGAAAACAACTTCGGATATGTTTTCCGAGCTTGCTGGAAAGGCCCGAAAAGATACGATTGCTACAAAACAGTACCAATGGCAATCGCAACTTCTCGAGCCTTTCCGGCAAGCTCGGAAAAACACCTCGAAAGTATTACCTAGGCGTCCATGACAACCCCCCTTTTTCCAAAACTTGAAATAAATAGAACGCATTTTACGATCTGTTGAGATGTGAGCTATACACTAAAATATAACACAGAAGCGACATACAAGACTTTTTAGCCGATACTTATTTTAATGGGAAGCGACTCCATTTTGTATAAAATTGTAACATCCGGTGATGTTCATACATTCGAGGTGTTTTTCCGAGCTTGCCGGAAAGACCCGAGAAGTTGCGATTGTACCAATGGTTCTTGAAAATTTACAAAATTACAGTTGATACATAATGATTAAGGCACATTCAATGAGCTATGCCATGCCTCTAGATTCACAGTTCTACATGTAAATTGAGACCCCACTCCAGTACAATTCCAGTACGGTGACCACCGTGCCTACCTATATTTAACTAATTGATTTAGAAATATAAACCAATGTTCTAGAAATCTGCTTCTGTGTTTTATGATGGCTACAGCGCTAGCTCACCAATCTTTTTAAAAGATAAGCTTGTAGAAATACAAATAACAAACACAAGCATCTGACATCAGAAATATTTCTTTTTACAATAAGAATATTCCAAGTACTTTAACAATAAAAAAGTTCGTCACGATCGCCATTTGGATTTTTTAAACCGACTTTTCCGACACAATTAGTAATAATATTATATCTAATTTTGGGCTGTTAATACAGATGAAACCTTTTTTGCTAGTGTAGTTGTCGTTGTAGACGTTATTGTACAAAAAAACCGTTTTGTACAATAAGAATAAAATTTTCTGCCTGGTGTAATGGTCATTGTTTAAAAAGTTTTAGGATGAAAGCTTGTTGCTGGTTGATTTTCTGTTCTAAATGTGGTTATAGAATAAACCTTGTTGCTGTTGTAGTCGTCATTGTAGAATTAATTGTATGATTAAACCATGTGGCTGGTGTAGTTGTCGTTGAAAAAGTAGTTCTAGGATAAAACCTTGTTGTTGATGTAGTTGCTGTTGTAAAAATAGTTGTATGATAATTCCTTGTTGCTGGTGTAGTTGTCTTTGTAGAGGCTTAAGTAGTCGTAAAAATAGACCTTGTTTCTCGTTTAGATGTCGTTTGTGACAGTAGTTTTAGAATTTAAATGTGTTGCTGATTTAGATTTCGTTGTTGAAGTAGTTGAGGATAAAACCTTGTTATTGATGAAGTCGTTGTTAAATGTAGTTGTAGGATATAACATTGTTTCTGGTGTATTTGCCGTTCTTCATGTAGTATAAAGTAGAATAAAACCTGATAATTGGTGTAGTTGGGATTGCAGAAATAGTTGTAAGATAAACCATTGTTACTGGTGTAGTTGTCGTTAGTGAAGTAGTTGTAGAATAAAACCTTGTTTTTTTTTGTAGCAGTATTTGTAGAAAAAAACCTTGTTGCTGGTGTATTTGTCGTGGTATAAGTATTTGTAGAATTAAACTTTATTGCTGGTGTAGTTGTCGTTGTAGAAAAAGTTGTAGGAATAAACCTTGTTGCTGGTGTTGTTGTTTATATTGAAGAAGTAGTTGTACATGTAGGATAAAACTTAGTTGCTGGTGTAGTTGTTGTTGTAGATGTATAATTTGATAAAAAGTTGTTCTCTGTATAGTTGTCGTTTTAGAAGAATTTGAAGAATAAAGCGTTGTTGCTGTAGTTGTAGGATAAAACCTAGTTGCTCGTGTAGTTGTCGTTGAAGATTTTAATTTTATATACAGATGTTCCCTGTGTAGTTGTCGTTTTAGATGAATTTGTAGAATAAAGCATAGTTGCTGGTATAGTTTTCGTTGTAGAAGTCTTTGTAGGATTAAACGTTGTTGCTGGTGCAGTTGTCGTTTTTGATGTATAATTAAGATAAAACGATGTTGCTGGTGTAGTTGTCGTTGTTTAAGTATTTGTAGGATAAAGCATTGTTGCTGGTGTAATTCTCGTTGTAGAAGTATTTGTAGGATAAAACTTTGTTGCTGGTGTAAATGTAGTTGTCGTTGTACAAATGTAGAAGTAGTTGTAGGATCAACGGTTTTTGTACAAATAGTCGTTGGATTGATAGCTCTAGTCGGTGTATTGTAGTAATTGTAGAAGAAAACCTTGTTGCTGGTGTAGTAGTCGTTGTAGAAGTTGTTGTAGAATTAAACCTTGTTGCTGATGTAGTTGTCGTAGGTGAATAATTAGGATAGAGGTTGTTGCTGCTGTTGTTATCGTTGTAGAAGTATTTAAAGGATAAGCCTTGTTGCTGTGGAGTTGTCGTTCTAGAAGTATTTTTAGGATACCTTGTTGCTGGTGTAGTTGTTGATTTTGTAGAAGTTGTTGTTGGAAAAATAGCTGTAGTTGAACTTTGTAAAATGTAAAATTAAATTTTGTTGCTTCTGTAGTTGTCGTTGTAGAAGAAGTTGAAGGATAAAACGTTGTTCCTGTTGTATATATTGATTTTTGTAGAAGTAGTCGTGGGATAAATAGCTGTAGTCGGTGTGGTTGTAGAATTTAACCTTGTTGCTGGTAAAGTTGTCGTTGTAGAAGTAGTTGTATGATAAAGCGTTGTTCCTAGTGTAATTGTCGTTGTAGAAGTATTTGTAGAATTTAACCTTGTTGCTGGTGTAGTTGTCGTTGTAGATGTATAATTTAGATAAAAAGTTGTTAATGGTGTAGTTGTCGTTTAAGATGTATATGTAGGATAAAGCGTTGTTGCTGGTGTAGTTGTTGTTTTTGTAGAATTTGTCGTTGAAAAAATAGCTGTAGTCGCTGAAGTTGTAGTATTTTTAGACTTATACTTTGTTGATGGTGTACTTGTCGTTTTAGAACTAGTTTTATGATAAAACGTTCTTGCTGGTGTATTTGTTGTTTTTCTAGAAGAATTCGTTTGGTGAATAGCTGTAGTCGGGGTAGATGTAGTAATTGTAGAATTAAACCTTGTTGCTGGTGTAGTTGTCGTGCTAATCTAAGTATCAAAACAATCTAAGATGCTTAACACACCAATCAACACCCTTCTATTGGCTGTGTTCCATTAGAATAGATGACAAACATACTCCCGTAAAAGCAAAATGAATGCATAGAAGAGAATGCATTGTCCAACCATGATCTCTTAAGGCTTGAAAATTACTTCCATTATTATAACCCAATTGAAAATAATTTTACACACACACACACTCTCTCTCTCTCTCTCTCTCTCTCTCTCTCTCTCTCTCTCTCTCTCTCTCTCTCTGTTGTATCCATTTTTATTATTACCTGAACGTTTATACATGTATATCTTAGATTTTCACACCTGACAGGATGCAGTTAAAAGATGAAACTTGTGAAACTTTGATGACCATAAAGTGCAACAGCAATCTTGTATAATTCATTAAATTTGAACCTGATAGTGGACATGAACTTGTAAATATGTTTAAGCATGTTTTATTTATGAAACATTTACAAAAACTCTATTTAGCTTTTAAATTACTTTTTAAAAAACATTTTGACTTTTCACAATAGTAATGGTAATGATATTACATTACTTGACTCACGTAATGGTAATGTAATGCATTACTTCAAGAAATTAAGTAATAGTAATGTAAATTTAATGCCCAAAATCATGAAGTAATGTTAACGTAATGCATTACTTCATAATTTTATTTTCCCCAAACCTGACTCATATCATCTGGGGTTTTTTAATTTATAGTGCAAAATGAAAACATTCAGTTGATGTTGTTTAAAAGTTTTTTATTTGTTTGATGAGAATCTTCAAACTGATATTACATGCATTTTAAACGTAATTTTCCATTACTTCAAAAGAGAATATAAGGCTTTGCAGTACGACTTTTAAAGATATTCTTTTAGATTCAATAAAATTGGTATTTCTAAAGAGGGATTTATTAAGTGTTGATGCGCATACTTATGGCCTCCTTTAAAATTCGACTTAAAACACACAAACACACACAGTAATAAAAACCAAACAAACAGAAAAAAAGGTCTAAAGAACAACGTTTTTTATCCATCATAGTCTGACATTTATATCATGAATAGATTGTTTTATGTTTATCTCTAATTTGTTCAATAGGTTAAATTTTAGTTATCAATACACATAAGAAGATAAATCAATGTTTAAGTGTCAGATAAGTAGAAATGACATATATTGATCAAAAAGTGTGCGTCAAACATAGTTTATATAAAAACGCAAAAAAGTCAGTAATTATTAGTATCAACAGTAAAACATCAAAAAGTTTAACTATTGTCAGCAATCAGTACAAATTTACAAAATATTCAAAGTTAAAATGGCACTTTCAGTACATCCTAGGCCCAGTATAGAGTTTATTTTTTTTATTGTCATGCCGTACAGTGCCAAAATTTTCCCATTAGTAGTTTACTTTTTTTACAATCTTTCTACAAAGTTTTTACGGTTTTTTGAAACACAAATTTGTGTTGGTTACAAAAAAACAAAAACAAAACATGAACTACCATTACCTTACCTCTTATAGTTTTATTTTTTCAGAGAATTAAGTAGCATAGGAATATTATAGAATCGTATCGAAATTCCATACCACCGTAACATCATTAAAACTGCATACCAAAGCCAAACATAGCATTGTAATGGAAATACATGGGTTGACTGTTGTAGCGGTTCCTCCACCCTTGTGATTTTGTGATAAAGTTAAGTTGACTGGTGTAAAAGAAGCCCTGAGTTCATCTGTGTCTGAAATTGTTGGTGAGGTAGCTGATGGAAATTTGGTGTTTACCCCATATGTACTTAAAAGGTTTTTCTCTTCGTCTGGTTGCGATGCAAAATTTATTTCATCGGTGATGCCATTTATACTTGACTTTGGCTGCGATGCAGTGAATTTCATATATTTAATTTTGTTGGCAATGTAAATGACAGCAAACTCGACGTTTTTGTATCAGTAATCCTATCTGAAGTTGAAGATTCTGATGCTGTAACAAATACTTTTGCAAAATTACCATTATCCATACTTGATATAACTGGTTGTGAAGTGGCAGTGGGTTTCTTTGTTTTCCTATCTAACTAATGTAACAGGTAGCATGGAATTATTACTAGCCGTAGCTTGCGGTAAGGAAGTACTATTCGTTTCAGTTGTAATAGTTTCTTTATCCAAGATTGTTGATGATGTAACTGGTAATATTGCTTTGCTAGTTTTATTCCTAACCATAGTGTCTGATGATAAGGGAGGTATACCAGTGTGATTGTTTTTAATATCAGCTGTAGTTGAATATGTTGTTTCTGTAGCTGTTTCATATGACACTGTAGTAGTTGCATCACCAATACCTGTTTTAACAGGTACTGACGATACATTCATTTCGTTTCTTATTTCTTCCTTATTTGAAGTAGATTGAGATGAAATGGCAGTAAATTTTATAACATCTGTAATTAAAGTTCTTGATTTAACTGGTAACGTAGAAGATTTATTCGAAAGCGTAATTTTCGCATGGGAAGTTGTAATTGTTTTTGTACTTCCATTTGAAATAAATGTTGCTGGCAATGTATTCGGTGCCGCTGTAGTTTTTGTTTCATTATGATCTGGAGTTACAGTTAGTAAGGCAGCTGTATTTTCTTTTCTTAATTCATCGGTAATTGAAAATGTTAGTGGCTTTGTAGCTATAGTTTCATTGTTTACTGTAGCAACAAGTAAATTAATAGTACTCATTTCCTTTTTTGATGTTGGTGAAATTACGAATTGTTGTGCCACAGTTAAAGTATCATGGGTTAAAGTAGCTTCATGTTTTGCAATTAAATTGGTTTTGTTTGGCATACTGTTTCTTTCTGATGTACTTTCTGATAAAGCTTGGACTATCGTAGTTAAAATTGTTTCTAAATCTTTATTCAATGATTGTGAAATGGAAGTTATTCTATTTCTAATTTCATCTTTATTTGAAGTTATTGATGATGTTAGTGGGAGCCAAGATGTTATATTTTCTATCATATTCGTAGCTACTAAAACCGAAGTAGTAGATTGATCTTTTTTTATTCCATCTGGATTTAAAGTTGTTGACGGTATCACTGGTGACACTGTTATTGTACTCGTATCTGAAGTGGCAGTTATTGGATATACTGGTGATGTTATGAATTCTCTTCTATAGGACGTTTGATGTATGTCTTCTTTTGTGTTTGTTGTTTGCCTTTTGAACGTAGAAGAATCAGTGAGTCTTTGTGTAATCTTATCTTGACCTGGAAGTACCTGCGATATGGTTGATAACAACGTAGAAATAAAGTTATCTGCACTGCTAATTATAGGCATTATCACTGTGATGTTTTGAATTGAATTTGTGATTCCATCTTTTCTTGAGTTTGCCGGCAATATTTCTGGTAACAATTCGTTTGGAATTTTAGTTCCTTTTGATATGTTTGGCGTTGTGACAGGTTTTAAAGTTGATATAATTGTATTTGTTGCAGAATAATTTGCAGTGGTTGCACGAATTAATTTAGTGTTGATTGTATCTTTAATTGAAGTTGTGAGTTTTTGAATGTTTACCAAAATAGAAGATTTTCTTGAACTTCCCATTCTTGGTGAATGCATAGTGGTTGGTCCCGAGTTGTAAATGCTTTCATTCTTTGGCGTATGCAATGACACCATTGACAATTTAGATTTTTGTTTTGGTGTTGTAAATTGTACATCTGACGCTATTGGCGATGCTTTTGTGACTTCTAACGATATTAAAGACACGGAATTATGTTTTCGAGTTGAAGCCCATGACAATGACAAAAATTGAGACTGAAAAGCTTTGGTAGTTTCACTTTTTGGTGTTTTTTGCGTTGTAAATACTAAGCTTATATTAATTTCCGGTTCGTTAGTCTTGTTTTTCTGGTATACTGATTCGTTGTTCATTTTTATTGATTCATGTTTTGGTGTTGTTTCCAACGTAGAATACTCATCTGTATTGTCTTTGTTTTTTTCTGTTTAAAAAAATAATATTCTTGATAATTTTATGTATCTTTGACTCATTCATCTGCAAAGATAATTATTTTTAAGAGTACATTTATAATAAATGGTTCATGTTTCAATAACAGGGATGGGGTAATGGTAATTTGTAATGGTAATTGAGTGTAATTAATTACAAATTTTGATGTAATTGAAAGTAATGTGTAATTGGTTAAATTTTCAATTACTTGTAATGGTAATCTAATTACTGTCAAAAAAGGCATGTAATTCCAATTACTTTTCAATTACTTTCAATTACACAATGATGTACATATAAATATGAAGCTGTTCACTACCCATTGTTCCCATTGTTCTATCGTTGGTTTCAATGGTACCAGGTCAAGGTAGTAGGAGAAGTTAAAAAGCATTGAACTATTATTATATTTACCATATTTAATACTTTTCAAAATAAACCTTTTTTCAGTGATCCAATATCTACTATAAAGTTTCCCAAATTTAATAAGTACATGTAAATAATGATTTGCTTGATCTCTTTTTCTTAAAAAATACTTATTTCCATTCTTATTGTAATAGTTAATTTGTCATTTGACTCAATTATCATTGAATTAGTTAAAACAACCACTTTTTAATTTACTATTAAGTCATACTTTGTAATTGATAGCTTAAAATACATAGAACAAAAATGTATGGTTTTTAATTGGTTTTAAGTTTTTGATGCCAAACCTGTCCACAGGGTGTGTTCCCTCATTGAAAACATTAGATAACTAGCAGCGGCACCGACGTTCACACCAAGACCCAGGGGCGGAGGTCGAGGAGGCAGAGGACAGAGGAGATAGGGAAACCATGGAGGGCGCGATGAAAACGCGATTGATGACCAGCATGATTTCTATGGCACCGACTCTCTTAACTATTCTCAGACTGATACTTCTGATGATGTTAACCTACAATATTCTGGAAATATTCTCAAACTATTATCCATAAACGTCTGCGGTATCAACAGACGTCTCAACTATCCAGAGTTCATAGAACTAGTGAACCGTTATGATCTATTGTGCTTCACCGAAACAAAAACAGACGACCTGGACACCATCGAACTGGACAATTACGTATTGTTTGCGAAAAATAGACAGGTGTGTGCGCGAATCCGGTCGGGTGGTATCGTCGTCGGGTGCCGTGAAAACTTATCTAAATGTATTACGCCTATAGAAACAGAATGTAGATATGTTTATTGGTTTAGGGTGAAGGGTGAATTGTTTGATTGTGAGAATGATGTTTTATTTGGTTTTGTATACATCCCACCTCAATGTTCAAATTATAGTTCATCAGAAGCATTTAACGAAATAGAACTTGAGTACTTTAATTTAATTTCTCAGTTTGACTATGTGTGTTTAACAGGCGATTTCAACGCCAGAGTATCTGACAAGAAAGATTTTTTTGAGGAAAGTGATTTGTCAAATTTTGAAGTATCGATAGACACAGATTGTGATATCCTAACTGATGTAAACAAGTTGAATGTTTTTAACATTAATATTGATAGAAAAAGTTGTGATAAAAAAACAAATTTTTTTGGAAATCAGCTGTTGAATTTTTGTAAAACAAATAGTTTATATATAATGAATGGAAGAGTTAACGGAGATGCAGATAGTGGGAATTTCACCACTACAAGATCAAGTGTTGTTGACTATTTTATTTGTAATGCAGAATTTTTTAAGTTTGTTAAACATTTTGAAGTATTAGATTTTAACTGTTTGTACTCTGATATCCACATGCCATTGACTTGTCAGTTAAGCTGTGAAATGTTAAATAACGAAAATCATAAGGATATATCATATCATGTTAATCCTACACAAAGAATCAGATCATGGGATCCAAACAAGTCGAGCGAGTTTTGCCAAAATATAAATACATTAAATTTATTAAGTATTGAACAAACTATAGATGATAAAGTACGCGACCCTGTCGAAATACAGAAGGAAGATGTAGATTTTTTGTTCAATAGTTTAGCTGATGTACTATTATCCTCAGCCAAAACCACTTTTGGAACATTTTTACCGCGCAATAAAACTTCGGTTAGAAATAGCAAAACAAAACAATGGTTTAATGCGGATTGTTTCACAGCAAGAAAAAATTGTAGGAAAATTAGACGCAAATTCAAGTTATATGGAACCAGCGTGTTTAAATCCGAGCTGCAAGGAGCACAGAAAAAATATAAGCGCACATTAAATAAATCTTACAAAGTTTATAGAAATAACCTACAGCGTAACATTAAAACATTAAGAAGTTCAAATCCAAGAGAATACTGGAAACTCGTGAATGATAAAAGCTGTAACGAATCTAACGATATTAACATAGTTGATTTTTATGACTATTTTAAAACTGTTAACGCGAACGAACATGATTTAGATATTGAATTAGACTATTCTTCCTTCAATGATAAATGCGAAGATACATTCTGTAACTCTTTGCTCAATGACCCAGTAACCGCGGCCGAAATTCTTGAGGTTGTTAAAACTATTAAAAATAACAAATCGCCGGGACCAGATACTGTTGTTAATGAATATATTAAGTCATCCATTAATATCATGATACCATTATATGTTAAACTTTTTAATTTAGTGTTTGATACTGGTATTATTCCGGAAGCCTGGCTGGTCGGGAACATAAAACCAATATATAAGAAAAAGGGTAGTTATGCTGACCCACAAAATTACCGTCCGATTACTCTTTTGAGCTGTCTAGGAAAGGTTTTTACTTCTGTATTGTGTAGAAGGTTAACTACTTTTGCTGATAATGTTAATCTTATCAGGGAAAATCAGAGTGGTTTTAGAGAAAATTATTCTACAATTGACAATATGTTTGTTCTTTACTCACTGATTGAACTTTTTTCACTTAAGAAAAAGAAACTCTTCTGTGCTTTTATTGATTTTAAAGCTGCATTCGATAAAGTGTGGAGAATAGGATTATGGAAAAAACTCATTGAATATCAAATTAAAGGGAAATGTTTAAGGGTTGTTGTCAATATGTATAATGGCTGTAGATCAAGAATATTTTATAATAATGATTTTTCCGAATATTTCCCTTGTCAAAATGGTGTCCGTCAGGGAGAAAACTTATCTCCGTTTCTTTTTGCATTATATCTTAATGATCTTGAAGATTTTTTATCACATGAAAATGTCATAGGACTAAAAAGCCTGTCTGAAGAAATTGAACAAAATTTAAATTGTTATCTAAGAATTATGATTATGTTGTATGCAGACGACACTGTGTTGATGTCCGAAACCGAAGATGATCTACAATATCAGCTTCATTGTTTTCAAATGTACTGTGAAAAATGGAAATTACAAGTGAATGTTGAGAAAACTAAAATTATTATTTTTGGTAAAGGTAAACAAACCTCAAAAGTATCATTTCTATACAATGGTAACGAAATAGAAATCGTCAAGGAATTTAAATATTTAGGAGTTATATTTTCAAGAACAGGCTCTTTCTACAGTACTAGGAAATATGTAGTGACGAGAGCTACCAGAGCTATGTACGCAATAATTAAAATGTCAAGAGAATTAAATCTATCGATTGATTGTCAACTTGATATGTTCGACAAAATGGCTGTTCCAATTTTACTGTATGGTTCTGAATTGTGGGGTTTTGAAAATTTATGTATCATTGAAAAATTGCATCTTAAATTTTGTAAACTTGTACTTAGTCTTAAGACGTCCACACCAAATTTTATGATCTACGGTGAACTTGCTGGATATCCATTGTGTGTGAAAGTAAAAATTAGAATGTTGAATTTTTGGATAAGATTGTTGAAAGGTAAAGAATCAAAATTGTCATATATATTGTATAATTTTTTACATAGCCTAACACAAATCAATAATTATAATTTCAAATGGGTTGAATGTATACAGAATATTTTACATGAATGTGGTCTAAGCTATGTCTGGTTGACGCATAATGTAGAAAATGAAAAATGGATTTTAAATGTTGTTAAGCAAACTTTGATTGACCAATTTCAACAAAAATGGGTTTCTGATTGTAACGCATCTAGTAAAGGATTGATCTATAACTTGTTTACCAATAACATTTTTGTACCTAGAAATTACATAAACTCTGGTGCTTATATGAATAACATTACTACATTAGTTAGATTTAGAACAAGCAACCATAAACTGCCAATTGAGACAGGCAGATGGAACAATGTACCTAGAAATCAACGATTTTGTAATTTATGTAAAAATAACATTGGCGACGAATATCACTATATTATGATATGTCCGGAATTGAAAGAATATAGAAAAGCTTATTTACCATCAATGTATTTTAGACGACCAAATGCTTTCAAATTTTTTGAATTATTTTCATGTAATAAATTAGCTGTTATTAATAGCTTATGTAAATTTATCAATATTATTAATAAGAGAGTCAACTCTCCAGGTTGATGTATACAGTATACACTCTTGCTTTTTGTATAATATTTTATGTATTGTATATTTTCTCTATGTTGTTTTATACAATATGAGAATAAATAAAATGAAATGAAATGAAGGTACAGAACAGTGAGAACAGGTGTGAATTGTGTTTTGATAACAATTATTATAATAGTCTGCCCCTCTACCTGAGAGTACCCTGTATTTTGGCATTGTGTTTATAAAGAAAAAATAGTGGATATAAATGAAAATTTTCAGATAATCATGGTTTTAGTAAATTTTGATGACAAATGTAATGTGTAATTTAATTAATTACATCTACAAATTAATTGTAATTTAATTAATTACATTTGAAAACTCTTGTAATTGTAATTTAATTGAAGGATTTAAGCATGTTATTGTAATTTAATTCATTACTTTCAATTGTAATTGACCCCATCCCTGTTCAATAAAAACCGAGAAAAAAACCCCGAATGTAAACAGGTTAGTTTTAAGTATAGATATACCCAAATTCTTATATATATTTGATATTGTAGCCTGTCAATAATATGCACGATCCTTTTGCTAAATTTGTCTCGACTTCCATTAAAACAACTACAACAACTAACAAAAAAACTTCTTCACAGCCATATAAGAGTAATAATTTCAACTGTGTTGGACCGAAAGGCTAAAAGTATGAGTTGGTTAAATTTGATCTATATCATTGCCAAGAGTAAGGGAAATTTGAAATAAGACTGAACATCATTTTCTTATCTGTCTCTTATTTTACATGTGCAACTTTTCTGATTATGTATTTTGACTTTCTTTTTATATTCCTCTTTGTGTTTTTCTTAACTCTATTGATTTTGTATTGATTGACTTTTATTTTTCTTTTTTTATTGTGACATATTTTGATTCAGCCATAACTTAATATAATTGATTAATTATTACTAATTGAAAAAAGTATTAGTACAAACCATTGTTTTTTGGCTCCAGTGAAAATGCAGTTGCTACGGATACAGGACTACAATCAGTAGTACAGCAACTAACATTAAAAGCACTTTCTTCCTGTTTGAAGCCCTTCTAACTGGGGTTCCACCTTCGCCGACATCCTAAACATTTTAACATGAGGTTCAATTTATCAACATCGTACATATGTTTCAAGAAGTAATACTAATCTAAAAGAAATAGTGCATGAGATGGAGTTTATTATATATATATATATATATATATATATATATATATATATATATATATATATATATGATTGATCAAACTCATAGATGGCGAGGCGAAGCCGAGCCGTCTATGAGATTGATCAACCCAATATATTTGCGTAGTGAGTCAGTAACTAACCTAATAAGTGTTTTGTTTTCCCTGGGACTATCAAGCGACATATTCATTCACAAATAGCGGTGATCTACGCAGAGCCATGTACAAGATGCCCAACATCTCGTCCAATTAAACTTATTTAAACTCTTCAAATTTTTAGACACCCCCCATACTCGGTAGTAAAACTTTCGTTTAAAGCAATTATATGACTCCAAATTTTATTTTAATATAAATCAATTAGGAAGTGATTAAACTTTTTGGTGGATTTATAAAAAAAATATCTGACAGAGATTCCGACATACATGTATATGGATGTAAAATGTAGGCGGGGAACGGGCGGTAGCTTTCGCAGTTCTTTAAGTGGGTCTGAACTAATTTTTAAACGTTAAAGACACTTAAGATAGCTAATCTGTATTTTTAGACGAAAAACAAAATAAATTAAATGCACTGCCAATGTTACAGTATTCATATGTTATGTCCGAATGGTCTTTAATTCTTAAAAAGAACAAGAAATATGTTTAATAATTTGCTTATACCTTTTGGTAATCAGAAAAAAACCCTTACATGTAAGTGATGTTTAATTGGGAAGTATTTGTTGTGCTATGGTAAATTACATAAGATAGGTCCTACATGTGCATTATGAAAAAAAAATGCAATGTATACATATTTTACTTCAATATCATTGTTGACATATAGCTCTTCAAATTTTAAGCTGAATTACATTGATTTAAACATAAATACATCAAATGGGGAGAAACCTAAGTTGTAAGACATGTACAAGTATGTGTGCGTGTTTTTTCTTTCATTTTTAGTTATGTTTTATTTTTTGAGGGTGTTTTTTTTTTAACTTTTTTATGCGAGGCAAGCCGTATACATCGGGTTATGTAGTACCTTTTTGATTGTGAAAATTATTTAATTTCTTTCTAATATGTACTATTTAGCAGATTTTGAACGAACAACGAATATGGTTAAAAAGATGTCCAGCCTGTATTTTATTCAGATGACAATCTTTATGTGTGGGATTGCATTTGCTGATGGACAGGCTTTGTATGAAAACAAGTACATCCATGAGATGAACCAGTACAATGATAGGTTTTAACTTTTTACATTACACACACACCACCACCACCACCACCGATCCACACCAAACCGCACCACAGCACCCAAAACACATACACTTTAAGACAAAAAACATCTGAACACTACATATGGACGGAAAAATGCAACTACAAAACAAGCACTAAACTTAAATCTAAATTAAATAAATACGCTGAATTTATAAACTTTTAGATTAGATTAATTATTATTTTTTCCCTTTATTTCTTTTAGATATTAGTTTAAGGTACTTCACTACACCGAGACTTATACTTTTTAAGACACTACGTCACAAGATGTGGCGATTTACATGTTTTGTTAAACTGTTTGTATCAATCAATTCGGATGTATACCGTCATAGCTCAGTGGTTAAAGTATCAAGCTTGTGAACCGCAGTCATGAGTCGAATCCACCTGGGGCTTTTGTTCATGTTTACTGAATGAAATGTTTGAAAATATCATTTTTTATCTAAAATTGCACTTTTTTTCGCCTATTTGACATATATACTTCTTATCCATCATGCTTTCTATCAAAATCAAGCAATTTTCTGCTGATTTGAGAAAATATTTCAAGGTGTAGTGAGGAACCTTAATGCTACTTTTGATTGTGAAATTTTTGATTTTGAAATTTTAATTGGAATGATCTTTATACAGACATGCTTAAAGCCCATTTCACAATTGGCGCACGACCACTTTACACCACTTTGCGATCGAAATTGTTGAGCTTCGCACAAGCTCTCGCATGCGTTGCACGAGCCCTCGCTTACGTTGCAGGAGCTGTCGCATTCGTTGCATACGTTTTACTGGTCGCATCAAGTCTCCTCTGAATAGTGGACATGCACACTATTCAGACGCGACCCAACGCGATCCAAATTTTCGCAGTGCAACGCAAGAACATTATTACGACCGTTTTACAACGTTTTGTGAACTCGCAAGAGTGATGCACGATTTATAAATATCGTGAGATAAATCGCTGGTGTTTATGCGTCTGTTTTGCGACCGTGAGACTGTTGCTCAACGTGTCTCATGTAATCTTGCAACGTTTTACTGTCATTGCACGATTTATAAGTCATATTTGTTTTAGACCTTCATTGACCATGGATGCTGCTGCACTAATACCTCCCCACCGTTTGCTAGGTTTGCTAAATATCCGAGTACAACTCCAAGAACTCCAGCAAAGACATATAGCCGTGCTAGCGTTACTTATTCGTCGTCGACAAAGGTATGAAAGACAAAGAAGACGTTGGTGGGTCAAGCCATGGATCGAAAGGCGCATGTTATTTGGCCAATATCACAAAATGATGACGGAGATAGAGAGAGAATGCTGTTTTTGTCATTTTCTTTGGCGGCATCTTCCCTCGCATTTAACAATGTCTAATAAAAACCGTCGAATACGGGCCGTATATATATATATACCCGCTCTGACTCGTACGAGCATTAGTACAATGGAACGCATGATCGGACGAGCGCCGTCCGTCCAATCGCATTGGCGCACGTTCAATCGTCCGATCGCTTCGTCTCTCGCGCGATCCTATCGCATTATCTTAAAACACTCGCTTTCATTGTACATCAGTCGCATATAGACGCAAGGTATATCGCAAGATTTAATGCGTTTACATCGCACATTGCTTGCTTATATTGTGCGAGTTTCGTACGAGTACGTTTTTAAATATGCGATTATTTTGGCAACAGTTTGCGAACCCTATCTAATTTTTTTGGTCGCACGAATATTTGGTCGCTTCTGCTTGTGCGCCAATTGTGAAAGGGGCTTTAGCCTGATGTATAAACAAGAGATGTTTGTGAAACACTTATGCCCCCCTCCTTTGGAAACATTCACAAAAAAAATGAACGTAAACTTAAATAACTGGAATTTTTCTAAGTCCAAGGGTCATAACTCTGTCGAAAATTGCTCGATCGTACCCAATATCGAACTTGACCTAGATATTATCATGATTAACCTGTATACCAAATTTCATTTCATTATGCTCATCCACTGCGAAGAAAATGTGAGAAACTGCAAAAAACTATAATTTTTCTACGTCCAAGGGCCATACATGTAACTCTGTCGAAAATTGCTCGATCGTACCCAATATCGAACTTGACCTAGATATTATTATGATAAACCTGTATACTAAATTTCAATTCAATATGTTCATCCTCTGCGAAGAAAATGAACGGAAACTGTTGGTGGACCGACCGACCGACAGACAGCAGCAAAGCAATATGCCCTCCCTTCTTTGAAAGGGGGTATAATAAATGGGCCTAAATAAATTTATAATATTTCCCTGATATTTACATTTAGGAATCTTAAAAAATCAAATGTTATAAGTATCATAATATATAATTTTGTACAAGGTAAAGAAAAAAGAATAAATCTTTTATTTCAACACGCAACAGATGAAAATGAGCCAATGCTTACGCAACTGAACAATATAAAGGATCAACTAAGCACTTTAAGAAGTGAGTTTTTGGGCTTTTTTATTTCTTTCTTTATTGTTGTTTGGTTTTTTCAAGCATGGTAAGTTTTTTTTTCATTTTCTTTTTTTTTTGTTCATTTCAGACTACACATATTGTATACATAAAATGCAAAATATTTTTTTTTCGTTTAGATTAAAAAGATTAATATGAATGATTATTACAGATATAAATTTTAAATGCTTATATGAGTGACAGAACATTCTTTGTACACAAGGCAATATGAACTAAAGAGATTTGATTTGAACTTGTACATGTAACAGATAGAGATATGCAACGGCAGAAACAAGTGACCGATTTAAAAGATGAAATTAACTCGTGTAGAGGTAAGTATGTTTAAACAGAAACCTTCATATTTCAGTAAAATTTATCTTAAATAAAGAGCTTTATGACATGGTTTCTTTTAAATGGTTTAATTGAATCTTAGGTGCATGGAAAAATACCACTCCTCATCCCCCCCCCCCCCACAAAAAAAAACAAAACAAAACAAAAAAAAAACTAACAAACAAACAAAAAAATATAAGAAAGAAATAAAGCAAAGTTCGTTGTTAAGCAACAAGTGGGCGTTCTGTTAAAGCCGAACGTAAAGTTTGAAGTTCCTGTAAGAAGCAGATTTCAAAAATCCAGAACAAGGGTATCTGTAACAAATTTATCAAATCTTAACAAATTTGGATTGAATCTAACTGCGAATTAAGTAAAAAAATAAACAGTTCCAAGAACGACCTAACATAAAAAATCGAATATGTTCAAGAACGTATTGGCAATTGTCGAATTTCATTTGGTACGACTTTTTAAAAACCTTGATATTTAAACTATTTTCAGCCTAATATGCTCCTATTTTGCTTTAACGACTTAAAACAATTATTGTAAAAAACCTATAGCAAAGTTTTATAGCCCTCCTGGTCACCCCTTTTTCTTGATATTAAATATAAGTTCTCGTAAATATTAACCTATATTTGTCCAACAAGTGTTTAGGAATCTTTAATCGTTTTAGAGAAATTTAAACAAATTAACAAACTCTAGGGGCTGACCCTTTAACTCCTTACCGGGGCTACCAACATCAAATTTTAAGGTACCATATTGTTAAGAACCTTTTACTCAGCAACTGTTGTTCCTCACTGCTTGGCAAAATGTTTAAGATATTAATGATCAAAGGTTTGGATTGTTGGCCCCCATTGAGACCCTAAATTACGTAACATTTGATATGAACTTACTATTACATGTATCATATTGGCAATCCATTCTGATGTAAACCACCCTTTCTCCTTACACTTGTCAGGGTCTGATGTGTATAAGAGAAGACACATGTCCACAGGACCTCTATATTTACATACAATCTACATATACCGCAAACTTATCACAGGCATGCCTTTGTATTAGATGTGTAACTCTTCAATACTCTGCAGTTTAGAGGTTTCATAGAAAACAGACATGCATTGTTTTTTCTGGCTCCTTTTGAAAAGTTCCAATTGATTTTCTAAAGCTCTGTTTAGTCAAAAGGTAAAATGTGAATATTACCTCCTACCAATACCTGTCAGACCCTGACAAGTATAATGAGAAGGGGTGGCTTTATCAAGACTGATCGGCAACCCCTTTTTGACTTAAAGCTGTAACGGAAGACCTTATTGTTGCTTGCTTGAGCTCGGCTCTTGTTATCAATACCGATACCGCTTAATCTGAGACTGATAATGTTATAATTTATACACATGTACTACAGTAGGCGGTGTAAAATTTAGACCCGATGTTTTACAGAATATTATTAAATATTTTAATTTTAAAAAATCAACATGTGGGTTAAAAACTTGCATGTCATATACAAATCACCAGCGTGTTATGCAGTAATGTGTGTACACAAAACACAAGCATGGATATGTTTTGATGTGTTAGTTGACATTTTGTCGGTGGCCAAAGCATAATGAACAAGATACAGGCACTGGCGTCGGAAGCAAATTGAAAGTGGGAGGGGGGGGGGGGGCTAGACTAATCCTCAGAAATATTGAGAAAAAAGTAATTCCAAAAAATCATGGAAATCCTAATCAAGGGGGGGGGGGGGGGATTACCTATACTTCCGAAAGAAAAAAAAAATTACTTACCCAATTTTTTTTTCCAAAATCATGAAATTCTTAATCCAACTTCTCAATCTTTCAAGGTAAATTTAGGAACAATAATCTTTCCTGCGGGAAAAAATGGGGGGGGGGGGCTGAACCCTCTATCATGCTATGTTTCTAATGGTAAGGTATAACTTTGCAAAAAAAGTGGGGGGGGGGGGCTCCCCCCCCCCCCCCCCCCGGTTCTGACGCCTATGACAGGGATATATTTGCCTGCTCAAATTTAACAAAAACTTGTCATCAACGGTTAGACAAAACTATGTAATCTTGCTGGTTAGGGAGGTGAAATTTCTAATGCTCATGGTGCTCCCCATGCAACAAATGCAATGACTTGAAAAGCAATCATTAACATACTGTATGTTAAAAGATTTGTATGTTAAAAGTTTGTATTTTTTTCGATTGTGTTTGGGTGTATTCAAGCATAATTCATATTTGAGCTTAAAACATACTGATCTTGGATATGGCGATAGTTTTGACTATTTGTTTTACGAGCATTTTGTTTTAAATGGCGAAAAAGTGGTTAAATATTTAGATTATCACATTTTATGTTTTTTAAAATAATGTTTAAAGTGATTTAATCCATACATATTCTTAATATAGAGAGTCATACATGACAGAATCTGTATCACATCCCATATCAACCCATAACTCCAATATCAGCCCGAGGGTCGAAGGCCAGAGGGCTGACTTTGGTCGAGGGTTGATATAGGATATGATACATATTTAGACATTTATCGTTATTTTTATCATATATTTGAATCTGGAAAGCTAGTGTTTTCATTTTCACGTATAAAAAAAAACATTTTATTACTATCTTTATTCGACGTTCAAATGTATTGCGACGTCATCTATACTCAAAATGGTCAGATCATGACGTCATTGTTAAGACCAGATATGCATAGAAGAAGAGAACGATCTGAGGTAATCCGAATAAAAAGGACAAACTTTAAGGTGTTCCGGAAAGGTGTAATAAAGCGTGTGGTAAAGGGGGAAATAAAAGGTGGTGATACAGGGGATGATAAAGGCTCGTGGCACTGTTCATATCTGGGGTGCTAAAACCCTGTACCCTATACCAAGTTTATAATAAATGTGATTACTAAGGCATTGCTAATATTTAAAAATTAAGCAATTAAAGGTGAAGACGATAAAAACGATAAGGAGATATGTTTTAAAGTTATATCAACAAACATATCAAATATGTGCAGTACAAAAAAAAGCAATGAATCCAGTTTATAATGATATGAAAAGTTTACGATGCGACCGTTCCAGCAAGCGAATCCCACAAAAGAAAGTATTACCCTTGAATAAGGTAATAGAATACAAGGCCTGAAAAATGAACCACTTTACAAAATCTCAGAGGTACGAAGAACAAGAAGATCCATACGAGATTTGACATGCAGATTACGAGATTTGAAATTTGAGATTCAATTAATATTTTTTAAGTTATCGTTTCAGGTGTTAGAGAAGAGGAATGCAGAAGGTCGCTACCAGGCTACGATTATACAGGAAAGGTGAACGTCACACAGTCTGGGAGAACCTGTCAAGCATGGATTCTTCAGACTCCGCATAACCATCCTTATACCAGTCTCCCAGAAAACTATTGCAGGAACCCAGGTGTTACACCAAATCCTTGGTGCTACACGATAGATCCAAACAAGCGATGGGATTACTGCGTCATTCCTTATTGTGGTAAAAACCTTGCTGTTTTTGTATTAATCTGTAATATAAAGTTTTGTATTCCTTAATTGTTAACGTAAAAACGGGAGCAATTATCCTAAACTCGTATTTTTTTTTTTATAAATATACACTTTAACATTGAGATTTACGCATTTCGTTTGATTTTTATTTTATTTTTAAAGCCAATCAAAAAGAATTCAGCGATATAAAAAGAGGATAAAACATATCACATAGTTTCCGATGGTATTTTTAGTTTATTGATATTGCATTTTAAAAGCGTTCTGATTCTTCTCCTTACAGTGACATGTCCATTGGAATGTCTTCGAAAGAATGATCCCAAGGGCACGAAATACTTTGGGACTCTAAACGTGACCAAAACTGGAGACCCGTGTCAGCGCTGGGATTCCCAAACACCACATAAACACACATTTAGCCAGCTGTATGATCAAAAAAACTACTGTCGAAACCCAAACGACGACGACGGTCCTTGGTGTTATACGACAAATGCCGACAAACGAAAGGAGTACTGTACTGTTCCTTATTGTTAGTTATACTAGTGCAGCAATGTTACGGTGTCCCGGAGCTAAAATACGACTGAAAAACGATGTTATTTGAATTAAAGAAAAAAATACTTTGACCGGGAGTATTATCCAAATTCATGAGAATATATTTGTTCAAAAATTATATTTCATGCATTTTTGTGACGTCATATGTACATCGTTGTCAAGTGAGGTGCGTATCTTAACATAGCAAATTACCAAATTAAATCAATTCTTTGTTTTGTCATATACTTTGAAGTTCTTGCTTGGGCTTGAATTAGATATATCATTTTATAAAGATACTGTTAAAACATTTTGCCATGTCGTCAAAATATAGCACATGTTTACCAATTGAAAGCAATTTTCATAAAAGTATGATAAATCCTTTGGTTTTCAGGGTATTTTTCAAATTGGTATGTATAATCTTTCCAATTTTTCGTAAACTATTTTAAAATTGTATTGATCATTCACCTGCGCCAAGTTGTTTTTTACATGCAAATTTCTTAGAATCTACAAACCTCTACTTATAAGTAGTCTTTTACTTTAAACGATAATTAGATCTGTCAATTTCAAAATAATACTGATTATTAATATGAATCAGTTCTACAATCTAGCAAAAATGGCAGCATTTGTGGTGTAAAGGAAACGGACAGTTTTATTACATTATGCTAATTATAATAAAATATAATTAAACATTTATTATACTGGTTGATTTCTTTAAAAAAAAAAGGTTGGTGGACTACAGTCATGCCCGCCTTCAACCTACCACCCTAACTTAACAAAAACACTAAAATGTTTGTACTTATCACTAAATAATTGTCAAGTTGCACCGTTATCCACCTATTGAATTATAGCAGTAATAAATAAATCAAACATTGTATAAAATAAAAATCAGATTTGTTAACTTGTTATCCAATGTCTGAAACCAACAGCTAACTTTTATTACTTTTTACATTTTCCTTATTATTTTTAGTCTCAATTCAAAACTCTTTAGTTTTTGAAGTTACACTATGAAGATATCTTTCATTTAATAAATAAAGAACCTTCATTGTGTTGTGTTTTTTTTACCTGTGTATGCACGGGCTGACATTGTATATGATATCGGGCATTTATAAGATACATCGAAGCAGCGTATTTTGTTGACAATAGCATAACCAAACTTCAAGCCTGCAATAATGTTATTAATTTTACTACACTCTGCTGAGTTGGAATAATCTAACTGTGTCTCGGGAAAGGCCTTCACCACAGTTAAAATGCCTCCTTTATACCTGTAATGTAGCAGAATATTGCAGAATCGCTCAAAAACGATTTTGGAGAAACTTTATAAAGATGCATTGAAACAAAAACAGTCAAATTGTTCATAACAAACCATTTTGAAGCTGTAAATACCTTTCTTCGAAAAGTTTAATTCTATAATTGAGGAATTCAACATACTTCAACAACGTTTTTTACATACCGTGTTGTCGAAACTCGGGATATTTTATAATAAATGCACTGTGTTAGAGTTATCTCCCGTATTTTCTTTGACGAACAAAAAAAAAATTTCCAATGAAAATTAACACCCATTTGTTTTATCGTTTCCCAGTTTATTCATGCAAATGGGATATTGTGGAAACATAAAATAAAGAGCCTCCCGTGATTTAACGTGAATGAAATGCGCATGCACAAAATTGTAAAATACGAAATATGAAGATGATTTCCGGAATTTTTTGAAGAATTTTCATTGATTATTTATTAATGGAACATGATTGATAAAAAATAAAAACAAATTGGTTATCTTCAAGTACCAATGATGTTAAAACATATAAAACACAAGACAGTTCTCTTTCGATTTATCGGTATTAAAAAGTATTCATTTCATGAATTTTAGCAACACCCAGAAGCTATCAAGTACAGCGACTCTCAGTTTCATAATAAAACATCGTCCCTTGCTACTTTATCTCGACCTCTATCACTGATCATCTGTAAGCATTTGAATTTCTCGCTGATATGATGAGACATACTTTATTTCTTCCCTTAAATCCACCGTGAAGGGTTGTAAGCCTGGACCTTAGGCGCCATGGTGGTGTTCATAATCAGAGTGTTTCTCCCCACTATAGCTTCAATGACCAAGTCAAAATGCAACATTCATATAATTCATATAAAAAGTGCCTGTCAATAATATGTAAACAACGTTGAATTTCATAGCAACATGTATAAAAACTAAATAAATATGGCCAACACTTCCAGTTAATCGATTCCGTCAATCACTTCCGCCCAATATATTTGCTTAAATCAGCAAATTTCAACAAATACAAAAAAAAATACGCATAAAATAACGTTCAGAGCAAAACAATTCTTACACAAGGCACTATCGATAATATAAATTTCGCATTTAAACTTCCACGCAAAAGATACGCCTTACTGCTCACACAGGTTGCTATAACAGGTGAACGCTTGACAAGGTTATTCATAGATCAATAATTATTATAAATTAAAAAAAATACTAGTCGAATACTAAAATAATGCATAATACGATATGCATTTGAAATACGGTATTTCTGTGTCCACTTATCAACAAGCTTCATGCACAATGCATACTGCATTAAAGACGCTTTATTTATGCCGGTATGTTTTTTTTTCTTTCTTTTTTTCTAAAAATTAGAACTGAGATATAAACATAACAAATTTTACTGTGTTCATGATTCATTGCTGATGTCACTGGCATGTTATGAAGGTAAGAGAGCATACGTAATATCAATTATTGTATACACTATGGACATTTTTGCATAATTGGTGTCCAAGCAGCGAAGTGGACAATACCTTTGCTTATCACCGCTATGATCCGAGTTCGCTCCCCGTGATCGACAATGGTTATATGTTATACGGTATGGAGGTTACCCGCTTGGTCACATGAGTTTAATGTATCTCCGGGTTCTCCGGTTTCCATTCCACATCAATGATCCCCTAACGCTACCATCCGTGCAGAAATATTAGTATAATTTATAGAACTTGTTTATCAATCGTTGTTAAATTAACATAAACTAGGGGCTATTTGGTTTACCAAGTATCATAGTCCAACCATGGGGGATAACACCATATAACACCCAATACGGTAGTATACGAGCTAAACCGTCCATCATATATTAGTACATACAGATATTGGCCAAAACAACTAACCTACACTCGAGCCTATGACAATGGACCATGCACAACAAGTTCTAACGATAGTAAAAAGTTTGTATCAACATCATGAACAATATGATCAAAGTCACTACAATTTAACCCTACTCGGCATGATACAACATATGTTCAGTGTATGTCGTACTATAACAAACTGCGAATATCAACTGTGAATCTAAATTTTTATATCTGAACCCTTTATGTTTGTGACATTTTATCTACTATTTTTCTCCAGCTATAAACACTTAGCTTTCATTTTCCACAAGCTAATGAAGCAATATATCATTAAGTCCTGAAACCACTGATGCTCTGACACTGTTGTAATTCTTAGAGTAGCACTGAGTCTCATTCAAATGCACACCACCCTCACAAAAAACCTTAGCTTTATTTTCAGGTGAGCAATAGCCAGAATGGCGCCAAAATCTGACTCCTGACAATAAATCTCTTCCTAAACTCTAATCCAAAAGCCTGTTAACTAAATCTACCTGAATTGAACCACTCTGAATCAACAGAAAATCTACCTGGTTTAGTGAGAGGCTTCTTGGGCATGATTTGGTATACGCAAACTCTGCGCACTCCCCGACCTCAAAGCATCTCTCTAAAGTCAACTATTTTATAAACTAAACCAAGTACTTTTACATCAATACTACAGAAATCGTTGGTTTAAACTTATCCACCTCCCGGATACATGTACCTCTCTGAGGAAGTATATCAATCGTGCAGCCCGAAATAACCCCTGTACACAACGTGTTCACGGTTAAGTCCTAAGTTACATGTAGTTCTAAAATTCACTGAGTGATTCAAAAACCTATGCAAGTGCACGATGAATGAATGTCCGAGAAACAAAATTGTATTCTGCATGACACCAATAAACTTAGATACTCAGAAAAAAGAACAAAACTTCCGATGCACACCGATTCCGGATTTGGAGCTAAAATTGATATATTAAGGATCTGGTCAATAGCCTGAAAATGCTCTTAACGGTATGAGTATAAAAACCCTAAACAACCTTTAAATCCTCATACTATAAAATTTAAATTTAGAATAATTGTAAGATAGTAAAAATATAAATACATAAAACTATAAGAATTCTGATCACATATATTCCTTTATATACATGTATATAAATACATAATAACATGCTTTTTGATGTTACACCTTAACTAAATAATTGATTGAAAATTTCAAGATCTCTATGATGTATACTTGTAAAATACAAAGAAAATGAAAAATAAAAAAATAGAATTTACAGTATTTTAATTGTTTCATCTTTTTGCGGCGAAAATCTATTATCACACATATGGCTTTTGCTGTTAAACAGTTGCTTATAAATGCTGACAAATAATGCGCTTTCAAATGCATTAAAATGAAAAATAGCAGCAGCATATTACATCAGAACTACTATCATATCAACAATCCTTTTTGACACGAATATGCAACGGAGGACATCCTCGTTATTGCACTATTTGGCAAGCATGATCAAGTATGTTTGTACAATAGGCCAATATCAGATAAATGTAGAATGATTTCCCCACATATTGCAATTGTGATGTCTTGCATTCTAATAAAAAATGCCTATAAAATGATGCATTAGACCAAAAAAAAATAATTATCAGTAATGAACAAAGTGTACATGCTTTTTTTGACGAAACAAATGCCTCTTAATATTGTGTGCCTTATTTTTATAGGACGATACATCAGATGTTGACATGCAAATTAAAGGAAGAAAAAAAGTATAAATATATATATATATATATATATATATATATATATATATATATATATATATATATATATATATATATATATATATATATCTGTTGCATTTTAAAAAAAAAAGTTACACAATTTTTACAAGTTCTCTTCATTGCCTCCATATTTAATTAAGTTTTAATGACATTTTGTTATTATCATTCAATTCTTATTAATATTGAATATGAAAGAAACGAATCATATGCATTATACACAAGGACATTTACACAATTCTATAAAGTTGATTACAAGGTTTTAATTAAGCATTGAATCATTATTTTTTGAAAGATATAGTCTCATAACTGCAAAGGTGTGTGCATACAAATTGAGTAACGCGCGCTAGATGATTTAATGCTTATGTTTACATTTTTTTAACTTCTTGCCTTGTCTGCAAATGTGATTTATACGTCAACATTTCTGTTTTATCTTAAGGGTAAGTTCAAATTAATGGAAGAGCCACTGTAACAGCCACAATCGTGAACTTTGATTCTCGCTTGTGACGTTACATTTTACAGCGTTCAACGTTTGTGACGTCATAATAGAACTAGTCAGTCTAACCTTTGATTCCCTGTGTGTGTTACGATCTTATAACTGCAGTGTCTTTTCACACACTTTACATGCAAAACATATTTGGAATGTAAATATATCTTGTTAAACTACTTGCATGGTTTTTAGTACACATAATGTTTGACTAATATTGATTGTGGGGGCATTGGTATTAAAACGTTCAATAGTCACAGCTTGCAGTCGTATGTGAAACTGCTATTTCGAACTTTTTTGGTCTTGAAAACGCCAAAGTAGAAGTATACAGACGATTAAAAGGTGTTGCTGGTGAAGTTGTAGAACCATCTAATATATACTCCGATGGCATTGGTTGAAGTTTACGTGATATTGAAAGTTGATGGGGATGCAGTTGTAGTTGTAAAAGTAAACTTTGAATAAAAAGGTGTCGCTGTTGTGGTGGTGAAAGGCCAAGTGCTTTTTGCTGATTTTGTACCTGGTATTGTTTCCTTGCTTAGAGTAACAAAAAATGGTGCTGTAGTTTTCGTAGAAAAAACACTTGTAAATAATGGCGTTAACGGTATTCTTTATGTAATTGTAACTGGTGAGATAGTTGAGTTGGTAATCGTTGTGAGTAAAGCTGAAGATCGCGTGGATTTTGGTAATGACACAGAGTTACTCGAAGTTGATCTATGCGCATATGTTGGCGGTGTTGGTGCTTTAGTATGTGTATTTCCAGCAATGATATGGACTGGTGTTTTACTTGATTTTGGTGTTATGTTGTTAAAAATGAGATAAACGGATGTTGTTGCCGGTATAATTGTGTTAGTAAATGTAGGTTTAATTGAAGCAGGGTTAAATGGGGTTGGTTGATGCACAAAAGTAAATGGGACTTGTGTTCCAGTCCTTCCCGTAAATATTGTAGTTTGAACTAATTGTGGTGGTGCTCGGGATGTTATTGGGTTCGCTGAAGTTAAATTGTAATGCGTTGTTTTAGGATACCTTGATGTTTTGGCTCTGGTCAGCTTAACGGGACTAACGTTTGATGCATACGTTTGAATGAGTGAAACGGGTGTGGCGTTACTGTTAGAATACGTTTTTTGAAGTGATGTTAGTAAAACTGTTGCAAGAGATGAAGTAATTGGATCTAAGGAAACTGCCTGTAATTGTTTGACTGAAGATGATGTAGAAATTCTAGTTGAGTTTGTTGCTGTAACTGATATTGTTATTCGTGATGAGGTTGCATTTTCGGTGGTAAAATCAATTTGTTGCAGATGATGCGTCGTCCTCATTGCTGTTGTTTCAAATGATTCGGTGACAGATGGCTCTGTCTTTTTAGTGAAATTTTTGCTATCTAAATATAAAAAAAAGAAATTATTTCCTACAAGAAAACAATCAAAATATTCCTCTTTTTTTAATTAAAAAAAACAAAAAACATCACCAGGATATGAACTTGGTAGGTCATGTGATATTATGCTAAACCCGAGTGTATCTTTGAATATCTAATCAATTACCAATTAAGTTTTTATCAGTGAACTTTTAAACATTGCTGTTTAATAGTTTGAAAAGCCAAAACCGTTAATTGTTATGAACATACTTATGTTTTAATATGTATGGTTAACCTACAGACAGAACATAACATCGCGCGTGATCATTCCTACGTCTCAAAGTACTGTTCTATAGGTTCAAGATTATGAAGAAAATAATTTGATAGATTGAAAGCAAACTAAGGCACTATTATGCGATGTCGTATTGATTGACGTATTATAAACAAAACAAATCGTTCCACTGATAATGATAAGCCCGTTTAATATTATCATACCGTTTAAAAGCGAGCGCAGCTCGCCGGCGCGCAGCGCCGGCGCTAAGCGAGCTCTACCGGCAAGGCGTGTGTGAATAGAAAATTCGGACTATAGTTGCACATTCATTCAACGGATTTTTTTGGCGTCAGTAAATCGGACCAGTAATGCATTGTTTTAATCGTCCAAGTAGTTACCTGTAATTATGGTTTCCCATTTCACACTAGTACTCTCACGAGAAAAAGATAAAAGACTGTGTACATTTTGTGAATATACTGCCGACACAACGCAAATTCCATTACATAAGAATAACGGAGTTATCGTCCTTTCGAGTGACGTCAAAATGGATTTCTTACACTATTGATCCGACAGAATTTTTCGGCGTCAGTAAATTTCGACCCACAATGCAATTCCTCAATGTCGGAGGATCTCTCTAGACTGGATACCATCTCGCGAGAATCAAAGTAAAACTTTTGAGAAACATATACGTTATGTAATTTCAAGAACATAATGCTTTTAAGTAAACAAAACAGTATATTTCGCGGAGTTATTTTTTTAGGGTGTTTTCAAAGAGACAGACGACACTTGACCGACGTGAACTATGAAGGTACAATAAGGGGAAATTACTCTAAGTAGTTATTGTAAATCTGCAGAAATATAAATACCAAAATCTTCTCAAAATCTTACAGAGCTAACGAATGGGAACATTTCTCCAAAGATAGGAAACAGCTGTAACTTGCTCTTATTTGAATGAATGCTCACATTTATTTTATTCACTATATTTACGGTAATTTCCAGGAATGTTTTTTAAAGGGGGCGTGGCAACATCATTCAAAAATTCTTCGCAAGCAAAAAGAAAAAAAATTCTCAAAATCAGGAAAATTCTAATCCGGGTGAAGAATTTGGAGTGCGTAGTATGCCTATAGCTCTTTAGCTGGTCAATAGTGTCTTTATTTTCACTACCATTTATTACATGCTCCCAGGGGATCCATTTTCCTTCTATGATCAGCAATTTTGTTTTTTACGTAAATTTGTACACTATGTTAAAATCTTTAATATATAAACGGTGTGACCGTTGGACCGAGCGCAGATTTAACACAGTGTAGTTTGATTTTTGTATAATAAAATCTATTTAAAATGCACGAAGTAGGATCCGCCAGTATGGTTGCCTACTCATATCATTCGTCAAAGTTTAACTAAACGTCGCGTGCTCGGTCTACATTATGACGTCATATTTCAGACGTAAAACGTTCAAGTTTTGTCTTCGGAAATAGCTGAAGAGAGTTACGCGATTCCGAATTTTTTTTTTTTTTGTTATTTCTTCTTTCATTGTTCATCAATTTAATTCATATGAATGTCAATGCAATAAAATTGAATTCTTTATTCAGAATCTAAAAGATCAGTTCCTTGACGTTTATGTTTTTATTTTCATCTGATAATTGATAAGACATACATAGAACAAGTCGTGTTTCTTGATTGAAGCACTATTGCAACTTATCTGGTTTCCTTTTTAATTACTTTTTAAGTAAAATTACCTTCTATTAAAACACTGGAACTTATTTAATCGAGTTTAAGGGCAATTAACATCGATAAGTACCAGTCAATCAATGATCAAACTAACTTTTTAAAAACAAGATGGCTGCCAATATGGCGGCGCCCAGGGCTGGAAGAAATTTCTTTTGGCCTTAGTACCCCTGATTCAACTTTTATTTTTCACTGATTTTTTTATATATACGTGTTACCATTGATCCTCGCTTCGCGAGGCGGGCTTTGCCCGCCTATCGCTGCGCTCGGTATTATTCAACAACATTTAAATTTATCCGAGATAAATTCTATATATCAATAGATAACAAAATCTTATGAATTATGAATAATGAAAATTTACTGGAAAAAATAGGCATGTTTATTTTATTCTGCATTCAAATTCATTTACTTTACGTCGCTACTTTTATTTTTATTGTTTTATCATTATTCATTATTTTATCACATGCTGCGCTCGCCCCAACGGTCGCACCGTAATACATATTATTTCATTGATTAAGCAACATACCGTCGTCCTTTGAAGCAAGTAACACAGCAGTAGTGATTACAGCTGCTGCTACTATCAATGTTGCTATCACCAGGAATGGTAGCCATATTTTTCGTCTTGATGGACTTTTAACTGGAATGTGCTCAACATCCTTGTCAATATCCTACATATGTAACAATGAAATTATAACAAGAGCCTTAAAAAATACGAATACATTATTCGTGGTGGTGACAATTTTGTTCTGGGTATCAAACAGCCCGTAAGAATGCACTAAACGCAATATTAAGCATTCCTCGCCCCCATAATTTTAAAGTTCTATAGTCCAATCCACTCTTTGCAAAAGTCCCAAAGGTCAAAATGGAAAAATAGCTTTTTCCTTTTTTGATGCAACCACATATTTGGGCGTCTTGTGAAGAAATCTCTTTGAATAAATGCATTCCCTCGATATGTTTGGATGCCCAAGCTTGGGGCAATCAAAATTCATAGCGGAAACAGATTTTAAAAGTCAAATGACGAAGTTACAACCCTCTAAACTACAGAGGCTACAGTAAGAAATCCATGGGGTTTTCCCCAAAGATGGCGACCAAGGGGCATAACTTTTGTAACGTGTGGATTGGTCTATAGAGAGGTTAAAAATAGATGAAAGCATACTGAAAATATATGTAAGACATAGTATGTAAAAAGTAATTTACCCGGTAAAGTCATAGTGTAAATAATGATGTCATGAAGATTGTCCTTATTTTGATAAGGAAAATAATTTGAGGTTTTTCGACTGTGACATCGAGCGCATGGTTTCCATTTCTAACTACGATGTAAAAATTATAAAGGAGCAGACCTGCGCTCTTTACTTTTAAAGAAAAAATATGAGTGATTAATGAATAAATTTTAATTAAGTTGCGTAAAAAAGTCCTTTCAGTGACGTCGACAAACATCAAAATTAATGTGAAAGACCTCCATTGTTTAATGTTTTATGATTTTTTCTTTACATTACTAATTTAAAATCCGTTATACATATGGGGTTTAACTTTTTAAATGAAGTCATTTGATATCGGTCAATATTTGGTCGAACGAATTGTTCAAATGACTTTCAGGGTTTTTTCATATTTTTAACACAGCGCTGGGGGGAGGGGGGGGGGGGGGCAGATGAAAACATTAAAAATTATACGTTACATTTGATGATACAGGAAAAAATATAATATATGATAAGTTAAATATATTTTGTCTTACCGGATTGCTTTCCATTTTCAGTACTATGTACTCTTATATCTTGGGCCTAACAATCGCTCATTTTAAAAATGGGAACACCGGGGGGGGGGGGGGGGCGTCTTTTTTGTTTGTCAAGGAGAAAAATACAAGATAAAATCATCTACATGAAGAATATGCTCTCAATGTTGAACTTAAAAATGTAGTTCAACATTACCTTGCATTATAAAAGAACTCAAAACTTGCTTATTTTATTGAGGATATTGATAAACTTATGAAACCTCTTCAGATAGCATTCTTAACCGGGTAAAACACATATGTCAAAGTAAAAAATCATGACGTTTACATTTTATTTGTATCTATAGGAAAAAGGATATACTCATTAACTAAATAAGGTTATGTGAACAAAGAAAATTGGCCGATCTATATAAGACATAAACCTGTATCATTTTTTCCAATGAGCACCCCGTAATAAAACAGCAAAAGAAGGAACGACTGTATTTTTTTCCCCTTCTTAATATCATTATGTTAAATACCTGCACTGTACTAGTCTTATACGACGTTTTTATATAGAATGATTTGTTTGTTTAGATGATATCTCTGCGAGTATTTTTTACACATTTTTCCACCATCATTTCTCAACATATTTAAAGAATAATGGTTGTGGGCGATAAAAAAAAAGTTTGTAGAAGGGCCCCATGAAAATAACTTATGAAATATAAAGAACATACACCGCGGTTTAACATTTTCAATTTTAAATATTATTCTTCCAGAGGGTGCTTTATTGTTCTTCTTTGGTTGACATTAATTTTCTCATCATAAGATAATATTTAAAAAGAATATGGAAATATTATATACATTTATGAGAACAATTAGGATAGAAAACGCCTTATTACATAAAACGCAGTTATTAACCTTGTGTATGTCATTTCTTATTTATTTGAGAATTCCAAATGTTGAATAAATAATTGTTAATGCTAATTAAAATTAAGAATTCATTGTTTTGGCTGATTTCGTTTTAAAAAAGAAAGGTTAGAGGACTGCAGTCATGACCGCCTTCAACCGACCACCCAACTTTACAAAGCCACAAAATGTTTGTACTTATCCGTAAATAATTGCCAAGTTGCATCGTTTTCCACCTATGGAATTAAAGCATTAATGAATCAACTAAACATTGTATTGAAAAATATATGAAATTTGTTAACTTGTTATCCGATGTTTGAAATCAGCATACCGACCTGAGGGATATGATCAAAAGCTAACGATTTTTTCTTATTACGTTTCTATCTTTATTTTTAGTCTCAATTTGGTAATGACAATCAAAGACTCTTTAATTTAGAACATAAGCATTATTCAGTAAATAATTAAAGAAGCATGATTGTGTTGTGTTTTTAAATACATGGAAGCAAATAACAGTATTTTTTATGAAATATAGGATTCATATCCTTTACGAAGATATAAAGAACCAATCCGAATATATGATAAATATTATCAGTAGTATGTTCATGGTACATTTCCTTCTTGGTTTTTTTAGAACAAACTAAACAACATTAATATTTCTGTCAGAAATTAATCTAGATTGTAGTATCAAATTGATATAATCTGTGATAGTTAATTAAAGAATAATGAGTTGAATATTTTACGTGTACACATTTGTAAGGATTATTGAATGTATAATATTTTGATTGTACTGTTATATGAAACACAAAAATGATCAAATGCAGCATGTATTTTTTTCTATGAAATGTGTTATTCTAATTTTAGTCATAATATTAAACAGTTTCAATCGAATCTTCATAAAATGTATAGCATTCTTTTTTTCTTTGAATACAAGTACACTGTAAATTCTGTTCCATATGTATTTTATTAATCATATACATATAAAATGTTTATTCTATTTGTTTTGAACAGCAGGCAAACTATCGTTTTTACTTTTTTAAATCGGCATAAGCTCTTAATATAAGGGCAAAAAGTTCAGTGAATATATCTTGAAAGTTGTTGATTTAAAAACTAACAACGTTCATTTAAAACGATCAATATGCAGTCCACCTTACTTCCTCTACTGAAACAAAATTCGAATGGTCTTAACGTTTCATTTGACAGTACACCAAAACGCAGGCTAGTTTTTAATTGAATATCTTTAAATTTTGTGAACACAATTAGTACCGTTATTTTTCTCAGGCAATTTTCTACTGGTAATTTTGCAAAACTCCCGTTTTAACTTCTTTTAACCATTTTTTTTTATCTTGTCACCTGAAGCAGATTGGTTTAACATGCTAAAGTAGCAAATCAAGGGATGCACACGTTAAAGTATTTTTGTAGAATAATAAGTTTATTACCCCCAAAACAAGAGCATTTTTTTGTGCATGAAAGGGTTAAAGTTAAGTTTCTACGGTTTTTTTGTATCATTTAACATGTTTATGGTTTTATTTTTCTGGTGTTTTTTTATATCACTGGCTGGCACGCGATATTAAAAATGTAAACAAAATATAAAACTATTTCCAGATAGAATATCTCAAAGTTATAACTAAAGGTATTTTTTCAAATAATTTAAAAGAATACGACCAAGTGCAATCAGCTTTTGTGACTCATTTACATTGACTAAAACATAAAGTATTCAACGTATGGACAATCACCTTCTCACTTATTGCTTCAAAATATTAGGTACGGATTTTTTTTCAAGGTTTACAAAATATGTCGGTAGAATTGAGTAGACAACATTGTTAATTGAAAGAAGTAATTTTGTATGATATCTGCAATAGATGTTTTGTCCGTTTCATTCGGTCGTCATCAGAAATGAGACGAATATCAGATTAAATAGTCACTCGCTGCTTGGAACTAGATTGCATCTGATGTTTTTCCTTTTTCTAATACCTTTCCTCTAAAATGCTTCTCTGAATTTTGATGAAATTTTCAAATATTTTTCTAAAAGTAACTATTTGAAAAAAAAGTTTTAAAAAAAGGCTATTTAACTTTTGTAGTAGTATTGTTGTCCCAAATCTAGCAGCAACAACAAACGACAATGGCGACAGTAGATCATTACATCCTTTATCTCAATGTTTGTCAAAGTTAATAGATACAAGAACACATGTACTTCGCATAAGTTATCAATGTTTAAATTTACAATCTAGTTGTCCATTAAGTAACATGATAATAACTTCAGAATGTGTCAACATCGATTCAAGGTAAGGATACACTTAAATACACTTCGTCTATTGATAATATCTTTTACACAAACAAATGTAACAGTTAAAGTCTGAATTAATAGAGCATTGTTTTTGTGCAATGACGTAGCAAATCCTAGGTAGATATTTTCCAAATTCATTTTATTTAATATTTATCATGGGATTGTACGTGTTTATATTTTTGATCTAATCTGTAAAGAAAAATATCCATTTTATAATATTTTTTGTATATATTAATCAAAATATATTTTGATCTTACCGAATTGTTTTCCATCTCCTGTAGTATATTAATAGATTTTTTTTCCACAACTCGCCCATTTAAAAAAAAAATGGAACCACTTTAAAGCGTCTTTATTGTTTATCAGCAAGTAGGATACCAAATAAGCTCATTCACATGAAGTATATGGTCTCATTGTGTCAGTTTACAATGCAGTTAAGCATTAAGTTTTATGATAAAAGAACTCAAAAAGTCTCTACTTCTTTAAGTTATTGATAAAACCTTTCAGACATCTGAAGATAATATTTAAAACAGAATAATAAATGTCAAAGTACGAATTAATAGGTTTACATAAGATTGATATATCAAATAACATTTTTCAATGATGAAAACAAATTTACCGTTTTTCATTTTAGACAAGCACGAGTACCATTTAGTCCAATATGCTGAACCAGTTGCTCGTCTGAACACTTTGTAATAGAAGTAATATGGTCATCTCACAGATGTCTCTACTTTTCGGTTTTTATAAACCTTATTTTGCTACAAAATTTACTTTATTGTGCTTAAACAAGCGATTTCTTTTTAAATATACATTGAGTTTTTTGTTTTTGTTGATATATTTAAGAGTGTTTAAGTTTTTCAAAAGATTTGTCTGTCAATTTGTCCATGATTGTTAGTATGCATTTGGAAATTTTGTTGAAGGGCCACTTGAAACAAGAAAATGAAATTTCAAGTTTTGCATGGAACATAAATTTAAATTAAACATTCTTATTTTATTCTTCGAAGATATGTCATTACATGATTTATTTTTATTTATAAATGTAATGATTAAAACAGGTTTTAGTGTATATTCCATGCTTATTTGATTCTTTTTTGTACATTCAGTTATTCCCCTTTATTACGGAAAATTCCAAAACGTAAAATTACTACAACAGATAACATTAATAAAAAAGTTATTAGTTATCATGTCTATCGATGCCATGTCTTTGAGAATTTCGAATACTAAATATATAATAGTCAAAACTAAAACTTAAAATTATATTGTGATTGATTTCATTTGAATGAGTTCAGTGAATCGAAGCCACACCTCCTTCACCTCAACCCTTACAACAAAAATGCTTTATAATATGCAGAAACAGAAAGCTGTTTGTACTTAACCTAACCAAAATGTCAATGTACAAGTATATCCGCCTAATGTAAATAAGCATTAATAAATCAAATCAAACACTTTATAATGAATAAAACAGCAATACATGCTATATTACACTTAATGACAATAAACAAATCCTTTTAAAAGCTTTTAAATAGTCTTATTGTACGTGTTTGCTTTTGTATAGATAATTCAAATCGTAATATTGTGATGTATATGTTGTACTATTTATCTTAAGAGCATGTCTACGAGAAAACCATGCAAAAGGTGGTTAGTGCAAGGTTCTCTGATCTACTTCATATTTTATATGTAACAGTGTGCATCTGTATGAATTATTTTGCCCCTTTTAAGAATAAAATTGTGCATAATTCACCAAATTCTTGCTAAGAATTCTGAGAAAAGTGTAAATATCAATTCAAAAAGTCGTTTAGAGTTATTACAAACAAGATATACTAGTGTGAATCATTTTGTGAGAATTCCCAAATATTCCTTCTGTTAAGTGCAGATAGATCACGAATCTGGTATGTTATTTTATAAATGCTTAAAAATCAGAAAGTGGCACTTTAAATTCACAAAATCTAATGTTAGTTATGAAAAGAAATTCATCTCTATAGTATTTCAGAAATCTGTCTTTGGACTATCAATAATATTGCAATTATATTGTCTTAAAGTTGGACAATTTTTCTACTTTTAAAACTCTCCAGAATCTGTAGCTTATCGTTTGCTTGTCACATGTATATTATGGGGAAAACCCGACATATTCGAGAGCCAAACAATATTTTACTGGACTGAAGGGTTGCTTTTAAATTAACACAGTGTCATCAAAACGGGAGAAATCATGGAAAATGGGAATTTGAATATAAGCTGAAGTGGACTTAACTATTTTTAAAAAAAATCTTATATATCTCACTATTAATGAAAGAAAAAGTAAGCAAGCTTACATACCCCCACACCCCATTATTTGCAAATGCTACACATAAAAAACAGGCAGAGTACCCGTTAGATACACGAATGAATAATTACAGGGGCAAAACTAAAAAAATCAAAGTACTGAAGTACTTAAAATTGGGCTCTTTTGGTGTGTTATTATACATATCGTTTTGTAAAGACTAACAATCTCTCTCTCTCTCTCTCTCTCTCTCTCTCTCTCTCTCTCTCTCTCTCAATGTTATGAATGTTCATCACATGAAATAATCATAGAATAGGTAGATTTGGTAATTATTTTTGTTCGACAGTATTAAGTATTCAACTTTTATTGTCAACGAGTCACCCGATATCAAGCCTGAAGATATATTAATAAAAATAACATAAATCATAAATTACGCTTAAAATTTGTAAATATCAGCATAATATCAGCGAAATATAGAGACAGATTTTATTAGCATTTCATTTTTTTTTCACAAAACAATAAAAAAGTGTAAAAATTTGACTTGAAGTTCTTTATAAGACTGCTTCATAATTCTGGGACCAGGTCTTCTTATGGTGGGTGATGATTAAATAACATCCCAAATAACAATCCCACAAAAACAAGTTATGATGTATATATACTATATATTAATATTTTGGAGAATATTTTTATAGTTCATGTTTATCTGTATGCGGTTTTCTCAGGTTCAGATCCCCTGAAGGAAAGGGTACCTAACACACCCTTTTTTCCTTTACAACTAAATATTCATTTTAAGAAAAGGTATACACTTCAGTTTTTCCAAAGGGAGATAAACTACTAATTGAGAGGTGGGAGTAGAGCTCTTCCTTTATTTCAGATGTACGTACTGTGTGACATTTTCAAGAACTAAAAAGCCCTGTCCCCTCCCCGTCATTTCATTATTCCACGAATATCATTACTTAGAAAAAAGTCTGATCCATTTAAAATAATATGTAAAAGGAAGAATCTAAGAAATGAACTATAGCTAACATTAAATTCTTCCTTCGGGCGGAACAAAACTTGCAATGATACTGCGTACAGGTATAGTTATAATTGATAAAAGTGATTTATGATTTTAAAATTCAAATGGGAATCATATTGAAAAGGTGTGCAAGAAGAGTAAAGTCACTTTTACAATTAATTGTTTGCTTAATAAATTCAAACAGTCAAAATTAATGCTTATAGGGGTCTAACCTTAACACCTGCAGGGTGGTTTGTAGATGATCAGTGAAATATACACGTACAGAAATGTGATGTCTTTTACAACAGACTCCGATAATAACGATAAAAAATTGCACGAGGCATTCGTAGTGAATCCCGAATGAAGAAATGACGTCAACATACCCCATTATAAATCTTCGTAAGAAATCAGTTCTCGTTTCTAGATTTTTTCGAGTAAAATATGATAATCTGTGAATGAAATTATCTTGGAAAATTTACCCTTCATCTATTTTAATTTCACTTTTATCACACGTTTGTATATTTTGTATATAGATTAAAAATCTCCAAATGTGCTGCTTAAATATCTTGAGACCGAAAATAGTAATTTAGACTTCATAAAAGTCTCCTTCAAACTCAAATATGTTATAAACTAAATAACACTCACAAAATGGGACAATTTTTGTGCAATTAAAATCATATAATATCATAATACACCAATGGCATGTATATATTAACAGCAGTCACAGCATTTCTCAATATTGTGCTTGACTTTGAACTTGTATAGCTTTGTCAACATTCTGACTTGTTTAACTTCTCTACAGAAGAGCGGAACAGGAGAGACAATTCTAACATAAGTAATGAAATGCAAATGTAATGAATAAGAATTCTTTGAGAAACAATGATAACAAACTAATTTTTTTTATTAAAAGCAAAAATTGTATTTGTTCACTTTTAATAACAAATATTTACTTCAGTGGATTAAAATCGCTTGTTAAAAAAAATTTTAAAAACCAACAAATTTTCATTTTATTTGAAAATGGGACTTTTTAGTCCTTGAGATTCCATAGGTGGATTTTATATTTTTGTAACAAAACATAAGACAGTTTTTTATTAACACAAAATTTCAAAAAATAATGTACCATTTTCTGAGAAATTATTTCCCAAAAATTGACAAAAGTGTATGATTATCATTTCTTTTCATCCTGCCAACATTTACACCCTTGGAACTCAATTGTGTATATAGAAGTATGGAAAAAAAATATGCAATGATTAAAGGTTTGAACTTCCTCTTTAAGAATATAGTCTCATTTTTTTCAAACATTGTTTATACATTTTATAATTAATTACTAAATTTGACAATTGTTCTCTTAACTTTTCTGGATTTTAGAGTCTAAATAACCAGAATGCAATACTTGCCGTTATTATAAATAGAAACAACCAGTGCAAAACCAAACATCATATATCTGACTCTAGATGGGTATCCTTTAAATCTATGATAAAATTCTGTTCATTCTTGAGACTTGCTACCTCAGCTTTTTTCCATATTTGCATGTTTTTTTCGTAGACATGTTCTTAATTATTACTGATCCACACAAAAGGCTTTGAGTGTAAATGCCTCGCTGTGTATGGTTATCATTCAGCTATGCGTTAACAAATCAAAAGTAAGGTAATCACATGTGGTGGATTTTTCTATGAAATGTGTCATTCATATTTCTAGTCAATATATATAAAACAGTTCCTACTGAACGTACAGTATTTTTTAAAATCAGATTTTTTTTTTGTTTTACAAACACACACTGTAGAGTCTGTTTAAGATATATTTTATTCAAGATATTCATAAAGAATATACAGAGAGCATGTATTAAACGGTGGGCATGATACTCAGTTGTATGTATTAAGCGGGATCTCTAAATGCAAGGGACACACAGAGGATAAAAAAATAAAATATTACTACAAAATCATTAACGCGTTTAAATTAAACAAATCACACTCAATTGTGTCTGGTTATAACAATTATTATTATTAACTACATGGGGGGGGGGGGGACAAAAAAAAATGGAGGATGGTTATGTGTAAATTATTTAACTTGAAGTGTACAAAAGATCAGTGGACATTTATTTATTACTGTTGAGATTAAAAATAAAAAGTTTTAATTACAATAATCAATGTGAAGTCTAGCTGAAAGTATGTAACACCAAAACTAAAAAGAAATTCGGATGGTCGACCTGGGAGCTACAGCTTGTTACGTCTTAATAGTCTGCATCAAATTAGAGCGCACAAAAACTTGAACTAGGTTTGAATAAGAATCTATATATTTTTAATAACTTATGTGGAAAATAGTTAAAACGGGTAAATTTTTCAGACAAATTTTTATTGATATAATTTATGCACCCATGTTCTTTGTACGTAGAATTTTATATTCTTGGCTATGCGTTGTCGAACGAAAGTTAAGTGCCATGCCAATTTCGAAAATATTTGATTTAATCATAATGTAAGGCTACATAAACATTTCCTTAAAAATTACTATAACATGGCATGATACGTAAACACTCCTTAATTGCGAAAGGAAAAAAATTAACTTTTTTAAAGAAGCAGCGAATTTCCGGAAAATCCATAAGCTTCGTAGTCAGTAACGCCCGCAAAAATCAATCCGAATCGATCTCCGTTCATAGTAGATGCAGTTAGTTCCCCTTCAGCGACACGTATTGATCTTACGTTGTATGTTATGTTACGAATCGAAATGTTTTCTTCAAAAACAATATCGCTTTCCTCTATTGCCGTGCCATTCACACGGAATACATCTTTAGATGACTCCCGTATCATTATGGATACGTAGTTATAGTCATACCCTAGCGGTACAACTATTTTATAATAATCTAAGTACTGATTGATTCCTGGTACGATTGTCATAGATGGGTCACCTAACGGTGGTGTATTCGAACCTAAACCGAATGCTGTAACTAAAATAGGCCTTTCCGATTCAATGAAACATACCTGATTGCTTGCTATTTTAGTGTCAAAAGAATCAAACTCGTATAAAAATAGAGTTTGAGTTACATGACCGATCATGTAGGTAATGTTTGCGTTTTCTATCGCTGTAATACGTATAAGTGTGTCCCTGTCATTCATATTAGGAGGCACAATATATGTACTGTCAACACTGTCAGTTGGTGGTAACTGTTCAATAAGGTGATCGCAAGCACCTATATTCTCAAGTTTATTGCAATTATTGCCCGAAAATACTGCAATAGGAGACGACGATTCAACCAGCGTTCCAGTTAAATCAGTAACGTGCTCAATCTGATATGTTTGAAAGCGATTGAGAGATACGTTAAAAACGTCACCGTTGTAATATGCTTTTCCATCAATAACCAAAGGCATGTTCCGTTTCATCTTGTAAGTGACTGAAATAGTAGTATTATCTTCAATAGCAGACACAGCTAACTGGCTATTTCTATTGATTGTTGGCTTTGATGACACCACTACATATTTATTTGACAGTTTATGCAGTGGTATATGCGTAGTGCTTCCGACACTGGCATATCCATTATCGTGACTAATGACAAAAACATCACTGGAAGTTTCAATTAAAACTGACTTCTCTTCTTTTTGAAAACTCTGAAGTTCCAATTCTTGCGGAAGAGTGATATGCTGACTAGAGGGAATAAGTATATTTCTGTCAATCTTTGCCTTTAATAAAATGTCAAGACGAGGGGATGTTGTAATGTTCATTTGAACTCCATTTTCAGATGTTACATAGACATTTTTCGCCGTAAATTCTATATTCGCCATGAACAAAACAAAAAATTCCTTTCCTCTGCTTCCTATACATTAAAAGAATAAGATTGATAGTAAATTGATGAATTATTTTTGTTTATGCACAATCTGATGTGATGTTATGGTGATTAAATAAATTTACAAAGTCATATAGAGTGGGATTACAATTGCCATGACGTCAAGTTTACACGTTACGTTAACGTGCAAAGAATTTTGAAATGGAAATGAAGAGAACAGACACACTCTTGTAAACTACTGTAAAAAAACTACATAATTTAGGTAGGTGCTTAAAATTTTGCTATCCGAACAATAATTATGAATCTCGGTTTTTTTCTGTTTAAACGTGTTGAGAGTATAATCCTTATTGTATAATTATCTTAAGAAAAATGATCATTTTCATTGTTCTATAGCGACCGAATGTTGTGAGACAATTTGAAACTGACTATTGTTTACTGTTTATTTCAAACTATTTGGACGCGGACGTGCACTAACTGCAACTCTTTAATCATACAGTTTAGCTGTATAAATATCGGGAATATTTCATACATTTAATTCACTTACCTATAGTCATGTTTTGAGCTGATTCACGCACAGTCGTGGTTTCTGCAGTTGTAGTAGTTGTTTGAATATCATCTACAGGAAGAGAGCGCTTTAAGGTTTATAGTTAAAACGCAGAGATACATTTTTTAATCAATTTTGATTTGTCAATTTTTTTTTTTTGCTAGATAAAATTGTAACAAGATAGATTCAAACAATGTTACTCTGAATTAAATATGATGACCAACCATACTTATTCGAGCCATGCAGAAGAATACCAGCTATAACAGCGGTGGACGATAGCAGTAGTAACAGTAATAATAGCAAAAGCAACAACCGTCTTCTTCGTTTGGATTCACTCCTCACTGGTTGATCGTGATCCATTCCACTATCATAAAAAACATTCATGCTTGAAAATTTCTCTATACATTTTGTGTATTATGTTTTAAACATAGATTAATACATAGAATAGTAAATTGTAAGTTTCTAAGAGTGTATTTTTTTTCTTCAAAAATTGGTTTGTGAATAAACTACAAAAATTCAAACCCACGAAGTGTAAGGTAATTCAGGGTATGTGTTTGTGGACCAAGTGTCATTTTTATTTTCTATTTACACAAAAACAATTCTGATTATCAATTGCCAAGTGAATGCGTGTTTTATGAATCGTGTTTGTTCGTCAGAGTTGATTCGCTTAAGAGATATATCGCACAACAGTATCACATGCTGGTTATAAATAAATCAGTACTCTTTCTTCAAAAACAATTAAACTCTACCTCGGAGTTTATTAGTATGTATGATATAATAATTAGATGTGCAATACGTTTCTATCGGTGGCAATGTTGTTAGGTCGGATCTTATTAACTAAATACTATCATCCTTCACATGAAAACATCTCAGCATCGTCAATATCGTTAAATGTACAGCGGTACAACAACCAGAACAAGGAATTTTGCAGAACTTGTAAGAACATTCTGAGAGGAAATTCAATTTATCTAGGTCTTCTTTTACGATATTAAAGAAAAGTGATATACTGTTGCTTTTCAAAACCCTAGTGAATGAAAAGCAGCTGAAGCATGCTCTATTAAACATGTATCATCTTGATAATATTAAACTTGCCGACGAAAAGTTATATCAGTACATGTATCATCTTGATAATATTAAACTTGCTGACGAAAAGTTATATCAGTACATGTATCATCTTGATAATATTAAACTTGCTGACGAAAAGTTATATTAGTACATGTATCATCTTGATTATATTAAACATGCTGACGAAAAGTTATATCAGTACATGTATCATCTTGATAATATTAAACATGTTGACGAAAAGTTATATCAGTACATGTATCATCTTGATTATATTAAACTTGCTGACGAAAAGTTATATCACTACATGTATCATCTTGATTATATTTTGAATAACCAACCAAACAGTTAGTAAATTGACGATAAGCTAAATCTCAGGTATGTGTCTAAATTGTATTTATTTCGAAGGTTTTCACGGAATTTCGAGGATTTGTTTCCTGGTTTCGATCTTATCTATCGAATTTAATTTAAAAAAAAAATTATTATGGTATCTTACGCCGTTTTTCTTTTTTTTTAGTTTGCGACATATATACTAGTTAAAAATGACGAATTGTATTAGAACATGTAAAGATGATAGCGTATTGCTTAGTCTGGCGTCAAAATGATCAGTAATCGATCACTAATATTGCTTGCTAATAAGGATCATACCTTATACTATGATACATTATTAATGAAACTTGAAACATGTAGTTTATTGTTGTGTGTGATACATTCTAGACAATACCTTTACCTTATTGTACTTTCAGCCATCCTGTACAACAAAATCAAACATCCAAAAAGTCCTTTACTGCAATTCAATCCGTTTTGACTTTTGAACTGTTTGAATAAGTATATATATCAGAGCTGAAACAAGATCAAGCATGCATTTACGGTAGGTAAACACATATACGATAATTTTTCTATGCGTATCAAAGAACAACGAACGGTTAATTATTTTATTATCGATCACAGTCTCTAAAATGCCATTATTAAAAAAACTGAAAACAATTGTAAATCATAGAACATTAAACTTATTCCTAATTCATAATGTTTCATACTCATTTTTTATGCATACGTAAAAAAATCTGTTCGTAGCTCTTTTTACCTTTTTTTCGCAGTATTCAAAGATAAATTTAATCTCTTCATTCTCTTTGACTTGAGGAGCTATAAAACAAAACAAATGAGTTATCAAACATCCGACACTTCTTATCATAAAATGTTTTAATAGACTGTGTTCTGTTTGAACTATTACATCTTCGATGTTCCCACTTAAGTTAGTTATCAAAACCTAAATAGAATAAGCAATCTTAAAGCGCCAACGAGTCCAATTGACATAAATGGATCACACGTTTGTGTGTCAAACATACACAACATCTATACTACTATAATATTAAAATTATAGACTCGAATTTTTGGGCTTTAATACCATGAAATCGGAAGAGTACTGTCTTTTGTTTTATACATTTTAAAGAGATCATTGGTTTTTGAAGATTACCAACTTGTTTTTAATCTTTTCTCTATCAAGCTTCGCTTATTAATAATCAACAAACATTCCTTTAAAAAAATCCGGAAATCATCTAGTATTTTGGATTTTACCATATTGTGCATGCGCATTACATTCACGCTAAATCACGGGAGGCTGTTTAGTTTATGTTTCCAGAATATCTTATATGCATGGATAAACTTAGAAACGATATAACAAATACATGTAAATTTTCATTGAAAATTTGTCATATGTTCTGTTCATCAAATTAAGGAAATACGGGAGATAACTCTTAATCAGTGCATTTTATATTAAAAATCCCGGGTTTCGAATGTCAACATGGTGTGTAAATTCCAAGCGAGTAAAAACGTTGGTGAAAAAGTGTTGAATTCTTCATTAATATGAATTAAATGTTTAGATGAAAGATAGTTACAGCTTCAAAATGGTTTCTTATGACTAATTTAAGTGTTATTTTCAATGCAGCTTCATTAAAATCGTTTCGGAGCGATTCTGCAATTTTTTGCTACATTACGGGTATATGGGAGACATTCTAACTGTGGCGATGGCCTGTCCCGAGACACATTTAGATTATTCTAACTAAGAAGAGAGTAGTGAAATTAACTGCGTTATTGAAGGCTAAAAGCTTAGTCATGTATTTCGTAAATGTCCCATATCATATGCAATGTCAACCCGTGCACGCACGGATCAAAGTCTAGTAGAATTTAAAGCAATATGAGCTGTATTTTATAGAATTTGATTTTGCTGCCAAAAGCTGCTAGTATGATAAGTCTGCATATAACTTTAACTTTTATGACAAATAAGGTTAGAAAAAATCATTATTTTTTTTCACAGGAAAAATTTCCAAGAAACATATAGCAAATCAATTTTTGTACAGGACAATAATTCAATTTTGCTCCAATTAAGACTCCTTAACGGCCTAATTTCGCCAAAAAAAAAATGGCGAATAGAAATCTAAAAACAATGATATTTTTGAAGAAAATATCATTTTCGTAAAAAAAAAAAAATCATCATGAAAATTGCAGCTCATATTGCTTTAAGTATGTCAAACAGACTCTAGTATATAAAATTACATATAAGAATGGATGTAAAGTTACATCAAAATTGCACCAATTGGCCAATTTCATTAGAAAGAGCATGGCAAACAAAAAAGTAAAATATTAAAAAAAAATATGCTGTACTACATGTACCTATTTAATTCTTACTTGTTACAACACAGTGATAATTAAGGCACTTGAATTTCTTAAATGACTTAAACATTGTAATGCTCAAACAGGTAGATAGATGAAAAAAATCAACCGAAATGACGTCAATATTTGATAAAACTGGAAGTAAGTGTTTTAAATGCTTTTGAGTATTGAATAAATTATCGAAGAATGTTGAATGATCATAATTATTAAGACGGGAATCTTGAAATTAGTTTATAGCATGTCATTCCCTTGTATAAAGTACATGAGTCAAGGAAGTTGTGATACTTACAGCTTTGAGATTGGGTTTTTGAAGCGACGTACTGAAGGTTAAACAACATGAAGATAAATTAGGGCTGGTAGGGGACAGTAAACTTTTAATCAGCGGGTGTCGTATAATGCAAGCTACAAAATGCATATATCACTAACAAACAAAATTATCAAGGGAATAACTGGCGATTTTCAAAAGGCTAAGACATCAATGAATAATGGGCTTTATATTAAAGGGTAAACAATTAAGAAAACCATAACACTGGATAGGTTAACATTCTCTCTCATTATCTCTGACCCTTTTTTCCTCGTTGTTAATAAGGGCACGTATTACATGTACGCTTTTTCTCCAAATTGTTCAAAATCTGCCAAAATGAGTGTAGTTAGTGATATTCACAGTTTATTTTATACCAACATGAATATGAAATATACATGAAATATTGTATGTACATGTAACACTTCCCCCAAAATACTTTAAATGTTTACATTTTATAATGGCTATATGAATCTGCTATGTTATGTTTTCTCAAATTGTTATCCTTGCATTGGACTCGTTAGCCTATTCCTATACAAATAGATTAATCCATTGCAGTTTGCGTACAGAGAACACCTAATTGGGGATTCTACCACCCTACATATACGTGAGAACCACATTTCTTTTTTCTTTTTTTTTGGGGAGGGGGGGGATTAAACATGAACGGGGTCATTGCGGCTGACACTGTTTCGAATTCCCACTCTTTTTGTGATCGGCTTCGGCCGATCACTGTTGTGTCCATATGAGGCATCCGGCAAATGCTTCCACGTACGCACACATTCCGCTTGCATAAGTAGGTCTTATAAAAACTTGAAGTTTGGTTTAGTATTTATATAACATTTTACTCAGTTTTATTTCAATTCATTTACCTTAAGAGATGCAAACATACATACAATACAGTTTGACCTGTTAATTCAAGAATGCACATTTTGTCTCCCGCGTAAGAATTTCGATCGAAATATTCATTCAGTAATGCAGTTGACCTCGATGAACTGACCTCAATCATAAGAAGATGCTCCATGAAATGACCTCGATCTATTGATGTTGGGTAATAGAAGCTAGGTAGATGGCTTGATTTATACGTTATAATGCAACCTCAATAGCTAGTTATGATGGCATTCAATGTTTTTTGCAGTCGCATTAGATTATTTTAATACAACTCTTTCTTTGTATACGTGTTAATGCTCTTTGAAGAACCCTACTGAGTATTCTGAAGAAGAAGATACTTTAAAAATTAATAATTACGTTAAAAATATAAAACTTGACAAGCAGTTTACGAACGGCTTTCCCCAAATTTACTAGTATTTCAAAACTAAATTTGTTGACGGTTTATAATGATGAAATTATATATGATTCAAAATATTCTATATTTTGTAAAAATACAGTACTTTTTAAATTATTTTACATCAAACTCATCATGTTGATTGCTTCTAGCTATCAATATATCATTATTGCCGATCATTCCTTTAAAATGAATACTTGTTTGAATATGCAGTTATGCTGACATTTTTTTCTAAAACAATGAATTTATGATTAGTTATGCTTACTGAGGCTTAAATTCATGTTCTTGCTTTGATAAGCTATTGCACAGAATATTACATGTATATTAGATAGATAAAATTGGACCGGTCGTTTAGTACACTGCTAAAGGCAATTGAGATAGGGTGGTGCGGTGCGGCTTACTATTATCTCAGTTGCATCACATTCTTTAAAGTTTTTTTTTTTTACATTTTGTTTTCGAATTTCTATTTGCCTTTTCAGATCAACCCGATTGTTTATGTGGAATACCAATATTTTACAGGAATTTTTTTTTACCAATTTCTAGTGATGTAGTTTACATGCAACAGCGCGTATGTTTGTTTTGTTTTGTTTTAAGAAAGGGGTAGGGGGTGTGGTTGTTTTGTTTTATTTTGCTTTTTTTCATTATTGATAGTTGAGAATAAACCGACAGAAAATGAAGCATTCTTTTTTTTTTTAAATTTAATTGTGAAATTGCATTCAATCGCGTCAAAAATATATTCCTCAAGTTCGTTGCTAAATACGCCTACTTCAAAAGAACAGAAGCACCTCTCCAATTTAATATCTTCTCAAGTAACACTGACCATAAAGGAGCCATTGATCTCGTAATATATCTCTCTATCCCTTGAGGCCACTTTAAAATAAACAAATTAGATAGCGTCATACTGCTCTAAGTTTTGTCGCGACATAATACAACTAAATCCCTAGGTATGTTTTTGTATAGGCAGCGTAAGATCTCCAACAGCGCCACGAGAGCTCCGTCGGCGCGCAGCTAATCGCAGTGTAGACGCAGTGACAAGTCAATTGCACTTGCACGGAGACACCACGGAGTCCTTTGGGATCTCACTGCGTCTCTAACGCGCTCTCCCCGAGCATCCACAGCGTTTGAACAAGTTGTTTTTCATTTGGCTGCCGGCACACAGAGACCCCAAAGAGCTGTTGCTGCGTTCAATGCGCTCTCGTGATGTTTCTTCTGCGTTTATACTGCGCTTCCACGGCGTTTCTAGTGCGAAAACTCGAACAATGGCTGTTGTACAATAGCAAGCGATGTAAAAATTATCATACTAGATGTAGATTATGTAAAAAGTAGCACTTGTTAATATTCCAAGACCTATTAATGGACGTAGATGGAATTCATGCCATTTGGTTCGGATGTTTTCACATCTTTTCTATGTTTTCTACCAACTATTAACGGATCTTTTTTGTAGACCTGACTACTAAGAGTTTTGTCCTAGTCCTTCACAAATTGTTTAGAAGTAGTTATGTTTCAATTACAATGAACCTTTTCATAAAATCAAAACAATTTTTTAATCTTTTATTTACTAGTCTTAAATTCTTTTTTGTTTCCCGTACAATTGTACAAATTTATATTAACCTACCAAGAAGTAAGGAAAGTCTTTTGCACGCAGTCAGCGCGCAGAGCACGCCGTGGACGCGCGGTAAAAACTCCTAGCACGTCATGAGCGCTCGGCGGAGACTCAGCGAGAGCGCAGTTAACCGCAAAGTAGAAGTCCGTGGAAACGCAGTTTCAAGCCGTGGGAGCTCCGTGAGAACGCCTCGGTCGCCGTGTGGACACCGTGACATCTCCACTTGTTAAATTTTCAAATAAAACTGTACTGTTTTCTTAATTTTCCTTGCGATTCTACTGCGATTCCATGAATTTTACAACGCCGTGAACACGCCGTGGGGACGCAGCTTGGTGTGACAGGGCCATAACTAGATGATCAAAGATGTTACGAACAATGCCTTGTATCGGTAACAAAACGTTTCAACTATGAACAAATATTTCTTACATCCCGGGAAAGATATAGCCTTATCGATAGAGAGTTGAACGACAAACGATGAATTCATTCCTTAACTGGTATTATCATTATTATAATATCAAACCTTGGAGTTCTTATGGCGTGATCTATAAAGTATGTTAAATACGGTCCTCTCATACGACACACCGAAATCTTTTAAAAGCAAATTGACTTTAATCTATGTGTATATAAGTACAAATTATCTTTCTCAATTCTGCAACACCTAGCTTTTAAATCAATTTGATCAAATGTATCGTTGAAAATTGTTTTGTGACGATCGCTGCAATATTTGGTGACGAAGTAAATAACACTACTGAATAACAATCGTGTATGTGTTTAAAAAATATCTATCCCGATGTAGCCATTAAAAAAAATAGTTCCACCTACATGTTAATAGTACTGATGTTCGATACGAACCGTCGTGATTGGTACGAAATGTGCCAAAAAAGAAGAAAATAATTGCAAACTTTAGCATACACTTTATTTTAATATTGAAGTTATTCAGTACGTAAAAAGCCAAGATGGTAGAAGGAGTAAAAAATAAAGTTCATTCTAGTGAGGTAAAATATATGTTTTAATTAGTTGCATTTACTGTTCTTTCTGTAAGGAAAACCAAAGTGTAATGCGTATGAAAAATCATTCTGAAAATGTTTCTCGATGTTTTTTTTTCTAAAAAGCTTAGATTTGTCTTTGTTAAACTGGAAAAATCATTTAATCAAACATGTGTTAAAACATGTATTGATTTCATTGTGACGGAAAGGACGTTTTCATTTTTTTTTTACTGCAATTGTTTTTTTTTTCAATAATGTTTGCAGACGTATTATATACAAAACAGGCCAAATATATGCTTTGATAATGCTTATCTAATATTTTAGTAAATATTTCAGATCTTAATTTTTCTTTAGAAATCCGTTTGGTATGATACCCAAGGAAAGAAGATTGCTATTGGTCAAAATAAGGTATGTTGATAGACATCAATATCAAACACAAACGAGTTCTGTATTCTTTTAGATTTGACTATAGTTTTCATATTTATTAGAAAATACATTGAATCAATTCGCTGGCTACAGTCTTTTATTGCATATCTTTTGGAGATTATGCAATATATATAATGCTAGTTTAATGTCATACTATTAACTATGTATGTAATGGATTGAAATCGGTATGCGTGGTATGAGAAATTGAAAAAAAGGCTTAATGGGCATGGTACGGGTATAATACTCCATTAAATTTGTAGAATTTATTCTATGTATCAAGGACATTAAATCATTTCTAATTTAAAACATTAAACAAGAAGCAAAGTTTTCCGTTAATATATCATTCATACATTTTGTGTTGAATGAAGATTTACAAATAACAGATAACTAGTTTTAAATAATTGTAAATATTTTAACAGCTTTTAATGCAAATGCATTGTTGCAAGTTTCTAGAAAAATACTTTGATATGATAATAGTTTTAATAAACACTAGAAATATTGAAAATGTGGGGACCTTAGTTGCAATATTATAAATGTAATTCCATAAAAAGACCCCCCCCCCCCAAAAAAAAATAAATAAAAAATAAAAAAAAAAAGAAAAGAAAAAAAAGAAAAAACAAAACAAAACAAAAACAAAACAATAACAAACTAATAAAAAAAAGTCCATCAAAACTCAGTTGAAATAGGGTTGCATGCTATGTTTTCTTATTTTGGAGTTTATAATGATGAGTAAGAATCGAATGATATACTAAGAGATTTGTGAGATATGGTATAAACGTCCATTGTCATAAGATTTCAATGATATGGTTTGCTACGATGTATGTTGTAGAAAAAAATGCTTTACATTTTTCTTTTGAAAATTAACAAACAAATACAAAAACCTTTACGTCAAGCACAATTGGACATCTGCTGTATTTCTATTGTAATAGTTATATTAAACATTGCTTTCTTGACGATATACTGAATTTTTGTAGACAATCATAGAGAGAAAAAAGAATTCACGTAGAAGGAACAAAATAAAGAATATGAAAATTAGACGAAAAGATCTGGCCTTCCGAATCATTGCTATTTCATCTTGCTTGATCCTGACGTGTGGGATTTTTGCTTTGACGATGGTGGTTGTTATGCAGAATGAAAATGGTAATATTTAGAATGAGAATAAATATATAGAAACAGTGTATAATATATCTATACATTTTTAAATTACGGTAAAAATGGATATGTTGTAACCAATTTAAGTATTGCTATTACTATTTTAGACTCACATAGGACGGCACCAATTGTCACTGAATCGTCATCTACAACGGCAACAACAACAACGCAACAGCTAACAACGATCACTGCGGCGGCTCAAAATACTACAATATCACCGAATACAACGCAGCAACCGACGACTGTCAGTTTGACAGACGTTTCTAGTACACCAATGAACACAGTGCATACATCAACACTACCATCACCAACCTCAACACAAAACTACTCAACATATAGCGTGACTGATAATTCTACGACGCCTCCAGAAATTACAACACAACAAACAACGATCAATGTTAACTACAGCTCAACATCGACAACATATACATATACGTATACAAACACAACAATAAGTGCAAATATCAGTACGGTAACTCCAGTAATTACGTCACAAACAACAATTTTCAATCTTACAAACAATTCTACAACAGAGTCACCGTTATTGCAATATTTAACATCAAGCAACACCACATTGTATACAACACTAGTACAAACAACATCAACGCAGCAACCAACAAACAGTTCAACGACAAACTTACCGGTTACAACATCACTAGAAACATTTTTAAGTTCGGGCTACAATACTACAACATTGCCGCCAGTTACAACACAACACGCATTGAACATAACTAACTTTTCAACAACAACACAACAAACAAATGCAACTGACTCCACTGTTTTGTCGATACCAGTGACAACAACATTAACACCTACCAACACAACAGACAATTCTACGACATCGTTACCGTAAGAGTTGTTCGCAAACAATCAGAGAATGTTAAAACCCTAGAACCTATATGTCATTAGACGTCACCTTAACATGCTATTACAAAAATGCATCCATATCGCTGACCTAAAAAAAACGGCAACATAATATGTTTTACAATATTTTAATATCTGCAAATCAACTAATAGCAGTCATTACTATAGTAGTGAATGGTATTATTATTTGACACCGATGCTTTGCTTCTGCTGAACTTACAGGATACTTATCTATTTTTTTAGTGGTCATGCAAATAATTTTTGTCATAAATTTTGAATCATGATTTATGTTTCAGTGTAGAATTCAATCAATTAAGCACCTAACATGTTTATTTTAACACATATTGCGTTGAATCATTTTGTATAACCACGCATCTATTAAAATGTATCTTCATCAATATACTAAGAAACATTCACATTAAATACTCTGTTTGGATTTTAAATAAAGAACAGCGTTCAAATTAAATTGATGTATTTTGAAAATATGTAACGAATAAAAAAAAATCAGTGCTACGAAATAAAATACTAAACAAATAGAGTTTGTTGTGTATTCTATTCATATATTTCCAGGTAAAATCAAGAACATCGTTTAATGCAAGGTTTATATGTATAAGAATTAGGACATTCAGAAAAAAACCGCTACTTCAAATCTTCGCTAAGTATTAAAAAACTATTTTCCGCAAAATTTTCTTAACATTTATAATACGTTAATTTTGCCTACGTGCGCCGTTAAAATGAATGATTTTCGTCGGTTTAACAAATACAATGAAAATTGAATGACAGCAAACCAAAAAAGCAATGATTGTGGTAGTATCAAGGACGAAAAAAGAACACTTGTTTCCATAGAAAACTTTTTCTTGAATCATGTTTCGTCTAAGAGCATGGGATAGCTATGGCTATTTTTTTGACCATATCGAATTATTTTAGAGGAAAAGTTATTGTAAAGATAGATGAAAATTACTTGATTCATTGTTGATACAAAAAATAAATTATTTCCCTTTAATCTACAGGACTATTGTTAATGGATAGGGCGACATTAAAAAAAATGTATCCTCGCATGAAAACTGTTATGCTAATTAAGTGGAGTTGTATTTTGTGGTTATAGTTATCTCTCTTGGTTCTTGGACGAAGTGCGCGGTTATTATTGGCAATCGGTGCTGTCTGAGAACCGGGCGTTTCCTCTCCGCTCCCTGGAACATTCGGTAGTTTTTCTTCTTTTGTAACGGACGTCTTTAGGAGTTTGTCTCCTTTTATATTTATTTATTGTCGTCCAGACATGTTTATTATTTATTTTATAAAGTCCGAATCAACGAATCTATCATAAGTAAATATCTTTAGTTATCCACTACATTCCCTGTGCATTTTGTTGTGTATACTTAAATAATTTTGTTATTTGTTTTAATTCATCAAATATCGTATCATAAAATAATTGTTAGTCATTTTAACATCTGAATCAGTGTTGCTGTTATTTATTGATTATGATCTATAGTATTTCATGATCATCCGAGATAGTTAAAGTGGGAACTAACCGACCACTGTTACAGTATTAATATGTTTACGCTGTGCAACTGTGTAATTTGCATGAATTTCTTTTTTTCGATGAATGCCCTTCGTTTTCAGTCGTTTTAATCTTGTTTTAATGTATTTTTTAACGGAAATAAAATCTAAATTGATGATAAAATAGAAAATGTCAATATTAGCTTATTGACGAAATGTTTAAAACCCTGTTATCATAGCAAACACAATAAGGCGATTTCCTTTTTTGGGTACATTCATAGGGTGTTTAAATGGCTTGATTAAAAAAAGACACGCCTTACACATACACCATGCTCTCTTTCAAATCACCTTTAAAATGTTGGTCATTGTTAACTAGCAAATTATGAACCCTTAGGAGACCGGTATAATGAATGAAGAAAAGCGAACAGAGGTATTCCACACTAATGTGCTACAGCGATGAAAGAAGAAGAGGACTTTATACTAGGCAGTGAAACGGAAAATAAAAACTCGGCTTTGAAAACAAATTAGAATTAGGATAAATTAAGTAGTTTGTATTTAACTTTAAACTGTACTACCTTTAACCTGATAAATTTCTTCATTGTGTCTTGTATGTAATTTGAAGCAAGAAATTAAATTTATCTATAAAAAAATTAGATGTAATAAAGTGTAAATTAAAACAAAAATTTACAAAAATTTACATTTCAATGGTATTTTTTAAAGCGTTTTTAACCGGGTTTTCCAACGGAAAAATCCGGTTATTAAAATGGTGAAAATGGCGGGCGGGTGGGCGTGCGGCTGCCAAAAGGGTACCCTCATTGTACGGATAACTCCTCCTACAGTGTTTAAGATAGGAAGTTGTTCTTTTGCAGATCAATTGTACATATATCAGAGGTGTGCATATTGCTAGGATTTTGATTTCTGATGATTTATGAAAAAAATACCAGCTTTTGAACTTAGTCATTTTTTGGCAAAATATTGCATATAGGGTACCCTCATTGTATGGATAACTCCTCCTACAGTTCTCAAGATAGGAAGTTGTTCTTTTGCAGATCAATTGTACATATATCAGAAGTGTGCATATTGCTAGGATTTTGATTTCTGATAACTTATGAAAAAAATACCAGCTTTTGAACTTAGTCATTTCTTGGCAAAATGTTGCATATAGGGTACGGTTTGCTGTCACATTGACAGCTTTTCTCTTGTTCATTTTATTTTCCAATGCTGAGTTGAATGAAGAAACGTCTGAAAAGTTCTCGTTTAAAAAAAATATATAATATGAAATATAATATGAATTGTATTGATATAGCAATTGTTCACAAGTCTGTGAAAATTTGTAATCTCATTTCAATAAAACAGCGGTATAAGAATTGATAGAATACCTGATTAAGTAACACTTATCTTTATCCTTGTATATTCTTTACAAAACCGACCAGACCCAACCGAACACTAGAGTAAACCCCAACTTAACATCCAGCGTTTACTTTTGAGGTTTACGTCGGGTTTACGTTTTGAAAATTTGGGTGCACTCGAGATTTACTTGGGGTTTACTCAGGAATTGCTTTGGAAGTCAACTGTACGCACTGAAGTGTGAAGCAGACCTGCAGGCATGTTCACGAAACTTTCCTAAGATATGACCTAAGTGTATTCCTAAGATATGACTTAGGAAAAAAGTTAGGAGCATCCTAAGATCAACTTAGGACACGTCTTAAGATGTAGCTCGACGGTAACTTAGGAACATCTTAAGTTAGGATATCCTAACCTTCTACAACCATTCTTATTTTTCACATTTATTCATTCAGATCGAATTTGAGAGACTTGTGAGGGATGCATCATTAAACATTTTGCCAGAAAATTGTACGTCTCGGTAGTTAACTTAATAGGCCTAAAACCAGTAATTTTTATGTATACATTTTAAAAATTTACATTTACCTAAATATATATCAGTGACCAATAACAGTTTAGTTTGTTTTTGTTTTTGTTTTTAAATGAAACACCCCCCCCCCCTTCCAAAAAAAAATACAATGTTGAAATAAAAAAATATCACACGCCCCAAAAAAGTCAAATAACTGTTCTTCTTCTTTTTTTTAAAGAAAATATGTATTAGGACAGAATTGGCTTACAAACAGATAATTATGTAAACAACACGTGTGTATTGTCATTAAATAATTAACATTGGAGAATCTTGTCATTCAAGTATATGTAATATACATAAACTCGCGATTTTTATAGAATTTGAAACGTTACATAAGGAAACACATGTACCATTACAAACACAGCCAATTTCCCTTTAATCTGCAATATATAGAATACACGAACATGTTGAATAAGAAATAAGTTGTAATATATTTCGAAAATATATAAATACAGTTCATTCAACATTACAATTTTTTTTAAAGATTGTTTTGTTTTCAGAATAAAGTGATAAAAATTAGGAATGATCACGCATGGCTTATATAACCCGATGTAAATTTACTTTTTAGCAAAGGACATTCAAATAATTATTATCAAAAATTATTAAAATCAAAACAATGGATGTAACGCATTAAGTGTACAGTGCAGATAAAAAATATAAGTGAATAATTTTCATTCGTCAAACAGAGATAGTATTTGCAAAAAAAATTCTAAAAAATTTGTCAGCTCCCAGGCAGGCATGTAGTAACGGGGAAGTGGTGAGAGTTTGGGGTCCCCCTCCACGTCATTTTGTTAAAATGAACACACATGATAGAATAAATGACTATGCCCCCCTCCCGGATTAGGAATTTGATGTTTGTCGAAAATGCTGGAACAGTGGAAAATATTGCTTTATTATACCGGTCTTAAGAAAAGGCTTCACAACATCCCAATATCCTTAAAAACTTGATTTTATAGCTTAAGGATGGTCTTAGGACAAGGTAGGTGTTGTCCTAAAGTTAGGACAAAGTTACGGCGGTTCCTAAATTTAGGAGAGCTTCGAGAAACAGACTTAAGACTAAGACATATCCTAAGATGTACTTACGACACACCATAGTCCTAAGACAGCTTCGTGAACATGCCTACTGTATTTTATCTTATCATCCTACTGCCTGTGATTTCCACCCCTTGTATATTCCGAATACAAAGGCAGCGTTTGCTTTCAGGGGTATACTTCTGATCGAGGTTTATCCCCTGTGTCCACTCTGGAATACTCTGGGTCCACTCTAGTGAACCCGGAGTAATCCCAGAGCAAACCCAGAATGTTAACCCAAGGTTTAGTTTGGGTTTACTTTTTTTTAGGTTGTGGTTTGATCGGTACCGTAGATATATATTATTGAGAGTGAATAAAAATCACCAAATTATTTTAAATAAATCTCAACGCTAGATTCAATAATTATCATTCTTTCTGTCTTTGTAAATTTGAGTTTGACGTTAGGTCGCCTGGTCCGTCACGGCTGCTTATAGTTTTGATTGATCGATAGCGTTGTAAGAACTCGTGTAATTTTAGTCCGTTAGTTTTATCGAAAAAATGATTCATACTTGTCTTTTTAAAAAAGAGGGAGGAAAACATAAGGTGGATGCAAATATTGTGGTAAAAATTCAAAACGAAAACTTTCAAACACAATCTCAAAGTGTTGAATTGTTTTGTTTTTGTTTGATTTTTTTAAAAATTATTTCTTTACTGTTTCTTGTTTGGTTTTTTTAATTTTCCATATGCGTTATTTATTATTACAATGCGCAGTGGTGAAAAAAAGAATAATAATCACTGAATGGATCTTCAAAATTGAATGCACATTATTATAATAACAATTAAAAATATTTCTTTTATCTGGGATAAGCTGTGTTTGTATAATAAATAATTACAATAGCGTTATCAAAATTTGCATCTTTTTTATAGATTTCAACTGACGAAAACACCACAATGTTGAAGTCAGAATGAAGTAAAATGTTAAATAATTAATATATTCTTTGAAATTAAATAGTGATTAATGCTTTTGGCTGTCTTTTCAATACAAAAATCGAATTCAATATCATAAACAATATCACTCAGTTATACTTTGTAATACGTCTCAATGCTTTTGAAATATTTACGACCTTTCGAACGAGCGATATTCTAGATACTTATCAATATTCATTTATCCGATATTATGACATTCTTTATTTCAGCATCAATTTACATTATTATTAAAAAGAAGAACGAAAAATCTTTCAGTCACAAATTCAAATGCCATAGCAGGTAGCAAAGCGAGTTCAAAACATTTAAAAATATATACATAAGTGAAGCCATTGTGACATACGGACTTATTCTATCAATTACGAAAAATGAAAATCCGAGCATTTGATATATTGAGATTGTTGTTGCATTTTACATTATCCTCAGCGAACTTAGTGCTGCAATATTATGAAGCCATACCAGTGTTTGAAAACAAAATGTCTATTTTGGATCCAATTGACACCAAGCCCGCGGACTCTCTTGCAAGATGTGCCATGTTCTGTGGTTTTGGATGCAAGACTTTTAGCTTTAACCATGATGCAGGATTGTGCCTCACATATAATACATGTCATATCTTAAATAAGACAGTAACTAAAATTGGATGGCAACTGTACAATAGCCTTTCGTATCGTAAGTACCTTTTTTTACTTTTTTAGAGAGAGAGAGAGAGAGAGAGAGAGAGAGAGAGAAACGAGTTTGAAACGAATAAAATAAAAATATGTATAATTGTGTCAGAAGGATGATATCAAACAATTTAGTTCAAGTATAAGATATAAATATTTAGCGAGAACAAGATTCAAATATGATTTGTAGATGGTTTGTATTATTTATTTTAATGGCCATTACTTTTTGCATAAATATCAGAGAAAGTAATGAAACACTTAAGACCCTTCTGAGTACCACAACTTAAGGGTCAATCGGCCATTAATCGAAGAAGAAGTTCATTTCAATATTCAAGAATTTTTTCTCTATTTTGACATATCAAAGATCAAAACTTTGGACTCCTACATGACCTCTGAAAATCTACGTGACCTCTAAAAATCTCTAAATACTCAGCATATGATTAAACAATTGTATTGCTCAAATAAAAATTGTTACTGTGAACAATGATGCAAGTGTTGCTTATTCGACGTATTAGAATATATTCCACAGTTAAAAGCTAGAATTTTAAGACCTTAGAGTCTTTTCGGTCCCTTATTGGATAGACAAACTCCTTTACTATTGCATCAAATACAACACATTTTGTTTAATTAGTGTAAGAAAATATGTAGCGTTTCCGAGATATCTGGAAAAGAACGTTAGAGGGGCCATCCTTGCAATTCCTTTTAGGGACAATGCACAAAAAAAGTTGTGTATGTATATTGTTACATGTAGGCACATCAATTTGAATTTTTACTCTTCAATATTGGTTTTCAAAACATTTCTCCAATTTGAGATATTGAATACATGTATCAAATATTCAGACCTTTGGCTTCTTTACCCCATACATGTTTCTCGTAAAAAAAAGAGTAAATTATTGTTTCTGATAGGTAATAAAACATTAGGATGAGTATGACGTATTATAAAATATTCAACAGTAAAAGGCATTGTTTATTAGATTATAGCGTACTCTAGGTCACTAATTTGAAGGACAAGCCCCCTTTTAATGTTGTTTAATTAGAGATTTTGTCCAACAAGTATTCCTAAACTGTATGTCGCTCTCGAGATATCTGGAAAAAGAATGTTTTAGGGACAGTTCCTAGAACTCCTTTAGTGACCATGTAACAAAAAATTATGACTTCGTACTGTTTCCAGCTCTTTATTAAGGTTTTCCGTTTTCAACGGAAGACGTTGAACTGATTCTGATGCTAATTCTTTTTATTCTTTTTTTTTCTTCTAGACGTTTTTTAAAACTCAAATATCTTGCTTGTTTGTTGTCCTATAAAGTTCAAATTTTCAGAGCTTATTGGTAGTTACAATTGAGTAATTCCCCTTTTCCCCCAAAATATAGGCATTCTTGTGCACGAAAAGGCTCTGAAACCGCTAACAGCATGTGTTACAAAGTCACAAATCTTAAAAATATAGAGTTTGAACGTTGTCCTCTGAGTTTTGTTTTTACAATTTTCCTCCTTTAAAGTTTTCAAAAAATTAATTTGAATTTGTGTTTCAAAAAATGCTGATTTTTGGTAGTGTTTTTGTTATGTAGCTCTTTAGTTTAAAATTTTCTCTAAACACATATAGGAACAAAATATGTGCAAAATTTCAAGGGCTTTCACTTGACACCATTGAAAAAGGGCTGGCCCATTAAATTAGGGGTCTAGAGCCCTTAAAAGTTATCGCTTTATAACTCAAAAATGGTTAATATTTCCTATAGCTGTCGATAGAAAAGTTGTTCATTATTGTGTTATCAATGTCGTTACAAAATTATTTTGTACCGGTAATGCGTAATATGAGTGTAAAAAGCTTGTCTTGTTAACATGTACCTGTATTCATTTGGCAAGTAAGCGAATCGTCTTCGTGCGCATAACGTACATAAATTAACAGCTGAAAGTGTACCACCATATACGGGATGCTTTGATTTATTTGAAAAAGTGTCTAAAAAGTATACGTGTACATGTTTTTCTTACAGCCTTTTTTTTTAGGAGTCACCTCTGTTTAGGTCCTATAGTGGACAACCGTTAAGAAAAACAAAAACGAGAAAATATAAAAGTTCTTTTTCTTATCTAGTAAGATACATAAACTAGATTTAAAAAAAAATAACTTCTAGTCATTTTACTGCAAGCATTTCAAATCGACCTAAATTCTTAGTTGTGTGCGTCATTACATATCCCATCTCGCCCGCGGCCGAGAAAATCGATCGCCAAGGTCGCGGCTGGACTACCTAGCGCTCAGCGGTTATCTAATACACAAGAATCGCGTCTGTCATATGTGATTTTATTTAGCCGCAAACACAAGAATCATACACAATGACATAAAAGCTTACTCTTCTTAATTTGAATTGAACGATAGAGTGTCAATAAGAAATCGTTCTGTTTAATCATAAAAGCAATGCCATTCTCGAACTGAAGCAGTATCAGACAGATAGATCAACTGTGAGATTAAAGGGGGAAAACACTTATATTAATTAGAGTTTAGTCATCATGCTGCAAACATTGTAAATCTTCCCGGGTTCTGAGCTCTCTATGTGTGTTTTACCTTTATGTAAGTTATCCGATCCCTCATCCGCGGCCGAGGAAATCGGTCGCGGCTGCACTACCTAGAGGTCAGCGGTTATCTAATAACAAGAAATATATACAAGAACTGTTTCAATTTTATGTTCTTAAAGTTTGTTCACCTTCAATTTATTTAATGAAACATTAATGTGAATTGAGAAGCCCCTCTAAAAATTGATAAAACCGATATTATTCCAAATCAAAAACATCATCAGACATAAATCAATAGTGAATTTGTAATTCTAAAATGTTCTAAAAACTATACATGTTCTAATAATGTTATAGATAAACAACGAAAAACCACAAAGATTAAACCTTAAAATGATGATCACCCCTAGAACATAGCCAAGGGGATCCCGCGCGAGTGGACAAGTGATCCGCGGTAGCTTCGTGTTCTTCTACATGTACTTTATCACACGTGCATGTTTATTGATATTTTGTACGATTCCAACTATTTGTTTATTCGAGATTATGACCGGTGCATGTAAGATTGACTTGTGTTTCAATTTAAGATTTTTTTATTTACCCACAATATTTCCGCTAAATACTGCTGAGAGGTTTTATAGATATCGTAGAAAGTAGTTGACGTCTTCATAAGGTTGCACATAAAATGAGAGAGAGAGAGAGAGAGAGAGAGAGAGCGCGCTCAAAATTGGAAGCATTATTTAGCTGAATTTAGAAAATGAAACAGTCCCCAAGCGTTCAAGGCAGGATAAAAAAAAATCAAATATCAAATTAACACATGCGGTAGAGGCAATTGCAACTTCTCTGGCCTTTCCGGCAAGTTTGGAAAACACCTCGAATGTATTAACATCACCGGATGTTAGAATTTTATACAAAATGGAGTCGCTTCCCATTAAAATAAGTATCGGCAAGAAGTCTTGTATGTCGTTTCTGTGTTATATTTTAGTGTATATTGATACCTTTAATGAAGTATAGCTCACATCTCAACAGATCATAAAATGTGTTGAAATTATATCAAGTTTTATAAAAAGGGGGTTTGTCATGGACGCCTAAGTAATACATTCGAAGTGTTTTTCCGAGCTTGCCGGAAAGGCCCGAGAAATTGCGATTGGCGGTAGAGGCTGCCACGGTAAACTAATTGTCCAGAATTGCGGGATTTAGTGATTATTTTTAGAATGTTCACATGAGTTTTTAAACAAGATTTGTTTAGATTTTATCGTTTTCATGATCACAGTGCACGGGCTTTATTTTTTGTTCAAAATGTGGCGAAGACCTATTTTTGGCGACTTTTTACATGTGTACATTTTTCTCCTCAATGTATGTCACTTTCCCACCCGTGTGTTTATTCGGTCAGTCTATGCTAAGTCAATCCGCTCCACGTGCGACCGGAAATCTCGTGTCGCGTCAGCGCACATAGCTCAGAATATTGCCCCCGGGCTGCAGATCAGCAATTGATAAATAATTAAGTAACATTTGGTTTCCCTGCAGCGGTTAGTTGTTAAACAATAAGTGTCTAAATAGTCGATGTCAATCAACCTCTATGGTGGCATATATCTGCCCCTTGTGTGCAAGTAATTTTTCTATTAATTATGTCGACATGCAAGATAAAGATGTTTTTTAATGATACTATCTCCACTTGACCTCCACATTTGCATACAATCTAAATTAACACCTACTTAGCAAAAGATATGCCTTTATCTGTTTAATGAGTGGTGCAATACTCAATCTAGAGGTTACATAGAAAACAGGCATGAATTAATTTTTTTGTCTCCATTTGAAGAGTTCCAATCAATTTTCTAAAGCTCTAATTGGTAAGAAGAAATGGTCGTGTAAAGATGACCTTTTATCAATACAGGGTCTGTCAGGCTCTGACAAGTGTCAGGAGAAGGAGGTGTTTTAATCAGACTGATGGACAATCCTTTCGCGACACGAAATTGCGACGGAAGACCTACTCGTTGCTTTGCAACGAGCTCGGCTCTAGTTTTCATAATATTGTTTTTAATGTGGCTATCACAATATTTCTCTATTTTTAAGATTTTGAATATCCACAGTTCATACTTCTGACACAGGATGAATGACCATCTATAAGTTCTCCAACATTTACCAACAAAATATATTAACTATATGATAATGAAAGAAAAGGTTTTAAAAACGGATTTTGTTCTAGAAAATAAAATGAAAAAAAAAAAATAATCGTAACGCCCAAGACGAGGATTGAACCCAGGACCATTCGTTTACCAGCATCACCTCGCTTCCTCTGCGCCACGGCTACTTACCTATTTAAGGAGGTTTTTATATTCTATATATCAGTGGATATTGAATCAATGTATTCAATGTGTATTTTTTACTTGTAAAGATTTTGACTTCCATTCAAATTGTAAAAATCAGTCATATCTAATTTATAAATTACATTCATGCATATATTTAGAATGAAATACGGAACTTGGTTTTCAGTGAAAAAAAAATACATTATACCATAATGGAAACCGTTAGGCTTATTTAGGAAATAAATTTAAACCGAGTAGATAAACGTTCATCTCATTCACAGCTAAATGAAATGCAAGGAAGAAGATGAAATCATTTCTTTTATTAAATGCATTGAAACTAGTAGGGTTTTAGTTCTACGCAATTTTCCCGGTTTTCATGATAACGGCGCCGTTCCAGTATGTTTAAACATTTACTTGTTTTTTAGACTATCAATTCTATAACAAACAATATTACCAATAAATGGTGACCTATTTACTGCATGTGGCAATTGCAAATGATGTATACATATACTTGTACATACAATTGTATGATGTACCAGGCCGGGTATGTGACATATTTACTCTTATACATATATTTAAACAATTAACCCCTATTTATGATCACCGGTACAGGAATTAATTAGCCTCTAGATTTTACTCTTACATTCATGTATCTTTAATTTGGAGACGTAACATTTTAAAACACAGAGTTGGGAAATAATTCTTTGAAAATGAATTACAAATGTAAATAAACTTTTATTCACTAGAATTATCGTACACACGTACATACTAAGATTCAACGCCTTTAGAAACACTGACTTGCACCTGGGCACACGACACACCTGTTGTGTATATCTTGTATATTCTGTGTTAGTTCCAGGAGTTTTCGTAAGTTGGACAAACAATAGACTCTAACTAGATATACACAAACATGCACTTGGGTACAAGACACAACTGTTGTGTATATCTTGTGTATTCTGTGTTAGTTCCGGGGTTTTTCTTAAGTTGGACAAACAATAGACTCTAATTAGATATACACAAACGAACAAAACTATGTCTAGACAAACAAAGCAGTAATATCCTGCCCGATATAACAAAGGCAGTTGAGAGTATTTTCATCTTAAACATGTATCTAGCAGATCTAGAATTAGACTAGAATAATTAAAATTGAAAAAAATACATACCTTCAACTGATTATTAAATTAAATCATGCAGTTTTGGTTCATTATCTTTATTTTGTTTAAGATGGATGAACTGAGAGAGAGAGAGAGAGAGAGAGAGAGAGAGAGAGAGAGAGAGATATTTCACCGATTAATTTATAATAGGAAACAAACATAATTAAATATAATTTCATACACAAATTTAGATACAGAGACTGCGCTCACCCCTACAATAATGTTGAATAATTTTGAAAAATTATTAAGAATTTTATAACGGCAATCTGTGTCCATCGGAGCGGTGTTGATGATAGCGATATGTGTTTAATGGCACGAAAAATAAAACCGCCTGGAACATCCCCTCCCCTTCCTTGGAAATTATATCATCACGCGGATCACCCCCTCCCCTCCCTATAAAAGAGCTTTTGCATTTAATACATGTTTTTTATGTTCAGTTTGATCAAACCTGACTTAAAGGAAACTTAAAGATGGTTTAAAGACAACTTAAAGGGAGCGTAAATGCCACTTAAAGATGCTTAAAGGTAGCTTAAAGATGGCTTAAATGTGAATTAAAGAAGTTTGGACATTAAGGACCTATAAGCTCAGCTTAAAGGTGACTTAAAGGTGGCTTAAAGATTGTATCTCCTTTAAGCCACCTTTACGCCACCTTTAAGGACCTGCTTAAAGATTGTTTTTTCGCCCTTTGTGACCCTTTATGACAAAACAAGGGAGTAAACAATTGAACTGTATAAGTTAATATCATCATGGTAACAATACTTGCTTCAGTAACGTATTACAAAATATTTTATGATTAAAAGTTATTATTTGAAAACCTTAGAGCCCCCTTGGTCCTTATCATGAAGGGCGGGAGCGTTTTTACGTATACAAAATGAAAACCTGTGATTTAATTTTTTTTTCTTTAGTTTTACTTGTGTTATTGAAATAACTTTGAGAAAGAGATAAACAAAAAAACCACGGAGGATTTTATTTTTAATATCAGTTTCGGGACCAGGCTTTGGTACAGGTTTCCGATGGAAACAAATTACTTTGATAAAACAGATAAGCCCCAACGAAACATTAATCTTTTTTTTAGTTCACCTGAGCTGAAAGCTCAATTTAGCTTGTCTGATCACTTTTCCACCGGGTTCTGTCCCTCCGTCTGTCTGTCTGTATACTTTTTTTTTTACATTTTCCACTATTTCTCCAGAACCACTGCGCAGAACTCAACTAAACTTGACACAAAGCATCCTTAAGTAAAGGGAAATTGAATTTGTTCAAATGATGGGTCATTCCCTATTTTGACGGGAAATGATTTAAAATCATCGAACATTTGTCGGTATATATCAAAAATCTTGACCATGTGGTCAAAAAAGTTAAAACCCGTGTGATAGCATCCTCAGGTAGTGTAAATTCAGATTTGGCAAATCATGATCCGTAGGGGTAGAGTGAAGGAGAAGGTCTAATTTTTACATCTTAAAAATCTTTAAAAATCATCCTCTTAGACACAATTTGCTTAGAAAAACTGTAAGTTTAGTAACTACAGATAGTGTAGATCAAAATTTGTCAAACTCATAATCTATAGGAGTAGGGTTAGGCAACAAAGGAAGAAATTAAATCACAAAAACTCAGGTGTTGTTAAGTATGGTTGAACTTATATGCAAGCATTTTGACATACTGTTAATTCTTAAAATTTGTTTAGACTCTGGGCCCGCAATATGCTTGGGCCTTACAACTTACAAGCGATTCAAATTATGGTGAAGGATTAATAGCCATGTATGGACAATGGTTCGAGATCTTCTCGAGAACCGCAAATCTCAATATGTGGTTAAACTGTAAAATCATCCTATTAAAAGGGAGCTCAGTGATAAACTTAAGAATATGGAGGGGTGTTCCTTTCATACAGGATCTATTACATGTATATGACCAAATTTAGGGTTTTTTTGTGTATGACTATGTTTAGCTGATTTTAGTATGTCTACCGTTGCTCCGGTGAGCGATTTGGCCCTTTTAAGATGAAGACAATGAATACCATAGGAAAACAGCTTTCAAAATATGTCAGCATACTTATCAAAATATGCAATACAAAGAAATGCAATAAATCCAGTTATGAATAATTAACGGTGCGACTCTTCCATCGGGAGCAGCTCAGAAAAGAAAATACTACACTAGATATATAGTGTTAAAATATAAGCCCTGAAAAGTGAACCAATTACAAAGCTCAAAAGTACGAAGGCTAAAAAGATTCATTCGGGATTCGATATTCAAAATACGGGATTTCGAATTCGAGATTCAATACATATATGTATTTTAACCTTTTAGGTCTTGGTGAGGAAGAATGCAAAAGATCTAGTTTAGGATACGAATATACAGGGAAGGTTAGCGTCACAGAATCTAACAGAACCTGTCAAGCATGGAATTCCCAAACTCCGCATGAACACAAAAACTTTACCAATCTCCCAGAAAACTATTGCAGGAACCCGGATGGCGAGCCCGCTCCTTGGTGTTACACTACAGATCCGAACAAGCGCTGGGAAATCTGCAACATCCCTTATTGTGGTAAAAATCTTGCTGTTTCCGTATCCTGCATAAATAATTGGTTTTTTGTGTTTTCAATGCTAAAATCAATATAGAGTGGATACCATATATACGAGGGTTGTCTAAAAAGTTTGTTGACATATGTAATTTTATTCAGAACAACGACGGAATAATCAGTAAAGTATCATCATATTTTAATATAGAGCATAATAATGTATGTTTATAAGAATCAAAGCAATGTACTTTTTGTTCTGGAGTTATCATTATATAATTATTATATATATTGCCTATTTAGGCTGCATGGCGCAGTCTGACCTTGTGTTGTAACAAAGTTCTAATTACGTCGTAGTCCTGGGTTTACTTTTAAGTGATTTGCCACATTCACAGTACTAGTCTGACCAGAGAGTACAATCGCAGGCTCCATTAAAATAAAAGCTTGCATCACTAGTAGATAAGTAAATTTGAACTATTTCGATGTTTTCCTGTATCCTCCATCATTCGTTTTGTTTCTACAGGTGATTTACCCCAGTCGACAGAGAATTCTATGATGGTATTTTGTTTCGTGCGGTCAGCTATATATATTAATATATACATGTACCATTATATGTAATTGTTAAAACATATTTTATATCGGCGAAACAGGGACTACATTATGAACAAGAATCTGGGTGCACAAACAGCAGATTAAAGATCCAGAGTACCGGAAAATAAAATTCAGCGTGCACATTGATGTATGCGGACACCGGCAATTTTAAGCGTTTCCTTTTTATAAACTTTTTTTACAGAGAGTGCAACAGAAAGAAGAGAAAAAGAAAAACATTTGACTGAAACTTTAAAACCTTTTCTCAACAGACTGCAATAATTAAACTTTATCTGTATTGTATATATATATTTCATTTAATGACGATATAGATTACGCTGCAATATCCCTCTAAAACTATAATTATAACATTGACGTCATTGTATTTTGTTTTCCCTCAGACTGAAATGTTACATTTTCATTGGATTAAACATGGCACGTAATTGCCTCAAATATCTCTGTGTAGGTTCTGTGAGGATTAATATTAGGCAATATGGCCGTCATTGGCCGCCGCCTCACCTACTCAGCTCGATATTTCATATCATTTAACACAGAAATCGTGTTCAGTAAGTCATGAAAATATTTAGAGTAGTGGCACTTTGGAATTATTTTTAAATTCGAGTAGTTGCCCTTTGAATATTGACGTCACATTGTTGTGTCTGGAGCAGAACAAAATGGCAGCGTCTAAATTTGCTCAAATCTCTGCAAAGGTTTAAAATTAAATAGCAAAAAAAACATTGTAAGTAATATGGGTGAAGCAAAGATTTTTTAAGCGTATTTGAAAGGTGGTATTGATTATTTTGAAGAGTTTAAATGAGTTTAATTGGACGAGATGTAAGGTATCTTGTACATTGCTTTGCGTAGATCACCGCTATTTGTGAATGAATATGTCGCTTGATAGTCCTCTGGAAAACAAAACACTTATAAGGTTCGTTACTGACTCACTACGGAAATATATTGGGTTGGGTCTTTGAGAATGATCAACCCAATATATTTCCGTAGTGAGTCAATAATGAACCTAATAAGTAATAGTAGACGTCACCAAGTAACGTTATTGTTATTTTTAAAACGTCTGGACATTTAATGAAAGCGCTAACGATTTTTTCTGTGTTGTCTTTCATTTTTTTAAATTAACTTAATAAAAAACCGGACACTGCGATATTTGTTTGGATTTCACTATATATATATATATATATATATATGTATATATATATATATATATATATATATATATATATATATATATATATATATATATATATATATATATATATATATATATATATATACTTTATCCTTATAGGTGTTGTTGAAGAAGAATGTAAAAGATCCAAATCAGGCTATGAATATACAGGAAAGGTTAGCGTCACAAAATCTGGGAAAACCTGTCAAGCATGGAATTCTCAAACTCCACATAGTCACACCTTCACCAGTCTTCAAGAAAACTATTGCAGGGCAATAGATAATGAGCCCGCTCCTTGGTGCTACACTATGGATCCGTACAAGCGATGGGAGCTCTGCAACATCCCTTATTGTGGTAAAGGTCTTGTTGTTTTCGTATCATTCTGTGAAATTTAGTTTTGTGTTTTTTACTTGTTCACGTCAAAACGGGAGCGATTACCATATACTTGTAATATCTTTATATAAGTATACACCACTTCAACAATGGAGACCTGCGCATTTCTTTTGATTTGACGTTAAAATACTTTGACTCTTAAAGCAGATCAAATTAGATCCAGCGATACAATAGAGGATAAATTATATCACATAGTTTCCGTTGGTATTTATTTTTTTTACCTACATTGATATTGCATTTTGAATGTGTTTTTTTTTTCTCCCTACAGTGACATGTCCATTGGAATGCGTTCGAAAGAACGACCCTAAGGGCAAAAAATACTTCGGGACTATAACCGTGACAAAAACAGGAATCCCGTGTCAGCGCTGGGATTCAAAAACACCACACAAACACCAGTTTGATGAGCTGGCTGATCATGAAAACTATTGTCGAAACCCAGACGAGGACAACGGTCCTTGGTGTTATACGACAAATGACACCCAACGATATGACTTCTGCCCAGTTCCACATTGCTAGTTATACCAGACAAATAAAATGATAGATATAGACTGGAACTTAAATGTAAATGTTTCTCCTTAATATGAAATAAGTGTTCTTAATCAATGCAGAAATAAAAACGATGCATTTTTTCTTCTCTATGTTTTATTTTCTAACGTAATATATTCTATACGGTTTATTAGTATTTGAGATCCCTTAATTCTGTTTGAAAAAATGGCCTGTTTGGTGTCCCCCCCGCACCATTTTTGTGGGCATGGGAGTTTTTTCTTGCTCGTGTTTTTCTTATGTGCTTACAGTGGGTTGGGGGGGGGGGGGTGTCATGTGTTTGTGTACATGTGTTGCATAATCTTTTTAGTCTTTTCGCCCCCTATCTTGTGTTTTGTGTATATGTTTTTTTTTCATATCTGTGTGTATAATAGGGGTTCATGATTGCATTCAGCACTGCATGTATTATAACTATATTACATATTCATGAATGACCCTCTGTTTTGATTATATGTTTTAGTCATTTACTAAATAAATGGGAATATTCATTCTTGAACTTGTGTTATGTTTTATGACTGTTTGAGCAAAATACAAGATCGGTTACCTAGGCAAGGGTTTTGAAAAACAAAGGAAAATTAATTTGAAGTTCATTTTAGTGACTTAACTAATTTATCTATACTTACGTCACATTTTATGCAATCAAGCTGATATAGATGTGAACAGTTATTGTGAAAAAGTATAAATATATAAAAATGTTCAATGAAAACGCCCAGCAGTAATAGAATCACAATATTTTTTTGAGAAGCTTGTAAGACTATTTTGTATCCGTCAAAAGTCGGACAAAAAGTTTTGTTTAACATGCTGAAGCCGAACAATTCAAAAAAGTGACATCACTGTTATGTGTGTGTCGATCTATGTCAATTTTAAGGTAGGATCTAACTAAAATGTTATTAAACCGTTACGTTAAAAAACGCGTCGTTACCAGTAAAAAAATAATTCTTCACCCATGTATTCAACTACATTATCAAATAAATTCAATTGCTAACATATATATTTTTTGAGGTATACGCCACTATGAATGACCTACAATTGTGAATGTATACATACAGGTACCAGAAAGTATTGAAAATTATATATTTCAAGCTTAATCTTAACACACTGAGATGAAAAGTATCACTTTATAAATGGTTGTCGTACCTATATAAATCATTCAATTAATAAAAAATGGACGTGGCCATTGGGAATGAATACGGTATTAAAATAATGTTTAAACTGTTTAAAATGTTTAAATGTTTAAAACTCATAAAATTTAACATAACAAAAAAAAATGGAAAATGTTTTAACCCATAAAATTTTATTAAACTGTGAAATTTTGTGAATATATAAATGTCAATACAATGTTTCATTTGTTATGAAACTACTGACATTGGGTAATATATGTACATTTACAATCTCTATCATGATATCAGAGTCGAAAAACTGCTATAACTGATTTTTCTACAAAAATGTATTTCTTATTCTTGAAGATGATATGATGTTATTAAGATTTACTTTATTTCCTGGATATAAAGATGATACCTAAACAGTGGTTTTATTCAATCATTTAATGCAAAAATTATCTTAGCAGAAGGTTTTAATACAAAATGATAGTCTCAGTATCATATGTAGCCAAAATCAGGAAACCCAAATTGTTGCAATGTTTTGGTGTTTTACACATAGTAACCACTGCCCCCCCCCCCCCCCCAAAAAAAGAAACCCGTTAAAATGCCTTAAAAATGTCTCAAAGGGACTACTTTTAGTTAAGAAGATATAGATCATAACAACACTATAAAGTAGCTGTGGAAGTTGACAACTACAAAATACACAGCAAAGTTAATTTGGATTTTTTTTTTTAATTTAAAGTTATGAATTTTGTAATATTTTAACAGCCATATTTAAAAGTATATATAACGAAGGGTCTTGACATAAAGATTTCCCATGCTTGTCCCTTAATAAATAAAATTACCGGTTTTATTTGATTTTTTTTGGGGGGGGGGTGGGGGGGGGGGGGAGGGGTGTTGTTTAGATCAAACGACATGTTCCTCAATTATATAACTTTTTCCAGGAATTTGGCAATGGTTTAGTACTACTTTGACAAGCTTTCTAGCAAAAAACTACAGTATGCAATTTCCTATATAATCTTCTTGAAAATACACTTGAATTGCTGATATAAAAATAAATACATCTACAGCACAGCGAAATTCACTATTATTAGATCAATATAACCTATACGCTTCTGGCAGTGAGCCACTCGACCATCTAGACATATAACCATATCCATGTAAATTTTGATAATTTTCAAGGTAATTATAAAATTAATATTTTTTATTGGAACTCTTTATGTGTCACTGACATTAAGGCCATCAATATGATATTTGTCAGCAATTGACATCCCAGACATACACATAATTCAATAAAAAAAAAACCAACCAAACATACAAACAAACAAGCAAACAGAAAATAAAAAAAAAACTCCCAAAAAACAACAACAACAGCAACAAAAGAAAAAAAAAGAAAGAAAAAAAAAACAAAACACAAGATAACAACAAAAATAAAACAAAACAAAAAAACAAAAAAACTGCATGTACCTTTCTATTCTTTGATGCGCAAATGAGTTGAGATTGTTGTAAAAAAGGACAAAGGAGTAATAAAATATATAAGAATTATAGACGAGGTGGGCAAATTCACTACGAATGAAAATGTTTTGGGTCAGAATACATACAGGATAAGAAAATTTAATTAGGTTCGCTAAGTGCACGGTGTTATCTCATTTAATTTCTTGTGTTTATCAAATGTGTGGGATAATTCATTATACTCTGTCCCGAGCTTCTTCTTCCACCACTTTTCGCTTCATATTTCGATAACAATAAATACCTTTGTGCTCAAACTACGCCAATCGTTCCATGAGAAAATGTCCAGATTATATGTCTTGAAACGCTCCTTCTCACACTGAAGGTTTCAAAACACGTCCCAAAATAGAAAGTCTACGTGAGTTTTGCATTGCATCAGTCATAAAAGAGCCCGGGTGATAACGTTGAAAAATTGTGCGAGGTGTTCCGAATACTTCCGAAAGGAGGAAATATTTAAATATTCCCCATTATAAATTTCCGTTATTATTTTGTTTTCGTCTCTGTAAAGTTACCTGAGTGAAAAAAGGACAATTTGTCATTAAAGATATCCTAGGTATTTTGCATCGCGTTTCATCGATTTCAACTGTAGTTCTTTCACAAGTATGTGTATGTTTATCAAAAATCATCAAAGAAGTTATGGCACCAATCACTTTAGGCAATTTTTAATAAGAAATAATAATAATGTACTCATTGAGAGATAAAATGGCATTTATTGTAGGTAGGATAATGTAGGACTGATTTCAAATCAGAAATGTTTGGTGTCGCTATGATACGGGTTTTTATATAAATAATTTTAGTGAGTATACTGATGTTATGGGTTTAAATATTTAATCTGGAATGTTTATTCTAGATTTTAGTTTTTCGACTCTCGTATTTCGATTTTCCAATTTAAACGGGCCATTTAGGCTTTTCGTATAAATGAGTAGTGTGGGTTTTCGAATCGCTCTGGTATTTAAACAAAATATATCTCTAATTGAAATAGTGGACGAGTCTAGTAATCAGTATCTCTTTTAATCGATCGTGACCGTAAAACAGTCAAGCGCTTTTGTTTTATTTTTAGAATTATTTATCCTTGGATTCCATTCGTGAAAAAAATTTAAATGGAAAAACATTAGCACCTCATTTATATATATTGATTCATTCAACCATAATGTAAAATACGTTCAATCTCTTTTGAAAACGAAAGTACCTATTTCTAAATTATAGAATTACGTGGTATGGTTCTCAATGTGTTGATGTACATTCTTTGAAATAGATCTAGGTGTTATTCAGTATAAGTGTCATTTTCTTTGAATGCTTAATATTCAAATAACGTTACGCCTCCCTTTTTCTATCTCACTATATATGTCTCCTTGTATTTATCTAACGGCACGGAAAAACTTTCATAAAATATGCATGTTTTACAGTCAACTTTAAAGTATTGTTCATCTGCATACATGTTTGTGATATTGTTTACTGTATTTATAATTTATGAGATACAAATGAAGCGTTATGTTAAATTTTGAACATTTCATAAAAATTCATAAAATAAACACCTGTTTCAACATGAAAAATAATGAATAAGCTAGTCATTTAAGGTGTACTTGGTCTGTATATATATACAAATGGTGACATTCACATTAAGAGAGAGAGAGAGAGAGAGAGAGAGAGAGAGAGAGAGAGAGAGAGAGAGAGAGAGAGAGAATGAATGTAGCTGTAGTCATGTACATTTAGACTCGTTTGAGTCATTCTACGCTTAATAAGCTGTGGGACCTTTTAAAAAAAGACTGAATAACCGATGCCTGTTTTATAAATATATACAGGGTAATTTTTGAATTATTTCCCTTCTTATGAAATGTTTGACACTGATTGAAAAAAAATGAGTCTGTTGATTTAAAAAAAAAAACAAGTTTAACTAATAATGATAATAATAATAAAAATAAAAAATAAACAAATAAATATAACGTATAGTGGGTTAATATTCTTCACGTAATTCTTTTTGTGACGTTAACACCATTTTTTTTACAATTAAAACTACTTTTTTATCTAGTTTATAAAAAAGTCGCGCATCAACAATAAATTAACGATACAAAATTGATCGTACATATTTATAAGTTCAGAAGTTAAGACTTGGCTTTTAATTTGATAAAATGGAAGTTCGCAGATTGCATTTTTTTATTATTTGTGTGTGTGTGTGTCGTAGGGGGGGGGGGTTGGATTGGGTGTTACGCCCTAAGAAATGTTGAAGTTTGGGTAGGAATAGCAACAATATTGAAACGCAAATTTGTAGTTGCATGTTACGAACACTAAACATAAACTTGGACCCCTTATTAAAATGTACTTTTTAAAAGACCTTCATGAATCGTTTAAAGTAAATATATAAGACGTGTACGAGTGATTGATGTTTAGACGTAAATAATCTCTCTTTCAAAAAAGAAACCAAGAAAAAAAAACCCACAAAAAAACAAACAAAAAAGAACAAAAACATATTCATTTGATTTGTTAATATTTTAAAAACAAATTTCGTTTTGTTCATTCTGTACATAAAACATTTGATTCTTATATTTTGACGTTAGTAAGATTCTCGTGTAATAAAAATGAATATAGAAATAATTTGAAGTAAAAACTACAAGACACAACAAAATTAGATTTTTTTTTAATAAATTCAAAATGATGGTTTCTGTGACATTTTTTTCACAATTCTTTTTAAAAAAATATTAAGCAAATCGGTTTAAATTGATTTTTTTTTTTGGGGGGGGGGGTGTTAAATGTTTTGTGTTGCTTTGTTTTGTTTTGTTTTGTTTTGCTTTTCTTTCTTTTTTTCTTTTTTTTAAGGGGGTGGGGGTGTATTTCACCAGTATACTATTTGTCACTGGTTGACATTCCAGACATAGACCGAAATCAAAAACAAACCCAAAATTCGGCTTCTTTATAACGGTTGCCAGTGTCATCATGTGCTAGCATTTCAGTAATTTTTGCTATTACTTTTATAGAAAAAATGCAGGTTGAGCGATATTTTGCATACTTGTTATTGACTATAACATGAAATAAATGCTTAAGATATTCTCCAAAACACAATTAAAAAAAACCGAGTTAGACTCATCTTACACATGATTATTAATGCATAAGAGTTATATTACTCGTGCAGGCGCCAACGAGTTGAGATTGTCTTGTTAAAAACTTTGACAGATGAGTAATATATAAAAAAGGATATTAAACATAGATTGGTGCTTCATATCTGATGAGCAATATTATGATAACAATTAAACGTACTTATTATAGAAGTGAGCAACCTAAATAAACGCATTAACGCTCTTACAATTTGCAATTTTCATAGATGTAAAAGGATTAAAAAAAATATCAAAGTGTTTACGTAGAAAGAAGCGAAAAATCTTAAAGTATAAAAGAAAATTCAAAAAACAAAATTCTGATTATTACTGTTCATTTTTTACAACTGCAGAAGGCAAAGTCAGTGTGAACGAACAATGTTAGCTTAGTATTTTCATGCTGATCAATACCTTTGAACTAATTTTGACGACGTGGTAAGAATTGTTGAATTCAGAATAACTGCACGGTTAGATAATATACCCTGAATGTAGATCTTTAGTCAGTTATTTTTTATAGATGATATTGACCTTTTTCCTTGCGACGGGATGCTCCTTACAAATACTTACTGAAAAGTATTCAATCATGTCCATTTGAAGGTGTATGTCTACTTTATATAAAACATTTTACTTTCAATAATAATAGATAAGTATTTGTAATAGAATATCTTTCTTTTTCTTTTAAAATCAATCAAATACTAACCGACTGTATATACTTGACATACTTAGATATTAAAAAAAAAAGACAAACCAAGTAAACACACAACACAGCTATCTTAAGGATCCCCCCCCCCATAGATAACCGTATGAAATAAATGCAATAATACAGACTTCTTTCAGACAATGTATAAAAATCATCTTAATATGGAGGAAAGCAGCCAAACATATATGAGATACATATGACGTTATTTATCGCGAAAGTACAACAATATACGAATGAAAGATTTAATTTTTGGGTATGTCACTTAAAAAAAAATAATTGCTTAACCTAAAAAGTGGTGAGAGCAACAACAGAAGTACTTGCAACATGCTTAATTTTAGCATTGATAGTTCACGTTTTGAGAAATTGTGTCGATAACTGAGTCAATTCACATGTCAAAAAAATGATTCCTTATAAACCACAACTTGCCCCCAGCACTTTTTACAATCACTGGTATTAAATGAAATATAACAGTTAAACACAATCCATAAAATTGACGGGATATCGTTTAACTTTTGCAATTTTTAGACAGGCATATATGATTTTATGCAAATCAGCCGATTTTCAAACACACTAATGGTCACAAATCAGTATCTACCGGAATTATATTTTTTTCTTTACATATAAGTATCCTGTAGGGACCCTCTAAAACGTTCCTGTGAAACTAGTTTTATACCAGTAGTGTACCTCTCTGGACACGGTGTCAGCTACAGTACGTATTGGTCAGTTCTTTTCTATTGTTTGATTACCTTATTTAACCTGTCACATTGCAGACCTGGCCGACAGTGGCCACGCTTTCAACAAGACAGATATGAGCAGCTAAGGTTTTGAGTAACCTTTTTCTCCTATTAGTTAAACTATTTTATTACTTTTTGTAATGTAACTACGGCTCAGTCTTTTTACATCATTGTGGAGTTTATATCAAGTATTTTTTTTTGTTACTTTTGATATACTGGTTTTACGAGGTAGAACTGTTAAACATAGGTTCTTGCTCGCGCGTGTTCCTGTGTGGTCATGTGTGTGTGCGTTATAATGGGATATACATGCATGGTATACTTGTATATTGTCGTGTAGTACGGTGTACTTGTATATTGTCCGTGTAGAACGGAGTATTTGTTTATCGTTTTGACGTGGTTTTTTCTTTGTTAAGTATTGTGATACTCTTCACGTTATGCAGTGTTCGTATTCGCTGTGGTTTCGTGCCGTTGTATGGAATGCTGTTGTTGTCATAATGTTATATTTAAGTCCGTGCGACTTAGCCTATGTTTATGTAAGGTATATTAATCATGTAACTCAAAATATGTTTATTTGTATAATTTAATAAGGCCCCTATCCAGTTTCTGCCAGTCCATCGCCGTGGTTATACATGTACCTGTCCGCCACTGTCTCACGCCATGTCATATCTACCAATATCGTCCGTCTACTCACTGGATGACATCTACCTCTATTCTACATGCCCGTGATGGAGACTTGGGACACCAGAAAAACTTAAACATTTCATTGTTCATCTTATGTATAAATTATGTATATTGTTTGTTTTTTTTTTATATATTATATTGTAAATATAAATCAAATCTTGTTGTGTTTGACCGAACAGTCAGGACGGCTGTCGTGACAAAATTGTGTCAGAAGTAGGATAGCTGTTCAGTCAACACATATTTTTGTAGTTTATTTTGGATATTGTTCTAAAGAATTTATACTTCTGTTATATTTTTCAGTGGAATGGCATATTTTTTTTTTTTTGGCGTTGATATATGGAAGGGTCCCGAACAGAGAAAGGTTGCTCAGGTTGTGTATATTTAATAACTATCGAGTGTTGAGAGGTCAGGTATATTGATACTAAAGACATTGTTTTTTATATACGCCCATTTTGTAAGAATTATTTTGTTCATTGTTGAGCTAGTTAGCGTAGTTAAGATGGAGTCGCCAACACTACAGGAGCTAACAGAACACGGGAGAAAGATGGAGTTGAAGGGGACAGACTTTCAGAAATTCATCTTGGATCAGCAAACTCATTATCGGGAGTTGAGAGCAGCAGAGAGATCTAAGGAAAAAGAGGAGATATAGAGAATCAGTTGAAGAGAGAAGAACTGGATTTGGAGAGGATGAAGTTAGCGGAAGTTAAAGGTATTGCTGAAGCTGAAAGTAAGTGCAAAGAGACGTTACTAAAGCTTGAACAACAGTTACAAGAATCTAAAGCTGATATGTCTAGCAATGCTTCTGCTAAAGTGCCTAAAATGCTTTTCTTTTATGAAACATAAGATGCTATTGATTCATATTTCGTCGTATTGAGCGTTATGCTACAGCACAGAAGTGGAACGGCGAAACGTCGGCGGTAAACCTTTGTGCGTTGCTACGGGGAAGAGCGTTGGACGTATACTCTCTTCTGCCACAAGAGAGGGCCCTAGACTATGCAACCCTGAAGGCAGCTCTGTTGAAACGTTTCGAGAAAACTTAGGATGGGTTTAGACAGCAATTTCGCAGATGTCGTTCAGAGAGAGGTGAGACATTTACCCAGTTTTCTGTTAGATTAGCGAGCTATCACGACAGATGGATAGACATTGGGAAAGGGAACAAGACTTTTCAAGGACTATATGACTTAGTACTTTGTGATCAATTTCTATCAGTATGCAACAAAGACTTGATTTTGTTTCTTAAAGAACGCATTCCCAATAATATTCAAGATATGTGTGCTTTGGCTGATCAATATAAGGAGGCAAGATGTGCTAACATTCAAACATTAGTTAATTCTAGCAGAAAGGACACATCAGTTGATTCACGGAATTCTAGCCAATCCAGACCTCAGGTTCAGCGAGATCAGAAGGAAACTGCAGGGACACCCAAAGATCAACCACCCAAAGCAAGTATCGATATTACGTGCTACAAGTGTCGAAAACCAAGCCACTTTTCATATCAGTGTTCAAAGGGACGGAATTCTGTTGGGATGGCAGTCGACGGGAAAGAATTTTCGGATAACAGTAATCCAGGCAAATGCACTGCATTTACTACAGTAACTACTACCTCATCCGTATCCACAGCAAACAATTTTAGTATTCTGAACACTTCTTGTAACGCTAGTGCATCAGTAGGTAGCTTGCCTACAAGTGATGGTACTGTTTTCTCAATAGCAGTAACAACAGTACCATCTACCAATACATCAAAACAATTCTACGACATCGTTACCGTAGAAGTTGTTTTCATTTAACATTTGCAAAATAATTAATGGCAGTCATTATAATAGTGGTAGATGGTATTATTTTTTGCCAGCGATGCTTTGCTTCTGATTAACTTGCAGGATATTTATCTATTTAACAAAACGTAAACAGTAATCCATTTATTTGATTTTCTAGAAATGTTTATCATAAGTATATTTTATGGTCATTGAAATATTTTTTTTAATAAACTTTGAAACATGATTTATGTTTTAGTGTATAATTTCATCACTTTAAATGCTAATTAAAACAGTGATTTCGTTGAGTCATTTTGTCGAGTCACTTATTTATTCACATATATCTTCTTCATCACACTCATCATTACACCAAGTAGCAAGTTCTGTATTTGAAACTGAGAACAACGTTCAAATTAAATTTATGTATTTTGATATTCTGTAATTAGATAAAAATATCAGTGCTACGAAATAAAATCCTGTAAATGAATAGCAGTTGCTATGTATTCTATTTGCATCTTTCCTTGTTGATTCAAGAACATCGTAAATGCCATGCATTTATGTATAAAAATTAGGACATTTAGAAAAAAAAACGCTAATTCAAATTCTCTTTAAGTGTAAATTAACCTTTGTCAGCCGAATTTTGTTAATATTTAATATAAAACGCTAGTTTTGCTTACAAGCGCCGTTAGAATGAATCAGTCACCGCGGTTAAACAAATACAATGAAAATGTAATGACAGTCTATCACTTAGACAAAAAACCCCAAAAGCGATGTTTGTGGTTGTATTAAGGACAACCAAAGCACAGCCAACACATGTTTAAATAGAAAAGCACCTGTTCTTGAATCATGTTTATTTAAGTGCATTGGATGATTGAGGCTGTTTTAGACCCAGGCCTATAGCTTTATGTTTCTTAACATTAAAGGAAACTTAATTATAAATTGAAATTGTTATACGTTTTTGTAAAACTAAGTAATAGCAAAAGAATAATATCTGAATATGATGACTAACAAGCCTTACAAGCGCAAAATGTAAGTAACAATACCCATTAAATAAAATTAAATGTGGATAATCAATGTCACTGAGCTGGGTATTTTAATGCTGATCAATGCCTTTGAAATAATAATGAGGACCTTTTAGAACTGTTTTATTCACAATATCTGCACGGTTATAAAAAATAGTTACGTATGTCGATTTTAAGTTTTTATAGTTGGTCTTGACCTTTTATATGTGCTAGAAACAGGAGGCTTGGTACAAATATTTTGGAAAAAATTCCAATACTATTCATTTTGTAAATGCCTGTCTACTTTATATCTATATAACATAATATTTAGAGAGATAGATCTGAGAGATATATTTTGTTTTGATAGCAGATAGATCCGAAAACCCAGTGTCCATACCTACCTATTACAGAGAGAGAGAGAGAGAGAGAGAGAGAGAGAGACTTAAGAATTTACAAAGAATGCAGCATACAACCAATTCATATAAAGTGGTAAAGTCACTTCACGATTCATAAACCGCTAGACTCCATACATTTGTAATGTTTTATAACTGTTTGAGCAAAAAACAACCTCAATCACATTGGCAAGGTTTTTGAGAAGCAGAGGAACATAAACCTCATCTTAGTGAGATAACTAATTTATCGATATACATGTATACATCACATTTTATGCAATCAAGGTGATATAGATCTGAATATTTATAATGTAGAAGTAAAAATGTATAAAAAGGTTCAAATAAAACGACAACCAGTAACAAAAGCTCAATATTTTTTTCAGCTGCTTGTAAGACTATTTTGTATCCGTTGAAAGTCGGACAAAAAGTTTCGTTTAACTACTGAAGCCGAACAAATCCAAAAATGACATCACTGTGCCGTGTGTGTCAATATATGTCAATTTCAAAGTAGGATCTAACTAACATGTTATTCAACTGCCACGTTAACAAATTTGTCAGAAATGTTATGGGTAATATTCTGGTGACACCAGTAAAAAAACAATTCTTCACGCATTATAACAATGACAATATCATATCAATTCATTTGCCAACATATATATTTTGTTAGGTATACGCCACGATAAATGATCTTTTTGTATAATTGTGTGTGTATACATGCAGGTACGAAAAAGTATTAAAAATTATATGTTTCAAGCTCAATCTAAACACGCCGATATGAAGAGTATCACTTGATAAATGGTTTTCAAACGTATTCCAAACGTTCATTCGTTAAAAAAAACGACTTGGCAATTGGGAATGAATACGATATAAAAATAATTTTAAAAATGAATACGTTTCATAAAATTTAACATCTCAACGAAAAATGGAAAATGTTATAGCTCCTAAAATTTTATGAAACTGTCAAATATTGTGAATGTAAGAAATGTCGATGCCATTTTAAATCTGTTATGAATGGACTCACATTGGGTGATGTACATGTACTTTCTCTATACCAAAATCAGAATCAAAGAAATCAACGAAATTTTTCGTATTTCGACTCTCTTATTTCGAATTTCTAATCTTACATGAGCCTTCTAGGCTTTTGACTAAATATTGGGGATTTTCGAATCTTTCTGATATTAAAACAAAATATATTTCTAATTGATAGAGCGGATGATTCTAGGGATCGGTTTCTGTATTAAAATCGATTTTGACCTTAAAACAGTCAAAAACCTTTGTTTCATTTCAAAGATTATTAATTTTTTAAATCTCATTCGTATAAATTATTGAATGGAAGAACAATAACATATTTTTTAAGTTATTTAGATTGATTACTTCAACCATTATGTATAATACAGCCATTTCTAAACAGTAGAATAGTGTGTCACGTTTCTCGATGTGTTGATGAAGATTCTTTGAAATAAATTTGGCCTATATTTGGAACTATTTTTTTTTATTTGAACGCTTAATAGTTAATTTATGTTACATCGCTTTTTCTGTCTCGCTTGATATGTTTCTTTATATATTCTCTAACGGCATGGATATACTTAAATAAAATATGCATGTTTTACAGTCTACCCTGAGGTATTGTTATTTGGTTTCATGTCGCGCATCAACAAGAATTTAACAATACAACATTAATCATTCATATAAAGGTATTCAGACTTTTAGATAAAATAAAAGTTCGCAGATTAAAGTTTTTTTATGAAACACAAATATCATTACAAAGAACGAATAACAATTGTTTTTGTCCTGTGCCAACGGATTGAGATTGTCTTGAAAGAAATTTGAACAGGACAGTCATTAAGGATATTAAACACCATATGGTGCTTCATATTAGTTGTACATTATATTGATAACAATTAAAAGTACGTGTTAAAGAAGGGAGAAGTCGTGTTCAAACATCAATATTAGCAATAAAGTTGTAACAATTGCAATTCGTTATAGTGAAAAAGAATAACCATTTAAATGTTTAAATCGAAATCAAAGAAATGAACCTTTCATGCTCAATAGCCTATAAAATGAAGATGGAAAAGTGCCATGTTGTCAATGTGGAACATAATGCGTTTGTTAGACAATTTAGAGAGCCAGAGAGAGAGAGAAAGAAGAGAGAGAGAGAACTAAGTTTAATAAGAAGAGCCAAAGAGAAAAGTCATTCCCTTATGATACCAGACAATACCCAGTGTGGAGGCCGCCTGTCATGAACGCAGCGGCCGGAAAAGGAGAGCAGACCTCCCCCCGCGCTGTCTGTAAAGAACTGAGGACTAATGTCTGAGTCCATATGCCTGAACTGATAACTGTTACCTCATTGAATTTTCAAGGAATTGTTGCCATATGACCAAGTCATCCAGCATGCCACTACTGAACCTAATGAAATGATGAGGCTTCTTGATGCCAATGATTGCATCGATTAAACGCCTACAAAATGCTCTGCCGGGCTCCACCGTTTTGCATGCAAAGTAAAGTATGCCAATAAATGATTGCAGTGACTTAAGCTTGACTTTTTCTGCATTCTGCACCAATCAAATTGTTTGCATTACAGTGTGTAGTTTGTCTGGAGGGAGCCGCATGACTTTATGAATTATGTCAGAATATATGCCCAGAAAGGTTATAGTGGTGTTTAGTACTGTGGTTTTTGTCTATTAAGATTGTTAGCCCGATGTGGTTGTTAATTTGTTTGAAAAGGTAGCGTGTGAATTGACAGAGGTTAAAATTTGGTGGACTAGCGAAAAGAAAACCATCTAAATAGTGCTCGGATTGCGGGACTGAGATTGGTTTATCCAGCGGAGTGAAGAAGCGAACTTTTCTTAAATTGCTCAAGACCCTAGGGCTGCGATGATAGATGTTACTTCGTCTATTGATAACAAAGTTGAGAAAATAATTTGACGACGGGTTAGTGTTGATTTGTTTGTGATATATAAATGCATTAATGTTTAAAATGCATAAATAATAGGTCTGTTACGAAGATCCAGGGAAACTGGACTCGAAAAAATGGTCGAAGCGTTCAAGACCGGCTTTGGTTCCGACATTTACACATGGTTCTTACGGGTCCCTTCCCTTGCGATATTCCTACAATTTTACAGTTAAGAGTGTTAAAACTACATCTAAGTCCAAAAGCAACGTTGATACCCCACAGACCCAACCCATTGTCAGCGGTGCACTTGTACCCTAGACAATTGTCTTCAATTCCTAACCTTCTAAAGGTCTGCCGCCCCATCCCTCCACACCCGCAGGGCCTGCACCCCAGCCTTCGGAATGTCAACATGCCAGTCCGAGGGGGACCTCTTCAGGGACTGCTATTATGCACCAAGACCGAGGAATGATCATGTCTTACGCTCTGCCCAGTCGTCTGATTTACAATCACAGGGCTCTGCGATCCAGACCCACACCGCCATGGTACTAAGTGCTGCAGCATCAAGCGGGGGACCTCTTCTGCAGCGCATGTATTCGAGCCACATGTAAACCTAAGTTGTGTAAACCTATGTTATGTCCGAACCACATACTATCCCTGGCCCCCGAGCTATCAACCTATGGTTAGCCCAGTTGGAACCCCGCTAGGTCTGTTTGTACCCCAATCCAGTAACTTTGGTTACAATGTACCTATGTCGCTACCCCATCCTTACTATTTAAGTAAGGATTGGGGTGGGTAAGTAACTTAAGTTTAATCACAAATGTACGAGCTTATGGAAACCCATGTACACGCGACCCCCCCCCCCCTTCCAGCTCCTGTCATCATGCAGAGTCCACCTACGAAGACCTCATGCAGTCATTGTAGGGACCCACCCGCATCTCGTAACAAGCCAAAGTACAAGAACCTGCGGCACATGTATGATGACATTGTCTCTCCAAAGGGCCTTATAATAGAAACATATATTAGCTTACTTGGATATTTTAGGTCATACGAGTCACCTAAACCATACCGGGACCTCGATAGCAGGACCAAATGAGCAAAACATGCCTTTTTAAAAAAAAAAAAATCTTCCTTATATTGCCCATAGGTCAGGGGTTCAGGCTCTAGTATGGGACCAAAAGTGCCATTCAATGAAAATGTATTAAATCTTTAAGGAGGTTGGCACCTGAAAAAAAATAGGAATGTAATTCATTCGAAAACCACTTCGATATAAAGATAGGGAACTTAAATGATCATTTATTTTATTTGTGAACCATGTCACATGCCATTTTTGGAAATATAGGGCCCCAAACAGAAATGATAATTTTCCTGAAATTTTTGCTAAAACTTGACATAGAAAATGATAATTTGAAGAATCAAACAAATATTTACAGTTTGAACTATTATTTATTTATGATTTTAATACAGTATGAAGTTGAACACATGTAGTGATTAAAAAATCTAAGTCAAAGTTTAAACATTCTTGCTTTACTGTGGCTTCAAAGACCAGTACATAATGAACACAACAACACATGTTACTCAATTTTGGAGTAATCAAATTGTAATGCAAATAAAAAAATAAATATTGATGTCATCTTTTTAAAAATGTGCATGAAAGAACTTTTTTTTTCATTGGTAAAGTTGTTGACATCTTGTATGTAATGTGTTTTGCAGCTCACAATTGTTTTTTTTTTTTTAGAGAAATTCCGTATGTTTACAACATACGTGTAAAAACATGACATCCAAAGATTCTCTAATGATTTGCGATGGTATTTGTCAAGGCTCAGGGATAGAAAACACACAACTCGTAAGATAAAGATCACATATCATCGCAAATCATGCGACATCGTCAATGTATTGTGAACGTTAAAAACAAACAATAAACAAACTAATTAAGTCGGTGTCATCAAGTTTACAATGCAATGAATGCTATGTTTGATATGTGTCTCACTGCAGTTCCTTACAAAAGACAGCTATATATATATATATATATATATATATATATATATATATATATATATATATATATATATATATATATATATATACACCAAAAAGGTACCCGAATTGTACCGATAACTCCTCGTACAGTTTTCGAGATAGGAAATCGTTCTTTTGCATATCAATTATAAATATACCAGAGGTATGGAAATTGCAAATTTTTTTTTTCTGATAATTAATAGAAAATATGCATATAGGGTACTTCATTTCACTGGATACGGGTTGACATGGATTATGGATACAGTTTACATAAAGGAAAACCCGGTTTGCTGTTACATTGACAGCTTTTCATTTGTTGTATTATTTGTATTATGGTATAGAAAGTTCAAACTTGAAGTAAATGGAAAAGATAGACGGGGTAATTATATGTGTTGTATTTACTGTTCCCTAAGCTAACAGATTTGTAACATTATATATCGTAATGAAAATGTATAGTTAAAAATGAAAATACAGCATACTCCGGATTATTGAAATTCAGGGGACCATGCAAATTTTTTCAATACATCCATATTTCAATTTAAGCGAAATTGACTGACGTGAAGCCGCCAATATGAAAGTTCAATCCCGATGTAAGCAGAGAAAACCAAACCCGAACAAATTATTTGGTCATCATTTATTTATTACAGTGAACAGATTACATGGAATATTAGTCCTTGAAAGTTTGATTAAAACTATATCCGCAAGTTTTGTAAGTTTCATTTTGTTACTATCTTTAACCTCATCATAATCTCCAGTCGCATTCTTTTACGTTTTAGAGAAAAATCACCCGACTCAAACGCTTCAAATACTGCTAAACGCTGCTTGTATATCATCGTAAGTGTACTCGCGATAATCTCAAAATCCTTAGCTATTTTAGATTTAGGCTTTGTCCTTTTATCAATAGCCATAACTAGCTCATATTTGGTGCCCGAAGATAAGTTTTTTCTTTCCCGTGGGGTTTCCATATTACGTCTAGCCTCAATACATCCGTATATGTAAAAAAAAAATCAATAGTGAATAAATGATATACAAAGGTGTGAATTATGTTCTCATCATGTGTGTTTTTATACTTCTTTTAAAAAGTAAAATTTATGATAATAGACTTATGATAATATAAGTAAAATCTGGCATAATTACTGTCATCATCCGTGACGACAGCCACCAGGAAGTACTTCAATATAACCGTTATAAAAACAACTAATTATCACCTATGGGGACCGATCAATGGCTTCAATATAAGCGATATTTCAAAATAGCCGATTTCATTCTATCCGTTGAATCAATGCAAAGAAAATGAGAGGCAAAAACTGGGGATTTATTTCTATTTCAAAATAAGCGGAATTTCAAAATAAGCGATTTCAATATATGTGGAGTAAGCTGTGGATACAAAAAGAAAAAAAGTACAAGTTAAACAGCTGATTTAATTGGACCTAGCTGTTTATTTGTGTCCAAGTAGCGCAGTGGACAATGCACTCGCTTTTCACCGCTGCGACCCGAGATCGATCCCCGTGATCGACAGTGGTAGTGTGTGATATGGTTTGGCGGTCGCCTGCTTGGACACGTGGGTTGGGTTCTCTCCGGATACTCAGGCTTCTTCTCACACCAATGACTTCTTCGCGCTAACATCCGTGCCAACGAGAGATATTAATAAACGTTGTGGAACTTGTTTATCAATCGTTGTAAAATAAATTAAGTTCATTTATTTTCAGTTGTTTATTTGTATCTCATTTCACACAATCACGCCTCACTATCACTGAATAAACATAATATAAAAGGCTTGTAAAGTCCGTCAAGCTATATGAGAAGTGCATCATTGAAATATTGATTTAACATTGTATCTCTATAAAATCAAACAGTTCACTGAAACTGATTCATAGTGCAAACTCGTTTAGATAATCGTAAAAGTAATCTGTGAACAAGAAAACTTTAGAGATTCACTCTCAGATGATTGGTAAAAATAAAATGAGAAAACATATCTAAATAGTTAATATTTAATTTAATTTAAAAAAAAATAAAATGCTTTTAAGCGGATGAAATTTAATGAGTCCATCGATAAGCATATGTGAATGAACATTTAACAACACAAACTTGCTAACTTCGTAAAAATAAAATGAAAATGTATAAAGAAATTATATCCATGAGGAAATTAACGAATCATTTAAGCGTGCATTAAATGAATGAGTATCCTACTCTTCAAACAATTTTCAAACCAATCACAGAAACATCTGGGCAATGCTTCATAACATGAAATAGGACCTATGTTTACATTTCACTTTTCTATGCCATTAATACCAGCCCAAATACTATTTTAAAATACCAGCATAATAGTTGCAAAATACTATTTTAAAATACCAGCATAGTAGATGTTGTTATTCCCATTAGTAGCAGGGGACATATCCTGGTTTATTCTCGTATGAACAACATCAAAATATTTATACATCTCTCTCTCTCTATCTCTCTCTCTCTCTCTCTGACACAGAATATTAAGAAAGACAACTGCAAAATTAGAGTCTAGTTTGTTAATCTCCATGTATAGCTGTAAGGTGGAGGTTGAATAATAACAGGATTGTGAGTATTCGTAGCCATGTCATTATCAAAAGCAGGTGCTGTTGATATTCTTTGTGTTTGTTCATCCTACCTCTACCGGTATCAGGATATGCAAAAGTAGAGAACTGTTTTAACAGTTTTAAACATACTTATATTTAATATATTATAAACAATGTTATCAACAGTAGCATTTATCAGAAATGAACCCATCCATTTGAGTCAATTGAAATGTGACTTATTCAGTCTCCTTCCAAGACTTTTCATTCAATATCTAGTTCATCCTGTGCATATGAAAGTGTGTAGGTTTAACGCTTTGTCTGTATATGTATAACGGTTTCAACAAAACAAGTTAGTACTGTTGATCAACTTAACCGCGTACCTATTTACCACTGAACAGTATTAAGTTGTCATTCATCGCTGATTTACGTCTACATGAAGATATTAGAAACTCCCGCCGACAGTGTCACATGCAAAGTGTTTTTGTGTTGACAACGGATTAAAATACAGACTTAAGATAATCTGATTTTTTTTCGTTTTTCTTTTGAAAAAAAAATTGCTTTGATCAGTATTACATACGTTGCAGGTACAAATTTAGTCTTATAGCCGTAGAAAAATGGAAACAAAAACGTTGTATTATAAGCTGATTATAAGAGGCTCGTCATTCTACATCGACAAACGCACATTAAAAAAAATTAAAAGATGTCAACAATCATTATCATATCTCAAAGTACTCTAGAATAATGTTACACCAAAATATAAGCAATTTTTATTTTAACTTGTCTCTACACGTTCTATTATTCTTAATTAAAGGTTACAGTTAGTTCATTTCATCCTCTGCCTGCTGGATTTGTGTTAATTTGAAGTTCAAATGACATGTGATAATTCATGCAAAATAGCAAATTGTTTGTTCATGAACTTGTAAAATGCACGATATTTGGCCTTTGGCAACTTTAATGACTCTGCAGTAATTAAGAAATGCATTAAAATTGTTTAAAAGTGATTGATTATTATTATTGAATTTATGCACAGCACTTTTTTTTATGTAAACATTAGACATAATGTATAGGACAGTTCTTGCAGAAAAATGCTTTAAAGCATAATAAGGTAAACAAGTAACAAAACCTCAATTTTTTTAGCAGCTTGTAAGACTATTTTGTATCCGTCGAACGTCGGACAAAAAATTTCGTTTAACATGCTGGACCCGAACAATTTAAAAAGTGACATAACTGTGCCGTGTGTGTCGATATATGTCAATTTTGAAGTAGGATCTAACTAACATGTTATTCAACTGCCACATTAACAAATTTGTCATAAAATGTTATGGGTAATATTCTGGTGACACCAGTAAAAAGATGATTCTTCACACATGACATCAATGACAATATCATATCAATTCAATCGCCAACATATATATTTTGTGAGGTATACGCCACGATAAATGATATTTCTGTATAATTGTGTGTGTATACATGACATACCAAAAAGTCTTGAAAATTATATGTTTCTAAACATACCGATATAAAGAGCATCACTTGATAAATTTCTTCCAAACGTATTCAAATCGTTCAATCATTGAAATGGACTTGGCTATTGGGATTGAATACGATATTAAAATAATTTTAAAAATGAATATATTTTATAAAATTTAACATTTCAACGAAAAATGTTTTAGCTCTTAAAGTTTTATGAAACTGTCAAATTTTGTGAATGTAAGAAATGTCGATACAATGTTAAATGCGTTATAGAACGATTCACATTGGGGGATGTACATGTACTTTCTCTATCCTGATATTAGAGTCTAAAAGAAATTTTTCGTATTTCGACTCTCTTATACCGAATTTCAAATCTAACATGAGCCTTCTAGGCTTTTGACTGAACATTGTGGATATTCGAATCGTTCTGGTATTAAAACAAAATATATCTCTAATTGATAGAGCGGGTGATTCTAGGGATCGGTTTCCGTTTCAAAATCGATTTTTACCGTAAAACAGTCAAAAACTTTTGTTTCATTTCAAAGATTAATTTTTTAGATCTCATTCGTATAAATTATTGAATGGAAGAACAATAACATATCATTTATTTAGATTGATCACTTCAGCCATTATGTACAATAACAGCCATTTCTAAACAGTAGAACAGTGTGTCACGTTTCTCGATGTGTTGATGAAGATTCTTTGAAATAAATTTGGCTTATATTTGGAACTAGTTTTTTTTTTATTTGAACGCTTACTAGTTAATTCATGTTACATCGCTTTTTCTGTCTCGCTTGATATGTTTCTTTATATTTCTCTAACGGCATGGATATACTTAAATAAAATATGCATGTTTTACAGTCTACCCTGAGGTATTGTTATTTGGTTTCATGTCGCGCATCAACAAGAATTTAACAATACAACATTAATCATTCATATATAGGTATTCAGACTTTTAGATAAAATAATAGTTCGCAGATTAAAGGTTTTTTTTATGAAACACAAATATCATTACAAAGAACGAATAACAATTGTTTGTGTCCTGTGCCAACGGATTGAGATTGTCTTGTAAGAAATTTGAACAGGACAGTAATTAAGGATATTAAACACCACATGGTGCGTCATATTAGTTGTACATTAAAATAACAATTAAAAGTACGTATTAAAGAAGGGAGAAGTCGTGTTCAAACATCAATATTAGCAATAAAGTTGTAACAATTGCAATTTTTTATATATTTGAAATAGAATAACCATTTAAATGTTTAAATCGAAATCAAAGAAATGAACCTTTCATCCTCATTACCCTATAAAGTAAAGATGGAAAAGTGCCATGTTGTCAATGTGGAACATAATGCGTTTGTTAGACAATTTAGAGAGCCAGAGAGAGAGAGAGAGAGAAAGAAGAGAGAGAACTAAGTTTAATAAGAAGAGTCAAAGAGAAAAGTTATTCCCTTATGATACCAGACAATACCCAGTGTGGAGGCCGCCTGTCATGAACGCAGCGGCCGGAAAAGGAGAGCAGACCCCCCCCCCCCCCCTCCCCCCGCGCTGTCCGTAAAGAACTGAGGACTAATGTCTGAGGTCCATATGCCTGAACTGATAACTGTTACCCCATTGAATTTTCAAGGAATTGTTGCCATATGACCAAGTCATCCAGCATGCCACTACTGACCCTAATGAAATGATGAGGCTTCTTGATGCCAATGATTGCATCGATTAAACGCCTACAAAATGCTCTGCCGGGCGCCACCGTTTTGCATGCAAAGTAAAGTATGCCAATAAATGATTTGAGTGACTTTTTCTGCATTTTGCACCAATCAAATTGTTTGCCTTAACGTGTTTAGTTTGTCTGGAGGGAGCCACATGACTTTATGAATTATGTCAGAATATATGCCCAGAAAGGTTATAGTGGTGTTTAGTACTGTGGTTTTTGTCTATTAAGATTGTTAGCCCGATGTGGTTGTTAATTTGTTTGAAAAGGTAGCGTGTGAATTGACAGAGGTTAGAATTTGGTGGACCAGCGAAAAGAAAACCATCTAAATAGTGCTCGGATTGCGGGACTGAGATTGGTTTATCCAGCGGAGTGAAGAAGCGAACTTTTCTTAAATTGCTCAAGACCCTAGGGCTGCGATGATAGATGTTACTTCGTCTATTGATAACAAAGTTGAGAAAATAATTTGACGACGGGTTAGTGTTGATTTGTTTGTGATATATAAATGCATTAATGTTTAAAATGCATAAATAATAGGTCTGTTACGAAGATCCAGGGAAACTGGACTCGAAAAAATGGTCGAAGCGTTCTAGACCGGCTTTGGTTCTGACATTTACAAATGGTTCTTACGGGTCCCTTCCCTTGGGATATTCCTACAATTTTTTACAGTTAAGAGTGTTAAAACTACATCTTAGTCCGAGGGCAACGTTGATACCCCACATCCCCAACCCATGGTCAGCGGTGCACTTGTACCCTAGACAATTGTCTTCAATTCCCAACCTTCTAAAGGTCTGCCGCCCCATCCCACCACACCCGCAGGGCCTGCACCCCAGCCCTCGGGATGTCAACATGCCAGTCCGAGGGGGACCTCTTCAGGGACTACTATTATGCACCAAGACCGAGGAATGATCTTTTTGTCTCACGCTCTGTCCAGTCGTCTGATTTACAATCACAGGGCTCTGCGATGCAGACCCACACCGCCTAGGTACTCAGTGCTGCAGCATCAAGCGGGAGACCCTTCTACAGCGCATGTATTCTAGCCACATGTAAACCTAAGTTGTGTAAACCTATGTTATGTCCGGACCACATACTATCCCTGGCCCCCGAGCTATCAACCTATGGTTAGCCCAGTTGGAACCCCGCTAGGTCTGTTTGTACCCCAATCCAGTAACTTTGGTTACCATGTACCCCAACCTTACTATTTAAGTAAGGATTGGGGAGGGTAAGTAACTCAAGTTTAATCACAAATGTACGAGCCCATGGAAACCCATGTACACGCGATCCCCCAGCTCCTGTCATCATGCAGAGTCCACCTAGGAAGACCTCATGCAGTCATTGTAGGGACCATCCCGCATCTCGTAACAAGCCAAAGTACAAGAACCTGCGGCACATGTATGATGACACTGTCTCTCCAAAGGGCCTTATAATAGAAATATATATTAGCTTACTTGGATATTTTAGGTCATACGAGTCACCTTAACCATACCGGGACCTCGATAGCAGGACCAAATGAGCAAAACATGCCTTTTTAAAAAAATAAAATCTTCTCTATATTGCCCATAGGTCAGAGGTTCAGGCTCTAGTATGGGACCAAAAGTGCCATTCAGTGAAAATATATTAAATCTTTAAGGAGGTTGGCACCTGAAAAAAATAGGAATGTAATTCATTCGAAAACCACTTCGATATAAAGATAGGGAACTTAAATGTTCATTTATTTTATTTGTGACCCATGTCACATGCCATTTTTGGAAATATAGGGCCCCGAACAGAAATGATAATTTTCCTGAAATTTTTGCTAAAACTTGACATAGAAATTGATAATTTGAAGAATCAAACAAATCTTTACAGTTTGAACTATTATTTATTTATGATTTTAATACAGTATGAAGTTGAACACATGTAGTGATTAAAAAAGTAAAATCTAAGTCAAAGTTTAAACATTCTTGCTTTACTGTGGCTTCAAAGACCAGTACATAATGAACACAACAACACATGTTACACAATTTTGGAGTAATCAAATTGTAACGCAAATAAAAATAAAAGAAATATTGATGTCATCTTTTTAAAACTGTGCATGAAAGAACTTTTTTTTTCATTGGTAAAATTGTTGACATCTTGTATGTAATGTGTTTTGCAGCTCACAATTGTTCTTTTTTTAGAGAAATTCCGTATGTTTACAACATACGTGTAAAACATGACATCCAAACATTCTCTAATGATTTGCGATGGTATTTGTCAAGGCTCAGGGATAGAAAACACACAACTCGTAAGATAAAGATCACATATCATCGCAATCATGCGACATCGTCAATGTATTGTGAACGTTAAAAACAAACAATAAACAAACTAATTAAGTCGGTGTCATCAAGTTTACAATGCAATGAATGCTATGTCTTGGCTTTCAATGTTTGATAGGTGTCTCACTGCAGTTCCTTACAAAAGACAGCTGTTACGTTTTTGGTTTTTTTTTTGGTATTATTTGTATTATGGTATAGAAAGTTCATACTTGAAGTAAATGGAAAAGATAGACTGGGTAATTATATGTGTTGTAATTACTGTTCTGTAAGCTCGCAGATTTGTTACATTATATATCGTAATGACAATGTATAGTTAAAAATGAAAATAGATACAAAAAGAAAAAAGTACAAGTTAAACAGCTGATTTAATTGGACCTAGCTGTTTATTTGTGTCCAAGTAGCGCAGTGGACAATGCACTCGCTTTTCACCGCTGCGACCCGAGATCGATCCCCGTTATCGACAGTGGTAGTGTGTGATATGGTTAGGCGGTCGCCTGCTTGGACACGTGGGTTGGCTTCTCTCCGGGTACTCAGGCTTCTTCTCACACCAATGACTTCTTTGCGCTAACATCCGTGCTAACGAGAGATATTAATAAAAGTTGTGGAACGTGTTTATCAATCGTTGTAAAATAAATAAAGTTGAGTTTTTTTCAGTTGTTTATTTGTATCTCATTTCACACAATCACGCCTCACTATCCCTGATTAAACATAATATAAAAGGCTTGTAAAGTCCGTCAAGCTATATGAGAAGTGCATCATTGAAATATTGATTTAACATTGTATCTCTATAAAATCAAACAGTTCACTGAAACTGATTCATAGTGCAAAGTCGTTTAGATAATCGTAAAAGTAATCTGTGAACAAAGAAAACTTAAGAGATTCACTCTCAGATGATTGGTAAAAATAAAATAAGAAAATATATCTAAATAGTTATATTTTATTTAATTTAGAAAAAAAATAAAATGCTTTTAAGAGGATGGAATTTAATTAGTCCATTGATAAGCATATGTGAATGAACATTTAATAAAACAAACTTGCTAACTTCGTAAAAATAAAATGAAAATGTATTATAAATAAAGAAATTATATCCATGAGGAAATTAACGAATCATTTAAGCGTGCATTAAATGAATGATTATCCTACTCTTCAAACAATTTTCAAAGCAATCACAGAAACATCTGGGCAATGCTTCATAACATGAAATAGGACCTATGTTTACATTTCACTTTTCTATGTCTATGCCATTAATACCAGCCCAAATACTATTTTAAAATAGCAGCATAATAGTTGCAAAATACTATTTTAAAATACCAGTATAGTAGATGTTGTTATTCCCATTAGTAGCAGGGGACATATCCTGGTTTATTCTCGTATGAACAACATCAAAATATTTATACATCTCTCTCTCTCTCTCTCTCTCTCTGACACAGAATATTTAGAAAGACAACTGCAAAATTAGAGTCTAGTTTGTTAATCTCCATGTATAGCTGTAAGGTGGAGGTTGAATCATAACAGGATTGTGAGTATTCGTAGCCATGTCATTATCAAAAGCAGGTGCTGTTGGTGTTCTTTGTGTTCGTTCATCCTACCTCTACCGGTATCAGGATATGCAAAAGTAGAGAACTGTTTTAACAGTTTTAAACATACTTATATTTAATAAATTATAAACAATGTTATCAACAGTAGCATTTATCAGAAATGAACCCATCCATTTCAGTCAATTGAAATGTGACTTATTCAGTCTCCTTCCAAGACCTTTCATTCAATATCTAGTTCATCCTGTGCATATGAAAGTACGTAGGTTTAACGCTTTGTCTGTATATGTATAACGGTTTCAACAAAACAAGTTAGTACTGTTGATCAACTTAACCACGTACCTATTTACCACTTAACAGTATTAAGTTGTCATTCACCGCTGATTTACGTCTACTTGAAGATATTAGAAAGTCCCGCCGACAGTGTCACATGCAAAGTGTTTTTGTGTTGACAACGGATTAAAATACAGACTTTGGACTTAAGGCAATCTGATTTTTTTTCGTTTTTCTTTTTTAAAAAAAATCGCTTTGATCAGTATTACATACGTTGCAGATAAAATTCAGTCTTATAGCCGTTGGAAAATGGAAACAAATACCTTGTATTATAAGCTGATTATAAGAGGCTCGTCATTCTACATCGACAAACGCACATTAAAAAAAATAAAAACATGTCAACAATCATAATCATATCTCAAAGTACTCTAGAATAATGTTACACCAAATTATAAGCAATTTTTATTTTAACTTTTTATTATCATTCTTAACTAAAGGTTACGGTTAGTTCATTTCATCTTTTGCCTGCTAGATTTGTGTTACTTTGAAGTTCAATTGACATGTGATGATTCATTCAAAATAGCAAATTGTTTGTTCATGAACTTGTTAAAAGCTAATATTGCACGATGTTTGGCCTATGGCAACTTTGATGACTCTGCATTAAATAAAAGATGCATTAAAAATTGTGCCCACAAAGTGATTAAGAATTATTGATTTTATGCACAGCACTTTTGTTTTATGTAAACATGAGACATAATTTATAGGACAGTTCTTGCTTTAAAGCACAATAAGGTAAATTGTTTTACTTTGAACTTTTATACTCAAATTGTACGTTACTGAATTCTACATGATAAATTTTTAACGCATTTGAAGTTGGAAGCAACTTTGAGGAAGTAAGAAACCCTCAATTGATAATAACAAAATAAAAATGAAGAATCTGCTAAAAAAAAAACCAGACTTATTTTATGGAAAAAATCATAATATTTTATTAACGACTAGATTTTGACCCGTGCGTGCACGGGTTGAAATTGCATATAATATCGGACATTTACGAAATAGATACATCGACACACCGTATTGTTGACATTTACATAACGAAGATTTAAGACTACAATAATGCTAATAATTTCACTACACTCTGCTTAGTTAGAATAATCTAACTATGTCTCGGAACAGGCCTTTTACCACAGTATGCCTCCCATATTCCCGTAATGTAGCAAAAAAATGCAGAATCGCTCCAATACGATGTTTTAGAAAATCGATGAGGCTGCATTGAAAATAACAGTCACATTTCCATTTAAAAATTTTAGTAAAGAATTCAAAACTTTTTCACCAACGTTTTTTACTCGCTTCGAATTTTCACACTATGTTGACGTTCGGAACTCTCGGGATATTTCATATTAAATGCACTGAGTTAGAGTTGTCTCCCGTATTCCTTTGATGAACAGAAAATATAACAAATTTTCAATGAAAATTTACACGTATTTGTAATATCGTTTCTGAGTTTATCCATGCAAATGTGATATTGTGGAAACATAAACTAAAAAGCCTCCAATGATTTAGCGTGTATATAATGCACATGCGCAAGATTGTAAAATCCCAAATATCCAGATGATTTCCGGATTTTTAAAAGGAATTTTCGTTGATTATTAGCGAAGCTTGATTGAGAAAAAAATAAAAACAAAATGGTAATTTTCAAGTACCGATGACGTTTTAAATATATAAAACAAAAGACAGTACTCTTCGGATTTCTCGGTATTAAGGCCCAAAAATTCGAGTCTATTATTTTAATATAGTAGTATATATATAAAGAGAATGACGTGTAAATTATATGATAGTATCTATTTTTCTACAATGAATCACTTGTTTGTTAATGTTATCGCTTCTATTTAAAATTTATTTTAAAACTCGGTTATGGCAAAGTTCTAGGGACCAATGGATCTACTTTGTAATAACCGTAATTCGTTATATCCGTATAACGAATTCCTAATAATAACTTATATAGCTTTATATATCTTTTCTTTCACCGAATTACAATTTTTGCTTATTGGGGCTTAAAATGAAAATACATTCGTTTGATTCCTTTAATAATCAAATTGTAACTTGATGAATTTTTGTGAAAATAAATTCATTTGAACTATTATGTTTAACGGTAGTGCAAACATTTTAAACTGTAAAGAAATTCGTTATAAAAGAGCTAAACTTCGTCTTTTTTCACATCTACGGGACTCAGAATCAGTTTGCTATATCCGTAAATTCGTTACATGTTATATCCGAGTTCGTCATAGCCGTAAAATTTTACAAAGGTTTGTTAAGAATCTTACCGGGGACTCAAAAAACTCTACTATTATCGAGATTTCGCTATATCCGTGTCCGTACTAAACGAGTTTTACTGTACTTATTTTCCCTTTGAAAGAGAGAGTGTTAATAACTATACAGTTTTAACCGTTAAAACTATTAATGCAAGTAGATAATGCTTACTTTTTTAATTTTTAAAATTTTTTGTTTTTGCTTTTTTTAATGGGCATAATATTCTGTCAGTAACAGCCAATAAAATAGAATCAGAATCGAAGCAACTTAAGGTATGCAGACACTAAATATATGAATGTCATCATTAATATCACTTAAAACAACCTAAGGTATGCGTACACAAAATGTATGACGTCTAAATTAGTAAAATTAGTAAAAATAATAATCATCCAATCAGAACTGCACTTCATTTTCCAATAACTGGCAATTATTTCTTTTACAATAAGGTATTCTTTATATAGCTTCAATTTGATCCGATATGCCGCATATGTATGGGAAAGTCCGTGTTTGTAACATTCTTGGTTGAATCTGTTGATTACATTTGAAACAAAAAAAAGAACCTAATCAGTTAATCGAGGGCTGATTTTACAATTTTAAATTCTTTATAGAAAAATAGGATGGAGCCCTTCATGATTCATTGTATGCTTATGACCATAAGCCTGTTGAGTGCGGAAGCCATGTCATTCAAAACTTACGGGGGAAAGATTGATTTATTTAACAAAGTGTCTATATACGAACCATTAGAAAACAAACATACAGGCTCTCTTCTTAGGTGTAGCGTGCTTTGTGGCATTGGATGCAACTGTTTCAACTTTAATTTAAAGACCGGCACGTGTCTTTTATATAACTCATGCAATCCCTTGCATTTGACAGTCTCCGAAATCGGATGGAGATTCTTTACTGACCCCTCTCTTGATCCAATTGGTGAGTACATGTTGTCAGATCATTTATAGATAATTGCAAAGAAAAATAAATACATTTACTTAATACCAGTGTATGATTACATAACAAATTACAATGATCAGCGCGCATTATATCATTTTATTTTCCATTATATGATTGCTATAACTACTTAAATCTTATTTTGTTGCATGCATCATTTACATTTACTCTAAATTCATCAAAACTTATGCCATGGCAAACCCAGATGCGTATATGTTTTGTTCATTTCACCCCAACATTCAAATAAAAATCAGAAGGAAAATCATCGTTTCCTTCTTATGAATTACTAATTCATATTTCCGTGTGTCAATGTATACATGTATAGAATGCTCATTTGTTGATCCACTTTAATCATTGTGTTTAAATTATTAAATTAATGAAACAAAAAATGGTCACTTAACAAAGTCCATATTTTTTTTCAACAGTTTTGTAATCAAAATTGTAACAAAATGTTTGAATCATTGAATCTTACTTTATTCAAAAAGAAAAGTCTCGACTTTCCCTATAGTATCATTAGGTAGCTTGCGGGTTTACTTCCGGTCATGATCAGACGGTTAACTCTTGAAAGAGTCTTATAAACTAATTTGTGTATTATAGAGAATAGTCTTTATTTTTCAAACAAAATTAATAATCTTTATTTTTCAAACAAAATTAATAAACAGAAAAGTGATTTTCTTGAATTTTTTTTTTATATTGTTAGTATTTTAAGTTAATCAGCACTTTTCTTTTACAAATAAGGTGTTTCCTTTTTCTGCATCTAATGCTTCAAAAATGAAACATTTAAAATGAATTATAATGTCCTGCACTGTGTGTTTGTGTTAATATTTCAATATAAATCCATTTATTAAAATGGGTATATATAATCAATACGTGATAAAAGTTATGATCGACAGTAAATAATCAGCATCAGACGTGTTGTGTTTTATGATAATACAATTAATTCTTTACAATGTACATCCCAAACCTATAGATATAAAAGGCACACATCAACTTTATGCTAAACGTTCCCTAAACCGTTACATTATGATGACTAAACGTCTTAAACACTATAGAAAAAAACATATGTGATCATCTTAGACAAATATTGTAAAATTGTTAGCATTTTAACTTAACTAGCGCTTTCCTTTTACAAATAAGGTGTTTCCTTCTTATATTCATGTATTTCTACAATTTACAGAGAACAAGAAATTTGGTTTCGTCGTTTTATTTATGGGGAGGACATCAAATGATACGAAGAATGTTTACATTGCATCCAAGAAAGGTGCAAGCATGAATATATCAACATCCCAAGATCTTGACAACTCCTTAAAACGGCAGATAGACAGAACGGTTAGTATAGCGTCAAGTCAGCATATGATTTTTCCACCTCAATTGGAACTTAACAAGTTTAAGAGAGAATTGAAGTCAGTATTCATAGAAACATTTGGCGATTCTTTTGTCGTAAGTCTGGATAATATGAAATGGTATGCTGGAAGCTTAGGACTTATACCAATACATAAACTGTCTACCTATTATGTGGTTATATCGACAGAGCCTTCGAGTTCTTTTAGCAGTCAGTTTGCTTTGGCTGCTATTAAAAACAATACATCGGTTTCAATAACTTTTAAGATGAAACAAAACATTCCTCTCTATATCCATGGAAACTCCTTTTTGAATGGTGATGCATACACTCTAACACTTGACCGATTTGAAACATATCAAATTGCCCATGGAACGGATTTGACAGGAACCGTTGTTCAATCTTCAAAACCTATCGCAGTATTTTCAGGAAATGATTGTAATTGGCTTGAAAATATAGGTTATTGTGATCCCCTCATTGAGCAGGTTATTCCAACAGCAAAGCTAGATAACACGTACATTGTACCTCCGAATCCAAATGACCGAAACACTAAAGTTCTTATCACTGCGGTAGATCAGAGTAATATTTCCTACACAGTGGATCAAACATCTCACACTGTTTCATTGAACAAACTGGATTCTTTTGATATAATAATTTCTAGCAGGCAAACGTGTGTGATTGAATCAAACACAACAATTATCGTTACAAGTTTTGGCCTTTCATCTCAGATATCTGATATGGGCGATCCTTCAATGACAAACATACCTGGTGTTCATCAGTATATTGATTACTACAAAACAATCGTGCCATACGGGTTCAATTATAGTTATGTGACCGTGATTATGAAACAATCTTTAAAAGATTCCATCCGTATTAACAACACAGCAATAAACAGAAGCAATGTTGTATTTGAAGAAAATGTATCAGCCATGAAATTATCATACAATGTGAGGTCCATAAAAGTAGAGGCAGGGGAGGTTACCATATCTACGGTCGGCGGGGAGAAGTTTGGACTCATGTTCTCCGGAGTTAAAGCCTGGGCTGCCTATGGTTTCTCTGCATTCAATCTGTGAAACTATAATATAGTAAAACCTACCTACTCCGGCTTATACCGAGTCTGCAACATATTTTTCAAGAACAGATTAAATGCGACTTAAAACAGATTAAATGCGACTTAAGAAACGGCAATACCTTTCTAATACAGAGTTCTATTATAAACATGGAAGCAAACGTTAATGTATCATTTCATACAAACGCTACACAACTTACTTTTGACTGTGTAAATAGTCATATTTTAGCTTTTAAGTATTATTTATGTTTAAAGAAAATTAATATTCTTGATTCGCCGTTGCACTGAATGATTGATCAGCAAGAACATGCTTCATATTTCATGTTTTTTTAATTACCTCTCTCTCTCTCTTTTCTTTCAATTGTTAAACTGGTTGGACTTGTATCCAATATCAAATAAAACGATTCTATCGTGTAAGGCTATATTATTTTGTACTTGATACATCTAAAGTAATAATCGCCCTAACGTGCCGTTTTACTATTACAGTTAACATTTTGATATGTTGTCAAAGCAATAATAATAACCTTTGAGATGAAACAATTTGTTATGTCAACTTTCGAAAAAAAAGTACTATTTACTTTATGTTTTATTTTACATCAAATAATGGGTTAAATGTGTGTGGGCTTTTTTCATCTTAACTGATATGATTTCAATTTTAATATTGATAATTCAATAAAAAATGTTTAATAAAAACAGCAATAATCTGTGATTTTTAATCCCAAAATCAAGGACCAAACGATTCACCTATAACAAAAATGTCATAATTAACATCAAAAGTCGTACAGGGTACAATACTAGTGCAGGGAGGTTTAATATTTGCATTGGTTATAAAGTGAAATATACTGTTTCTTTTCTACACACACTACCTAAATTGCATACAGTGAAAGGCCAAAAACTAAAATCTCTATCACCGGGACCTAAAACTCATATCTAAGAACTGTTATTAAAAACTAGAATATGTTGTAGCTTTTCTTTCACGTAATGAAAATAGCATGTCCTCACTTGATGTAATTGTAGTGGTGGTAGGGACAATATGCAAAAGACAAACACCATATACATGTATATACTCATTATAACGATTGTTACAATCTTTTTTTCCAATAATTGTCATCTCACACATGTAAGAAAATATATTCTTTTAAAGCTTCAATTTAAACTGAGATTTCGCAAATGTATGTAAAATACATTGATGTTAGAAACATAAACATTATACACTTTTCAGTTAACTTAGTAATTAGGGCAAATTGAAAAAAATAACGATTTTTCGTCACAAAAAAATTACAAGTCTTTAATTTGACGAAATGTTAAATCAGTCGTTGGCGTTTTCTCTCTTTTATCAGACAGCAGCAAAATCTAGAGTTGCCTTTCTTGATATTGAAAGTTAAAATAACGGATTACAGTGCCAAGAGTTATCTATTTTTGATTCAACAGATGTTCGTTGTATGTGTCTTTGGCTATATGGTTAACAGAATTCAATCTTTATTTCTCAAATACAAAAAAATAAACAAAAATGAACACACATCAAATCATCACTCCCACGTAAAATTTAATCGCTTAATTAAGTCCTTTAAGGTATCCCACTCCTCAATGTTGTTGTATCAAGATTTTCTTGAGAAGTATATCATTGAAATCTGTAGACAAAACAAACTTTAAAAATACAAAGATAATGGGGATCAGTATCCATCCCTCTGAGTTATGGCCCATTTAATTTGACCTTTTTGCACCTAAATTGCAATTTCATCCTCTTTAGGATTTGTTGTCAGTATTTTTGATTAAGCAAACTTATTTCTTCAAATATTGTTTTTGATTATGCACAATGGTCACACTGAATAGAAGGATTACGAAAAAAATTTATACAAAGCTGCATAAATTTGTGTGTGACCTTTTTGCACTTAAAATAGACAATTTCTTTAATAGTTACAATTGGATTTGAAATAAAAACTTTTTGAATATCAAGAATTTTATAAGATTAATCCAGTTTGCCTAAATATGTATTCAGTATCATTTTGACATAATATAACATGGGGGTCAGTGATGTCAAATTTTAGATATAGGGCTTCAAAGGTAAAATTCTCGCAAAATTTAGCTTAAAAAAATTCGGACATGTTCTATATATATGCCTGATTTTATGCTAAACGGTTATCACATTCTCAAGATTTGATTTTGTACATGTCACACAGAACCTATAAAATATGTTACAAACCTATCAAATGTTAAAAATGTGAATAACGAATAAAGGATAATAAAAAGAAAAGTATATTGAAAATTCATAAAATTGCTTGTTTCTGTCATTTTCGTATAAAAATCCTTCCGCACGAAAAAATAGTTCCCCAAAAAACTTGTTTGTTTCTAGAATTTAAATGGATTTTCTTTATGAATGTTGTGTAATTATGAAATAATAATCTATCTGTGATGATTAAATAAATAAAATCATATTCATTTTAAATATAATGATCATCTGCGCAATGAAATCAAAACATGAGTAGTGAGATACCTTAAAGCCCTTCCCTGGTCAAATAACTCCTGTAAAACCAGGCCAGCCTGACCCATCCGTTACAAAGACATATGGAAAAAAGCATTGGCCAAAGATGAAAACGATATGGTCCACAAAGAGACGCAAAGCTGCCATCATTCAAATGGATGTAAATTCACCACGGTGTTATAAAGCAGCGAACCATTATGTTTGTCTGAACAAGAAGATAGATGAAAACACACACACACACACACACACACACACACACACACACACACACACACACACACACACACACACACACACACACACATGCATTACCGACCATTCGAGGACTATGACACCCCACCTTCCTCCGAGGACCATACTTTCTAATTGAGCTATTGTTTCAAGATTCGGTACTGAAATAGGATATGGCTCTAGTTACACGATGGGAGGTTGCAGTATGCAGTATTTAGGTAATTAAAGCATGGTATTTTCACTATGCTTTAGAGGACGTTCCGGTTTAGTTTACTCCGGTTTGAGAGTACGTTGTGTTAACTTGAGAGGACGGTGTGTTAACTTGAGAGGACGCTGTGTTAGCCTTGAGAGGACGTTGTGTTAACTTGAGAGGACGATGTGTTAGCTTTGAGAGGACGGTGTGTTAGCCTTGAGAGGACGTTGTGTTAACTTGGGAGGACGGTGTGTTAGCCATGAGAGGACGGTGTGTTAGCCATGAGAGGACGGTGTGTGTTTTAACCATGAGTCATGGACGTTGTATTTATCTCCCACAAAGCAATCACAGTTTTTACTTTTGATCAATCTTACTATGTACTGTAAAAACGTGCGACATGTGTTCGCAATGATTTATTATTTTTCATGCACAATCTGGAGGTGGTATCAAAATGCGTAGGTAATATCCTGAAGTAGAAGGCACTTTTATTATTTCCTGAGAATTTTTTTTCATAAAGATTGAATATACCTTAAAATGAACTTAACATATGAATGTAACCAATCATGGAAAACATAAGCTATGAAGGACAACAGTTCTGGAAATAAACTTAATAAATTTCTAAACTTTAAACAGAAAATATTCTTAAAATTACTTGTTTTAGGGGTTATTTTCCTATCAAAAAACAGTGTCGACAACAGTCGTCAATTTCAATTTTTTTTTATAAAATCTTTGCAATGCATGTAGTCTATATTGTTTGATAAGAAATTCCTCTGAAATTGGTGTATTTTGCAACTGAGCTCATGACATCAAAATTAGCATTTAGGATGCATGTCATATGCTAAATGTCATATGCAAAAAAAGCTTACATCATGAGATTTAACAATTCAGTGTATTTGATTTTAGAAAAGGAAAACCTCCAACATACTAGAAACCGATATGCTAAATGGAGTGGTGTTTTTTTTTATGTTACTAGTACTTGTTGTATTCATGACTACATGCCAATGTATAATAGTGGATAGTAAATAGATATTCCCCTAAAAAAAACTCGATAAAGAAGTATTTCTCTCTGAAAACTGGCCCCAAAAAAGTAATCCCCGGAATAAATTGCTCAAGAATTGTATTTTCCTTAAATAAATCCAAACAAATGAATTTTTTTTTTAAACTTTCCAAAAAAAAAAAGACAAAAGATATTCATATCCTATGAACAAAGAGGATGTTGCAGAAAATACTGCTAAATTAATCGAGACTATGGGAGTATGGTGTTCCAATAGAGCCACTTTAAAACTTCGTTGTGTTAGTCGTGAGATGACAATTTGCAGTAACCTTTAGACGTTTTATCACATCCTTTATATTCTGCTTAAACGATAAAATAGCTACTATTTTCACAATACTTTTAGTACATCATTTTTAGACGCATGACGTTAAAATAAGAAAGTAAAATTGGTAAGTAAAATATGGTAATAACGAACGGTGTTCAAAATCAAATGTCCAAAGGAAAAAATACAAAACAGGAGCAGAGCAAACAAAAATATCTACAAAAATTAAAGAGAGGATCAGGTGGTGATAACGAACAGTGTTCAAATTCAGAAGTCCAAAGGAAAATTACAAAACAGGAGCAGAGCGAAAACGGGCCTCTATAAGAAATTAAGAGATATGATCAGTTGCATGGAGGAGTGAGCATCCTCTGCTGACCGGTCACACCCGCCGTGTGCTCTTTGTGGTAATCGGGAAAACGGAAAAACCCGTAGACAATTCGATGATTAATAATGGTCTTACAATACGTATTTTAAAAAAAACCCTCAGTCAGCATTCGAACTAGCGGAATTATTCTATCAAATTGTTTGTAAGTAGCTTGCCTCGTTTTAGAAATTGTTCATAAGTAGAGCATGCCCTTGCGTATTGAATCAAATGAGAGAAAAAAATTCCATATGCTTTTTTTCTTTCTATCTCTCGTATATAACTCTTTTGCAAATTATCATAAATTTATTTTTTGCACCAATACCATATATATGTGAAATAAAATGTTTCAAAAAAGCAAGCAAGCAAACTCCATATGCAGGTGATAAAGGTATATTGCTACGTAACTAAGGTAAGTTAACGATAGAATAATTGATGCATCATGTTTCTCATAGAGAATTGTTGTTATGTTATTACTAACGTCTTTATCTGGTAACATATTTAAATATGAAATAGATGACTCAGACTGAATCCGGCAAAGTAAAAATTGATCTGACAACCTAGTGTCTGGCTAGAGAAAGAGAATAAAGAGACAGACGGACAAAAAGGTTTCATGCAAAGCAACTTGAAATCGTAATTCTTCCCCGTTATCTTTTCTCTGACGGCCCAGATACAATATATTCATCACGTACATTGTCGACTTACACTGCGACACAACAATGTTACTGCCACTGCCAAATTATTTCTTGATTCAACCTATTGATATATTGTTAGCTTTTATTAATAATTGATGAATATAAATTCACAAGTACAAGATAAATTACTACAACTGAAATAAATGATGAGTGACAACAAATGAATATACATGCATGTATCTCTGATTCACAAAGATGGGTGCATCTTATTCAAGATATTTAAATGATACGTATATAAGGTCAGATAATCAAAATAATACAAGAGAACGTGATAAAACGAATTAACTAGACCGCATATTTAGATGGGGATAGGAGTGGTATGACACCCCTTCCCCCGCTCTTTAAGAGAGAGAGAGAGAGAGAGAGAGAGAGAGAGAGAGAGAGACCTTTCGATGCAATATTTAGCTCATTGGCCAATGTTTCATCTTTTATCTTTCATGGTTTTTTTGTCCTTAATTGAATTATAGCTTATAATAGATGAATATTAAAATAATAACTTTCCTTCCTAACTACTAGTTACAATAAAAAATGTTTAATTTTCAATAATAAAAACAACAAGAGCAAAGCTCGTTGCTCGTTGGTAATGGAAGACCCTAATAAGCGTGCGCTATTTAAGAATTTGAAGGAAAAAATGGGACTATTCGTATAGAATCAAAATAAAATCAATGTAATCTTATCAAATACATACAGTACCGATCAGACCCAGCCTTACAAAAAGTAAACCCCAACTAAACCCTGGGTTAACTTTCTGGGTTTACTCTGGGTTTACTAGAGTGGAACCAGAGTAAACCCAGAGTAAACCCCAAGTAAACCCAGAGTGGACACAGAGAGTAAACCCCGATCAGAAAAATACCCCGAAAGCAGACGCTACATGTGTATTCGGAATATACAAGGGACAGGAATTACAGGCAGTAGGATGATAAGATAAAATACAGGTCTGCTTCACACTTAAGTGCGTATAGTTGACTCCAAAAGCAATTTTCGAGTAAACCCAAAGTAAACCCCGAGTGCACCCAAATTTTCAAAAAGTAAACCCAAAGTACACACAGAAAGTAAACCCGGGTTTAGTTGGGGTTTACTCTGGTGTTAGGTTGGGTCTGATCGGTACTGTATATAAGTCAGTGTAAAAAAGTACATGTACAATGTACAATGTACATGTATTCTAGTTCATTGTTGTATCAATTAAAAATGTGTTTACACCCAAGAATTCAGACACGTAGCAGAAGGGAAGGGGGGGGGGGGGGTATGGGGGACTGCTCCCCCCCCCCTCCCACTTTTTCTCGCAGCAGACACATTTCTTAAGTTACATATATAAAATTGAATTAAAGTGGTGTGCCCCCCCACCCCCACTTTTTGGGGTAGCATATAGAAATAAAAGAGAATATAAGGACATCAAGAGTGAAAATGAAGGTAAAGGAATACAAAGTACCCCCCCCCCCCAAAAAAAAACAAAAAAACCCCCCAAAAAACTACGCAACCCCCCCCCCTCCCTCCAACGAATTAAGATTATCAAGATTTTGAGATTCGAGAATTTGCTTCTTCTTTTTATCTTGTCAAGGTTTTTTTTGATGAGGAGCAATCTGTCATTAGTATAGATTATTCTTATGATAGCTTTGGTTTTTGCAAAGTTTGACATGATGGACTTAAATTTTTCCTAAGATATTTCTAAGCGTATAAACTTTCTTAAGAATAATCTTAGCCTGCCTGACGGTCTTTTTTACAATTGACGACTACATTTGCAATTTGTGTGCAATTCTTTTTCTGCGATCGTGGGGGCAATATAAGAGTGTGTCATCTTAGGCGTTTACTCAATATAAGGTATGAGAATATTTACAATTATTTTACGAAGAAGCTCTCGTAAACATTAAAGAAAGACAAGGATGATGTCTTGTGGACGATTGCTCGAACACCGTCAATTGTACATACGATGATCAATAACCAGTGGTATGGAAATCACGGGGCTTCCTAAACCTAAGGTGGTATGGGACATCTGTCGATATTAATATGGATTAAAGTACATTATGATTGAAATACTTTCACCCGTTAAGAATTTTTATATTTTACAATACCTAACCAAAAATACCTTTAAAAATATTTTGAAAGGTAAAATTGTAAAACCCACAGTGGGATTCGAACTCATGACTTATAGATTCATAGTAAACCCTCTAACTCACTGCGCTACGCTCTTAGATGACAAAATTGGTAAAGAAACTACTTATATAACTGCACTAAATTTTATTGTTTATTTCGATAAACAATACGTCACAACATGGAAGTGTCCCATACCACCTTAATTAATTGAAAATGCCAAAGTGTCTTTAACATAGTACTGTACTCTTCCGGCACGGTCATCGCAGACCGATACGGTAAAAACAAAGAAATTATATTCACAGTACGAATAACGGCTTACGAATCTTATATTAGAATGTGTATTAATTACAGGTATAAATAAAAAATCTGTCGAATGTCGAATAGCCAGCACTAGTAATACATGCGCGGTTCCAGGGGGGGGGGGGGGGGGGGGTCGCCCCCCCCCCCCACCCCCCCCACCCCGAAAAAAAAATCTTGAACCGCACAGAGGCGAAGACTTCAGTGCGAAGTTGCGACGGAGAAGGAGCGATAGTAGTATTGCTCCTTTGCCTTTGCAACTTCGCACTCTCGCCTTCGCATCTTCTCGCTTCGCCGTCGCATCTTCGCACTTTCGCGCTTTCGCCTTCGTACTTTCTCTTTTGACTCTTCGCACTCTACCATTTCGTCCCAGAGGCAAAAGTGTGAGGGTCGAAGTGGCCCCATCGGAACATAATTAAAAAAACACACCTATTTAAACAAGCCGATAAAAAAACGTACGGTGTCGTGAGAAAAAAGGAACCATTCAATTTACTAGTTAAAATTCCAATTGAATTTAAACTGTTTGACAAAACAAACTTACTTGTCTAATAATACGGATGCGAAGTGTGAAGCTATAAAATAAAAGTCTACAAATTATAGTACGCATCCATTTAGTATTTTTGAAACATATATTTCAACTTAAAAGCTTCACGTCGTCATTGATGGTCAATGGAGAAACTGGTCGCTAACCTCTTTATATTAATGTATTTAATAGAATGGTTTCGTTTTGGAGATGCGAAGGCGAAAATGCGAGGGTGCGAAGGCGAATAAGCGAACTATTATAAGCGTATTATCGCTCTTTCGCATCTTCGCAATTTCGCCTTCGCCTTTCAAGTTTGTGGAGCCCTCAATCGTGCGGATCCAGATTTTGTTTCTAGAAGGGTGTTGGGGGGGGGGGGGGGGGGGAATGATTATTGTATTTGCCGCGGTTGGGAGGGGGGTCCGAGGCATATTCTTAGTAAGAGAGAGGGAGGGGGGTCCGGATCCCTCTTATCCATAAAATTTCGTGCATGAGCAAGGAATTGGAATGTCGTATAATGAAATTCAATGTTACTGTGTTTGAACCACAGTATTGATTTAAGGTAAGAAGACAGCTGATAAGTGATAGAAATCTTGAAATCACTACCTTTTATAAGGAGAATATAATGATTAGACGTAGCCAACACTGGTAAACAAAAAAAACCCCGCATTACCCAGTAAAATATTAATGAACATCCATTGAAAGCACGTGTGCTTATTATGATAATGTGCATGCGTACCAATAACAAATTCATCGGCAAGCCTCGGGTGAGTACGGTATCCATACCATCACTGATGGTCAATGGAACAAGAGGCCCATGGGCCACATCGCTCACCTGAGGAACAATAGGTATGATAAAATCAGCTTAATGGAGTCATAATACAAACTATCTGGACAATGTACAATAATACATGTAGATCCTGTATAAATAAAATCCATTTTCCCCTGGATATTCTTATGTTTATAATCATTAGTCCCTTTTCTAACAAGATGATTTTATAGTCATATCATATGTTGAGTATTGCAGTTCTCAAAATGATCCTTAACAATAGTTTATATATTAGATATAAACGTACATCAAACTCTGAACCTTCTCGGGAGGCCAAAGAATTGTCCTGGGGCCAAATTCTTAACAATTATAAAGAAACATCTGGCTGATTAGTTTCTGAGAAGATTTTTAAAGATTTACCCTACATATTCCTTTGTTAAACTTTGACCCCCAATTGTGGCCCCACCCTACCCCTGGGGATCATGATTTTCACAACTATGAATCTACACTACCTGAGGATGCTTTCACACAAGTTTCAGCTTTCCTGGCTGATTAGTTTCTGAGAAGAAGATTTTAAAAGATTTACACTGTTTATTCCTATGTAAAACATCGACCTCCCATTGTGGCCCAAACCTACCCCCAGGGATATGATTTTCACAAATTTGAATCTACACTACCTGAGGATGCTTCCACACAAGTTTCAGCTTTCCTGGCTAATTAGTTTCTGAGAAGAAGATTTTTAAAGATTTACTCTATATAATCATATGTTAAACTTCGACCCCCCATTGTGGCCCCATTCTACCCCCAGGGGTTATTATTTTCACAACTGTGAATCAACACTACCTGAGGATGCTTCCGAAGAAGATTCAGCATTGCCGGCAGATTAGTTTCTGAGAAGAAGATTTTTAAAGATTTACTCTATATATGTTTAACTTCGATCCCCCATTGTGGCCCCATCCTACCCCCGGGGGTCATGATTTTCACAACTTTGAATTTACACTACCTAAGGATGCATCCACAAAAGTGTCAGCTTTCCTGGCTGATTAGTTTCTGAGAAGAAGATTTTTAAAGATTTACTCTATATATTCCTATTTTAAACTTCGATCCCCCATTGTGGCCCCACCCTATCCCTGGGGGTCATGATTTTCACAACTATGAATCTACACTACCTGAGGATGCCTTCACACAAGTTTCAGCTTTCCTGGCTGATTAGTTTCTGAGAAGAAGATTTTTAAATATTTACTCTATATATTCCTATATTAAACTTCGATCCCCCATTGTGGCCCCACCGTACCCCGGGGGTCATGATTTTCACAACTTTGAATCTACACTACCTGAGGATACTTCCACACAGGTGTCAGCTTTCCTGGCCGATTAGTTTCTGAGAAGAAGATTTTTAAAGATTTATTCTATATATTCCTATGTAAAACTTCGATCCTTCATTGTGGCCCCACCCTACCTCCGGAGATCATGATTTTCACAAATTTTTATCTACATTACCTGATGATGCTTTCACTCAAGTTTCAGCTTTTCTGGCTGATTAGTTTCTGAGGAGAAGATTTTTAAAGATTTACTCTATATATTCATTTGTTAAACTTCGACCCCCCATTGTGGCCCCACCCTCAGGTGAGCTAAAAAGGTTAAGGTTACAATACAATAAGTTGTTAAAGTTGGTTTCTGGAAGAACAGGCTTTGTAAATTTTCTTAATAAATATTGACAATTTTTTTAATTTTTTAAGCTTTAGTTTTTAAGATCTGTGTACAAACATAGAATTGTGAGCAAATCTCTGTATCTTGCTTATAATTCGAACACTCAAATATGGTTAGTAAATAGAAATTGTAAACAATTAAACACAAGAAACATGCACTACATGTATAACAAATAAAGAACACAATTTATTTTTTCGAAATGAATCATATATATACATGTATATACCTACATATTTCCGTCAGCGATATCAAACTCTATTTAAACTGAATAAACTCGAGAAAATGCCGAGCATCTCAACAAAACCTATTGCATTAATCTACATGTACCATTACGCAAAAGATAATGCCGAATTACCGATAGAATGAATTGTATTTCAGTACCCCTACATCCGATTTTGCTTAATTTGCGCAGGTAAACAGTTAACTGTTTGATTTACCGAAGTCTCTGTTTGATTTGATACGTAAAAATCACGAAATACAGACGATAGTTTCCAGGTTACAAAGCATAATGAGAACGAAACGAAAATCAGAACAAGCTAACACCATCGTCATGTGTGAAAACTATCAACGCATTGAAATATTTAGCCTCAATTTACTTCACAAAATCGGCACCAATATATTTTGTATGTTTCAAAATTTCCCTTCATACGCGAACTGTTGCACAACAAGCAAATTCATCATAGTCAGAAAGACCTTTTTCGTATAATGTCATGGCTGCTTTAAACAAAGAACCTCGTTTTAGAAGTATGGAATCATTTTACCGTATGCCGAACCCGAAGCTATTAAACTGATTGAAACACGCCTTTCCTTTATTATTATTTTCGTAATAACTCAGATTTGAAACAGAATTACCACTTAATTTTTGCAATTTATATTTTCCTTCCCATAAGGATAATTTATGCTAAACTAGGTTGAATTTGCCTCGGTAGTTCTTGAGAAGAAGATTTTTAAAAATGCACCCCCCTTTTTCTACAGTTTCAAGGTTTTCTCCGCTTTGAATACAGATCAAACTTTCATTTCTGCAATTTATATTCGCCCTCCCATAAGGATGCTTTGTGCCAAATTTGGTTGAAATTGGATAAGCGGTTTTAGAGAAGAAGTTCAAAATGTAAAAAGTTTACAGACGGACAGACGGACGGACGGACGGACGGACAGACGGACAGACGGACGGACAGACGGACGACGGACAAAATGTGATCAGAATAGCTCACTTGAGCTTTCAGCTCAGGTGAGCTAAAAACTGGTCGTTAACCTTTTTATATTAATATATTTACTAGAATGGTTCGTTTTTGGGATTAACTAAAGACGCCTCAAGAAAATTTAATTGTAAATGTACATATACTATATAAACACGTGTGCACACTGTAGTTCGTATACTACAGTTAACCTGTGGCTGTACTTGATCTGTACACATGCAGTCAGAGGACCCTGTGTTTGTACTTGAGCTGTCGGTACACATGCAGTCCGAGGACCCTGTGTTTCTACTTGAGCTGTAGACATGCAGTCCGAGGACCATGCATGTGTTTGTACTTGACCTTTACACATGCAGCTTGTGTTTGTACTTTAATTGTATTCATGCAGTCAGAGGACCCTGTGTTTTGTACTTGATCTGTTTTCACATGCAACCAGAAAAGTACTCGATGTTGAATGTATATACCATTTAGATAAATATTCAAAACTAATCTAATTTTATTTAAAATTGGTAAGTAGATAAAAACAACAATAAAAACGCATTTTGGTACAAATTTATACATATTGCAGTAATAACACTACCAACTACCACCAACCACCAAAATATTTAAATAAATCTCATTTTATATAAATGCTGATTTCCTGGTGATCATGATAATTTGGTTAATTCCATATCAGGTTCTTTATTCAAAGCCCCAAAAACGGTATTCGATGTGGCTACTTTGATCTTCGCATTTTCGCCTACAGGGCGTAGATCTATGCGAGAGTGCGAAGTTGTGAAGGCGAAAGTGCGAAGTTGCAAAGGCGAAGGAGTGAAGGTACGAAGATGCGACGGCGAAGCGCGAAGATGCGAAGGCGAAAGTGCGAGCTTGCAAACGCGAAGGAGCGAACTACTTTCGCTCCTTCGCACTTTCAAGTTTGTGGAGCTCTCTATCCTGCAGATCCAGATTTTGTTGTAGGAGAGGGTGTGGGTTTCCGAATGATTACTGTATTTGCCGCAGGGGGGGGGGGTGTCCGAGGCATAATCTTGGTAATTTTACTTTGTGAAATTATTAATATTGAAGAAATTTCCAGAGGGGTGTTGGGAGGGGGGGGGTGGGTCTTCCCCATCAAAATCCGTGCATGAACAAGGAATTCGAATGTCGTATACTAAAATTGAATGTTACTGTGTTTGAACCACTGTATTGATTTAAGGTAAGCAGACAACTGATAAGTGACAGGAATCTGGAAGTGCATATGTACACATTATGGCGAGCATTACCTATTCTGTAGAGTACATAATGATTAGACGTAGCCAACACTGGTAAACACAAAAAAAAATCCAATGCCCCAATAAAATATTAATGAACATCCATAGTAGGCACATATGTGCTTACTATGATAATATGCATGCGTACCAATATCAAATGTATAGGCAAACCTCGGGCGAGTACGGTATCCACGCCATCATTGATGGTCAATGGAGAAACTAGTCGCTAACCTCTTTATAAATGTATTTACTAGAATGCACACATCTGTACACATGCAGTCAGAGGACCCTGTGTTTGTACTTGAGCTGTACACATGCAGTCCGAGGACCCTGTGTTTGTACTTGAGCTGTACACATGCAGTCCGAGGACCATGCATGTGTTTGTACTTGAGCTTTACACATGCAATTTGTGTTTGTACTTGAATTGTATACATGCAGTCAGAGGACCCTGTGTTTGTACTTGAGCTGTATACACATGCAACCAGAAAAGAACTCGATGTTGAATGTATATACCATTTAGATGAGTATTCAAAATTGATCTAATTTTATTTAAAATTGGTAAGTAGATAAAAACAACAATAAAAACGCATTTTGGTACAAATTTATACATATTGCAGTAATAACACTACCAACTACCACCAACCACCAACATATTTAAATAAATCTCATTTTATATAAATGCTGATTTCCTGGTGATCATGATAATTTGGTTAATTCCATATCAGGTTCTTTTTTCATAGCCCCAAAAACGGTATTCGATGTGGCTACTTTGACCTTCGCATTTTCGCCTACAGGGCGTAGATCTATGCGAGAGTGCGAAGTTGTGAAGGCGAACGTGCGAAGTTGCAAAGGCGAAGGAGTGAAGGTACGAAGATGCGACGGCGAAGCGCGAAGATTGGAAGGCGAAAGTGCGAGCTCGCAAACGCGAAGAAGCGAACTACTTTCGCTCCTTCGCACTTTCAAGTTTGTGGAGCTCTCTATCCTGCAGATCCAGATTTTGTTGTAGGAGAGGGTGGGGGTTTCCGAATGATTTCTGTATTTCCCGCAGGGGGGGGGGGGGGTGTCCGAGGCATAATCTTGGTTATTTTACTTTGTGAAATTATTAATATTGAAATTTCCAGAGGAGTGTTGGGGGAGGGAGGGGGTCTTCCCCATCAAAATCCGTGCATGAACAAGGAATTCGAATGTCGTATACTAAAATTGAATGTTACTGTGTTTGAACCACTGTATTGATTTAAGGTAAGCAGACAACTGATAAGTGACAGGAATCTGGAAGTGCATATGTACACATTATGGCGAGCATTACCTATTATGTAGAGTACATATGTGCTTACTATGATAATATGCATGCGTACCAATATCAAATGTATCGGCAAACCTCGGGCGAGTACGGTATCCACGCCGTCATTGATGGTCAATGGAGAAACTGGTCGCTAACCTCTTTATAAATGTATTTACTAGAATGGTTTCATTGTTGGGCTTAACTAAACCCTGTCACACCAGGCTGCGTCCCCACGGCGTTGTATTATTCATGGAATCGCCGTAGGATCGCAAGGAAAATTCAGAGAAAATGTACAGTTTTATTTGAAAACTTTACAACTGGAGAAGTCACGGCGTCCTGACGGCGACCTAGGCGGTCTTACGGAGCTCCCATGGCGTATAACTGCGTTTCCACGGAGTTCTACTTGGCGATTAACTGCGCTCTCGCTGAGTCTCCGCCGAGCGCTCATGACGTGCTAGGAGTTTTTACCGCGCGTCCACGGCGTGCTCTGTGCGCTGACTGCGCTCACAAGACGTTCTTTACTTCTTGGTAGGTTAATATTAATTTGTACAATTGTATGGGAAACAAATAAGAATTTACAACCAGTATATAAATGATTTAAAAATTGTTTTGATTTTATGATAAGGTACATTGTAATTGAAACATAGTTACTTCTAAACAATTTGTGAAGGACTAGGATTAAACTCTTAGTAGTCAGGTCTACAAAAAAGATCCGTTATTAGTTGTTAGAAAACATTGACAAGATGTGAAAACATCAGAACCAAATGGCGTGAATTCCATCTACGTCCATCGATTGGTCTTGGAATATTAGCAAATGCTGCTTTTTACATAGTCATCTACATCCAGTTTGATAATTATTACATCGCTTGCTATTGTACAACAACCATTTTTCGAGTTTTCGTGGTCCTGATGACAACGCACTAGAAACGCCGTGGGAGCCCAGTATAAACGCAGAAAAAACGTCACGAGAGCGCAATGAACCAGCAACAGCTCTTTGGGGTCGCTGAGTGAACGCAGCCAAATGGAAAACAACTTGTTCAAACGCTTTAGATGCGCAGTGAGAGCGCATTGAGAGCGCGATAGAGACGCAGTGAGATCCCAAAGGACTCCGTGAGGTCTCCGTACAAGAGCAATTAACTTATCACTGCGTCTTCACTGCGATTAGCTGCGTTCCTTGAGCGCACCGACGGAGCTCTCGTGGCGCTGTTGGAGATCTTACGGCGCTGTCACGGCGACCTCACTACGCTTTTACGGCATGTTTAGAACGCCGAGCCACGGCGCGTATTTTGTGCATGTTCAAAGTGCGCGCCGTCGCAAGGCGTTCTTAAATGATCAAGGCGATCCCATCGCGACGGACGAAGATGTAGTTATGTTGTTACAGCGCTGAAGAAGACTCTACTGCGTTTACCTTGGCGTTTTACATTATTTAAGGACGCGGCGGGATCGCCGTGAGAACGCAGCTCCGGTGTGACAGGGGTTTGAAGACGGCTCAGGAAAATAAAATTGTAAATGTACATGTACTAAAAAAATACCTGTGCACAGTGTAGTTCGTATACTACAGTTAATCTGTGGTGATCAGTACACATGCAATCCGAGGACCCAGTGTTTGTACTTGATTTGTACACATGCAGTCCGAGGACTCTGTGTTTGTACTTGATCTGTACACATGCAGTCCGAGGACTCTGTGTTTGTACTTGATCTGTACACATGCAGTCCGAGGACTCTGTGTTTGTACTTGAATTGTATACATGCAGTCAGAGGACCCTGTGGTTGTATTTGATCTGTATATGTATATGCATTCAGAGACCCTGTATTTGTACAATTACAATTTTCAGACCTACTGTGGTTTCATCAATATTCGTTGAATACCAATTTTCGTGGATTTCGTTGTTAAGTTGCTCCACAAAATTAAATGTTCATTGAAGTGCAATTTCTATTAACATTTTGTATTGATAGGTTCATTGGCCACGAATTTACGTATCCTTGAAACTGTGATTTTTACTATATCCACGAAAATTGATACCCTTGAATATTAATGAAACCACAGCATATATTTACATTTTCCAGTGTCTTTGCTTGTGATAACACTACGTACCGATTTTGTACTATATAACCCATAATACAAATGACGCCAAATTGAGGCACCAGCGGGGATTGCTTATATATATTTATACAATGTATATTTAATCGTACGATGGCATAAAACTATATAAATATAAGTAATAAGGAATCATTCTTTTAATATTATGAGGTGATAATTTCGGTCGGGGCGTGATCAAATCTATCATAAAGCCCTTCGGGCTTTATTGGATTTGATCACGCCCCGACCAAAATTATCACCTCATAATACTCAAAGAATGATTCCAAGTTTAATAATATTCCTTATATATTTTCGAGAAAAAAAACTCCTAACTATTCGTAAGAAAATCAAAGGTGGAATAACACATCATAACAAAATGGCTGACCTCTGAACGAAAGGATATTTCGTTTTATTAAAAGGATTTTATCGACGGCAACATGTAAGTTATCCAATAGCCGAATAGATAAAATGTCGGACTTAAGATGAAGATAAGTGATAAATGTCCGTACATCACGAGTTCGAATCCTGCTGGGGCTTTTGTTGTTAACTTGCATGTACTTACTGAATTTTTTAGATATTCAATTTGTATCCCTAAACTGTAAATATTTCGCTTATTTGACATATGTACAGTTTATTTATCATTATATCTTTCATAATCAAATAATTCACTGTTTATTTGAATGACTTTTTCCATGTGGGTTATTCGACCTTATCTATGCTAAATTTTCTCATATTGGCAAGCGTAAATCGTCTTTTATCTTACACACTCGTTGAAAGTTTTCAATGCGTTCGTTAATGCTAAAATTCGTAGTTATCGCACAACCATTGTATATTTTCAAATATACATGCATGGTCTCGCAGATCGAGATTACAAATGAAAATTCGCTATAATACAAATACAATAATGAATTTACAGGCGTCGTTTAGATGAGTTATTGAATGGGCTTTCTTCTGCTATTACATGTACAGTATCATATTCCTACATGTACAGTACATGTACCTATTTCAACTCTACATTTAACTTCGGGTGTCCACGTTTTCTTTCGGGGGGTAGGGAGTAGGGGTACAACATACGTATGTTTAATATTCACAGGTTCACTGAATATTTAACACTGAGAAAACTTTAGATCAGCTTGTCCTGTGGTTGTAAATATATGTACATTTTCAGTAAGGGGGAACTTCTTGTTGTACTTAATATGTATACATTCAGTCAAAGGACTCTGTCTTTCTACTTGATCTGTAAACATACAGTCAGAGGACCCTGTTGTTGTACTTGACCAGTCTGTACATTTGCTGTCAGAGGACCCTGTGTTTGTACTTGAGCTGTACACATGCTATCAGAGGACCCTGTGTTTGTAATTGAGCTGTACACATGCTGTCAGAGGACCCTGTGTTTGTACTTGAGCTGTAAACATAAAGTCAGAGGACCCTGTTATTGTACTTGACCAGTCTGTACATTTGCTGTCAGAGGACCCTGTGTTTGTACTTGAGCTGTACACATGCTATCAGAGGACCCTGTGTTTGTACTTGAGCTGTACACATGCTGTCAGAGGACCCTGTGTTTGTACTTGAGCTGTAAACATACAGTCAGAGGATCCTGTTGTTGTACTTGACCAGTCTGTACATTTGCTATCAGAGGACCCTGTGTTTGTACTTGAGCTGTACACATGCTGTCAGAGGACCCTGTGTTTGTACTTGAGCTGTACACATGCTGTCAGAGGACCCTGTGTTTGTACTTGAGTTATATAAATGCAGTCAAAGGACCCTGTGCTTGTACTTGATCTGTAAACACATGCAATCAGAAGAGTACTCGATGTTTGCATATACATGCCATTTAGATGAATATTCAAATTACAATTTATAATTAAGAAGGCTTAATAGTCAGCAAATTACCAATCGCATATACATGTACCTTAAAAGTTGGATATAATTATATTAGACAGAAGCCATGATGACTTTACATTGTTTATACAGTACCGATCAGACCCAACCTAACAGAAACTAAACCCCAACTAAACCATGGGTTTACTAGAGTGGACCCAGAGTAAACCCAAGGAAACCCAGAGAGTAAACCTGGTCAGAGGTATACCTCTGAAAGCAGACGCTAAATGTGTATTCGAAATATACATAGGGCAGGAATTACAGACAGTAGGATAGTAAGATAAAAGACAGGTCTGCTTCACACTTCAGTGCGTAGTTGACCTCAAAAGCAATTTCCAAGTAAACCCAAAGTAACCCCAGAGTGGACCCAAATTTTCAAAAAGAAAACCCAGAGTAAACCCCAAAAGTTAACCCGGTGTTAGGTTGGGTCTGATCGATACTATAGAGCTCCTTCTAAAGAAGATTAATAGAGTCCAAAAATGGCCATGACCATCGAACCCTCTTAAATGTTCTCCCACAATCCAACCCCTTAAGGCTATTTTTTATTAGTTGTTTTTCAAAACCCTTTTTTTTAATTGGACTGTAGATCAAAAAACATAAACATTAAAGACACATTTTGATACAAATTTATACATATTGTAGTATTTTTTTTAAATTTTGGTCAGTCGTTCTTGAAAAACAACTAATAAAAAAGTGGCCCAATATACAATGAAAATGAACCTTGTTATTAGATTACATGCTTTTATTCTCTGTAACAAATTCATTCTTAAACAAAATTTAAATGATTTCAAATAAATATATTTCAGACATGTTCATTTTTAGAAGCTAAATTAATTATGATAATTTCTATGTACATGTAGTACTGTGGAATCATTTTTATTTGTGGGGGTCAATGTCCGTTGGTTACCAAACTGTTCCTAGTTCATGGGGAGGTAATTTCTTCAGTAGCAAGTTCTATTTTATCAATAAATACTAAATATTTGCTTGTGTATACATTCAAGGGGATGTAAATTTGTGTACAAGGGTTACTCACGAAAGCCATGAACATTGGTCCCCCACAACCACGATGATTCCACAATATAATATGTACTGACTACATACAAAAATAAACATTCACATGCAATTTTAAATTCAGCTTCGATAAAATTTCCCAAAATTAAATTAAGTTATATGTATGGACTGAAAACTTATCATTCCAATTTATCAAGCATGCAGTTATTATAAATTGCATGAAAGTGTTCAACTTCAAGTTGCATCTAGTATGGGCCATGGTGATTCTTTTCCATTTGTATTCCATTCATATCTTTGGTATTATGTCCAACTCTTTTCTTGAGATTTCCTAAAAAGAAATATTACAAACATTTAAACATGCATAGTATTTTTACATCAACTTTAAAACAATAACTAGTAACAAATACATCTATTAAAAAATAAAATTCTAGTTTTAGTCAATGTACAAATAAAAGGCCTTGTAGGGGTAAAAAAAGAAGAAGAGTATTTAACACTTGTACATGCAACTGAACTCAGGTTTTCAGTGTAATTTTGAGATTGGCTAAACATTGAGTATAATTGACACATGTTCTTACATGTAATTATATGTATATACATGTAAGATCGATGTATGTATACATACATGTAGTTGTATCCCAAACAGCAGAATTGTAGATGGTGAGATTATAAATTCAGGGATTCGGAAACTAACACAAAGTAGGAAACCTGACAGATGTTATCTTTTTAATCAATTTACTGTAGATTCCTACATGTTATTAAACACAAGGAATTGATATTCGCATAAAATGACACGAGAAGCACCCAAAGCGGATTTTAAAACCTCACTATTATTTTCTGAGAGTTTTGAACTTTAAGAAATTAGGATAGAAGTTATTTTGCACTAGCTATTAAATACACAACTGCAAGATCATGGAATTACATGTAAGCTAGTACTCCCATAAAATAAGAGGGGTTTGCATTAATAAGGAATCAACGGTATATATTTGAAAATACCACTAGATACAAGGTTTATTTTGAAATATTAACCAACTAAAAAAAATTTCCGATACAAGTTTTTACCAGTATACAAAATATCAGTTCTAGAATCAAATTAAGAACAATATAAAAGAAAGAATATAGAATGGTATTATATTGTACATTTATGTAATTGTATCATATTTGATACTTAATACTAGCTTTATGTATAATTTGATACAATATTGTATGATATCATATCATGTGACATAGTAATTCATTATATATTGTTATACTTTCATATTAAATACTGAAATCTGATTGGTTAAGACGCAGTTCATAATATTTTCTATTACCCTCAGCGTTAGCAACGGGTAACATTAAAAATTGTTACATGCGCGAAAATTATGCGCGTACGGTTCGCTGTAGAATTCACGTTATTCCTATATGCAAGCAGTAAAATTTTCTTAAAAATTAAGACATTCAGTTTAACAAAATAAATAGTGCCTGTTTGGGAGGATAACAGTTGAAATTGACACCCCTCCAAAACCATTGTCAACCTCCCAAACAGGCACTATTTATATAATACAATATCAAATTAAAATATACTGTATCATATCCGATACAATAGCGGGTTTCGAACTCTTGCCACTAAAAGCATTGTGTCTTGAAGCCCAAAGCGTTACTGTTATGCTACAGCATCCGATGATGCATCTGACGGTATTTATGTATATAAAACGTAGAAACTTACGATTGACATCAAGCAATTGAAATTATCAAAAACATCTCATTATTGACGATAATTTTATAAGTTATATAAGTTTTGATAAACTTTTGAATAAATGGATTAAACAATTTCGAAAGAAATTCAACATGAGAATCACAAAAACGCTTTTTTGAATGACGCTTGATAAAGAATGTACCAGAACAAAATTCAATGAGAATTTGTCTGCTAAACATTTCGAGTTTTCTTGGTAAGGTGAAACGTTTCTCGTTTCTTAATTATAAAGAACATAATCCTTTGTTGATTTTTTTTAATTGTACAACAACTTGTTGATTAAATAATCGATGATTTTGAAATCAATTGATTAATTTGAAAGAACAAACGCTAGCTTTTCCGGTGATTATTTTTGGGACAGGACAACACTCAAACATCACAGCTACTTGTAGCAAAGCACGTCAGTATATACAACACTCGGCATAATAATTAATAACAATAGTGTTGTGTTGTGCATGTAACTATGCCTAAATAGTACCCTAGTCAGGGTTTGATACATAGTGCACTCGCCTCCGGCTCGTGCACTATGTAACAAACCCTGTCAGACTACTATTTAGGCATAGTACATGAACAACACAACACTATTATATAAATATTATATCATATCATACAATACTATACATAACGATATCATGATACAATATCATATCATAATGTACAAACATTTGATACAATATCATATTGTATCATATTACTTTTTACAATATAATAAATAATATAATATTGTATCATATAAACAAGATAGTGTATCATATCATACAATACTATATTAAAGGAATCATGCTATATCATTTAACAGAAAACACATCCATCAAGCAGTTTGAGTGAGGTAAGAGCTTTTTTAAGCATCTTTGATAATGGAGATCAGGCTCTGAAGTTACCTCTGTGATTCATTTATATTATAGCTAAATCAACTATGCAAGCTATAACATGTATCTATAACTAAAACATGTGACCTGTTCCAAAAACTAAACTTCATCTCACATCTAAAACCTATGGCTCAGATTCAGCATTCAAACCTGTCAGGTGAATCAGCATCATAAGACACATCATCGATACAATTTTGGTGAAGTTAGGACCAGTAATAAATTACAAAGATATATTTTTCAGCATCCTTGATAATAGAGATAAGGCTGCTTCCTCTGCGATACATTTATATTAATAGTTAAATCAACTATGCAAGCTATTATCTATAAAACATGTGATCTGTTCCAAAAACTAAACCTCATCCTGCATCTGAAACCTATATATATGGCTCAGATTCAGCATTTAAGGCTGTCAGGTGCATCAGTATCATAAGACCCATCATCCATATGATTTAAGTTTGGTGAAGTTAGGAGCAGTAATAACTAAGATAAAATCATCAGAGGGCCACTGATCCAAAAACTTTAACCAGCTATTAAAAATTAATCTCCTCCAGCATCCAAAACTAAGGCTCAGATTCAGCATTCAAGCCTGTCAGATGCATCAGTATTACATGTATAAGACACACCATCCATGCAAGTTTGGTGAAGTTAGAACCAGTAGTAACTTCCCTTACCAAAATATAAGGCCTCTGGCGAACAGTTGCTGCAAACTTGCGGAGAGTTTGCTGCAAATTTGTGACAAACAGTTGCTGCAAATTTGCGGCAAGTTCAGAATTCGTATGCAAATTAGCTTCTGGCAAACTGCTTGCGGCAAAGTTGCGGCAAGTTCAGAATTCGTATGCAAATTAGCTTCTGGAAAACTGTTTGCCGCAAATTTCCCGCAAGTACAGAATTCGTATGCAAATTATCTTCTGGCAAACTGTTTGCGGCGAATTTGCAGCAAGTTCAGAATTCGTATGCAAATAAGCTTCCGGCAAACTGTTTGCGGAAAATGTGCCGCAAGCTTATAGATAAACATATATAGCAACTTTTCAATATTACAACAAGAAAAACAATTAATAAACGCTTATAAGCATTTAATAATGAGTTACTAATACATGTACTATGCTTTTCAATCAATTTACAAATAACTTCTACTGGTGATTAACAAAGATGTTTAACTTAAACAGTTGCAGAAAAATTAGCGAGAAAGGACACAAGTTTAAAATTATTAACTTTAAATTTTACACATTTTATAAATTAAAAAAAAACCCCACAAAAATGATGAACAAACCATAATGAAATTTGACAAATAGTACTCAACCGTTCGGTGATGACTGATGATTTGTTGCTGCAGATCGATAAACTTGAATGCAGTTTGATCACAACATGCATGCACAGATGAACTCGGACAAAAGTTCACAATGAGCGAAGTTCAAACCATATAGTTCACAATTAATTTAAGGTACTTCACTACACCGAGACTTATACTTTTTAAGACACTACGTCACAAGATGGCGATTTACATGTTTTGTTAAACTGTTTGTATCAATCAATTCAGATGTATACCGTCATAGCTCAGTGGTTAAAGTATCAGGCTTGTGAACCGCAGGTCATGAGTTCGAATCCACCTGGGGCTTTTGTTCATGTTTACTGAATGAAATTTTTGAAAATATCATTTTTTATCTAAAATTGCACATTTTTTCGCCTATTTGACATATATGCTTCTTATCCATCATGCTTTTATCAAAATCAAGCAATTTTCTGCTGATTTGAGAAAATATTTCAAGGTGTAGTGAGGCACCTTAAGCCCTGCACGGTCACTGGTCATATTACAATTAATCACGGCAATCTTTAAGGCATTCTTGATGTCTTTTTTATGACAGTCTCCTGTATGTGCTCTCCGATTTAATTTCACACATAAACAATATCACACAAATAGCCGAATATCACAATAATGTCCACAATGGAATGGTCAGACTTCAGCACTGTTGTTTATATGCTTTTCTACGTATTCTTATACAAATTCTGTCTTCACTCTTTTTTGGTTGCATCATTTGATCATAAAATCAGTGAGATAGTTGTTCATGCATCGTTTTCTTTAGGTCTGTGTAACCCGGTCACCAGGGCAGACACCTATTGGGAGGATAAATGGATTTCATATAAGAACAACTGTTTTCAAGTTTAAAGCAGTTTCTAAGAAAAACAAGTTAACCTATCATACACTTACTCAATCTATTAATCTATATAAAGCTACAAATTTGCACTAGGCCTACTCTAACTCTGACTATGCGAGTAGAACATGAATTCTTTTATTTAAGTAATAAAAACTGTAATCATATAAAATGTAATTATACACTATGTAATGATAATTTCCTAAATTTGGCGTTGTTAAAATAAATTTTAAATTGAAATTATTTGTTCATGGCGCATCACAACGATGTCAATAACGAGCGTTTTGCTTGATTCGACACCCGGCATTGTCATAGGGACGGCCTTAAACTATTTAACTTACTATAAAAGATCACAGTCTTTCGTTTTATATTCCAATAACTGTTTAAACTGCCATTCAACGAATATATTTTCATTACTTCACTTACTTTTTCAAAAACGTGCTCAGGATGGTGCATGCAGTGGCCTTGCCTTTGGTTTTTAGACTCGATTCATTCACTTAAATTCGTCTTCTGTTTAGCCGTGGATTTTCCAAAAGTAAACACTCCATTGACAATGTTTCTTTTACCTTGTGCACAGCCATATTGATATTCCCTTATTTCCATTCATTTTACCATCTCAGTGAAGGCATACAACATGGCAGCATCGAATGTGAAAATTGGCGGCTAGCTATTGATCGACCAATCAGCGCGCGCGTAGCTTATTATTGAAACAAAAGTAAAAGTAGAAACAAACACTGAACAGCATACGGAAAATTCTTCAATCTTCATGATTCAACAGCAAGCGGTTTAGATACTCAAATCTAAGTTAACTGAACGTAAGAAAAAAGAATATAGGATAACAAAAGAACAGACAGGTTGGTGTTCACATAATACGTGGGGTCTGGTCTGCATGAGTGGAGTGGGGGGGGGGGGGGGGGGGGGGTCAGTAATGAAACATCATGCGATTAAAGTTGATCTTATTTTCGTTATAATAGAAATTTTAATTGAGACTATCTAAGAATAAAACTTAAATCCGAAAACATTTATTAAGGTCTTCCGTTTCCAACGGAAGACCTTATAGTGATTGTAATGTTTCTTATTATTATTATTATTATTTTTTTTTGTCCGTTTTTTGTCCACAAGATTTCTCAGAGATGGCTGGATAGATTCTCTTGAAATTTTCAGGACTGATAGAAAATGATAATATCTCTAGGCGTTTTTTTCATTTTTTCAAAATTCACTTCCTGTCGTCCGTTTCCTGTCCCGCGACAAAAAGCTATGGACAATGAGATCTCAGAAACGATAAAGACTTGAACCTCCAAACTTTGAGGGATGATAGACCTATAGTTGTAGATGTGTTTAAACTATTTTGTTTTGTTCGTCGTAACTTCCGGTCGTCACCGGTAGCTCTTCAAAAATTATGCTTTTACGCATTTAATATATTTCTCGGAGAATTGAAGTATAAGTATACATGCTTACATATGTCATCTATCCGATGATTAATAAACATAAAAATTCTACTTCCGGTGAGATATCTCAAATATCTCATGAAGCCTTTTTTAAAATAAATGTTTGAACCCCGAGATCTCAGAAACTGTAAGTGATCAAGACACGAAACTTACAGGGATGATAGACATTTGATAGAAGATGTGTTTAACCGTTTTTTATTTTGTCGACCGTCACTTCCGGTCCACACAGGAAGAGTTCAAACAAATCAAGTTTTTTAAAAGTTTAACCAGATTTCTCAGAGATGGCTGGATGGATTTTCTTGAAATTTTTAGGACTGATAAAGAACGATAATATCTCCAGGTGTTCTTTTCATTTTTTCAAAATTCACTTCCTGTCGTCCGTTTCCTGTCCCGCGACAAAAAGCTATGGACAATGAGATCTCAGAAACGATAAAGACTTGAACCTCCAAACTTTGAGGGATGATAGACCTATAGTTGTAGATGTGTTTAAACTATTTTGTTTTGTTCGTCGTAACTTCCGGTCGACACCGGAAGCACTTCAAAAATTATGTTTTTACGCATTTTATTTCTTTAACACAAAATTGAAATATAAGTATAAGCGCTTTCATATGTCATCTATCCGATGATTAATAAACAAAAAAAATTACTTCCGGTGAGATATCTCAAATATCTCAGGTACTCTTTTTAAAACAACTATTATTACAGCGAGATCTCATAAACTGTAAGTGACCAAGACACAAAGCTTACATGGCTGGTAGACATTTGATAGAAGATGTGTTTAACCGCACTCATTTTGTCAACCGTCACTTCCGGTCCACACCCGAAGAGTTCAAACAATTCAAGTTGGTTAAGAGTTTAACTGTTTTTGTTTGACAATGTAAGACAAATTGATAGCCAATAAAGTCCTGTTGTGTAATGGTTAAGAAATACAACTTTCATTTTCATCAAACACTTCCGTTTGTCCGTTTCCTGTCCCGAAACAAAAAACCTTGATTCCTAGAGATCTTAAAAACGGTGACGACTTGAATAATCAAACTTTGTGGGATGATAGAAGTATGTATGTACATGTGTTTACACTATATTGTATTGTTCGGCGTAACTTCCGGTCGTCACCGGAAGCACTTCAAAAATTTGTTTTTTTTCCAAATATTATTCATTTTACATAAAAAGAAAATAACAGTATACAATCTTACATATGTCATCTATATAATGCTAAATTAACAAATAAATTTTACTTCCGGTGAGAAATCTCAAATATATCTGTGTAACTTTCATCTTTACAAATTTGATGTCCGCGAGATTTTTGTCTCTGTAAGTGATTCAGACCCGAAGCTCTCTTGATTAATAGAAATTTGATTGGGGATGTGTTTAATGGGTTTAATTCTGTCAACTTTAAGAACCGGTTCTTACCGGAAGGGTTCAAACAAATCATGTTTTTAACAAGTTTAACTGATTTTATTGGGATTTTCATCTAGCCTGATAAACAGTGATGTACGCTAAGCAAATGTACGAGAAGTACCAGCTTTTGTTTTTATTAATCACTTCCGTTTGTCTGTTTCCGGTCCCGACACAAAAACTATTGTTTCAAAGAGATCTTAAATTTGGCAGAGACGTGAGCAACTAAACTCTGAGGAAGGATTAACTTATGATTGTACAAATGGTTAACATTTTTGTTTAAATCGGCGTTGCTTCCGGTCGTCACAGAAAGTACTTCAAAAATTGATTTCTTTTTCATCCTCGTTGTTTTACATGTAAGTAACGTCTGGATATATCATTCACAATAATTATCATATCCACTTCTTTTTCTATGTCAGAGAAGCAATGTCTTACAGTTAAATTGATACATGTATATCAAAACGGAAGACCTTTTTGTTGCTTTTGCAACAAGTGTCTAGTTATAATTTATTTTTTCTCTTTACAAATACACAAAATTATAAAAGCAATTCAAAATTATAATTGATAGTCTTAAAGTTGTGCTGAATGTGTATATAAAATTGTATAAGTATTATTTCTGGTAGAGCTTTGGCAAGCTCAGGAAGAAAATAAAACAGAGAAAAAACAAGAAATGTTTGTGGTAAGATTCTGGCAAATTTTGAGGAGTTTGCCAAAAGTTTGCCACTACTGGCGAAGAAGCTGCAAACATAATTGGGTGTTTGGTAAACTTCTGGCATAATAAAAGAGGTTTACCAGAAGTTTGCTACTACTGGCAAAGATCGGCAAACAAGTTCTAAAGTTTTCTGGTAAACTAATCAGTTTGCCAAAAATTTCCGGCAAGTTTGCTGCAAATTTGCCGCAAACAATTCATTTTGGTAAGGGTTAGAAATGGCTATCAAAGGGCACCAGCACCAAAGACTTACACCTGCTCTACAAACCTTAACCTCATCCAGCATCTGAAACCTTAGTAATGGCTCAGATTCAGCATTCAAGCCTGTCTGGTGCATCAATGTAGCTCAGTGGTTAAACATTTTAAAGTACATGTATCTGCAGGCTTGTGAATTGCAGATTGTGACTTTTGTTCATATTTACTGAATTAGGTAATCAAAATTTTTAAATCATAATTTTTCATCAAGTATATTACATATTTTTTTGCCCATTTGTCAATCTTAGACTAATATCAGGGGTAGAAACTTCTTAAATATACAACTTGCAAATAATTGCGTGTACCAAAAATGAACCTGTATGAATTTGCTACGTACTTTTTAGATTAAATCTTAATAAATTAATGTAACGTTACCAATTAAGCAAGCTAGCTACCTTGATCAATTTAACTAAAATGGCATATTAAACACGTTAAAATATGTATATAAAATACGTACCTCATAAGTTGATGTCTAATCCAATATCAGTCGCATGTTGCTATATTATTGATAAATTGTTTCACACTATTGATGAATCTTGACACTGTATGATTCTTAAATCTGTATCAAATTTGCATCCTAATCAATGCATTTTTGTGTATATATAATATTCAACTTTTTGAACACACTGAATATCATCCACACTTTTAACTGGTGAAATGGCTTTTTAGTTCTTTTATTGGAATCATTTTCTTGATCCTTCAGCATGTCATTTTTTTAGTCAGTTTCCTTAATTTAAAAAATCCACATCAACAAGAAAAGGTTGGTTACAAGGATTCCATGATACTCTGTCAATTATACTTCTTCCATCATCAGGTCATGATGAAATTCACCTCCCATCACACAGCTATAGATATGGTCCTATCGTCATATCCCCAAGAAAACAAATAGACTGGTCTGCTTATGTTCCTACAAAATAAATTGAAAAGTGTTTTTTTTTAATACTCGGTATCTAAATAATAAAATTACAATTATATTACTTTAATTATATGAATGATCTCCAACAAAAACCAATATGTATAGGCAGTACTGTGAGTATGCCCTGGATCAAGTGTTTATATATTCATGTGTCATGCATCACAAGAATAAACATATGCTACTCAATAACTGTAAAATAGTTTCTTTGCTATCTGCCCATTGTGAAAAGTCATAGAAACCATTCACTGGCAGCATTTGATTTCCCTCATTTTTGATCTCAGAACACCTCTGTTGTAAACCCAGTTGCTATGTTAAATTCAAAGTCTGATGATTGACTCTAATTTGTTTACCATCAAGAAAATCTGCATTACCGACAAATAAAGTTTTCTTTGGTACAATGTATAACAAGATATCTACAGTATTTACCGACTATATTCAGACAATAGGTGTATAATATTGTCCCCCTTGACAGAAATTATTTCCCATGGCTTCACCTCAGGATATATAGTTACTGTCTCAAGAGACAATAAACTTTTTTACCTTAATTTTCATTGCAAGTAAATGCAGTCACACTTCGTTATCTCTAACTAGATGGGACTGTTTAAAAACTTTGAGATATCCGAGTATTCGAGATATCGAGGGTAATACACTTAAAAAAATAAGTGGTTGTGATTTACAAATCACTTCGACATATCCATAATTGTATTTGAGATATCAGTGTTCCAGATATCGAAGTTCAACTGTAGGTATATTTTATCTAAACGATTTATTGCTTTCTTTGGTGCTTCATTCTGGCTATGAAGGTATCTAGCGTTGCAGAAAAAAAATACATGCTAAGGCAAGTTGTGTTTTTTATCAGCAATGCTAGGCTGTGTTATAACTTTCACACAGTACCTGCAACATATTTTTTTACAATCCTATCCTGTCTTATCCTATCCTGTACAGTTTATCAATCCCATTGTATCGTTCGTATAATTATATAACCTTCTATCGTGCGTTAATCCTATCCTATCGTGTGTTAATCTTATCAGCTTTATATATTGTTCAACTCTAACAGTTTTTCCATTTATCCGATCGCGTTAAACCTTTGGTACCATTTTACATGCAAGTACTTTACTTTGAAGTTACAAGTCGTTCAGTGCGCCGTATACGATAAGTTATCAAACAATTAATATACAATATACAATCCAGCATTATATCATACAAATTTCTAAATTCTTTAGACTAAAATTAAATAAAATATTACATGTAAATCACATTTTAAGCAATGGAAATGAAAGATTAATGTAAGCAATCAAAGTTCTTAGGAACAAGGTAACATATTTACCTATAGGTTGAATATATTAAATCGTACGCAGTGTATAACTGATCAGTAAGCATTAACTTGTATGTAATACAATTCGATCGTTATTTGATGCATTCCTTTTACAAAAAGAAAGTATTTATAAACGATTTTATACTTATTTAAAACAAGAGTTTCATTTTAAGGTTCTAAGATCTTCAGCCTCAAAGTATTTTTTTCATATCATAACAATGATATTTTTCTATCAACCTTTATAAATGAAATAAAATGAATTTTTAGATGGTGTCCATGCATTTTACAAAGTTATTGCAATTTTGCCTAGTATGATGGATATAATAAAATAAAGAAAAAAGTTGAGCTAAAAAAAAAGTACTGGTGCATCAGTGGCTCTAACTCTTTACCAAACATGCATGTACATGTATATTAGTGGGAGCTAGTGCTCCGTGGATCCACTACGCCATGAAGCATTTAGTTGTGTGACTACCCTTACAGAATTGCAGCAGATACTGCAAAGGCAGTATATGCTGCAACAGTGCTGCAATTATACTTAATATCTACTGCAAAAATGAAGTATATTTGCAGTACTTATTAGCATAATGTACTGCGCACCAGTATATGCTGATAATCGACTGTAAATATACTGAAAATGGGCTGCAAAAACTTTCTGTTAGTGACACACAATTACATATGCTGCATTTGTACTGCCAATAGGCTGCATTTCTACTGCTTTATCTTTATTAAGAGATACTGGTATTAAAGGTTTACTGCATTTCTACTGCCTTATCATTATCATTCACATATGACTGCCATAGGTGTACTGCATTATCTTTATCATTTAGATACAGTCATCAAAGGTGCTGCATTTGTACTGCATTATCTTTATCATTTAAATACAGGCATCAAAGGTACTGCATTTGTACTGCATTAACTTTATCACTTAGATTCTGAAGGTATACCATATTCCGCAAATATTACAGCTCATGTACACTATGATCTGATGGCTTGTGGGAAATGCAAAATACATGTGTAAAAAAAACTGTTTGTTCCAACACTGAAAAAATATACTAATAGACATGATCGATGCTTCAATAATAATAAATCTTTATAAATCTTTAAGTTCATATTAACACGTTAGTAAAAACATGGTCAGTCAGTAGCTTATGTACAACCTTCGAGATCGAAAGATGCATTCCGTTAGAATTTGCACTCCGTCGCGAAATGTTATTTATAAGTGAACGGCATCACTGTAGCACATAATTCACCTCAAAGACGTTATCAATCTGTTTCGAGAATATTTCTATGACAACTGGTGTCGAGAATGCATTAGCTTAGAAGCGATTGAAACTACAGCAGTTGTCACTCTTATTCGAAGAGTCCGCCATTGTTTATAAGGTGTCAAGTCAATTCGTCGCCAATACAAAATGAATACGATCTTTAAGATGGAAAAAACTTAATTTAAATTTAAAGTAAAATTTAAAATGAAGATACTACTTACAAAAAATAGTGCATAGTTTAAGAAACAAAGTACGATATTATATTTATTTGAGTTCCAATTATTTGATAGTTTTCAAAGACTGCAGGTTCAAAACATGAAGGGGTTAAAATTATACGGACACGACTTGTGTAAGCTGCGTACTAAACAACTCGTACGTTCCTTCAATTCTTATGGATTTGATTCTGAATATTTATTAATGACATCGTTAGTACCTTAAATTCAGTCTAATTAAAAAGAATCAATTCATTATGATCAATTAATGTTTTATATATGTTCATATCAAACCGAATCGAAAAGTCCCAATTTATCAGAATATATTGTCACCGTGTTGTTTGATTCTATAACGTCATTTCCGCCTATGACTACGCACTTTTAAATGAAGCAGACGGATCTTCAACATGTGTTATGGAACATTAAAAAATCACAATGTTGCAGCAGGTGTAGCGAAGAAAGGTAAAATATTTATGTTGAAATCACCTTGAGTGTATATGAGATAAATGTAGTTACTTTAATGGAACAAATGAACAGTTTTTGTCAAACATTTCGAAATGGCGATTTTGAATTTTTAAGTTAGATTTATGGCAGTAAAATTCTTTTATATTGTATAAAGTTACAAAGTTATATACTATAGCTACAAAGATAGATGGATACATGTGTACAAAAAGAAAAGAAAGTAAACACAATAAGTAAAATCATTCTCTCTTTTTTTTCCTTTAGAACTAATGACTCTGCATGATCATGAGGAAGATGCACTTGATGCTGCAATATTGATTGTTTTAAGGTAAGCAAAATAAATGATTTCACATTTGTATTAGATTTAAGCTTTGTTAAAAATCTGAGTTTGCATCAAAAGAGGGTTGAGTCATTAAATCGTCTAAATAATGAGTGCTATTTTGATATGATGTTATTATTCTAACAAAAGATAATAAAAATTCCATTAGGTACATTGAATTTGAGTAATAATTGTAATTTATCCTTAGTATCAAAGGCTTAATTCAAATTGAAATTTTGATATACTTCTGCATGTAGCAAAGTATGAAATTGTATCCATAGGGACTTGCGAGTTCAACAAGTGAATGCTCCTTAGCTAAAGGGCAGAATACCCAGCTCAAAAAGCCCTGCGAGACAACTGGAGGTGAAATATGCAGAATGGATTAAAGAAAATGACATTCTAAAATGCAGTAAGTTAATAGATTAATCATTTCAAATTGTATATCAATGCAAAATTTTTCTGTAAATTGTACAAGTCAAAGTTAAGTTATAAATTATTTAAAATACAATTTTTTCAGGGTTTTTTAAGTTTGACCTGTTCATTTTAAATATTAAAATTGTGCACCTTATTTTTTTTTCATAACTTTCATTTTATAGTTATTAAAATTCTATTGGTTTTAAAGAATCTATGGAATTATAAAAGACTGTTTCTTCTGTCGTATCACTTGATATCAGTATTGTGTATGTAAATGTAAATCTAACGCTTTTTATACCTCCTTCAATGCATTTATAAAAGAGTTCCATCTGTCATTTTCATTTTTTTGTCTCTCTGTATAAATACAATTTTTAAATGGCCTGCATTCATTTTAAGAAACACCTTAGACCTAACATTTTTTAAATTAATGATGTTTTAATTTAGATATATTATTTTCATTAATTTGTTTGCAGATTTTTCAGCGCAGAACTGAGAAGTCTTGCGCTACAAAAGGGGACCTTCACCAAGCAGTGGCGGTGAAATTGACCAAAGGACCAAAAGCGGGAAAGTTAACTGTGCAGCACAGCAATGAAAGTTCATAAAGGCTTGTGTATATACTGACTATTACACATTATAAATTACTGCTTATACTATAGATAGATTTACTGTAATAACTGTAGTAACTGAAATAACCTGAAAGTTTTGTAACGTTTATACAATTATCATGAGTATTGCGAATATAGATATATTTGCAAACTATTTGTAATTAAGAGTACATGTATCTAGAGTAATTAAACCTGAATATATTACTTTAGTTGTTATGAATAGTTGTTGTATTCTACAAAGGCTGCCAACCATATTCACAGTATATCACTATATGTCAGTAGTTTTGCTGTCCTACCGGCCGGGGTACATGAAATATCTGAAGCAAGCTGCATCTCTACTGCCAACCAAAGCTTCCATATTTGGATACACAATGCTGCTGTGCAGTACTAATTTAAATATTTGAAACATGCTGCAACTCTACTGCCAACCAAAGCCCCCATATTTGGGTATAAAGTACTGCAGTGCAGTACTAATTTAAATATTTGAAACATGCTGCAACTCTACTGCCAACCAAAGCCTCCATATTTGGGTGTACAGTACTGCTGTGCAGTAGATATTTGAAACCCACTGCAACAGGTCTACTGCTTAGCAGCGCTATTTAGTACTGCAGGCCAGTAGACTGTAGAGATATTCAAGAATTCTACTGCAGGGCAGCATATACTGCCTGGCAGTATATACTGCCTGGCAGTCTTATTTGCAGTACAATTGCAGTCTTAATTAACATATTTGAAACATACTGAAAGTCTGCTGCTTCATTGTATTTTTCCATTTAAAAGCTCTGCAGTACATTTGCAGCACTACTGTAGCTCTACTGATAGTCTACTGGGATTTTATACTGATAATGTGCTGCATATGTACTGCATATATGCTGCAATTCTGTAAGGGTAATGGTTATACTAGCCCACTAGTAGAATACAGTACTAATTAACATTGTGTGTAAAAAAAAGTCAGATTTATGGTACAAATAAAAGAAATCCGGATAATTAAGAGTTATCGAACATATTGCTGAGGATCGGAGGTTGTTTTCTTAAATAAACCTGCTATTTTCCATGTGATTTGATGTCGAGATGAGATATGTTTGCGGTGATTGGCTGGGGTGTTTGGTAATGAAAACAATGTTACCAATATTGATAAATTATTGATCATTTAAGCTCATATTTTTCCTTAATAAATTTTAACTTGTTATGTTTGTATATTCTATAAATGACGCAGCTAGGATTAACAACTCAATAAATGTAAATAAAATTCTGTACAGTAATTATAAGGTATATTGTGAAGAGCATTTGAAGCAATTATGAACATCATTAATTTTATCTTTTCCTATCATGAATCAATCCAATCGTATCATGCGAGTATAATACTGTTCTACCGTGCGTTATAATCCTATTTAGAATCTATTATGCGTGAATACTATCCGTCTGTTAATCTTGTAAAAAATAACGTTGCGGGTATTGTATCCACATGACTCAGCACCAAAGAAAACATTTTATTGTTTAGAAATAGCATCCAACTGAGATCATCTGATTTGATATCGGACATGATATACTGTTTAAATCACATGAACGTCTTATATAATTACGTACCTTTTTTGTAATCATTTTATATTTATTTTAATGATTCCTTTACAATATCTGCACAAAATACAGTGTTAGATGAAAAATGAGTAACACAGAAAAATGAAAATACCAAATGCTAGTTATAACTATGGAATTTTTATAATAACAAATAGAATTTAAAGACCTTTATGACTATCAGTAGTATAAATTGGATAATTTAATCCTGAAACAAGGTTAGCTTTTTAAATAGCTAAGAAAGTCAGCCAGCGGAATTTTTATTTTTTAGGTCCAAAGAGAATACACAATCTATTAAAATACAAGATAAATAGTTTCCAGAACAATAATAATATGCGGGTTCACTTTTAGTTTGCATCTTTATTTTTATATGGCTGTACATGTAGGTGAGGAGATAAGCGTGTAGTGGTGAAAATGCAATGTATGACTGTGCACCTACTTAATGCTTAAAGTTAATTGTCACATTGCAAACATAGCTCTATGAATTTCATGGTCTCGTCGCAAACCACTACCAATATATTTACTTTCCAATCTCACTAAGAGGTCGGGAAGATATACGGTACACAGAGTCTGGACTGTGGCTGCAGACAATTCCCATTGGCAGTCTTCCGATGCGCAATTTGACCTAGAAACTGACCAGTTTCATAACTTCTTCGAATTTCTCTAACACGAACTGTCTATATAATTCCTTCCCAGAATACCAATTTACGCAAGCTCAATTGAAGTTTCATCCTAACTTAATTAGTCAGCCCGCGGGCTGACTAATAATAACAATTGGGTCATTGACTAAGATAATTTAAATATCTCTCTCTTCTCTCTCTCTCTGCTGCTACCCTCCCAAACAGGCTCTATATAATGTTCATTTATCATTTCATAGGGATCAAGTCATTTGCCATTATAAAAATCTTTAGTTACAGTTGTATCATATAAACCTTTCAGCTAGGTACAATTAGCTCGCCAATTTATTTGTTACCAATGAAACAAGATTTTATATAAAAAGGTTGAAATAAGGAATGCTATATATGTATATAAATGTATATATGTCAGAGGTGTTAAGTATGAACAACATCATTAGACAATGTTGCTTTAGAATATGTTTACTTTCTTTAATTAAACAAATGATATTGGAATTTCATTTTTTCTGCATTGGATACTCGAGTGACCAGTTGAGTGTGTTACCAGTAAATACAGCTTTAATAGCTCATAAGAAACTTTATATGTTTTGGGCTGCTCATTCATCTTTGTGGAATTTATTAGGTAATATACATTCAACATGATTCAAATATAAATTTTGTATTTTCATTCAATTACTGAATAATTATTTTTTTTAAAACAATGATAATACCAGTTATGTAAAAAATTAATATGTGATGGAAGATATCAAAGATGACGTTGTAAATTGCTAGTAAACAGAAATCCACGGACCTGGATCTGGCCAGATCACGCTCGGACGATCACTGCAATCAAACTTCATGGGTGCGATTGCTTCAAACTTGATTGACAAGCGGCATTATTTTGAAGTTTGTACAGGTAAAAAAGGGAGCGTTTGTAAAATGTTCGGCCTTTAAGTGACCAGCCGACTGAGTCTAGTGAGCAGCTGACATAATTAATCATTGACTCTTGCCAAGAAGGAAAATCTGACAGTATTTTAAAACAAGTACTGGCGTGCGACCAGTTCTCGTCGAGTACCATTTCTCGCCAGTACATTGTGACGTCATTTTTCGTCTATAATTTTATGTGTTGATAAAATGACGTCACAATGTACTGGCGAGAAATGGTACTCGGCGAGAACTGGTCACACGCCAGTATATGTATAAATTGCCTAACCCATGTTCAACAGCTGTTCAACATGTTCAAAGCATAAAAAATCATGTTTTATACACAGATATCTTCTATCAAATATGATTTAGGTCTAAAATATTAAGCCTTGAGGTTGAGATATGCTAACCTGTTAATGGATAAAGTTAAATCATGATTGGAAAATGTTTAAATTCATTCTGTTTACCGATATTTTTTAATTTCACATTTACCAAAACCTGCAATTTCATTACTCATAGATCATGCATGTGAAGAAGTTTGTCTTGCACAGTTCAACATGGAATATATTATATTAACTGTTATTCCCTAGTAAAAAATGCAGGAACTTGAACAGCTGATTAACATATATCATAGTATCAATTATTATGCCTTCTGTCAGTTTGTCACTATATATTCAATACTTTTTTACTTTCGCATAGTATCAAAGGATTTATATAGCGTAAGCATACTATGCCGAAATAGAGCACGGCAAATATTTTCAACGAAAACCTTTCAAGCGCCGACAGCGGGGTTCGAACTCACGACACTAAAATCATTACAGCTTGAATCCCAACGCGTTACCGCTACGCTAAATTAGACGTTATTATAACCAACTGGTATTTATAAATATAAAACGAAGATATATACGACTTACATCAAGCAATTTAAGTAATTCAATTTTCCAAAAACACTTCATTACTGACGGTAATTTTAAAGTTAAAGTTTTCTATAAACTTTTGAACAAATTGATTGAACATTTTTCAAAGAAATTCTACAGGAGAATCACAAAAACGCTTTTTTAAATGACGCTTGATAAAGAATGTTCAAGAAAAAAAATTCAATGAGATTTCGTCTGCTAAACATTTCGAGTTTTCTCGGTAAGGCCAAACGTCTCTCATTTCTTGAAAAGAACATAAACCTTTGTTGACTTTTTATTGTACAACAACTTTTTGATTAAATAAACAATCAAATCAATTGATTAATTTGAAGAAGGAAAAAAAACGCTCGCTTTTCCGGTGATTATTTTTAGGGACTTGTCAACACTTGAACGTCACAGCTACTGAAAGCAAAGCACGTCATTATATTCAACAGTCGGCATAATAATAACAATAGTGTTGTGTTGTGCATGTACTATGCCTAAATAGTAGTCAGGGTTTGATACATAGTGCACTCGCCTCCGGCTCGTGCACTATGTTTCAAACCCTGACTACTATTTAGGCATAGTACATGCACAACACAACACTATAATAGCGAGCGAAGCGAGCTCTAAGAACCAGAGTGCGCGGGAAAAAGAACGAGCTAAACCTACAGTTCATCAAACAAATTTTTTTGTCTACGTCCCATAATGCTCTCTAATGTTTTCACCCGTGGTGCTATGCCAAAAATGGCCGACTTTTAACTCATAATTTACAGTGACTTAAAGTTTGAAGACACGTTTTGAGTACCGCATATGCTATGGCGAGACTCAAAAGATTTGTTACATGCTTCTATACCTCCGTATTGAGTCGAGAAACGTAAACAAAGACGAACAAAGTCATGGATGATGTCGCAGTGCACCCGTGCTATATTTCCCGCGAAATTTAGAGGTGGATCAAACATCTGTAATGCGTGTACTAGTTATTCCAGAATAGACTGCGATACCTGCCTCATTGACGGATGATTTGATTTTAATTTTTTTTAATATAGAGATTTTATGTATATATATATTAGCAAGAGCCATACTTTACTGTCATAACGATCCATTTTTAAGTTTATTGTGCATGCATGAGTTGGGCGGAAATAAACAATAGGACATTTTGAAATAAATAAAAAGGAATAAAATGAAAAAATAAACAGTTAAAAAAAATCATGTATATATTGCATATAGTCAGACCATTATATTTAAAAGTGGGAAATTACACCTACAAACAGGTACCGGGCTCTCTCTCTCTCTCTCTCTCTCTCTCTCTCTCTCTGGGAAGGGGGTTGCGCTGTATGTATCATAACCATTGAAATTAGTATATTTGGCATACTTATTGTAGAGCAATACTCTTTCAAAAATTCGTTGACGTTCGTTGATACCTAAATAAACTATAAGTTGACAATGATGCAAGGTATGTGTAATTCTTGCTGCGCTCGCCATAACGGTAGCACCGTAAAACATATTATAAGTATGTGTAACAGCTGAATATTGTAATCTGACCGAGTCTGACCTACTTACGTTGCGAATGTAAACATGGCACCCGTCCTCCATCCCTAAATAATACACGAAAGTTCTTCATGATTTTCACTTTTAAAATAACCAGAATCCACAGTAACTTGTGATGCTATGGTCAACTGACAGTTTTCTCTCCCGCTGGACAGTGGCGGCGTTTCTGACGAAAAAAAAAATAATTCGTACTAGGGATGTTTCCGATATGTAAACAAACATGGGGATTGATATAATAATCAACTCGCCATTAATTCACAATATAAATCTTGACATTTAAATAGATGTAAATCTTTTACTTAATAGCATTATGTTAAAACGAATGTTTGTTAAAAGATTCGCGAAAATTCGGGCTTACAAACTATCGAGCCATGCACGGACCCCGCATTTTTCCACAATCAGGGGTGTAAGAGAATTTTTTTGTGCAGTGGGAGTAAAAGAGTAAAATTCAATTAAAATGCAGAAATTTCCAGAGGTAGAGGGGGGACCCCTGATTCACTGTAGATCCGCGACGCACATGAATGATAGCCACAGTTAACAACTACAATAGGCTAAATTTTAAATAAATAAATGAATATAAATATATCTACATGTATTAAAAAATATTGTGAAATTAGTTTGTGAAATTAGTAAATTAAACGGTTCCGTTTTCTAAACATTCCCATGATGCATTTTGGTTTGTGTTTTCATTTGCCCAAAAAGAAATTAATTTTTTTACTTTGAATATTTCTATTACTTTGAAAGGAGACCGACTCTGCTGGTGTAAATAGGAGAAAGTGCATAACTTTCTAAGATAATTGGTTTGTATGGAAAATTATTTGATACTGTAAAAACCAAAAACTTGGACAAAGTAGCTTTAAGGATTCTATATGACCAATATTTCTTTGAGATGCGTTAGAATTCATGATACTAACTAAAGTTTAAAAAAGCACATGTTTTTCACTATAATTGATAAATTCTATAGTTTCTGAAAACAAATAAATATCAATGCCTTTATATTAATTATTAATGATATTAAAATAAATGAACATGTTTGTATATTCTTTTCTGGTACAATATCAGTCACAGTATGATAGTGTTTTATTATTTATTTATTCAGGGGGGAGGGGCAGGAGGGTAGATGTCAGAACTTTTGTTAAATAATCCAGTTAATATTCTGTTTCTAACTCTGTTTTATCTTTGCTGTTTCGTTTTTAACACAAATTAACAGTTATCAGGGTTTGATACATTAGAATTTGTTTAAAAAATAATTACATTTTGAACTCGGCGTTTAATATGTAACCAAAATCATGGCTTGATATATGTTTATATAACTAGGATTTGTGAGCTCTCTATCACTTTATAATCCGACGAATGAATCAATTTTTTGCTGGCTATGAAAACTCCTCAAAGAAGTATTCTAAACATCAAAATAGGAAAATATTTGGCTAATGTAATGACCATGCCCTTCAAACAGCACATTTTCTCTCGTTTGTAACTGAAATTATGGAATTAGTGTTTTGTAATTAAAAAAATAAAGAAATACTTTGTATGGTATATACTAATCTAATCGAATAAAGAATTTGAACTGGATAGAAAGATTTTAAACGATAGACTAAGCACAATGAAACTATAGATCAATATAATCATAGAGAGTATGTAGGTTTCAAAACATTTCATTTGGATTTGTTTACGTTCGCGGGGGTGTTAAGGAAGCATATGGGCAATTTAGAGTCTTATTTTGACTGTTATATTCAAAATCGTGAAATTTAATAATTATTTTGAATAAGATCAAACACTTAGTATTATCCTTTAAAATAGATGTCAGTGCAATAAAATCGGGTTGTACATAACTGCCAAATTGGTGCATTATCACGTGACAACTATAAATAGCTTACGTATATTCCTTAACCTAAAATGAGATAGAACAACACTACCCTGCGGTTTCAAAAATAAAATAAACATAACAAGTGAAAGCAAAACATCTTAGTTTAATCAAAACCCCTGCTAGAATTCTTTGTTCTTCCTTATTAAAAAGTTATTTATCCGGTTCTCGAAAAACCTTCCCAACTTTTTTATAGTTTGCACGGAAAACGGCAAATTGCATCAAAACAACACACAACATGGGATTCTAGCAGCTATTTTCAATTTAAGCATTGATCAAACTAACGATACGTATAAAATTTCAAGTTCAATATATACGGGGTAGTGTTGTTCTAGTCGGATTTTTATATCGTAAACAACGACAGAGGAAAGCCTGGCCGAGAAATAAAAGCAAATGTACATACCTTTTAGCGAATGATTGATAAAACTAACATCTCCCCAAGTATTCTTATGTTCAATTCTCAATAAATCACACCACAATACTTTATTAGAGTTCTTAGATTAGTTATATTTTGAATATGTTTACAATGTTTTCCGATCAAATTCACACGACATTCAACTTTTAGTCATGACGTAATCAATGTGTAAATCTACGTAATACAAACTAATTTCTGGAAAAAAATTGTCTTCAGTATTTTTTATTTGTTTTTTATCTCCGTTTCGTTGCTTAGATATTTGAATCTGTACATAATAACTAAGATTTGTGATTTCACGGAATTACATGTAACTCAGATTCCATATGCTTCCTTAACACCCCCGCGTTTGAATTACAACTAAACATGTATAAGAATATTCTAACTATTGTTAATTATCACTTTCGCTTCTTAAACCATTGATAAAACAATCTATATTATATAAAAATATTGTAAATACTTACTACGACCTCTAGAGATCTTGATTGATCATCACTTCCGCCGCCGAGATGCGCGCGCATCGAAAACAACAAGTGTGTGTTATGGCGTCCGATAAAACTGTGTGACCGGGAAACGCACATTCACATTTTACCGACCTTCTGAGGACTTTCACCAAATTTCACCACACGATGTATTTCGTCATTTTGAGTTGATTGGGACAGAATCTTTCCGAGGACCCGAAAAAAGTCCTCGGGAGAAATTTACGTCCTCGGAGTAAAGGTGTTTTTATACACTCGCGTCCTCGGAGCATCGGTAAAACCAACACACACACACACACACACACACACACACACACACACACACACACACAAATAAACAACCCCCCCCCCCCCCCCCCCCCCAAACAAGAGGCCAATACGCCTTAACGTCACCTGAGTACCATATCCCATATACAAACTTGTCGAGGAGTCGCATATATGAATTTAATTAAGTTTCATTCTAGAGTTAAATATATATATATATATATATATATATATATATATATATATATATATATATATATATAATACAGTAAAACTCGGTTATAGCGAAGTCCTAGGGACCAATGGATTTACTTCGTTATATCCGTAATTCGTTATATCCGTATTACGAATTCGTTATAATAACTATAGCGAATTCACTATATACATGCTTTCTTCCACCAGACTATAACTTTTTCTAATTGAGGCTAAAAATAAAAATACATTACTTTGATACCTTTAATAATCGGATTGTGAATTGAAAAATTTATATTAAAATAAATTCATTCAAATAATTATGTTAAATGGTAGTGCGAACTTTTTAATCTGTAAAGAAATTCGTTATAAAAGTTTTAAATTTCGTTAATGTTCACCTCTACGGGAATCAAAATCAGTTCGCTATATCCGTAAATTTATTATATCCGAATTCGTTATAACCGGAAAATTTTGCAAATATTTCATAAGATTTTTACCTGGGACTTAAAAAAATTTGCTATATCCGAGAATTCGCTATATCCGTGTTCATACTGAACGAGTTTTACTGTATTGTAATGACGACCGCCTCCCTACCTGGAATCTTTCAAAAATGACTATGAAACCTATGATTTTAGCGAAAAACTTCAAGATCATAATAGAGTGCATGGCCCGATATTGAAAAGGTGCAAGACACTGATAGAAAATAATTTTCCCATATTTGTTAATTTTAAAAATATGTTTTATGTGTATGTGTTTTCATAGAAAAACTAAAACAAGGCGACTAGTTGACATGTTTTATTTAAAACAACCTCCCTGCACCCATCCCCAGGGGCAGACAGAAATCCTTCTTTTGAGGGCATTTAAACAACAAAGAAACAAAAAAGCATTAAGAAATGACTTAGTCTTACTCACTTCTCCTGTTCAATTATTTAGATTTCACCATCTGGCATTTTTACCAAAATCATTTTACATGTACTGCTTATCGGTGATTTTGGTTAGCCGATTGCTATTCCTAGTGAAGATAATTTTTTTTTCTTACAGATGTGCGAGAGTTGAGAAGGAGATTTTTAAACATTATATACATTACGCCGTTCCTTTCCTCTCCGTACGGTCTGAGCCCCTGACCCAGGGGCAATGAATTCCACAATTCAGGTAGAGGAGTTCGTGGAATACATACGAGGGTTGTTAGAAAAGTTCGCGGACAAAGTGATTTACGGCAAAATTACTGTGTACTTTCTAGGATGGCGTATGTTTTATTAAATGACTACCAATTGAAAATAAATATGCAAAAATCATATGATTATAGTATTTAAGAACATTTTGGTCTCCATCGTAGGTGGAGATTAAATGAAGGCCGGGTGCTCCAAGATGTCCACTGACGTCAACGTTCTTGATTTTTTTTCAGGCGTTGTTTGTCATAAATCGGCGATAAAACGGTCAAATGCTCTTCAATTTAATTAAAACTTTCACTTCACTTTCACAAAATGACCTTCATAAGTTATTGTGATGTTATATGAAATATCATTTATTTTGATGCACTTAAGCGGTACATTTTCTTGATAAGGAAAAATGCGTACAAAATATAAAAAATGAACAAAACTGACATGCTCCATGAAACATATCTTATCAAAATAATTAAGGTGTATATTTGTATGGTGCATTCAAAACAATCAAACCTTCGCATATTTCTTAGCAAATACGTCAGGATTAAATCTGGAAAGTTTCGCTGGTATCATGTGAATTGTCCACTCACAATCGAACTTGTCCGTGAACTTTTCTAACAACCCTCGTAACCATGCATTCAGTGTTTGTCCCACATGTGTGGCAGTAAAGAAGAAGATTTTCTAAGATTTACTACATGTTCACCATATGGCTATATTGGCCCTATCCTAAGGCCTAAACCCCTGTCCCAGTCCTGAATTTAACAATTTAGGTAGAATACTCCAATGGCATCATAACTATGCATTTAGGTTTTTTTTCTTCAAATATTTATGGGAGTAGAGAAGAAAATTTTATAAGATTTAATACAATTTAACTACATGGCCCTATTGACCCTACTCTATAGCCTAAATGTTTGACCCAGGGGCCATGGTTTACACAATTCTTCATGAACATCTTAACCATGTATCCAGTTTATCCTCACATGTGTTGGAGTAAAGAAGACGATGATAGAATATTGGCTTTGCAGTTTTCAAAAAGAAGTTAAAAATGTAAAATTGTGAACGCATGACGACGGACGAAGACCAATTGCAATAGGTCACATGAATGACTCAGGTGACCTAAACATTACAATTTCATCTTCTAGAATCGGAAAATACAATGAAGAAACTACAGAACGAGCACTTACGCCGGAAAAACCTAGACGACCTACATGCATTCTACTCCATGAACTCGACGCTCATATGTAGGGTTACATAAGAGATCTGCCTGATTTTTTTTTTTTTTTTGGGGGGGGGGGGGTATAAATTCTAATATCGATCAATGCGTTGGCACTGGAGTTCTACTACATAAGGACATATTTCTTCTAGAAGAATGTGGTTGTCGAGTTAATCTGACAAATAAATGGGCACGTTGAATGACTTTCACGAAAAGACAGGCTACCATGAGCATCAAACACAAAGTAGAATATTTGGATAACGCGAAGCAAAAATTTTTCGATACGATTAAACAAATGAAGGATTTCAAAATTCCCGACAATCGGGATCAAACGGGATTTAACATGGTTTTTCATTGTTTCTGGACAATACAACATAAGGGCGATAAACAGGTTAACGTTGCAGGGTTAGGGATCAAACGACAAATAACTGCTCTGTTTTGTCTGACACTCACGCTCACTGTTGTAACCTCTCAGCTAACTTACCATGGTTCGACGACCATGTTGCACACTAATATACGATTTTCGACAGAATGGGCAATTACACACTCAACTAATCACTGAAGTACAGAAAAAGAAAATTATTTAATACATTAAGAGGGTTCTAATTCTCTATGTCGAATCAGTGCGCGAGAACTTACCCGTGTCACAAATAATCCAACCAGCTCTTGCGATTTATGATGTATTCGCTGCCCACAGACGCGAATCAGCACTAACAGAAGCGAATATTCGGTATGTGTTCGTTGGGTCATGAAAGCATATAATGTCATTAGTAAACACATCGAATTCCTCATTATCTCATTTATAAGCGTCGGAATAAATAAAATTTGATTGTGGATTTCTGGTTGTGTGTGCTTCTGAAACGTTTCTATAAATATGATTAAATAACTTCCTCTTTTGTTGAAAACACATCAACTGCATGAGGTGACAAGTAGATCATTACGTGATAATAACGCTAAGCTAGAATAGGGTGGAATGTTGAAACATTATTACTTATTCGGTTTGTTACTAACTCAATACAGAAATATATCGGGTTGATCAATCTCATAGGTGGCGAGGCGAAGCTATGTTCTCATGTGTTTTGATCGCTTTATAAAGTGGTTTTGATCTCTGAAATAAAAAGAACTGAAATTAACCGTGAACACTAACCGAAAATTTGATTATAAATATTGCATATGATCTTATTTTCGATAAAAAGGGTATTCCATCAAGGTAAACATGTCAAAGATTAAGTATATGAAAACAAAAGTGTAAATTTGGATATTTATTTTTTTTAATCTACCATATAAAGCTAGTGTTGGTGAACGATGTGACGCATGGGCCTCTTGTTTTGTTTTTGTTTTTCACTGACCCCTTTCTTGATCCGATTGGTGAGTATTTGTTGGCTATAATTGAAAGTAAATTGCAATTTAAAGAGATATTCACAATTACGAGTTATTTTTCATGATATTAAGATACCATGCTTCCCCTGTTTCAATATGTATTGGATATGATATTAACTAAGATTGAAACATCGGTATACTTTGATTATTTTACACCTGATCAAAATCTTCCATGACAAAACCATCCTCATTCACATTTTTGTTTATTTCACTCAAAATCTAAATTTAAAAAAAATACTCATTTCAAATCACTAGAGAGATAAAAAGTCTACCCACTTTATACATATCTGCAATGAAAATTCTGTTCGCAAAACTTATCGAAAGGAAAGAAAGTTTATGTAAACTATCCATGCAATCACTGAGGATATCCGAAAGCAAACGATAAACCTAGAGGAATCTTTTCGCGGATTGATAGCACTCTCTAGATCGAACATCTCAGATTAAATAACTAAATTACGTCACTCAAATGTAAAATTCCGTTGCTTTCGATAAGTTTGGCGAGGACCTAGTACAATTCGACACGATGCGTTTAATCTGAGGTACGCAGATGTAGCTAGATTTTGGGGATTATTAGTTTGATAATTTCCCAACCTATACCTCGTCAGAAATTGTTGGATAAATTGGACAACTTGTTTAAAGGATGGCGAGTGCTGTCCCTTTACTTTTTTAATATACATTGACTACACTTTCTAAATATGATTGAAATAGGTGTTCCATTGAATGTTTTTAATGCAATACACAGAAATTCTTTTTGAGATTACTAGTTTGTTTTAATCTTCTTTGTCTTCGGGAACAAATAATACAGAACTCCACTATCCAACAACCGATCTGTTGTGATGTCAAACACTTCATTAATATAATTCATTATTATGTTATAAGTATAAATATATTATACCCCCGCTCCGAAGGAGTCGGGGTATACTGTTTTACCCTTGTCCGTCTCTCCGTCCGTAACAAAAATTTCTGTCGTATTTATCTCGGCAACTATTTATCGCAGATGCTTGAAATCTTAACCCAATATTTGTATAGGCATGCCATATCGTGGAATATTTTTGTACTAATCAGACGTCAACTTCCTGTTAAATGACGACTTTGTTTATTTTTAGCCAAAATTTTCAAACAACTTTTTGTCAAAGAATTTTCAGCAACTGTTTATCGCAGATGCTTGAATGTTTACACACTATTTGTAAAGGTATGCTATATCGTGGGATGTATTTTTGTACCAATCGGACGTAAACTTCCTGTTTAATGAGTACTTTGTTTATTTTTAGCCAAAATTTTCAAACAAATTTCCTTCAAAGATTTCTCGGCAACTATTTATCGCGGATGCTTGAAATTTAAACACACTATTTGTTTTGGCATGCCATATTGTGGGATATATTTTTGTATCAATCGGACGTCAACTTTCTGGTAAATAATGACTTTGTTTATTTTAGCCAAATTTTCAAACAAATTTTCGTCAAAGATTTCTCAGCAGCTATTTATTGCAGATGCTTGACATTTTTACAACGGTTTTTGAAAGCATGCCATATCGTGGGATATATTTTTGTACCAATCGGACGTCAACTTCCTGTTAAATGAGTACTTTGTTTACTTTAACCAAACTTTTCAAACAAATTTTCCTCAAAGATTTCTCAGCAGCCATTTATCGCAGATGCTTGAAATTTTTACACACTATTTGTTTAGGCATGCCATATTGTGGGATATATTTCTGTAACAATCGGATGCCAGCTTTCTGTTAAATTACGACTTTGCTTTTTTTATATTCACTTTAGAGCGGGGGTATCACTAGTGAACATTGGCTCACAGATATCTTGATGTTCTTTTTAATTTTGAGGTAAAAGATCAGGGCTATGGGTGATACAATGCACAATTCAAAGTTAAAGGTACTATATCCAGGCTTATTACTATAATATTTTTCATACAATGTAACACTTTTGCAATTAGAGGTTTCCACTGTAGTCATTCTCCGTATACGTTTCATTTACAATTAGTGCTTGCATTGTGTCTTGTTTTATTAGGAATTATAAGGTTTAATTCAACGTTTTATAACTATATATTGTTTTGGTACGACAACATTTAAATTGCCAACAAAGATACAACAAAAAGTTTGGTTTTTGAAAAACAAAAAACAAAACAAAACAACAAAACATTGACTTTTCCGTCAATATGAATCCGCCCCCTCACCCACCCCCATAAACAGGCAGATTAATTGTTGTTAGCTTGTTTTAGTTCCTTGGGGTATCGTGTTTTGTGACAAAATTAACAAAAAATGAATTTTTCTGAGAGTAGATTGATTTTCTAAAAATCACTATAACATCACAACACTACTTGCCTGCGTCCGAACAAAAATATTTAAGGTAATAAGTAACATGCAATATATTGTTTTCAACACAAACGACTGTATTCAGAGTTTCTTTTTAGATTTTGTATTCGTGTCATGTATTTTTGCCCTTCTACATTCGCAAAAGGTTTTGCCCCATCTATAATTCGCCCAGAAAAGATATATATTACATATACTCCTTTTAATGAACAAAATAAAACTGTTTTGAATCCACTTTATCTCAAATTTGCTTGCCGACAGCAAAAGAACTAGAGGCGATTATAAAAAGGAGACGAATGATTCCTTGAAATGGCATCATTAGCTCACCTGAACCGAAGGTTCAAGTGAGCTTTTCTGATCACCCGTTGTCCGTCGTCCGTCCGTCTGTCCGTCCGTCCGTCTGTCTGTCTGTCCGTCCGTCTGTAAACTTTTCACATTTTCAACTTCTTCTCAAAAACCACTAAGCCAAATTTAACCAAATTTGGTACAAAGCATCCTTATGGAAAGGGGGTTATAAATTGTAAAAATAAAGGGCACAGCCCTTTTCAAAAGGGAGATAATTGCGAATCAGTAAGTATAGGGTGCATGTCTTTAAAAATCTTCTTCTCAAGAACCACTGCACCAGAAATGCCAATATTTACACAACAGCTTGTTTATATAGTGAAGATTCTAAATTGTAAAAATCGTGACCCTCGGACCAAAACTGGGGCCCCAGGCGGGGTTCAAAGTTTAACATAGAAATACATAGGAAAATGTTTTAAAAATCTTCTTCTCAAGAACCACTGCACCAGAAATGCCAATATTTACACAAAAACTTGTATAGATAGTGAAGATTCTAAATTGTAAAAATCGTGACCCTCGGACCAAACCTGGGGCCCCAGGCGGGGTTCAAAGTTTAACATAGAAATACATAGGAAAATTTTTTAAAAATCTTCTTCTCAAGAACCACTGCACCAGAAATGCCAATATTTACACATAAGCTTGTATACTTAGTGAAGATTCTAAATTGTAAAAATCGTGACCCTCGGACCAAAACTGGGGCCCCAGGCGGGGGTCAAATTTAACATAGATATACCTTAGGAAAATGTTTAAAAAATCTTCTTCTCAAGAACCACTGCACCAGAAATGCCAATATTTACACAAAAGCTTGTATATATAGTGAAGATTCTTAATTGTAACAATCGTGACCCTCGGACCAAAACTGGGGCCTCAGGCGGGGTTCAAAGTTTAAAATAGATATACCTTAGGAAAATGTTTTAAAAATCTTCTTCTCAAGAACCACTGCACCAGAAATGCCAATATTTACACAAAAGCTTGTATATATAGTGAAGATTCTAAATTGTAAAAATCGTGACCCTCGGACCAAAACTGGGGCCCCAGGCGGGGTTCAAAGTTTAACATAGAAATACATAGGAAAATTTTTTTTAAAATCTTCTTCTCAAGAACCACTGCACCAGAAATGCCAATATTTACACATAAGCTTGTATACTTAGTGAAGATTCTAAATTGTAAAAATCGTGACCCTCGGACCAAAACTGGGGCCCCAGGCGGGGGTCAAATTTAACATAGATATACCTTAGGAAAATGTTTAAAAAGTCTTCTTCTCAAGAACCACTGCACCAGAAATGCCAATATTTACACAAAAGCTTGTTTATATAGTGAAGATTCTAAATTGTAAAAATCGTGACCCTCGGACCAAAACTGGGGCGTCAGGCGGGGTTCAAAGTTTAACATAGATATACCTTAGGAAAATGTTTAAAAAATCTTCTTCTCAAGAACCACTGCACCAGAAATGCCAATATTTACACAAAAGCTTGTATGTATAATGAAGATTCTAAATTGTAGAAATCGTGACCCTCAAATCAAAACTGCAGCCCCAGGCGGGGTTCAAAGTTTAACATAGAACTACATATGAAAAATGTTTAAAAATTTTCTTCTCAAAAACCACTTCACCAAAAATGCCAATACATACACAAACGGTTGTATATATAGTGAAGATTGTAAAAATCGTGACCCCTGAACAAAAAGTGGGGCCCTAGTAGGGGTTTAGATTTTAACATATATAGGAACATGTTTTAAAATCTTCTTCTCAAGAACTATAGTGCAACTGTTTGGGATATTACTATGCATACATGTACATCCTTAAATAATGTAGATTCAAAAAATTGTAACTCCCGGACAATTGATGGGCACCAAGAGGGGTTCAAAATTTAAACATTTTAAAAAACATAAAGGAAAAGTTTAAAAATTTTCTTCTCAAGAACTACAATGTTTTAGTTTGTGGAATTTCTATGCCTTCGCTCATGTAGATTCCTAATTGGTAAAATCGTGACCCCCGGACCAATACTGGGGCCCCAAGATGGGGTCAAAGTTTATTATAGAAATATAAAGGTAACGTTTAAATATCTTCTTCTCGAGAACTACAATGCCTCAATTTGTGAGATTACTATCATGCATACAACCTTGGATAATGAAGGTTCGACAGTCTTAAAATAGTGACCCCTGGACTAATACTAGGGACCCAAGATGGGTTTAAAGTTAAATGTAGAAGTACCGGTATATATGGAAAATGTTTAAAAATCTTCTTTTCGAGAACTACAATGCATCAGTTTGTCAGATAACTACGTAAGCGCCCTCAAATAGTGTAGATTCGAAATTATAAAAGCTGTGACCTCAATCTAATACTGGGGCCCAAAGAGGTGTTCAAAGTTTAGCATAGAAATATAGAGGGAAAATGTTGAAAAATCTTTTTCTAGGGAACTATAATGCTTCAGCTTGTGAGATAACTATGCAAGCATCCTTAAATAATGTAGATTCCAAATAATTAAAACGTTAGCCCTGAACTAATACTGTGGCCCCAAGAGGGGTTCAAAGTTTAAAATAGAAAGATATATTGAAAATGTTTTTAAAAAGTTTTTCTCGAGAACTATAATGCTACAGTTTGTGAGATTATTATGCAAGGATCCTCAAATTGTGTAAACTCTAATGTAGTGGAACCAAGAGTTATCTTTCTTGATGTTCTGTACAGTCTGAGAGTTATTTCTCTTGAAGTGGAACTCTGCTACGTTCAGTTTTTCAGGTTGTGTACGTGCGGTCCTACCGCAGTGCTACACATTTTCATTCCTATGTTACTGTTTATGTTGTTCAAGCCAACCATAAACCTCGGACCATAACTGGGTCCCCAGAAAGGGGTTCAATGTTTAAAATAGAAAAAGCATATGCTACGAAATGTAATGTTACAAAGAACTGCTGTTCAGGTGAGCGATGTGGCCCATGGGCCTCTTGTTTTTATAATACTGACAATTTATTTTGTGTGGCTGTTTTTAAAACCATACTGTAAGTTATATCATTTCTTTACTGAATGCTATATCAATTGTATCACTAAAACCAAATGGCTTTGAATAGAATTAAAGGTTTTTAACTAATCAAATCAAGTTATCTGTGTTGAAAACAACATGCCAAAGTTGCAATCATTTATCTCTTCCATTTGAAAGTTATACAGCAATTATTACTTCTGCATTCGTATTATATAAAATATATAAGTATTCTATTTTTATATGTTTGTACAATTTTTTTTAACAAATTTTTCAAATGAATAATAACCAATGGGCAAGATGTAGTCAGTCGTATTTTTTTCTGAAGCAAATAATTATTGTAATTGGTTTAGAAAGCAGTCAGCTTGCAGCATACGTTCTGCGCAAACTTAAACAAACTTCAACAAGGTTAAAAAAAATACCTTTCTTTTGGTGACAAAAAATAATTTACAGAGGAATATTATCTGTAATCACAGTACTTGGCAAGTACTGCCAATGCAAACTAAACAAATTTATATAAAAAAAAATGACTCGTTGATTTTATCAGTTATTTGTCTAGACGTATCCATGATGGTATCATGTATTTGATAACATTCATCTTATTACCTGCTCCTATTCCTGTATAATTAGTGATTGAATCATTGCTTACTATTTTAAATATGCATATGTATACCCAACTCAAATTCAACATAAATACAAAATGATGGCACCATAACAAAAACGGCAATTACCCGATATAAACGTTAAAATGCCCAATACAGTATTGCAAGTTGAAATTGGTTAAAAATGATAGATAGATAGATAGATAGATAGATAGATAGATAGATAGATAGATAGATAGATAGATAGATAGATAGATAGATAGATAGATAGATAGATAGATAGATAGATAGATAGATAGATAGATAGATAGATAGATAGATAGATAGATAGATAGATAGATAGATAGATAGATAGATAGATAGATAGATAGATAGATAGATAGATAGATAGACAGTGTGACCTAAAATATGGACAGCAACGGAACTCAATTCCTGCTTCAAATCGAGATCTAGTAGATGGCATGACCTTAAGTGTTTTAAGAATATATAAACATATCATTAATTTCCGAAATCAAACATATACATGTAAATACATGTACAAATAAAGAACAAGGTACACTTAGGGTCATATTTGGCCTATTTTCAGAGGTTAACAAATTTTGGTCCAAATACTCTCTAGGACATGGGCTTTCTATATATAGTAATATTATCTTTGTTTCACTTATAGTTTTTGAGATACCCGGAAAGAAAGATGACATGCAAAATTATGACGTTATTTAACGTTAATGCCCTTAGTGGCAATAAAATTCGCTTTCTTCTCAAATACTCAACGAAATAAATTAAATTAAAAACTTTTTAATAAATTGATACCTGGGTGCACATTACACAATTGTGGAGTTTTTACTACAATATAAAACTGCACATGGTTTCATTTGGCTACCTAAGGAGTTAACTATTCACAGTCCAAAGTATGGGGGGGGGGGGGGGGTAAAAAAAAGGACCATAATCAAGAGTTGTCGAATGATTCCTTTGACTTTTAAAAACTTGAAATAAATGTTTTTTAATATTTATATGATTCAATGATTACATAACATTTGCTTGCAAATAATTCAATTTCCTTAGTTGTTAATGTCTGCTGAAGTCCTCATCAAATCCATGGCGCATTTTACAAGATAGTACATGTAACTTAAGACAGATCAATGTACTTTTAATGATGAGTTGGCTTATATTTGCATTGATAATAGTATCCCATGAACAGTTCTGTATTTGTATCAAAGACCTTATATATATATATATTTATTGTTAAATTAAAAAGAGAAACACTTATATGTATAACACATCATATTTGACCTTTATGCACTTAAATACAAAATGTCCTATTACTTAACATTTAATGTCAATAATAATATTCAATGAAAGCTGGTGTGAAGTATTGGTTTAAATTATTACATGCAATGATATTAACCACAATAAAACAAAACTAAAATAAATTGATAGTGGTCTGGACTCCATGGAGGTTTAATCAAAATATTTTTTTCAAAGTATAACACATTGTTCATTTTTACAGTTTGATCTCAAATACAGTGGTACGATGCCCCAAAATAAGTAATATTGATATGAATTGCTTTGAAAATGTTTAATTTTAAATATTTTCAATTTTATAGTAAAGATATGCTATGTATTCATGAGAGTAGTATACTTTACAAGTTAAAAGATAGACAAGCATATAAATATTGTGGTAAAAGAAAATGAGGTTATCCCTATACATGTATTTCATTTCAATGAGACACAATTATGAACAAAATGTATACAGCGTTTGAACAATATTTGTTGTATACATACAATATCAATTATTGAAAAGCACATCCATTATACTTTATACAGTTATAAATCAAAGAGCATGTCATAACTAAATAAGCCTCTAGACAAAGTGATTCTGACATTCTTATTTTACACATATATGGTTTTATATAATAGTTGTCAATATTCATACAATAAATCATTTGATATTGCAAATTTGTCATAAATTGATTTGCTTATAATCTTAAATTGCAATCAAAATAATTATAGAAATAAATCAATCAACAATATACTTGCATTTAGGTATGAACTCAGAACATCAATATACACATTCAGGTACATTGTAATCATCACTAATTTTTACAGATATAATATTACACACTAAAATTCAGAACAATTCTCCTATCAAACATGTTTTGTACATTATCATCTGGAGTTGCCTTTTTACTATACATAATTTAAACTTAAAAACTAGTTAAATTTTGAAAATAAACTTTAATTAACAGAACAATACATTGTAAATCAATCAAAAAAGAACAGAAATGCTGATCATTTCAATTCACAATGCCTGTACTAGAAATTGCCTATAGAGAGATTACATGTAATGTTAGACAATAGTTCTGAAAAGTTTTAAATTATTATGCATTTATTGACTGATGAGTCACTTTGAAATTCACTCCTCTTCTGTTATGGAACATCTTTCTTCATTTTCTTCCTCACTTTCTGATTCATCAATTGGAAGTGCAGCAGCATCATCAACAGAACTACACCAATCGCACACACCGCAGACACCACTTTCCTCATGACGAGCAAGATCCAAGAACCAAATCACACTGTTAATATGAGCACACATGCCCACAGCTTTTGTATCAACTTTACATTTGCAAAACCAAGATTTGATACTGATATCATCATGTCTTATCCAAAGTAAGTATTTCTTTGCGGAAATGTGTCTACTTTGAATCTTGGCACAGAGGATTCCATCAAAGTCATCACTGATGAAAATTTCATACCTTCCTTCCATAAAATGTTCATATGCATATGACTTTGCCAATCTTATTTGGTACACACCTAAGGTTAACTGACGTATTTCCTCCTCTGTCAAATGAGGGAAGACTACATCATGGGAGTCTATCTTCTCCCATCTTATGCTCCGCTTCTCTAAAACTTAAAAATATTATTTTCAAATAGAAGTTCAATTTATTCTCAACCAATTTTTATATTTGAAAATCCTGCCAAAACCTTGTGAGAAAACATAATCAAGATTCAAGAAAATGCTCACCACTTGTCTCAAAATAATCCTTTAACTCATTCACTCCGTTTGCAAGAAATCGCATTTTTGTAGCCATGGCAACATCTTCCTCCTCAATTCCAGTGCTCAAGTCTGGTCTAAACTTGTTGCAGATTGCACTTACTATGCGGACATAATCGCCAATATGTGGTATCTGTGTATTGGGGATGGTCCTGCTAAAAAAATTCCATGTCTTGAGCCTGCCATTCACTGACTCGACAACCCATCTAAGCTGTAACACACAACACATACTATGAATATGCATATATATTACACATGCATGCAAGTTAAATATACAGTAACACTCGGTTATAACGAAGTCGTAGGGGCAACAAATTCACACTGTTATATCCATTAATCGTAATATACGTATAACAATTTTTTTTAAAAATAAGTGCTGGGGACTCAAATAAAAACCTCGTTATATCCAAGAAATCCCTATATGTGTGTTTGAAATAAATATTTTACTGTAGTGCAATGTAATTAAAAGGAAAAGTTTGTTAAATCTTAAACTTTGGATTCAGAACACATCTGTACTATATGATACAGTACTAAAACACATCAATAACATTTTAAGCTTAAAATTTTTAAAAGGTGAACTGCAACAACATAAACAAATTGAATCAGTATTATATTGAGGCATGTTATATTATACAAGTACCTTGGTCACAAATCTGGTTGAATTGGCTTCTTCTGTTGAGTGTTGCTTTGAATGACGAGTCAGAAAGAATGGCATTTCAACATGTATACCCAAGTCATCAAGCAAAGCTTCTGCGTCTCTGAAACCTCTGTCGACAATAAAAATATCGTCTTCTTCTACCCATTTCCTAATGTCCTCTACATTTGTTTGGATCATGTGACTTAAGATCTTTGCATCGGAATTTTTGGAATCTGCCAGATAGGGACCTAATACAGAAATTATATATCAAGAAGTTGATACAATCATCATCGGTTTAACTAATGGCCGGTGTTTGTGGGTGCTGAAGGAACGACGTGAGAAAGAAAAGTTTCCGCTTTTTTGGAAGTATACATAAGTCCCATCGAGTACAAGAATGACTGGATTATCTGACATGCTGCATAGAAGTTCCTCGGCAAGGGGACGAGTATGGTGATAAATGACATCCTCCCTTGTTATGTTAGAGAACCCCAAATGCTTTGGCACAGAATCTTCCATCAAACCATTTTTCGCAGATATAACAGCACGTCGAACCTGGAAATAGAAAACCCAGTTTCAATTAATGTACATTCAATCACGTACGAGTTTTTATTTTTTATGTATAATAAAATAATAAGAAATCTTAAATGTATTGTCTTACTTAACATGTCCATACCTGCCATTTTTTCATGCCAAATAAGGTTCCAAGTAGTTGATTACTTAAACCACATCTAAGTTTCGTCAACAATAATGCTACACATGTTCTAGTACTTCTGTTCTTGGATGATCTTAAGTTGGTCTCCACCAAATATGTCATCAATTCATCAAACTGATCCTTTGTAACACCTGTTAGATTGTAGTAATCTTCATTTTCCATTCCATGTGGGTCATCAAAATTCAGTCTCTTGTTCTGATTTTGGATTGCTACCTCCCTGGTTTGTTTTAAACTCCAACAATGGTGGTCCTGTTGACATTGGAGACAGAACTTGTTTGTTTCAACAGATGCACTGCCTCAGTGTTGAGATCTCCATCAGATATATGTTTAGGACAGCATCTAGAACCAGGTGAAACAAATGTTTTTTTTTTTTGGATGAATACATTTACACGAGTGTTTCCAGGAACAACAACAAGCTTTGGCCCTGGCTTTTTACATATTACACAGTTGGCATGACTTGTAGAAGTACTTGGAATGGACAGTGTTACTGAAGGAGGGCTCTTCATACTCTGCTTTGATAATGTTTTCTGTATTTTGTTTGGCTCAGGCCTGTTGCAAATTGAATCTCTTGTCGATTTTGTTTCACACATGTGACGACATTTCCTACACAGCATGCTGTCACCAGAAACATCCATACGGAGTCTTTTCTTGATGAAGTCTGCATGCTCCTTCTTTATCCTGTTTCTGTCCTGTTGTGATGTTCTTTTGGAGCACAGCAAGCAGGGGTAGAACTTAGGCATTTTAAAAATATATTAAAAAGTCATTAATCACACACAGTCACATTACTGTACAAGTATAATAATGCTACATGTATATGACAGATGTACATTTAATATCTGCAATGATGAAAGAACTTTCTGTAGAATTTTTTTTTAAGAAATTCAATTTAATATCTTTAAGGTTCCTCCACACCCAGTGACCTGTACTTTTTAGAAGTGCATTACAACATGCAAATTCAACATATTGTTCTAGCTACCGGTACATGTAAAATATCGACCACTTCAAGTGTATTACTTGACAGTTCCAAAGGTTAGTCATCCGACTGCCAATCCTTTGGACCCCAAGATATTGGGTTCTAGTCCAACAGTAACTAATATTTTCATTGACTTGCGCAAAGTTTTTAAATTTCATATTTTCCCCTAAAAAATTTGTCTTCCATTATATTAGAATTTACTTTATCTTTGCATGATGATTATACATTAGTTTATGTTGTTTTAATAACATTTATCAAGCTGCATGGAGAAACCTTAATACCGGTATTTAAATAATATAAAATAAATGTTAAAATTATAAAGGATTGCAGGTATTAAATTATAACTGCTATTAAGATATTTTATCGTACCTCTGTTTATTGCTATTTATTCATCATCACTATGGAAATAAACTTAATTTGACCTCTGAACACTGGTAAAGTCACACAAACATGAACATCTGATTAATGTAGACTGTAGAAAAATGTACAATTACTTACATGGCTTCAAACATCTGTTCATATTTATTAGCATTTACATTTTCAGTTGAAATGTGATAATACTGTAATTATAGATTATGTGTGGCAAAAGTGAAGATAACTATTTTTTTGATTTTGTTTTTTTTATTCCATTCATATGAAAAATCCTGAGGATGAGCATGCATACGATGGAATCAAATGATTAAAATTCTTCTTAAATAATTGCTACAAATACATTTTATATCAAAAACTAACAGAAAAAAGTCAGTTACATGTATCATTTACTACGTTATTGCTTTGCAATAGCATAAAACCCTTTAGAACCCAGTGTATTAAATGGTCGCCTGTTTTTTCGGTATAATAAACAATTGATTGCATAAACATTCAGGAGATACAAAGATTCATTCATCCAGGGAAATCCATATTTCCTTTGGGCATTGCCCTCGAGGAATATGATTTTCCCTGGATGAATAAATCTCTGTATCTCCCTCACAATCATGCGATAAATGTAGCATTAATATCGATAGTACGCATCTGTAGATTGTCATATTGCAAATTCTGGTCAAAGTTACATGTAATAGTCTTGATTTGGCTACTGCATATGTGGTTGAGCAGTTTCCCTTATGCCTACCAGAAACATGCCACATATGCCTAAATACGTGCTTTCACACCTGATAGTTTTGCATGAATATATCTATAAATACACATCAAAAATAGCATCACTGGGCCTACAAAAAAAAAATATTTTTATCTTATTTTCAAAAGCAGATAGGCCTGTTACGTGAAAGCAGAGACGTTATTTATGTCTCTGGTGAAAGGGACATGCAAAACGACATATCTTTATACCGTGACAACTAGTTTGTTTGATTTTTATCCCTATCTCTACAACACACGCCAAAAAAATTAGCGGCGTCGGGTCAGGATTACAAGAATCTCGGATTAACATGCATTTTGTTGCTTTCCTTGTTTTCATAAGATCGCCAATCATTCCTTACCTAATACAATCCCATAGTGGTACATCAGTTGTGTTGAATATGTCTACGTATCGATAATGAACATAGTAGTTCCGTCAATCACTGCACCGTCATTCATTCAATCTATTCATTGCGATTGTCGAACTTGTCGTCTGGTTAGCAACGACAGAAACCGCCGAACGAAATTAAAAATTCCGAATCACAATGATTACGATTTTGCATTTATTTAATCAAATATATTTTTAAAATTTGGATTATTGCTACATTTGTACTTGAAATGCAGCGATTGTAGATCCCATGGTACATAATTTGGCGATTTTTCATTAAATATATAAGCCACGGGACTTGTTCCGGAAATGACAAATGTTTAAATTTCACTATGAGCACAGCAAACGCGATTTACGAAATATGCTTTTTTTCGACTAGTCATTGCAATAGCTTTGACATATACAAGTATTATCTATCGCGTTGCCTGTGCACATATCAAAATATTTACATACGTGTGTACAAATTCGTAGTTTTTTGCAAAAAAGTGAAATCGGGTTAAGTTTGGAATTTATAATTCTGATATGTGACGTTTTGGCGCCATTTCCCATGCATGTTTCAAGCACGGGGGTTGTCCAAATTTAACTTCAATGGGTGATGGCAGTTTAGCTGCTGCTTCATTTTTTATGATTTTCATAGGCCAAAATAATATACTAAGTGTACCTTGTTCTTACTCTACGATAAATAGCACGGCAGTACTGTCAATTCCTTATTTTGCGGGAGTACTTAATTTCGCGATTCCGCCGTTTTTTATCGCGAGAATATAAAATCGCGATCACCATTTTTTGGTTATAATTCCTTTATTTCTAAAAAATTCTAAAAAGTTTCTATAAATTAAAGTGAGATTTTTAAATTTACGAGGGCTTCTCGCGATTTTACGCGGACATTAATTACTCGCGTTCAATTAGCAATCTACAGTATGTTTTTTAAAAGAGAGATGGGGGAGAAAAAGGACTGGAACACTATTGTCAACATCTGTTTCTATTACATGTTACATGTTTAGACTCTCAGTTTGAGTGATTCAGCTGTGTGGTATCTTCAAATTCTGTATCAAAAAATCGATACCACATTTACCGATTTAAACGTTCGCAGAAATATGAATTGATAAAATGTCAACTCTACAAAAGAAGAACATATGGGAATCGTGTCGTGTGGTTCTGTTTCTAAACGACAGTGTCATGCTCCGTGAAAGGTATAGACTTACTTCAGAAAAAAATAAACAGCAATTCATTTAATATAAAATTACAAGAACAAATTTTAAAGTTGAGAAATGAGAAGTTTATAAATGATTCATTGGGATATGGTCACTGAAATATTGACTTCTTTATCTTTCTGTGAATAATTAGTTCGGATGAAGACTATGAAATCAAAAATCATTAAAATTGAAAATTGAAGAGTTCTACTTTAATGGAGAGTATGACTCTCCCAGTGGTCTATAAATGATGATGAAAATGTTAAACCTCTAAATAATAAAAAACAAAAACAAAAAAAACCCACAGAAAACAAAAACAAAGGGTTAATATTGCAAACTGGGATTCTAAGCGTTTTAAACAAATATCCATTTGAAAATGTATCATCGCTTGACACACGCATTTATGTAAATTAACTCGCAAAAAAATGTTTGGCTATTAATTTCACATTTCTGGAATGGGTACTATTACACACTGACACCTGTCAATCAATAGATTGTATCAATACTCGAAAAAAAAAATATACGACCGTTTTAATACATTTTAATACAAAGTTTTAATACACAACCGTTCATATGACTGTCTAGCTTAATTTGAAATAGAGAGGTAGGAAATATAAGAAAAAAATCCGAATTCTATTCAACGTCACCAGATAAGAAGATTTTTGAATGGAATACTGTGATATCTGTGTAACTTCAATTTATGGACATAGAAAAGATCCGGGTGAAATTTATTGAGAACTTACTTGTTTTTAAAGTCGAGGTGTATCATACTAGTAAATATACTTTACAAGTCATGGAGCCATCTGTTGTTCACTTTGTGTTGTTGATAATGTACATGTATCTGCGACTTACACAAGCCAAAAACTTCCAAAGTTACCAGGCTTACCCAGAATTTGACAACAAAGTGTATATTAAAGAACCGTTATACAGCAAGACAATGGTCTCTCTCCTTAGTTGCAGCGCACTTTGTGGTAATGGATGCAACTGTTTCAACTTCAACCTACTTACGGGCATGTGTCTTCTCTTTGCTTCATGCAATCCCTTGCATGCATGTATGACAGGCTCTGAAAATGGGTGGCGTTTCTTCTTCGATCCTTCTGTAATACTTAATGGTATGTATATGGTGTTTAATAATGAAATGCCACTTTTTAAACAAATTTAAATTGAATAATGAACAGTTAAATTGTTGATACACCAACTACAGCGAGTATTACTTCCTACAAGCTTTAACGCGAAACAGTCGGACTATTTGTACATATATAAGAAAAAATGTTAGTGTTGTTGGTTTTTTATTTATTGTCTCGTGCGCAAACATTTGTAACAAAGTTTGCCGAGTTCATCAAACTAAGTATATCGTACCATTTATTTAACATGTCCATATATCAATCATCTAAGAATATGAGTTAAAGTTTCTATGTTATAACACTGTACAAGCCAAAATTATCTCTTATGCCAAAATTGTTTTAAGAAAAAATGTCAGAAAAATATAATTGATGATGAGAGGCACATATATTATCGAGCACAAATATTTATACATTGTTTTAATTTTTTTCAAAAACAATATATAAATAAAAACGAAATATATCATTGTTAATATTTTTTGAAATAATATAATTCTTTTTGGATATACTATTTCCTGATCAATCAAATACAATCACTTTTTCTTACTGATGAAGTCCAAATTAACTTATTTTGTACATGTATATAATATTATTTTCCATTCCATTGCAGAACATGAGAAAACTGGTTTTATCGTTTTGTTTATGGCACATAAAGACATTCCCATGAAGGATATTTACTTTTCATCCAAGAAAGGTGCATTCATGAATATAACAACATCGTCACGTCTAGCCCATTCCCTTAAACAACAGATAGATAAAATGATTACCGTACCTTCGAGTTATCATACTATCATTCCATCTGCAATTGAACTGGAAAGCTTTAGGAAAGAAGTGAAGTCAATTTTCATCGAAACGTTTGATGATTTGTTTGTCGTTAGTCATGACCATCTTCCTGGTACTATCGGAAGCACTGCAATTGTTCCACTACATAAACTGGCAACCCATTACGTTGTAATATCGACAGAGCCATGGTCAACATCAGAGAAGAGTCAGTTTGCTATAGCTGCTCTTAAAAATAACACGTCAGTTTCAATAACTTTTAAGATGAAACGATACATTTCTTTGTATATCGATGGAAAGTCATTTTTGAATGGCGATGTATACAATTTAACACTTGATCGATTTGAAACATATCAGATTTCCCATGAAACGGATTTGACAGGAACAGTTATTGAATCGTGTGTACCTATCGCAGTTTTTTCGGGAAATACTTGTAATAGGCTTGAAAATATTGGCGCCTGTGATCATCTTATTCAACAAATAATTCCAACTAGAGAATTAGACAAAACATACATAGTACCCCCAAATACAAACGATCGAAGAACAAAGGTTCGTATAACAGCGACAGAAAGCAGCAACATATTGTACACAATTAATGGAATAACTCAAACAGTAACAATAAATAAATTGGATTCTTTCGACACCATTATATCCAGTAGACAAACGTGTGTGATCGAATCAAACACACCTATAACTGTCACCAGTTTTGGTTTACATTCTAGCAAATCTAAAATGGGCGATCCTTCCATGACGGTTGTGCCGGGGATAAATCAATACATTGACTACTACAAAACGGTTGTGCCATCCGGCTTCGATTATAACTATGTAACTATTATGATAAAACAATCTTTAAAAGATTATATCCAAATTAACAACACAATGACAAACGGAAGCAATATTGTATTTGAAGAAAATGTATTAGTCATGAACTTAACATACAACGTGAGGTCTATTAGAGTACCGGTGGGTGAGATTTCTGTGTCTACAACTTGTGGGGGACATTTTGGACTCATGTTTTCGGGAGTTAAAGATTATGCTGCATATGGTTTTAGTGCGATACTGCTGTAAAACCTGAAATATTTGGTTCAGATTGGGTCTATTTAAATTAACACCATAAGGTACAGATAGTATGGGGATTGGGAGGCTTTATAACATTTTTATCAGCATCGTGTTATTTTCTTAATCGTTTTACGATCATATAAGAATTGACATCCTATGAACTGCATGTGTTTAAATTTGTAAACTTTTAATTGTTTGCCATTTAGTAAAAAAAAGGTTTATAATCAATCCATGTTTTTTCAAAAGATTACCCGACAAGACATGACTTTCATGTGTTTAAAAAGACATTAAGATTAATAATAAAGCGGATTATAGCGGGAAACAATTAGCAGTGTTCGTGTCAGCCGATTCATTTTTAATAATGATTTTCACAGACAACACTCGATTCAAATTGTTAAATATTTAGTGTTACAAAGTAAAACCTCGAAATAAAAACTTTTCGATACTAACGGCAAAAGAAGGCATCGTGAGAATGTTAGATTTACAAGTGTAACATTGTTTGTTGAAAGAAACTTTTTTACCTGTACATATTTAATAAATCTGTACATAGGTCATAACTCATCCTTAGAATTATTTTGATCCTGGATTGACTATGCATGACAGAAATGAAAGTTATTATCATGATATTGATTTTGGTCAAATTTAGGCTTTTATGTCAGAAGTTTTTTTTTGATTATGATTACAGTGTGTTTTGGTAGAGAGAAAGTTGTAAGTGCATTTTTAATGGGTTTTTTTTTCTAGATTTTGAATATTAAAAATTCTAAAAATCCGTGTAGGACAAGAAAAACAAGTGAAATGATAATTTTACTCAGTATTCATGTACCAACATGTATCAGAAAACTAACAGACTTAAGAAACATTTCAAACCAAGCAGTTGATTATTGATTAGGCAATTGTACTTTAATATAAAAATGAGATTATATATCCATAAAATTGAAATTGTTTTACCGTTCCGACATTGAAACACGTGTGGGTTTTTTTTTTTCCTAGAACGGTAGCTATTTTGTTAGAATTTCATTTAAATCAAAATCAAAACATAATAGTTTGTTAAAATGTTGTTGTTATTGCTGTTGTTATTGTTGTATTTGTTTAAAAAAATGAAAAGGATAATCCTTTTAATGTTTACTTTTAAATGTAACTTCATTATGATGCCAAGCGTGTTGAAAAAAAACAAACTTAAACACATTATTTTTTTCAATATGTTTAATCAAATATGAGCATTTGTTCCTTAAAAATTACAAAAATATTGATCGAAATAATTGCCGTTTTATCCGTATAGCAAAATGTAAATTTATTGGCCACTATAGCGTATTTCACTACGAGTAGGATCTATAAATTATAGCAATGCAATATATTGAGGATCACACTACACAGTTAAGTACTTTTAGATTCATACTTAATACAATAGTTTGTTAAAGTGTTGTTTAATTGTGTGTTGTTTTCGTTTTTCTAATGATTTTAACATGTATATCAATATTTTTCTTTGACATCCCCTTTTGAATGGGATTTCAATATCATATCACGATTATAGTTTAAATCTTAAATAATAAGTTTTTTTTCTAAATTTCTTTTTTTAATGATTCTTAAATGAAATACATTAACATTTATCACTTACACGTTACAAAAATAGATATTGTTTGAGATTTAAATTGTTATTTAATAGTATACACGGCTTGAAAAGGGGCGCTTTGCGCGCCCGAGGCAACGGTGTAGCAACCATTTTGTCGCATGGTCTTTGTTTCTAGATTGAATAATCAAAATTATCTGGGTTTGATTAGTAAGGACTGTATTAGATAAACAGTCAACAAGGTTCTGAAATATATTCACTTTCTCCAAAAAAAGTGACAGAACTGAAATTTAACTTTCTTTTGTTCATTCATTGCACTTGTACAGTTGAATTAAATAAATCACTGTTAAATGTTCTAAATTTAATTTTCACTTAAATAATTTGTCTGTTATACATTCTTTGAAAACGATGTTATAGCTTACTTTAATGATTGGTCCAATGATTAATCAATTAACACATTCCATTTAAAAAGATGCGAAGGCATCAGTGATATATCACGTACAATTAAATGGAATTTTTCGGTCATTAGAGTGGAACCATGCGACAGTCAATTTAAAATAATGATGCACAAAAAATACTCTAAAATAAAACAGGTTCAAACTTGTTTACTCACATTCTGAATCTAGAATTATAAGATTTTTTTCCTTTTAAAAATTATAAGTAACCCCCAAAAAACTAAACTGGTATGTTTCTATGTCTGTTTTACTTATGGTTCTTTGACCGCTCATCCTTTTATAATCAAGCAATTCACTGTTAATTTGGGTGACTTTTACCAAGTGTGTTATTCCACCTTAAGTAGAAAAAAATGTATGCATGCTTAATATTACAGTTTGTCAAAGTGTTATACGTCTTGGTATTATTGTTCTTTTTGTTATTGTTGTTATTATTATTGTTGTTTGCGTTGTTGTTATTGTTGTTGCTGTTATATTGTTGGGTTTTTTGTTGTTGTTTTTTTAGATTTTTTAAATTTAGATGATTTTTATCATACTATAAATGCTTAGATTAAAACAAGATTACAATGTATCATCTGGTGAGTTTTGGGAAATATAAAAAAAAATTGGATCTACATTAATTTTCATGTTTTTACCGATTTCAATATACAGATATTATTCACTTTGATGCATCCTTACAAGCCATGGGTTTTATGACCATTCTATTTCCACAAACAAATTGAATAAGGACTCTCTTTGATAAAAAGCTCCAATTAAAAATGAACATTAGTGTGTTACTTGTTTAATACTATTTTGAATCAAGAATAAGTGCATTTCTTTTTTTTTCTTTGAAAATATTACATGTTGCTGTTGTTCCAAAAATTTGTTTCCCAGGTAGGAAATGTGTCAATGCGTTGTGTGTGTATGTGTGGGTTGTTGTCGCAAAAACCGTTAATTCTTTGGCATTAAAAACATTTTCTGTGCTCCCAATATTGAAGGAAAAAAATTGATCATTGCTCATTTAAATTGATATATATCATATTTTGGAATCAGAAGAGTTCGTATATAACCAAAAAAAGGGAGGAAGGGTGGGGGAGACAACTTCGGTATTTCGTATTATTTTTTGTGCTTTCAAAATAATACCTGTTGACAAAGATAAGAATCGAATACAAAAGTTTAAAGTCGATTATACAGATAGGCCATTGACCACAAAACCCTCTCTTATATAAAAAAAAAGTTATTCAAAACTGTCATCTAAATGTCATACAATAAATAATAAAAGCTTCTCTTGTGCCTGCTTTCGTAAACAATTCACTTATAAATCTTGTATATGGACACTGCACATGCATGATATATGACTAACAGTTTCGGTTACAGTAACTACAAATTCTTATTGTGTCGATAACTCAAAAAAATGTGACAACAAGCAAGCACAACCCATTTTTTTTCCTGTGACAAAATTTATCAAATGGACTATATTTTATTGGTTTGTAACGCTCGTACAAATTTATATGTAAAGTTAACGTAATATGTTTTATTTACTCTAAGCAACGTATCTAACTTATAGTAAAAAAAAAAATGTTTGCTTTCAATAATGTTGTTGTGGATTTTATATACAATAAAAAAAACTTTAGAAAATGACATTTATTTTTCCTTTTCATTTAAGGTTCTCCAATCCTCAGCCTCAAAGTAATTTTTTCATCATAAAGATGACATTATTCTTTCCACCTTTATAAATGAAATGATATAAAATGATTTTTTTAGAGGGTACCCATGCATTTTACAAAGTAATTGCAAATTTGCCTACGATGGATACATTTGTATAATGGAATAAAGAAACAAGTTGAGTCTTACAAAAAGTTCCGGTGCATCGATGGCTCGAACTCTATACCAAGATGTATATGTGGGAAAGCTCCGTAAATCCACTACGCCAAGCATGTAATTGTGTGACTGATGGTTATACTAGCAGTAGAATACTAAATTAAACTTGTCTGTATAAAAGTCTGAATATTGTACAAATAAAAGAAATCCGGATAATTTAGAGTTATCGAACTTTGCTGAGGATCGGAGATCGTTAACAATATTGATTCGCGTAATACATGTCACCATAGAAAATTATCAACTTTTGTAATGTATAGGAAACAAAATAGACCTCAACTCGTAGCTCATAATGTTTTGGAATCGATGTGAATCAGGCTGTTATAAAAAGCTTTCTTAAATTCACTTGACTTAAGCGCATTGTTGATCAAGAAAAATGGTGTAGAAAATAAAATTCAGGTCCGGATCTTAACGATGTAGAGCCGGTTACCTCCCCCCGGAAAAAACAAAAGACAAAAAGTTATTAATTTAAAAGTTGATAAAAAATGATGACGGAATGCTAACAGTAATAGGTGGTACTAAGAAATACACTATCTAAATTTTGATATCGTGCAAGATTGGGTGGTGGTGGGGTTACAATGCTCCCTTAGACAATGACTTACTGAAAGAAACTAATAGAAACAGACTACATTTGATATGGTCAAAAAGCTGGCCCCGATTTTTGACAAATTTGTATATACTGTGATATGATATCAAAATCAATAATATTGATGCAACCGAGGTGTCTATCACATTATGTTAATTATGAGCCACCACTGTACAGTGTGAATTTCCATCATTTCATCTATGATGTCACTAAACTGGGCTATATAATCAAACTAACAAAATTATTGTAACTTTATCTTCAAAATTTGCTTTCAAGTACAGAACAAGTAAACTATATTATATACATTTGAGTTAAAAATTCTGCTTGAGCACTTTTGCATGCACTTGATGTTTCTCAATTAAAATTTAAAATTATAAAAAAAGCACCCATATTTTGTTAAAAAACATACCGCAATAAGACCATATTCAAGACGTCATTACTATCATATTATGCCGTCACTGAAGTGATAACTTTTTACATACTTTTTACCCCCCCCCCCCTAAAAAAAATGCTACATGCCTTATGATGACATTAATTAAATGAGATTATATTATTAAGAGGACCTCTACTAGAGCAATTTATAAATATAACCTTTTTTATTTACTTTTTGATACAAAATTTGCCACATAAATCAAAGAAACACTTTCAACCTTTCATATACATTTGCTTTATTCAATGGCTTATTTCCTCAGAACAGCAGTTTATAATACTGTGTAATCAGTTTAAATTCATTGGACTGAGTGTCTTGATCATAAAAATTCTTTAGGTACATGTTGCAATATATTCATGATTTATTAAGGGGCAAGTGTGTACCAGAAAACCTTGAAAATTAGCTCCTCTGAATTTCTATGATTACACAGTACAATAAATTTAAGAAGCAAAGATAAAGAAACAAATAAACACAAATAAATGCAATAACTGTTCAATTCTAGCTTGTTCGAGCATGTATGTTATTAATATATTGAAAAGCACAGATAACATTTTTAATACAATAATATAGCATGCATATTTTTCATTACAATTTCAAATATAACATATGATAATAGAAATTTTGGAGCGGACTATTGCCGCACCCGAATCAACACTCCCAAAAAAAGTAAAAATCAAACCAACATATAAAAACCTTTGGAGCAGACTATTGCCGTACCTGATTAAACACCTCCATTTAAATAAAAATTTAAAATATTTTTTAGAAATTTTGGAGCGGACAATTGCTGCACCCGAATTAGAACTCCCAATAAAAGTAAATCAAACATTTAAAAAAAACTTTGGAGTGGACTATGGCTGCTCCGAATAAACACTCCCATTGCTCCGACAAACAACAATTTCAAATCAAACAAATTAGAAATTTTGGAGCGGACTTTTGCCGCACCCGATTTAACACTCCCAATAAAAATAAAAATCAAATCTATTAAACATATTAAAAAACTTTGGAGCGGACTATTACCGCACCCGAATTAACACTCGTCCACAATTTCAAACTTGACATTTACATTGAATCTCAAATGTTGACATTTGTCACTTTAACCAACAATTCCAACAAGTAAATTAAGGTATTCTTCTTTGTCTTGCTGTTCGAATCTGTAGAAAAGTACATAAAAATAGATATAAAATAAATTTATACAACTTACGAGATAGAGACACACACACAGACTAAAACTTTGAAATTTATTTAAAAGGTTTTCCTTTAAGACTTGTTTCCAAATGTTTTCACTAACGATATATATCACCAAAGTTTTACAGCTAAGGAAACTCTTACAAGAATAGTTTACATAATTTGCTATTGATCACTTACTGTTGACTCCTGTGTCAGACTTGTCATGTGTCTGTAGATGGCTTCCGCCACAGCTGAGGGACCATTTCCTCAGTGGGAACCAGCCTCAGATGCTCCCTGAAGGCACTCAGCGTTGTTATGGTGGGTTGGTGATATTGAAACTGTCCATGTACATGTAAGTGGCCAGTCCACCAGTTCCTCTCCTTTGGAGACATACTCCCACTCTTCTCCCACTTCCGAGGGTCTGCTTCCATGCTGCTAAATGCTTTCCTCCCCTTCTCAGGCATGGTTCCAATTTGCAGAGGTTCGCCTCTGAAAGCCCCTGCCAGGTTGGTTATGTCCACACACTTGTAGTCTGACCGCTCCATTGGCCACTCTTTGTAGAATAGCTTGACCTCCTCCTCCACCAGTTTGAACTTGAATATGTGGGGGGATTAGTGGCCGGACAACTGGACTGGGAATTCCAAGGCAAAGCCCCTGTAGTCCCAAATGTTCTCCAGGAATGTTGTCGTTGGTTCCGGATGGTACAACTGGTGGATTTCAGCATGAAGATGGTCCAGGGTTTTGATGGCCTGTTGCCAATTTGGATGGACATGCGAGGAAATAGCTGGTCCACATCTTTATGGGTATGTCCTACCATCAAAAAGGACAATTTAACCTGCAGCAATAAACAAGTGGAACATGTGAATTATTTTTTTTTAAAAGAAGATATGAAAATTGTGTGCTTAATTTTCCATACCATTTGTCATGACTTTATTGATATTATACGGTATACTATAACTATGACAATTTTATTCATAAACTGAAACAGTGATGGAAGTTATTCCCAGTTATGTGTAATTAATAATCCATTATTTAAATATTTATCGAACGAATCCATCTTAAAGTGGTGGAAACTGTCCATTGCTTAATTATTTTCAAAACTTACAGTTAGCTAGCACATATAAACAATTGAATGAGATTGTCTAAGGACATTATTTACATCTACCGAGTGTGGGACGCCTCTATTTCTTACGGAAACTTTATGGTTAATTCATAGTTCCAAAGAAACAGCAAGACTGAAATCTACATGTCCCTTTATCCATAGGTCAAAATCAACAGCGGCTGAAATTGACATGACTGAAATTTACATGCTCCTTTTATCAATTTTAAATTCATTATTTTTTTCAATGCGTTTTTTTCCTAACTTTTCTCCTGTGATTTCAAGATTTCAAGTTGATAATTTAGTTTAAAAAATATATTTAATGGAGACAACAATAGGTTTTCCTTTTTTTTCTCCCCCAAAACCAAGGACTAAAAGATTCACCTACGCTGCAAAGTAAAGGCATGTTTAAGTAGGCGGGGCTTATTTTATTGAACTTCGAGCTCAAAAAAAATTAATCATATCGAAGTCGTTTAAAACTTGCAGGAATAAATAATGCTTTTGGTAGGGTGTTCTGTTTGTTTATTTTTTTGTTTTCTTTTGATTTTTGGGTTTTTTTTATTTGGTTTTTGGTTTTGTTTTGTTTTGTTTTGTTTTGTTTTGTTTTTTTTTTGTTTTGTTTTTTTTTTTTTTGGGAGGGGGGGGTATATCGAGACAATTAAATATGTATGCTTTCACGGTGCATAATATGTTGTAAATAACGCTTTTTAATGGAAATATAAATATACCTTTTCACGGTAACTGCGCACCGCTATTTTGCAGGGCAAAATGACATATTTTGGTAAACAAAAAAGGAGGGACATTACATTGATTGTTTCATTGATGTTCTTTCAACATCTTTGTCAAAGTATATCAATTTGCTCTACAAGAGATAAGTACTGCAATTATCGTAAAAGAGGTCAATCATTTTTTGGTTCTGATACGCTACCTCTCGACATTTGATGGTGTCTCTGACAACAACTGTATAAAAGAAGCAGGCATGGTTACGGCTAATGGCAAATACGAAGAGCTTTTTTCTTCGTTTTATCTTTTAACATCAACTAATTTCTTAAATTGAAAAGATACTTTAAGAATTCGTTAATTATGTCTATGACTTGCACACACAAGTATTATAGGTGATTTTTAGTAGCTTAATACGAGTTAGAGACCGAGGATGTATAGTTTACACAGACCACGTGTAAATAAAGTTGAAGTGGTGCATACTGGCTGTAGTTCCAATGAAACGAACATTTTGTATAATATTGAGCTAGAAATAGTTTTATCAGTTTTGGATGTAAATGTAAAATTCAGCATGGAGAAGAAAAAAATGTATCTAGAGTCATTCTATCTGTAGAAAATAGCTTTGTTGTTTTCACCCGTGAATTTGAAAAGACCAATATTATCGGTGTTTTATACTTCTTGGTTATTGTGTAAAATAATTTTAATGTGATATTGAAAATAACAGAGACATTAATGTTATGACCATTTTGTCTTTTTCTGGTTTATTTTCCAGTATAATTTCAATCACAATGAACAGAAAAAATCAAAATCTACAGCTGACTACGGCTCGTAAAAGGAATTTTTTCTGCTACATTTCTTTTATCATGTCTTATGTCTGAGGCCTGTAATATGTAAGCTGTTCGCCTAATCACAGTTCAGATCATTTTTCACCTCTGTATACGGACGCATTCTACATAGCTACACAAATTGTAATGCATTCCGTAGTGACAAAAAGTAATGTGCCTCTTCCATTGCATTAGATCAAACTACGAAAGAAACAACAGTTTACCTCCTTTTTGTCCAAAATCAATTGCTCAAACCATTTTGCTGTATGATTTTTTTAAGTATTGTAAACTGATTCTCCTGTTTAGATACCTTTCTGTATCTACCAGAGTTTTCTTAAAGAGGAGGGAACGTTATATCAAAGGTTTACTATGTGTACTTGTAGCGAAACAAATATGGATTTTAAGTAAATTTGAAATTGTAATAAAAGGATTTTTTTTAAATCTTAAACTTATGTACATCTTTTTATAGCCATTATAAAAATGGAATATGTTAAAATTGAAAGACGTTATAGCTCGTTAGAAAAAAGAATGAATTTCAGGTCATTGGCAGTTTGGAAAAGATTTGAAACCACAACTTTCGGTTTGGAGTTATTCTCATTATCTTTTTAAATTTTAGGGGCATTCATTTCCAGACAAATGCTCTGAAATGGTGGATAGCAAATGATTTAAAGATAAAAATCTTTAATATTGACAATTTGGACGTTGTCCTCTGATTTTTGTGTTTTAGTTTTTTTTTTTTTTTTTTTTGTTGTACATGTATCACTCGAATTATTAAATTGAGATCTTTGTTTTAAAAATTGCTAAATTTTAATGTTTTTGCTGCATGTAAGTAGCACCTTAGTTATGAAATATTTTCTCAATGCACAAAAAAAAAGTTGTGCATAATTTTGGGGTTTTCAGTTGAGACCATATAAAGGGGGCTGGTCCCTTAAAGAAGTGAAACAAATAAACGCCTGGAAAGTCTTTGCTTTATAACTAACAAAACGGTAAATATTTCGATAATGCTCCCGCTGAAAAAGTTAATCGTTATTACCATATCAATTTAATTGTAATATAGTATTGGTTGGATAGTGCGTAATAAGAGAGTGAAAAGTTTGACATAAAAAAATGTAAATCCGCATTCATTTTGCTAATAAGCAATAACTCCCTGTGTGTTATACTGTTCTAAGGTCGCAATTAATTCTTTTCTTGTTTTTATTGGATGATACAAATTTATCAGAATGCGATTTTAGTACCCCGCGCTTTTATCACAACTCATTTTTGGATTTGTCATCCTCTTATGAAAAATTAGAACAAAATAAGGGAGGGTTTAATCAAATAGAATTGATAATTCTTTGATTTTCTTTTGTTAATTAAGCACAGAAACAGAATGAAATGAACATTTGACTATAAACATACAATAACTGCAACATTTTTAAACTTAGTTTTTACTCATTCCCCACACGTGGCCGTGGAGAGTTATCGCGCGTTGATCGACTGGAACTATTTGTAGTTATTTTGTAGACTACCTTTAGGTAGAAACACGCGAAGTGTTTTTGTGTCGCCGTCAGACATCAATGATTAAGCACTATATATGAATTTTCCTCTTTTAGTTTATTAAGAAAAACACCAAAGATCTTCATATATTTTGTATTCTTACTTAGTTAACATTTCACCTGCGATGCTCGTACGTGCGACGACAGGCAGTAGCATGATCTGTGTTGATGCATTTAGATAATGCATTTAAAAATAACAAAAATTAATATACATTGTTAAAATATAAATAAAGTCTATCATAGGATAAATTCTGTTTACAATTTACAATTACCAATGCTAAAAACATGGATTCGTGTAACAAACACATCATGCTCTAGATTTGGACATTTTATATTGTTACGGAACTTCATTTTCTTGATGTTTATTTATTCATAAAACTGAAGAAAGCTATAAACAAACAAAAACAAGGAAGCTGTGTCGAGTTTACTTTGTGTGCATGTAACCCAATTATCAGAACTACGTCGGGGAAATTATTGCAATTCCTACATTGTTTGAACAAAATATTTTTTCATGGAACAATGAAGCAATGTAATACTATTTTGTTCAAAAATATGAAGTAATGATATTGCAGGTGCATATAATTACAATCTTTTTTTGGAAACAAGAGGCTGCTAGCATCTTCTGACAGATATTTTCGCTGCTGACAATACTTTTCACATGAATAAATATTATTATCATTATTATTATTATTACTATTTTAAAGTTGTTTACATTTACACAAGTTTGGCACTTGACATATTTTCAACCATCAGTTTCAAAATGGTATTGTATTGGTGATGTCCTTTCTGAGTGCTCTTAAATAAGTGTGAATGCAACTAGAAGTATTTTCAGCATGTTGGTAATTCATTTAAACCACCTAAATCTTTGAATTCATAAATGTAGAACTGATTTCGATATCTCATAAATAGACCATAAACACCATGAATGGTAAAAAATTATTTGGAAGTTCCATCATCTAGCAATAGAAATTTAACGAGGCCAGGTCTAATTTGTTCTGCCCTAGATTTTTGAATGACATATTTTGCATGAATTTCTGCTGATATAATAATTATTTTAAGATAGAAAAATAAGACATATACCACACCGTTTGTTTAACAAGTCAACTCAAAGGTTGTTAATTTCTAACATAGAACCTTATGGGATTTTGATCAATTTTGCAATTTTTTTTTTTTACTTTTTTTTAAACTTCTGCCCAAGAGATTTCTTTTTCTGTATTAAATATTAAAGGTTTGCTAAAAGGTATCATATGGTAAAATAAAATCAAAGGCCTGAAGGGCCATAATGGCTTACGGGTTTGATATGACTATATTTACATGGATCGAGTATGATTCCCTCTATTTATTACGGAAACTTTAGTTTATTTATAGCTCTAAAGAAAGTAACTAGCTACATGTAATTCATAGATCTATAGAAACTAACAGGACCGATATGAACATGCCCCATTTATTGATTGGTTGCACCTTAGTGACCGAAACAGACAGGATTGAAATCTGGACGCCTGTTTTATCAATTGGTTGAAACCACCATTGCTTTTAGGAAAATCATAGACTGCATAAAATAATAATGATGATGTCAGACTCAAACTCCAATATGAGACAATTTGTTTCTTTCTTTTATCCAACGACTTAAGTACATTAACTGTAAATTCATTCAACTATATAGGACACAAAAACACTTAAAACCAACATGCTCTCAAATATCAGTATACCTTGTATTCCTACGCACTATGAACTTGCGCGAGAGTTGGTGCACGGTGCGACGTAACAGCGCCACAGCCAGCGCACAATCACTGCGCGTAAAAATAATATAACCAAATGATAAAATGTACTGCATGTTATGTACTATAATTAATGAATTTTCATGAAATCTACACCAACAAGTATTATTCCATTTTCTTTGTATTTCATAAATGTATATTTATTCATATTTTCTGGGTTTTTTCTACTTTTTTAAGAGGCTGACCTTCACAAGCTTTTATAAGAAATATAGATTCACAAGGCAGTTCTAACACCTTCTGTTTTATTTTTTTCCCTTTGTACAGAGATAAACTCTTTGGAAAGGGGGGGGGGGGGCAAGAAACAGGCAGAACTATGCAATTACAGCAAACTTGTTTTGACACCAAATTTAATTAAAATTGATTACTGCACTATTACTTTGCAGTCAGTCTCTCTTCACATGACAGGTGTACACAGTCATTTTCAGAGGCATACTATACGTCGACGTCTTTATGTTATAGTAAAATATTTGTATTTGTATTTGTGACATCGCTTCCGTATATGACTTGCAATCAAGCTTAACTGTAAATTGTTTTCTTATTTGAGTACATTTGGTCTAAAGTTTCAAATATTTTAACGACAAATAAACAGTTCAATCATAGCACAACCAAGGTAACTCCATCGAGGGAACATTGTGCTAGTTTTAGATCTTGGAAAATCCCTAACATTCGATAATGGCGGAGGTGTCGAAGAAGGCACATTATATTAAAACAAGTATTAATTGCCCCTCTATTTATGCATTTATTACCGATTTATAATCCCAGTTTCAATATATCTCAATCATAAGTTCAGTTCTTTAACCGTTAAACATTTTCCCCCTTGCTGAGATCGATGTTAGCGACGCTCTCTGCGGGTGCAAACGTTTTTATGAAGATTGAACGAAATAACGACAACTTTACATTTACTTATCACTGTTAGGATCTGAAATAATTGAGAAAAGATTTTTTGCTTATAATACATGTAAGTATGCATAGCGGAAAGCATGGCGGGGGCCTATACCTCTATGCAAAAACGGCCTAGGGAAAACACTGCAGTTAATATTCATTCGCGTTGGATTTTATTTAAATAAAGTCAATTCATATTGGTTACAATAACATAAGTGATAATAACATATGGAAAATGTAATCTTGCTTAAAGATATTTATTATGAACAACAAACAGTTAACTTTGCAACATTCGAATAGAACTATTTTTTGTCGCGCATGTTCAGATAACTGAACTCTTTGCCGTAAAGACTATCCGGCAACTAGATGGCCGTAAGCCATAAAAAACCTTTTACCTCCAGGTTTGTTCCAGGGGTCTTATCAAAGTTGTTTTTTTTTGTATGCCCAAGTTCCCAGTTTGTCAGATAATGGCTATTTTTTATTTGACAAAGGTGGGAATGGTGATCTTTATAGTATTATTAAAACATTAAGATATATTTAAGTAATAAATAAATATGTAATATCACCTATTAAGTGTCATTAATAAAAAAGACATGGTCATTGTTTTGAAATATATGAATTAAGCTATATTTAGGCGAGTTAAGAAAGCATGACAAAGAGCTAGGCTTGCTGAACCCTCTTCACATTTTCGATGATTGGAGACCAAATAAAGCTTATGCTTCGAAACATTTATATATGATATCAATTTACGCATCAAACGAGCCATTTTCAACAAATTTCGCTGAATATCCGCAACTGAAACTATCACGCTATGGCGTCAACAAAGCAAAAAGATGACGTCATAATACAAATGAAACGCTGCGCGAAAGTGCGCGTACTCGTTCTGTACTCGGCCTCGGTAACTAATGATTCAAACTTGTTTTATATCCCTTCATTACCCATTGAATTCCTCAAATATTAGATTGTAGAATTTTGTGTTTTTACATATAAGGTAGAAAACATAGAAATAATTACATTTTAACGTTTAAGGAAATGTGTACATGTGTAGTATTCTAACAATAATAATTTCTGTTTATTATTATATAACATGTTTCATAATTGTCAAGTATCCCGAACAAGTGTTTACATGCAACATATAAAAAGAGAACTGTTTACTTCCTCTTTGTTAAAAGTCTCAGACAGACGACTTGTCTCAAGTATTACAACATAAAATATTTCGACAGTATTTAGCCGACTAAGACGTTTTTCATTGCAACACAGATTTGTGTGAACTGTGAGCTATTCTTTTAGACATTTTTTGCAGTTGCAGAACGAATAAAAAGCAATAAAAAAAAATGAGTGGATTGTACATTGTTCAAGTGGCTATATGCATTTGTTTCATGGACGGCTTTGATGGACAACCGTTGTATGAAGACAAATGCCATGTCGATGAGATGGACAGACGTTTCAACGGAGCTTACAGTAAGATTTAAACAGTTAATCATTTTATATTAAAAAAAAAAAATAAACGTTTAAACAATTTTGAATTCATCATAATTAATTTCTCCTATTATAAAAAGTGCTTATGATATGTTTTGCACGTTTCAATATTTTTATATTATCGAATAGAACACCTCAAGGATTTGTCAAATCCAAATTTTAATGGCTCTACGCCTAATCTTGGTAGAGTTTTTTTATCCGTTTGTAATGATGATAATTGAACTTAAAAAATCTTGACCTTGGGTTCTACAAACGTAACGTCATTGATTAAAAGTAGAAATGTTTAAACATGGCTCTCTTCGCAGTACACTGAACCCCGCGTTATTATTTCTTTATGCCATTGTACTTATCCCAAAGGCACATGTTGTTTAATGTATGCATTTATTATATCAATTTATTTAAGACGGTCTGCTTATGAATGTTAAACATTCTATGATTTTAACAAAAATGGAAAAGGAATAGCTCTCCTATCAGCCGCGTAGTTCAGATCACTTGACTCGGCACTTATTTAGTGTTTCGGCGGTGTGATATTATTGAGGTTAATTGAAGGATTTGTAGCTGCAAATCTGCTATTCTTAGGAATTATTTTATTAGAGGAGAAGTACGCATAGTGCACCTTTTAGTATAGTGTGCCAACATTTGATGGATTTTTCTAAGGTTATGAATTTGTTACAACTCAAATTTGAGAGCTCTTTTTCTTTGTATTATTTTCAGCTGTGAGAGTCATTTGATTATCATTTCTTGAGTTATAAGCGAGTTACAGAGCTTGAAATGCTTCGCTATGTAAACAAAGCGTTTGTTTACATTTTGAACGTTGAAGTAATAATTTCAGTTTTAAACCTTAAACGAATGTTTTAAACGTTATGAACTGTTTATCTATGCTTAGAATAATTAAAAAGATAGAATATGTTGAAAAAGAATTTTTACTGGTATATTGAACATATGAAAACAAAAAAAAAAGGCGGGAGTCTTCTATTGTTAGCCATGCATCTTGCTTATAACTCTACGAATGAATCTCAAATTTTATTTGATCATTAGAAATGCAATTCTAAAGCATTGTAAATAATAAAAAAAAAAATGGAATTTCACCAAAATCGTGACCATGCCCCTTTAAAATAGCGTAGTGTCAAAAAATGCAAATGTTTTGTAAACGGATTTAAGCAATCGGCAAAGGTTATTTGCTAAGATGAATATGTCGTATATTTTGTTTTCATTTCCATGAAATAAATATGTATTCATTGTTTTTATTGCGGTCATGAAACAGTATATCTGTTTTCCTTTGAAATATCTGTAGAATCCATTCTTTTTTTTTTATGTACGCAAACACTATATAGGGCGGGGTGACACTATGAACCCATAACACTACTTGTAATTTGTTTATATGTGTGCATTAGAGTGTCATTGACATATTTTTTTTTCTTAAATTAAATTACGTAAGTAATTCGGATCTGATATGGGCGGGGCTAGTATTGAATAAACACTCTTGTCAAACTTACTTTAAACCACTTTTTATTTGCAACGATTTTCTTTCGCGATTTTCTTCAGATGAACTGGTTCGCGACGAGTGTTGTTTACATCAAAGACTGCTTAAGCTGAAATTAATGACTTCTCTAGAAAAAATAAATGTAGATACAAGTTTTACAACCCAGAAGAAGAAAATAGTTATAATATTTTTACGATTTAACAGCGGATTTAAACAGGTTTTTTTTCATAATGACTCTTTTCATACATGGACGGAAACAAACTTGATTTGTCGTCGGTCGAAATTAAGAAAACTTCAGATGATTTTAATTTTGTCTTAATGGAAAGCATTGTAACACTGAAAGGAACGCACTGATATTAGCATAAACAAGGCAGAAGAAATAAAATGTGCGTTGTCTTGCCCAATGTTGTCTAAATAGTTAAAGGTACAAGACATTTAAAATTAAAATAAAACCAAGAAATAACAAATCCGGATTTAAAATGTCACAACAATATTATCCAAGAAAAAAATATTGATATGAAAACAAAGGGTTTTACTGAAGATGCGAACTTCAACTGTTAAACGAAAACCAAAAAAAAAATCGAGGTATGGGAGTTTTTGTCTGCCCCCCCCCCCCCCATCCTTCAGAAGAACACAAACTGGACATAAATGTATTTGATGCCATTAAAACAATGGTTGCTGCAAAAACATTACGATAATTTCTAAGGAAAGACAAATTATGTCCCCATATAACAACGCCAACAGAAAATATTTTTTTAGTCAATATGTTGCTTATATGTTAACAACAATTTTGCACATGTTAAGCATTTCTATAAGTGGCGGCTGTAATTTCATTATAAATATAGAGCATATCAGACCACAGGCACAATGCCTGCGTGTCAGTTATATGATATAACATGAAATAGCCTACGATAAGTACGACAAGAGTTTTTATACAATACTAGCCCCTTCCACATCAGATCCGAGTAGCTTACGCAATTTGATTTTAGAAAACAACACATTTAAATGTAATTCTCACACCTATGAATTAATTATACATGTACAGTCCCTGAAACGTTCTATTTTCCCACTTTAACGGCGAGTGAACGGTGAGCGCACGCTGAGCGAGCGGTGAGTGCACAATGAACTATATAAGAGCGCACGCTGAATTGAAATTGATGACCACTTATGAAAGGTGAAAGGTGAGCGAACGCGAGCGCAAAGTGAAAGGTAAACGCACGGTAACAATATGTGAACGCAAGATGAATGATTTATTCTGAGTTTCTTGGGAGTTATTCTTACATTGTGTTTCGTTGGTAATCGGGGAAAAATAACAAATACACAAAATGTATGTATTGTTATCAGCCTAAATATAATATTATCTGACTGAAGAATAAGTGAACGCTGGACGCACGTTGAGCGCTTTGTGAACAGTAAGGTCGAATTAAACGAAGCGTATAGCCCAAATGAACACACGAAGAAAGCACGGAATAAGAAAGTAAAACGTTTCAGGGACTGCACTATACAATGCTTGAACAACATGTATAATGGAGGCTTTCGTTATTGAAAAAAATATATTTATAAAAAAGCTTGAATTTTTTATCATGGTAAAAGTGAACAAAGATGTAGAAGGTGTATGCATGATTCTGCGACTTATGATAAATGTATGAACAAAAACATAATTGATTACATTTGGTAACAAGTCAACTCATTTTGAAGAATAAAATGTTCAGGGTACAGTCGAAATTGTTAAGACCCTCAAATATGAAAATAAATTTCGCAATGAAAAGGCTTGTCGCTAAGATCCCTTAGATTAATTATTTTCACAGGAAGACCAGCAGTTCAAAAGTTTGTTGCGATTTGTATTTCAAAATATCATATCCTTTTTTTCTGTTAATTTACTTTGTAGATATACTCTTTAGAGACAGGTGAAAAAATGATCATTTTAATGGACAACAAAAGCCGACCTATTTGTGATAAATAAATAAACAAAATAAGCTTATGAACAAAAATGATGACAAAAACTATAACATATTATTATATATACTTTTAATTTACAATATCTTTTCAAAACGTGTATTTAACTTTCACAGATAGAGAAGTGGTATTGCAAAGACAAATTGGCAGTTTAAAAAATCAACTTGACTCCTTTAGAGGTATTTCTTTTTATAAACGATGAGTTTATGCTTAGTACACTTCAATCATTAAGAAATATGTCATAAAGCTTAAGAAAGCTGGTTTTAGAAGTACAAAAACTGATTGTTTATCTTAATTTAAAAAAAAACCCACAAACTTAGCTATCAAAGATGTAATACTTTTGTTTTTGGGTTTCAGAGACAATAGAACGTTTACAATTTCATCTTGGATGTTTAGATGAGAACGGAACATGTAAGTAATCTATTCTTGCTGTCCATACGTTCGAACGTCCATCAGTCTGTCTGTCTGATATGACGGCACATGTGTTACTGTTTAAATCACTTGAACAAGGATTCGGCAACACAACTACACAACTATAGCAACCATTTCTACATTGTACGCAGGGCGTAGCTTTTATCGTTTGAAGAGTTAATCTTTGACTGGCCTAAGTATGATACTTGTTTTAAACATGACACTTAAACAATCTTAACTTCTCGGGCCTTTACGGCAAGCTTGGAAAAACACCTCGAATGTATTAACATCACCAGATGTTAGAATTTAATTCAAAATGGAGTCGATTCCCACCAAAATAACTATCGGTTAGACAGCCTTTTATGTCGCTTATGTGTTCTATAATAGGGTATATAGTTGACTTTAATGAAGTATATAGCTCACATCTCAACAGATCGTAAAATGTGTTGTATTTATATCAAATTTTTATAACATGGGGGGGGGGGGGTCATGGACGCCAAAGTAATACATTTGAGGTGTGTTCCGAGCTTGCCGGAAAGGCCCGAGAAATTGCGAGTGGGCTCTCAATAACAGAAAAGTATACAAGTTTAGCATTTTTGAAAAAGCTTACCGTCTTAAGAACAAACCGAAACACCAATTAGTTATCAAAGACAGTTTAATTCTCCTTTTATATATATATATATATATATATATATATATATATATATATATATATATATATATATATATATATATATATATATATATATATATATATATATATATATATATAAATGCCACCTTCCTCTACATAGCATGGCGAGTGGATTTATCCGAACATTTTTGTGTCTTGTGTCGTTTAAGCCTGCGTGTCTAAAATTGAGAACTGTGTGCGCGAGAATGTAAGTTGAGATCGACTATAAGGTAAACGAGATCTTAGGTAGGGTCGTAGACTCGTATTATTTTGATAAAATCAAAGTTATACCACTTTTGCAACCACTATTGAAATAAAACCACTATTGAAATAAATTATTTCAATAGTGGTTGGGAATGCATTTCATTAGAAAAATCGCTTTGCAACCACTATTGAAATAAAACCACTATTGAAATAAATTATTTCAATAGTGGTTGGGGATGTATTTCATTTGAAGAATCACATTGTAACCACTATTGAAATACAACCACTATTGAAATAAATTATTCAAATATTGTTCCGGGATGTATTCCATTTTAAAAATCAATTTACAGACACTGTTGAAGAACATATACTATTAAAATTATTTTTCAATCGTAGCTTAGAATGAATATCTTTATAAGTATTACTTTGAAAATTTATATTTTTTTCTTTACGTTTTTCTTTTTACAGACATATCATGTTCTATGAATATTGTATATTACATGTATTTAAATGATAGTGAACATATTGTCAATTGCTAGAACTTCTATTCAAACCCCCTGTATAATGAATCATTATTTATTGATAAATATTATAATAAATATTACTATTAAAATAAATTATATCAATGGTGGTTAGGGATGTACGTCATTACGACAACTATTTGAAAATATTATTTCAATAGTGGTTAAGGATGCGTTTTATTTCAACCACTATTGAAATAAAAAAAATTCAATAGAGGTTAGGGATACCTTTCATTTCAACCACTATTTAAAAAAAGTATTTCAATAGTGATTGATGATGCATATCAGTTTTATGTCTATTATTATGTCTATTTGTAGCACTTTCCTTTCTGCTAGGGGAGTTTTTTCAGATATTAAGTATGTCTTATCATATGATAAATTCATTTTTAATCATGATTTACCTTTATATGGTCATGCTTTCCATACCACCTGTTATCTGGAACTGACAAAGCTATACGCAGACGGAATAATAGGCATAAAAATGACATGCATCCCTATCACTTTTGAAATAGTTTATTTCAATAGTAGTTGTAATGAAACGCCTCCCTAACCACTATTGAAATAAATTATTTCAATAGTGGTTGTAATGAAACGCCTCCCTAACCACTATTGAAATAACTTATTTCAATAGTGGTTGTGATGAAACGCCTCCCTAACCACTATTGAAATAACTTATTTCAATAGTGGTTGTTATGAAACGTGTCCTTAACCACTATTGAAATAATTTATTTCAATAGTGGTTTAGATTGTATTTCATTATCAACATCATATTGTAGTCACAATCAAGATACTACCAGAGTTGAAATTTCAATTATGCAATATTTGATTAAAACTACATTTGAAGAATAATTGCAAAGGTCAAATTTCTAAAAGGCAGATCGAGATCGAACTCATGACTTACAGATTCGTAGCTTAACTATTTTTCTACGCTAATACATACTTCGACCTGGAAAATCAAATGTATAAAATCATACTTGATTCAATTGTTCATTTCGATACAAAGATTTTTACAATATGGAAGTATTTCATACTAGATTTTGTAGTGGACTCCTAAATCAACATTTGTTATAGCTTAAAAATGACCCCTGAAAAATGATTTTCAGGTCAAAAGATCAAAATTAAACCTGAGATCAATAAATTGCGAGAGATTCTTCAGTACCAAGCGGGGGACACAAATTCTTTGAATTATATTGTTTCAATATTAGTTTGAAATGTATTTCATTATGAATATGACTAATAAAACACCGACTACTTGTTAAAATTAAATATACAAAAAAGCAGCCACTGAAATTATTTAATTTTACAATTCTAAGTCAATTGAATGTTATTGATTAATATAAAATCAAAAACATTGTTTCACCCTGACATATAAAGCCAAGCCACCCCTTCTCCGGTGATAAATCATTACGTTACAGAGGATGGTTTTGACTGAAATATAAAGATATCTGCTCAAAAATTTAATTGCGAACGTTCTCTAAAACTTACTAAACTTTGCAAAAAATATCAATATTATATATTTGTTTGATATTGGCTATGTTGTTATGGAGAAAAGGTATAAAAAATTAATTGTTTACGACTACAAAAATGATGTCACCAACAATGACTGACATGGGACAAATGTTGATGAGAAAAATATACAAAGGCCGAGAAGGCTCATTCGAGATTCGAGATTCAAAATACGACATTCGGAATACGAAAAACGGAAATTCAAGATTCGAAATTCGAGATTCAATATCTAAATTAACAAATCAAATTAAAGTTCTGAAAACATGTATCCTAGCGATATCAAACCATTATTAATAAAGATCATTCGTACATGTTCTTATATACAAATAAATGATATGTTCACTTCTTCCTAGCTAACTAAATGATTATTTGTAATTATTTTTACACAGAATATTAAAGTAGACTAGTAATTATGCAGTGTGTTTTGCGGATCTAAGTGATTTTGTTTGCCCCGCTGCATTTCCACCTGATGCGTTTGAACCCTTGGGAATATCACAACCAATAGTTTAAAACCCCGGTTTATTCAACCCTTTTGTGTAAAAATGCGGTTATGCTAGAGAACTTCATAAACGGAGCCAATTTATTCGGTAGGGGGGGGGGGGGGGGGTCCAGACCCACTGACCCCCTCCTTTCTAAATCCGCACATGACGATTAGTATCTAAAATATGTTTTAATCTTAATATAAATAATCAGTCAAGTTTCAACGATAAATATAAGCAATACTTATCGTTTTTTATGTATACAGGCATACACTAGTACTATGATTATAAACTAATCATTGAGATATTATCACATCATACAGAATAATTAATTATTTTTTATTTTACTTTTCTTGAGTAAACAATTTCAAATGAGTCTTACATTTGGCATTGTTTTCAATATAGAAGGATACATATTTTGTACAATTAAAGGTAAGGATGATTTGTTCACATTGCCGATTTCTCGTGCAGAAAACAGTAAAATTTTAAAAAGTTTGTGCATGGATTTCTCAAAATTAATTGATGTAGTTTGTTATGATTCATTCATTGGTATATTAACAAGAAAGAATAGAAGGTATATAGACAGGCATATGTATCACACCCAAGTTGAGTGTTTCTGAAGTTACCTACCACCAACCCCCCCCCCCCCCCCGCACCAAAATTGACAATAATAACATATAAATCATACAAATGTTTACTTTGCATGTAAGTAACTCTCTAAAGATGTAAATAAGCGCTGCAAAGATGTGTGTACTTAATATACTACTACATTACACTTAGCCAGATAAAATGTATTATCGTCATATAACATAGCCGATTAAGTTAATGTGTACATATGATCAACGTACATGTAATTCTAATATACAAGGAGGCGGACGTATCAGGCGGGGATACAGAATTTTTTTTTCCAAAAATGATCGGTTGAATTACATTAAATGCTTTGAAAATTGTTTTAAACTCTCGCAAGGGGTCAAAATACATGATAGCAGCTATGTAATTGAAATCTTTCATTTCATATCAATATGAATTACTTATTATAACAACTGGGAGTATATCATAAGCAATACATGTCCTTCACCGGCACCACCCCCTCCCCAGAAAAAAATGAAACAAGTGTCCTTTGTTTGCTTAACGTGTGGAAAAACTGGTTCAAAATTTTTCTAAAGGACATACCCGATTAGTAAAAAAATGAGTCGTTTAAAACTAATTTTGTCAAATTTTTTTAGGTTCATTTGGGTATATTTTGGTCCATTTGGGTAAATATATGCACCAGCGCAGCTCTAATTTATATATAATCAGACCATAAATTCGAAATATTTTCAAAAATTAATAGCTTTAAAACCAGTGGATAAAAAAAGGAACCCAAGTCGAAATCGATGAGTGCTAATAGTTGTGTTGAATGAATGGTACAGTAGGATATGCGCAAAAAGTCCAGTTTTCTCTTTCCTACCCTATATTTATTAAACATTAAATCCGATCATAAGAGTCAAATCTAAAATCAAGTACGGGTATATACATGTTTATCAAATGTAAAACTATTCATAATTTATCTGTAGTGCATCGTTATGGTGCTACACAGAAAGTCTGAAATTAATTTGCCGAGCCAAAACGAAAAAAGCGCCTGGAAAACGAAGAGAAAACGAAGTGGGGACAGAATAACTGATGAATTACCCCCCGAAATTTAAATACTGAAAACAGATCATTGAGTACAACCCATCCGCACACAATTTAAGAAAATTTCATATTTTTTTGTTATCATTTTCACTAGCCGATGTATAAGACATCACAAATACCCCAAACCCCCTAACGGAAAAGGACATGCTAGGTGATGACAGAGAGAGAGAGAGAGAGAGAGAGAGAGAGAGAGAGAGAGAGTCGGTATAAATCACACGTGCGCTAACACCGAAATTAAAGCTTGCTAGTTGGTCTGCCTTACCCTATAGCTACTATATATGCTTGTATCAAATCAAATCAATTTCAAATTCTAAATCAAAGTTGAATTTGACACTACAAAACTTCCCCCCTCTCTCTCTCTCTCTCTCATCTCGACAATGGCATTGATACCCTACAATACACTATTCCTATTTGGATTGTTGATGTTGTAAATCATTATATCTTCTATGGTTTATTACCTATATTTTGACATGTCGATTATTTCACTGAAATTCGTTTCATAGCTAAAACCACACTCAGTTTTAATTATTTAGATTAAACAGATATTTCTTCGAGAGCTGATTTTTACACAGTTAGGGCGAATACACTACATGTTAAAATGATTCGGGGGAAAAACATGGAGGGCAAACAAAATCACTTGTATTTGCAAAGCCCACAGTGTTATCACTAATCTTATTGTTTATACTGTGTGGGGTTAATTCATAAATGTTAATTTAACCATTTTATAACCACTATATAAGAGTTTTTATGACATGATATGTATTATATTTGTAGGAAAGAGCATGTACGAATGATCTTTATTTAGAACAGTGTGATAAGATACATGTTTCAGATCCATGATTTGATTGGTTAATTTAGATATTAAATCTCGAATCTCGTATGGCGAATCTCGTATTTTGAATCTCGAATCTCGAATGAGCCTTCTCGGCTTTAAGCCATTGGTTAAGTTTAGCCTTAAAATACAAAACTCGAATAAAGCATATTCACATTGTAATTTTATTTGAAATTCAATAAAAGAAAAACAGGCTTAATATCGCACGCATACATGTACGTTCATGATAAAGATTTAAACTTGAAAATCATTGCAATTAATTGTTTGTTTTAATAAAGTCTCCCGGTTTGATCTAGAGAATGAATGTCAACAATTTTAAAATGAAGTTATTTGCAAGCAATCGTAATTACTTTGAATACCTATGCAACATGTCACTCTGATTTAAAAGTCAACGACAACAATAAAAAACAAGTTCGCCTGGAACATGAAACAAAAAAGATTAACATGATATAAAAGAAAAAAACACGTTTAGAACCAAGAACCCAAAACGTTAATTTTCCTTGCGTTAGAGCTTCAAATGCAGCATTCTTCATCAATGTTAATTTAGTGTCTTTTCGTCCAAAATATGTTTCGAATTTCGTACCAATTGTTCTCTTCCTCAAACAAAACTAACCAGGTGTTTAAGAATCTTTGATCCTGTACAATTTCTCTTAATCGACAAATAAGGCCACTATTCCTTCCAAAACGACTCACCAAGCGCCGAATGCAAACAGGATTCGGAATGTCAGGCATTATCAAGTTGTTAATATGGATAAGGGGTAGTCCAGCAGATCTGACAACGTGCATAAAGAATATATTAACATACTGCAGTCTAAACATTGATTCAGGATAAAATTCAATACAAATTCGTATTATATTTTCAAGTACTAGATTTGGAGGTAGAGGATTCTCAGTATTTGACGATTCTGTATGCAAGGAACTGTTATTTTCACCAAAGCTCTTCTTCTCTGGACAAGGAGGTCTTTCGGTCTCTTCAGAAATAGATTGATCTGGTTCGAGTAATGGATCTGGAAGGATATCATCTGTGCAAATTGATCCTGCAGTTTCAGATTGACGCATGTCAGTATCAGTTGCAGGGCTGTCTGAACTTACTTCTAAGTTGTCATTAGCTTGGTTTGTTGGTAACGAAACCTCGTTCTCAGGTTGAAAGGATTGGCTTTGATTTACAGAATCGGTTTCAGAAATAAGAGATTCCTGTATTTTGGGCAAAACATTTTCTAAGTTAGTACAAACAACGCTAACGTAATGTTCGCCCAATCCTTCCGGGTAATGGCCAACTGTAATGATAGGAAGATCAGGGTCGAACCGTCCTGTGTCTGATACGATTCGGTGATGCCCTTGACCTAGTTTGGAGATGACTAGAATCTGCAAACAAAATATTCTTGCAATTGCTTGAAGCGTGAAATGGTCCCCATAGGTTGTTGAAGCTGACATGTGATTTAAATACAGGTCAAAGTAATTATCATTTCTGAAAAAATCAACGTACAGGTTTCTATTTTCCCGCAGGTGCAAAATAGCGCTATGACGAAGCTGATCTCCTGTTCTAAACAGGCCTAAGCTATTTAGCTGGCATGCTAAAGCATCAAATTGACAATTTCCATAGCGTGTTGGATTTAACGTAATTCTGACTCCAGGAATAAAAACTGCGTCATTTGCGTTATCTTCTACGCAATTTCTTAACAGATGGGGGATTTCCGGTTCACTTTGTTCTTTTTCCTTATCATGATCAGAGTTTCTTTGGGTTTCTGTACTTGGAGTGATTGCAATGTAATATTTTCTTCGATGATCCTCTCTTCGTCTTTTTTCTTGAAAAAACTTCTTTGATTTTTCTCTTCGTTTTTTCTCTTCCTCAACTGTAAGGCTTGTTATGTTTTCCACAGATACCCATTCCTTTCGCGAAACTCCGTTTGGGTCTATATTTGTTACAAAGTATTTACTGAAAAATTTGTTTCTTTTAAGGATTCTTGCAATAACTACTGATCTTTTTTTAGGTACACGTCTTCGGCAGGGATATTTTAACAAGACCTTTTCTCCGCTCTTGTAAATGGAACAGCAAAAATTGCTTTTAATTCTCTTCATTCTGGCTCCACATCGTGCAGATGCCAGGGATGCTTTTTTCCTTATATCATCGGTAGAACCATCTCCCCGACCATAGTACACCATGAATGGTGTCTGGTATCCAAGTACCTCTTTTGGCTGACTGTTAATCGCACACGCAACCTCAAAAAGGCATTTTGCCCAGTTTGAGCCCCGATTATTCGCAACCTTTAGGAAGTTTAGTTTTCTTTTAAGAAGGGAGTTGTTTCTCTCAACCTTTCCTTGACTTTGTGGGTGATATGGGCTACTGTTAATTAGTTTTATGCTATGTTTAGCCAGGAATGCAGGCAAATCTCCCTTAAACTCTGTTCCATTGTCGCACTGAACGATTGATGGATAGCCGTGTTCTGAAAAAAATGTTCTTCAAACATTTCAGAACATTTCTGGGACTCTTATTTTAAAGAGGTCTTAAGAATACAAATCTCGAAAATCAGTCCATTGCACTAAGAATGTATGAGTACTCAATCCCATCATGAACAACCGCTTCCTTTCTCATATCTATGAGGTCAATTTGAAGCCTTTCGAAAACTTTTTTTGACTGCATACTTTGGATGGGAGCTTGATTTGTAAATCGTGCGTTTATAATTGAATGCCTTTGACTCCGACTTAGAATTTTTCGCACACGTGCCTCACTTCCACCTGTAACCTTTCCTTTCATTTTATAGTGGATGCTTCTTGCTCCTGCTCCCAATGTTTTCTTTGCTGCCTGAAGAATGGTCTCTTTTAGATTGGAAACTGTTAAGACTCTCTTACCTTCGTGGAGAAGAACATCCTTGTTTTCTTCTTTGCCGAGGCTCAGTTTGTTTTTTACTCTCCAAAACTGGAGAATACCTCTTCGTTGCTCTGACGTCCTTTCTTTAACGGGAACGTGATATGTTCCTTTCAAAAGTTGAATAAATAAAGTCCTCTAGTCTTTGGCGGAACCATCAGAAAATTGAATTAAACGCTTATGAATTTATTGAAAAAAGTATTTGTAAAAACTATCAAGTTGATTGCAAATTGATAGGGTTGCTGTAAAGTTTCACTGATTTGTCTGATTACGCAGAATTTTAATGGTTAACCAGTATTTCTTAATTGTTAAAACCTAGAGACATCCTATTGGTTCAATTGAAAAATTTCAATCATAATAAAGAAGAGAATTCTACCATTATGAAGAAGAGTATAAAAAAAAATATACATTTTTGTTGTAGTTAAGTTTCCATTTGGAATAGTCAGTTTTAACCGATTTTCGTTTATTCAGTTATTTTTGCAATGACCAAAAACAACTGTGATATTCGGTTTAGTGTTTTGCTCAACGTGTTAATTACAGGCACGTATGTAGCTATATGTTTTAAGAAGACAATGCTTTTTGAATATTGTTAGATGTATTACCTTCTTTATGTACGTTTATAGATGGTTATATTTCTAACACCCTGAATAATTTTATTTATTCGAACACTTACCTCCTTTTATAGCAAAGCAAAACACCACTCCTTTGATTCTTTAGGGAATCCAGTCATACTTTTTTGTTACTCATCGGCTGGCAATTAAGAACATTTAACATCATGTACATACTTTAGTTCTCCTCTGTCAAATTGATTTTGTATATATTACATTTGGTAATATAAGAACATGTTTCTGCTAAGGAACGTTTAAGAAAACAGCCAATGCATTTTGTGCAGGTCGTTTAACCACAATAAAGAGATACAGATTTTATCTATTCAATTCAGTACATCTAGAAAGAAAGTTTGGGCATGTTAAGCATATTCCTACCGTAATTGTTTTTTCTATTAAAAATAAAAAATCAATTCAGTACATCTTGAAAAAAAAGTTTGAGCATGTTAAGCATATTCCTACCGTAATTGTTTTTTTTTCCTTTTGAAAAAAGCGGTTGTAAGCCCTGATTATTTTTTGTAAATACAATAATTGGTGTTAGGATGACGTATGCAAACATATATTTGTTCAATCTGAGTGAAAAATATAGCTTACCAGTTTATTTTTGCTTCATATTTATTTGTTTGAATTTTCACATAAAAAGTATCAGTTTTCTAAACAAGTTTTACCAATTCTTGTAAGTTGAAAACTATAATAAAAATCACACATAAATATAGCATGCCTAGAAAACAGGGTATGATATCAATAAGAATATAAAAACTAGCTCTGATTTAATATCATGTGCTTTAACACGTCTATTGTGGGGAAATATTTCAAAATTAAAAAAAAATCTTAAACGATGAAAGTACTTTTATTACAATATTTTATATAAAAAAACAGTATTCAAATGTTAAAATATTAGCATAGCAGTGTTACCTTTAACTTCCATCTGGAACGAACATATCAACGACTCAGGCAGGCAGACAAACAGAAAATGTCTAATGTATATCCCCTACTTTGAATGAAATGCAGGGACAAAATTTATTTATATAGTGCTTGTGTTTCAGCAGTTTTCAACAATTGCTATAAAGTAAAATGTATAATGGAATTTATTATCAATTACTATTGAAATAATAAATTTTAAAAGTAGTTGAAAGGTTTTCCCAGAATATCTGATACCATTTCCTCCTTAAATAACTGATTCATTTTGTTGAAGAAAAATCGAATGCATTTTTTATAAAAATATATGATGTGAATTTTAACTCAAGAAATTTAACAAGCATTCACAAGTTTTTTGACAAGTAAAGAATTCTTTATAAAACACAACATATTTAAGAATGTGATCCATATTTCTTTCATTAATGGTTATAATGAAACGCATAACCAACCACTATTGAAATGATTTATTTCAATAGTGGTTATAAAAAAAATCCAACCACTATTGAAATGATTTATTTCAATAGTGGTTATAAAAAACATGCATATCCAACCACTATTGAAATGATTTATTTCAATAGTGGTTATAAAGAAATGCATACCCAAACACTATTGAAATAATTTATTTCAATAGTGGTTATAAACAAATGCATACCCAACCACTATTGAAATAATTTATTTCAATAGTGGTTTTATTTAGATAGTCAGGTTACTAAGTGATTCTAATAATAAAATACATCCTCAACCGCTATTTAAATTACTTCTCTCTCTCATATATATATATATAGAGAGAGAGAGAGAGAGAGAGAGAGAGAGAGAGAGAGAGAGAGAGAGAGAGAGAGATTGTTTGAACATTTTGAAGAGTTTAAATGAGTTAAATTTGACGAGATGTTAGGCATCTTATACATGGCGTTGCGTAGATCATCGCTATTTGTAAATAAATATGTCGCTTGATAGTCCTCGAGAAAACAAAACACTTATAAGGTTAGTTATTGACTCATTACGGAGATATATTGGGTTGATCAATCTCATAGAAGGCTCGGCTTCGCCTCGCCATCTATTGGATTGATCAACCATATATATATATATATATATATATATATATATATATATATATATATATATATATATATATATATATATATATATATATATATAATGAAATAACAATTATACATAATTTATAACAAAAAAATCGAATTACTATTTGCAAATTGATACTTGAAATGAAGTACATCCACGACCTATACCAAAAAAATAGCATAAATGTGATATGTAAAATGAAATTTATTCCCAATACTGCACAGTTATTCTTGTATTGAAATACATTTATACAATTACGATTATCATAATATATTTCAATAAGGATTATTATAATGATATATGTTATATAATATTTTAAATGGTGTTTGTATTTCAATAGTGGTTGCAAATTATTTCTCATAAGAAGCTTTATACCCCACCACTATTGAAGTAATTTATTTCAATAGTGGTCGTAATAAACTTCATCATCAACCACTATTGAAATAATTTATTTCAATAGTGGTCGTAATAAAATTTATCACTAACCACTATTGAAATAATGTATCTTAATAGTGATGTTTATAATTACATGTATCCTTAATTGATTTATTTTAATATACAGGGGGTTTGAGTTGAAGTTCCGGTAATTTCCAATGTGTTAATTCTTGTACAAATAATGTACGATTTTCACATTATATATCAATAGAAAGAAAAAGGTAAAGAAAAGAATATAAAAACAATTCTATACATCATTCTACGAGTTTTTTTATTTCTGCACAACAGTAAAAATCCGAAAAGAGGTACGTTAAATTCATAGTCTCGGTTATAATTACTGTAAATTATAAGTCTTTAAAACCTTTTATTTGCATTTCAATTTGCGTGAATTGGTTATATATTTCTGCACACCCGTGAAAATTGTAACATTATACCATATTTCCTTTTAGTCTTGAAATATGCAAGTATAATACCTACCTTTTGTATCTGATATTGTTCGTAAGATAAAGTGTTTCTTGCGTTACAATAGTAATAACAAAGTAATATTTCTAAAAAGTTCATTCTCGTCTACAATAAAAAAAATAATAATAAAAAATTAGTCTTTAAAAGTGTCTGTAAAGTGACTCTTAAAATGAAATGCATCCCCAACTACTATTGATATAATTACTTCGATAGTAGTTGTATTTCAATAGTAGTTGCAAAGTGATTCTTCAAATGAAATACATCCCCAACCACTATTGAAATAATTAATTTCAATAGTGGTTTTATTTCAATAGTGGTTGCAAAGTGATTTTTCTAATGAAATGCATTCCCAACCACTATTGAAATAATTTATTTCAATAGTGGTTTTATTTCAATATTGGTTGCAACATACCACTGCATTTCTCTATCTAAGGTGCAAATAACTTTACCAATATCAGGCATACCGCATCATTTTTTTTTTTTTTGACATTTTGGTATAAATATTTGAATTAACAATGCTTAAAGAAAAACAAATAATTTCAATAGATATTGTAGAATGTTACTTTCAACTACATGTAGTTGGACCTGAAAACCGAAGGCTGAATTTCATTTATAGCAATTTGTATTGCATTTTCGTTTTCTCACTTTTTAATATTTGAAATCTACGAAATTTGTTAAGTCGTACAAGGATCATCAGAAAATTATCTCCCTTGCGCCGAACAGTATTTCAACCAATGAAATTAATGTAAGTTTTCACATCATGTATTTTCAACCAAACACAAAGGAAAGGAAGTGCACAACCCGGAGACTGTAAATTATTTCAACTCTTTATACCGTCTTCCAAGGAAGACGGATATAAAATTGGTGGTATGGGAGGGTGCTTTCAATTAAACTACACACTATTGTATGTTTTATTTCAATTATTATCATTTTCAATGCCAACATTGCATAATCGGCGAAAAAAGAACAATAACTTATGCATGATTTTCAGATCTCGAAGAAAACGTTACAAAGAGTCAATACTGTTTCATTAAAGCACCTTTCAACTGGAAAAATGCCAAGGTAAATTGTTTATTGCTTTAATATATTGTTTATATCCTTAGTTTATTCGAATATGAAATGTACGAAAACAGCCTGGTTCTCATGTTTTTCTTATAATTCCCCCCGCAAACGAAGTTTGGGGGGGTATATAGGAATCACCTTGTCCGTCCGTCCGTCTGTCCGTCCGTCCGTCCGTCTGTCTGTTCGATTCGTGTCCGGTCCATATCTTTCTTATGGAGAAAAATTAGAAGTTCTTACTTCACACAAAGATTGCTTATGACCTAAGGGTGTGTCATGACCTTTAACCAAGGTCATTCGGGCAAGGTCAAGGTCACTGGCAGAAAAAGTGCAAAATTCGTGTCCGGTCCATATCTTTCTTATGGAAAAACATTAGAAGATCTTACTTCACACAAAGATTGCTTATGACCTAAGGGTGTGTCATGACCTTGAACCAAGGTCATTCGGGCAAGGTCAAGGTCACCAACAGAAAAAAGTGCAAAATTCGTGTCCGGTCCATATCGTTCTTATGGAGAAACATTGGAAGTTCTTACTTCACACAAAGATTGCTTATGACGTAAGGGTGTGTCATGACCTTGAACCAAGGTCATTTGGGCAAGGTCAAGTTCACTGACAGAAAAAGTGCAAAATTTGTGTCCGGTCCATATCTTTTTAATGGAGAAACATTGGAAGTTCTTACTTCACACAAAGATTGCTTATGACGTAAGGGTGTGTCATGACCTTGAACCAAGGTCATTTGGGCAAGGTCAAGGTCACCAACAGAAAAAAGTGCAAAATTCGTGTCCGGTCCATATCGTTCTTATGGAGAAACATTGGAAGTTCTTACTTCACACAAAGATTGCTTATGACGTAAGGGTGTGTCATGACCTTAACCCAAGGTCATTCGAGCAAGGTCAAGTTCACTGACAGAAAAAGTGCAAAATTCCGGTCGATATCTTTCTTATGGAGAAAAGTTAGAAGTTCTTACTTCACACAAAGATTGCTTATGACCTAAGGGTGTGTCATGACCTTTAACCAAGGTCATTTGGACAAGGTCAAGGTCAATGGCAGAAAAAAGTGCAAAATTCGTGTCCAGTCCATATCGTTCTTATGGAGAAACATTGGAAGTTCTCAGTTCACACAAAGATTGCTTATGAGCTAAGGGTTTGTCATGACCTTGACCAAAGGTCATTTGGGCAAGGCAAAGGCTACTTGCATAAAAGTTTAAAACTCGTGTCCAGTCCATATCTTTCTAATGGACAAATATTGGAAGTTCTTATTTCACATCTAGAATGCTTATAACCTGAGAGTGTGTCATGACCTTGACCAAAGGTCAATTGAGGAAGTTCAAGGTCAATGTTAAAAAAAAATCGGGTTCAGTATACCAAAAACTCAAAATGTTTATATTAAGTGGCTGCTTGACGTGGAATTTCGAGTCATGTTTGTTAACATAAGGATGCAAATGTCCTCATGCATTTACAGTTAACTTGAACTAAAATGGAATTTAAAGAATAGAAATTGGTTTTTGTACTCATATAAGCATTAACAGTTTTAAAAAATAGAGCAGTTGTTATTTATAGAAAATGGACGATGAAATAGATTCATCCAATATTTTCTATAATAGAAATAATACATGTGTTATGATTTTTTTCTTAGCGGGGGGTATCAATTGTGAGCTTGCTCACAGTACCTCTAGTTTATTAATATATATTTACATAATCAAGTATGTGTACCTCTAATTCAAAGGAAAATATATTGTAAATTTATATCTCAATCGAAACTGACAAGACTGAAATCTACACCGCGGTTAAGGCAAGTGTTTAAAGATAGTATATATTATGGTCATTTTGAATAATATTTCATTCTAACAAAACCAATGCTGAATACAAGTATCTATAGTCTGTCCCAAGATATTTATGCAGCACATTTGGACGATTCGTAATAAAAATACACATACCTGTGAAAGAAGTACAATTGAAAAAGTTGAAAGGGATAATTTCCAAGATAATTTCATTGACACATTATCATCTCTCACTGAAAAAAATTCACAGGAACGAAAACATGATGCCTAAGTTACTTATAAAAATCGAATTAGTAACAAAATGTGAATCTGGGATATCTTGGAACAGAGTATAGTGAATGTGTTCACGAAAGATGTATATTTGTACTTTTGAATGGAGTCACTCTTAATGTAATTTCCGATTTTCATTTTATGGTTTGACAATATGCTATATCTGCATAGATTTTTTAAAATGTTATTTCATCCTGTTTATTCTGTTTTATTAAGTTCAAAATGACCTATTTTTTCATCCCCCCTACTTAAACTTACTGTACATGCATGCAAAATTAACTTAAAATTAGATCGATATGACTGTAAGAATGACCCTTCCTTCTATATATATAATCTCTCTATCAAACCAAATCTGAGGCAGTAATCGCATTTTATACTAAAATAGTTAGTACAGCATTACAGATGTTTGATCCACCTATTTTCCACAAAGAACTATATATGATAAGAGTTAAATTTGGCCCCCAAAATTCCCCATTTTTTAAGTGTTTCGGGTACAATAAAATGTTAACTAATTTTCACGTCAGAAATGACGCCATTTCTTTAATTCAATCAAAATCAGCCAAAAATTGACATTTTTCTTATCTATTTACGAATGGGAAATATATTGCGCATGCTTGAACAAGGAAAATATTTTTGTCACTTATTAGTCTTGACTAGATTCATCTCTGATTAAAATATTTTATTTGTTCAAGAATGCGCTCTATGTTTTCGGAAGGAAAAACTGCTGAAAACAAGCTGTTTTACGCTAAAATGCCAAAATGGCGGGAAAAGGTTGTCTTTACAATGTCATATTTCTAAATTGTGGGCACTTGAACCAAAATGAATATTATGTAAACACATCACATACATATCTGTACTAAGAAAACAAAGAATGATAGGAAAATGATGATGTTCATTTTAGGGGGCCATTTTAGGCCCATATCATATATAGTCCAAAGGAAAATATAGCACGAGATCACTGTGACGTCATACATTTAAATCAATGATCATTTGTTTGCATTTCTCGACTCAATACGAAGTAATGCAAGCATTTAAAATCTCTGGTCTCACCGAAACTTTTTTGGTCTCAAAACGTGCCTTCAAACCTCAAGGCACCCTTTATTACGAGTTAAAAGTAAGTCATTTTAGCACAGCACCATGGGAGAAAACATTAGCGAGCATTATGGGACGTAGACAAAAAAAATTCTTAATGAATCTGTAGGTTTAGTTCGTTCTTTTTTTCGCGTGCACTGGTTCATAGTTCCAATTTTGACATTATTACACTTCATTCCGATGATTTTTTTCCGACATTGATCACCAAAAAAGCATTTACTTGTTGTGGGCTGTATACATTGAGAACAAAGTTAAACATGGCAATTCACATATTACTTTGATAATATAATACATGTGTATATAAACTGCTGCATCGATTTTTGTTTTTTATTTTGTTCCGCACATATATAATAACGCAACATTTGTGAAATATGCGAATCGCTTTCAAAGGAATAAGACAAATCCTATTTTTTGACAGTAGCTGGAAACTGTATTCTAAGGAAAACTAATTGCGTGACTTTACCTCATAAAGACATTGGCAAATTCATTGATAATTGAATTATTTGTATCTGTGTTTTATCCATTTATTTATTTATTTGTATTTTATTCATTTACCTATTTGTTCATTACCAGGGTAAATGCCAATCATTTGGGTCACATCTTCTTGAGATCAACACAGAATCAGAACAGAAATGGTTGTATGATAAAGGTAGTTTCTTGTGCTTTAAACAGTTCTATTTGAGTTGGCCATCAGATTATGTCCATGATATAATTATGTTGCTTAACCTTCGAAAATTATGTCAAGTGTTAAACTTCTGGACATTTTTGGGATTTAAAAGTAAACTAATTTTTTTTAATTCTTACTTTGCAGGAACGGGCAATAGGTTACTTTCAAGTTGATAAACGTTTCAATCTCTTTTTTATGGTTTCATAGGAGTAGTAATACAATGTGACATGCATTTTATACATAAAGGCAATAAGTTTAAATCTCTTATTGACTATATCTACCTATAGTGAAGGATCAAAATATACATAAATAGGTTGCTCACTGCTTGAAAAGTAGGCTCCAGAGGTCGTGAGTTCAAACGCCTGCCGGGGCGGAGGTGGAGCTCCATTAAAGTGAATTTCTCTGTGGTTTATGCATATCTATATCCTTCACTTTGGGCAGGTATATGTCAACTTTAGAGTCGTTGCAATGTTTTTGCTTATTATATGTATATATCTATGCAATGTATATCGTTTAGATCCTCTCAAAATGTCGTTTAACCTGTACCTCAAGCGAGCGTTTATTGTGCGACCAGCGCGCATGGTTCCGTTCGTCATCGAAGGCAGGAATAATGTCTTGCCTAGAAGGCCGATTGGTTAGCCCGGTGGTCGCTCACTGCTAGGAAAAAAGATTCCAGAAGTCATGGGTTAAGCCCCGGCCGGGGTGAACTTGAGCTCCAATATAGTGAATTTCACAGTGCTTTATGTATATCTATATATCCTTCACTATGGGCAGGTGTATGTCAATTTGAATGTGTTTGCAATGTTTTCGCTCGTTTATATATATATATATATATATATATATATATATATATATATATATATATATATATATATATATATATATATATATATATATATATATATAAGAGGAATTTCAACGAGTACTCGACTATCGCTCGGTTACACTGATCACCAACTAAGTTTTCTTAGTCGATTACTCGTACACTCGTACAAGTTATTGAGTAAATTAATTTAAAAAAGCTTGTTCTTAACGCTGCAGTTTTGAGCTACGAATGATAATAAAAGTTTCTTTTTTTCGGTATGTTTCATGCCTTAGTTACAGGGGTTTTTTTCCATCGGTCTCCCTGGTGTATTTTTTAAGCGGCTAATAAATGATCTCTTTTGATTTACTTAGGCAATTATGTACTTGAGGAGAACAAATTGTGTTTCTTCTAATCATTTATCTATTGGATTAGGTGTTTGTGTCTTGAAAAATATAATTATATCAAAATCATCCCAAGGTGTTCAGTTTAATAATCATTAAGCTATTATTGTTGATTTGTCGCGGACTTAGCATGGACCTGGTCACATTTGATTTGCTTAAGATAACATGAAGCTCATTTATATGTTCTACTAGCATCACACGAAAAAGAAAAACTAGGACATTTGCTAACACATATCTAGATGGAAAACTGTTGTACATATTATTTTAGGTCTTTAAATGTTTTTTTTTAGTTTTACACAAGATGCATGTGACAGTAGCACTATTTGATTTCATCAGGACACACAATTTCAGATAAAACAACAGTGAATTAATTTTTAACACATTCAATTGTCAATGTATATATAAAACAAATAAATTAAAGCTTTAAACGCTGGCTAAATATAGCTATTACAGTATTTAAAGGAAAAAACCAACAAATCAAAATCACCAATACTGTTAAATGTAATTTCACAGAAAAAGTAAATTGGAATGTTATCTGTAATTAAACAATCAATTTTTATCACTAGGTAAACTGATAAATCATTTAATCATAAAATAGAATTGAAAGTTTGGCTTCAAATAATTGCAAAAGCCATCCTAAAATAGTCACCACTGGGCCTCCATAGCAGACAAAACACAAACAAAATATCCTGTCTCTAGTTCCGGACTCGAAGGTCTCTCACTGGAAAACTATCCACACAGGGCCTCCTAACCATAAACGTTGGTCAAACACGAGCTCCCGTGCGTCCCACTTGCGTCACGCGCTGCTCCGTTAATAGTTCTCAGTCCTAGTCCTGCCCCACATATGCTAAGCTAAGACTTCAACTAACGTTTCACCATTGACCCACCGGGTTAACGATATGATTATCCATGCACTGAAACAATAATTACCTATGCTAAAACCTATAGACATACTCATTTATACAACGAAAATAACAAAGACCACACCCTGTAAATATACACCCCGTAAATATACTATGAAACTGACAAAATACATACAAAAACTTACCGGCTGGAGAAAAGCAAATGCCCAAACAGATTTACAGTAATTTATGGCTACCAGTCTACCAGACTAGCTTCTGGTATTCGCCAAAATTTACAAACTTGACGATTTCAACAACGTTGCCGCACACTTGACAAGCAGCCACGGCTCTAACTCACCAAACCGGTTATACTAAAAATAGCCATAACACCAAACACTCTCGATTGACAAGTATGGAACACAACTTGGTCCAAAATTACAACTATTTACACAAACAAATACAAAACTGAAATAAACTGAATTCAACTTCATCACATTGGTAATATCATTTCCTACCTTTTAGGCCTCCTTTAAAGATAATTGCAAAATATTGTGATATACTTCAAATGAAAATAGCCAATAAAATAAGATAGTTTTATAACTATCCTTAACTTTCCGGATATTCGTACCTAACAAGTAAATCAATTGGTAGAAGCATTAGCTACGAATCTGTAATTTCGAATTCCGGTTGGGCTTTTCCAAATTTTACCTTTCAAAACAATTAAAAAGTATATTTTGGTCATTTTTTTTTTATTTTAAAATTCTAAATCGGTGAGGGTATTTTAATTATAATGTTCTTTTATTTAGTTTCGAGCTCGGAAGGAATGTGGTGGATCGGACTTGTATTACACACCGTAGAACACTTATGGATTTGGGATCATTCGGAGAGTGCATCGACATTAAAATACTGGCATCCAGCAGAACCCAATGGTGAAGGACGTGAGAAGTGCGCCCTGGTAAAAAAAGATGGCAGGTGGCGTGATTATCCTTGCACTAGCAAGTTCTACTTTATTTGTGAAAGAAAATAAGAGAGAAACAAGTTGCTGTCCTTTAAAAAAGGACTACAATACGTGGACCATTTGTTTGTGTTTCCAACGAAAAAGTGAAAGCCTTAAGATTATCAGAGATTCCACCGACTCTAGCCCTCTGCTTTTAACCACTAAATTTGTACGTTGTATTACGTATATATGTATGTATAGCCCTGTCTTTTTATCTCAGAATTTAAAGGATTCATACTTCTAAAATAATTATGATCTATCTATGAATGAAGTTTGCATGTACAGTATCAGGCATTCGGTGAATTTTACTATTCGCACTACTTTGTTAACTATGCAGTGACAGCTTTGTGTAAATTAAAAATTTCATATTCATATGATGCAATTTTCTTGAGATTTAAACTTTTATACAGTGACATAATTATTCAATCATACTTAAATGCTTAAAAAATTTAATCGGGAATTTCTCTACCCTCGCCTACTATAAAAGTAAAGTTAAATTACTTGTGTATTCGGAAAACAACAAAACATTGCAAATTATGCTATTTGATGCATGCTGTAGTTTCGGCATAACATTAACTTATTTCATAATACTGATAGTTCATATCACATGCCAATCATTTTTAAAAAGGAATACTTTGTTTCTGTACTGTTTACCGACAACTTTACAATTACAGCGCCTTTTAACTTATGTGTGCATACGGCATGAAATCCCGATCCCGATTCAGATAAACGTGTGCTAGCCTGGTTCCCTGAGCTACCCATTACGCACAGGAACCAGGCTAGCTCATGCGCAGGCTGAATTTTCCCCATAGCATCCGGTTTAACCTCGCTTATATATTTTCTGCGTGGACCTCAGGGTCCACGCAATTATCACGGGAAAAAGTGGTCAATAACTTAAAACATTGATGTCAGATCTACATGTATCACCCAGTGATAAGGAGTTAAACAAAAATGCATGTATATATTACGTTCTTTATTTTGTAATCTATATCAGCTAATCAAAACATAAAATGAGAAAGATATGAATATCCACGTTAAATGACACAGGTACATAAAAGAATTATTCTTTTTTTAATATAAGTATATATTAGATTAGTTCTCGTAATATGATTTCGTGCTGATTATTTCATTTGTACAGGGTGTTCCATAATATCCTATACCATTTGAAATTCTTAAATAATGTTTGACCAAAACTTTAGAATTGTGATTCAATTTTAAAAAAAAAAGGAAACGAAAGTGTATTTTTCTATTTAAACAATTAAGGTGAAAATATGCCTTTCATCGACTTATGATGTCACAATATTGCATCATATTTCTTTAGTTTAATTGATTTTTTTTTCACAATGAATCGGACAAGAAAGCAAGCATCTTGCTTTTAAAGGCTGCTTTTTTAAACACATACTCCAGATACAGTTCTACGAGTTATGAAACAAGAATACTCTAGGTAAAAACAACTCAACAAGCACCGGCTTCAATAAAGAAAAAAAATTAGTTTTTTTTTTTTCTGGGACACCTCGCATATAGACTACATTTAACTTTTTTTGTTTATATTTATTGATAATGCTCATATATATATATATTGAAACAATGCTTTGATGTATCGCATTTGAATGATTAAAATAATGACATATAAAATATTCTAAAGCTTAAAAGTTTTTACTATCTTTTTTTCTGACAAATAAAGTTTTCTTCGGTATATTAAAAAACCTATCAATTGAGTATTCGGTCGAGAGCAATTTTATTGTACATGTACCCATTGACAGTATCTATTTCCCTCGGCTTCACATCGCGGAATAAGTGATGTCTATGGGGCTGATAGCTTGATTCCGTCCTCATTTCCATCAAAAAGGTATATGATATTATTCCTGGTGTCATAACTTCATACAGTATACATGTTTTGATGTGATTCCGAAATATAATGTCATTACATTGTAGAAATAGTGCGACTATTGATACGATTAAATTATTTTTTTAATGATCAGCATCGAGTCAGTCTGAAACAAAAATGTTATAAATACGCATAATTTGGCTTTGCAGACAAATTCTAAATAAAATTACTAATTTATTTTTTATTTAAGGAATTGTTATTCTCGCTTACTATGACAAATGTCATTAGGCATAGGACACCTCTCTTACAATTATAATTACATCAAGTTCACATACCCGTTTTCTTTATTTGATGTATAAACTAAACCTACAGGTAATACAACGGGATGATACACAACATATTTTTAAAGTCAGCTCATCCACTCTCCGAAGACTTTGTCTTTATGTAATAAAAAATATTTACATTACACTTATATATTGCATGTAAGGTGTGTTGAAAGCTACGGCAGCTATAACGCTGTAACACACACAGGGTACTGAAAGGTTAAAAGCTGAACATTTTAAAACGCAACGTCAAAAGCGAAAACCTAAGTTCACGCTTTTGTCTGTTACATTGACTCTTCCATTTATATTCACTTAACCTTAGGACAAAATAGGATTTTAGAGATATGAATGACATTTGCAGACAAGACAAAAAGTAAAACAAAAATTAAATGTAAGCATCAAATCCTTTTTCTTTTTAAAATATAGTCTCATAGAACTCGTTTCAAAATTCCATCGATTTCCCCACTTGGTGACAGCCAATGTTTACGTCAGCCACTCGCTAGAATCAGTCAGCCGGTAACTTCGCCGGCATCAAAAGGATGCCGCCGTCACGACAACGCATGTGATATAAACGGTGCAATTGAACTAGACATGGAACCTGCAGGTCGGAAAACAATTCTCTTGTTCTTTTTTTTTAATTCTTATATTAAGTAATATAAATATGCATATTTGAAATTACTTTATAAAAATGTAGCCTAAACATACACATAGACTCAAGGAGAGAAAGAGAGAGAGAACACATGCAGTTAAAACGTGCAACGGAATTAAAAATAGTGTACTACTGATAAAAAAAACAACTGATTGGTTAATCATGTTTATATATTTTTTATAATGCATGCATAAATCTATGTGAATGAAAAATTAACAGTCCTTATTCATAATCGGTAAGATAGCGGCATTTCTTTGATACCGGTGGTTCTAATGCGGTTGTACTGCGTGGGAGTCTCGGCGTCATGTCTTTGATGCCGGCGAAGCGACGGGCGTCTGGATTTAGCGAGCTGCTGACAAAAGCAAGAATTTCACCAAGTGGGAAATTCGATAGTATTTTAAAATGAGCTCTAAATGCAGGGGTCTGTGATATTTGTGGTAGATTTTTGTTCATTTCATGTAAACATATTTGATCAAATATAATTTATAAAAGTTGTTAATTAAATTACATAATTTGTTTGGATTGTTATGCTCTATATATTCTAAACTACCCCAGTAAAAGAAAGAAAATTGAACAACAAATCTCAACAACAAATTAAATAAGAATAACTGAATTGAAAATGAGCTTGCAACAAAACCGAACTCTGCATGACAACACTTGAACAATGTATTACTTACACAATACACATTTTAAATCTTTGCTCAGGCAAATAACCATCTAAAATAACAACTTTGAAGTACACGAATTAAAGGTCTGAGCTTTTTCAAATTATGTTATGAACGTTTTTATATAATGTTCTGCAAAAATCTCAAATACACAGTAAATAAAACAACAATCTGCAGATCACCCTTTTCATAATCTACGTGCAGATTATATGCATAAATAGCTTGATTCCCTTCATACTGAATATTGTACCACATTGGAAATCCTGGTATAACACCAATCACTTTACCTCTATATCTATAGGTTTGGTCTGTAAATTTGTGGTCGACTGTTTTTCCCACTAAAAGAGGAATACCTACAACTTAATTCTCAGTTGTTTCACCAATCAAAGTACTTTTAATCAATTCAAGCAAGTTCGTCCTGAGTTCCGGAATTGTTAGTTTCTTGTATTTGCCTCCATCTGATTTCGTTGAAAAATTGAAAAGCTTCTTGTTCCTTGGTTTCTGTTTAAGAAATTTTTTTCCTAAATTTTAGTTGTGCTTGCATTGCTTTTACAATTTCCTTGTCATCCTTCAGTCTTGAAACACCCTCATCTACTTGCTTCTCACTCTGCCAAACGCCATAAAAACATATATCATTAGTCATGTCCTCTGCTTTCTTCAATCTTTCTCCACAGGATGAATCTGTGCCATTCAGTTAACTGAAATGTGACTGAACGATAACTAAAAGGTGACTGACTGGCATAACTGTGCTATTCAGTCCCCTTTTCAGACCATTCAGTTAATATTCAGTTGACTGAATGGCAGAGTTTCATCCTGTGCTCTCTCAATTCTTTCCAGTTCTTTTTTGTTTCTCTTGCTGTGCTTTTAACCTTTTCTTATTAATTATTTGTATCCGCTCCTTGAACTTATCGCGAATCTCTCTTCCTTCTAAAATTGAATCCTGCATTAGTTTGTCTTTTTCATCTGTTGGAATAGATGACAGCCATTCGGATGTTTTGTTGAATGGATACAAAAGAAACGCCTCATTCGTAAGAACAGATGCATTTGGTCTGAAAGATATCGAATGGTCTAGCTGACCAAATATGAATTCTGGCATCTTATTGTGCTTTGCAACAGATCTTGTTTGTTGTCGAAAGTTATCTGATGCATCCCAGTATTTTCCACCTGGTAATGGTTCTGGAATCATTCGTGTTAAAAGTTGTTTAATTGCTGTAAACAAGTTTTGAAGTAATGGCAGAACAATTTCATCTATTTGGCCAGATTTCTCAAGCAGTTTGGAAAAAATCAAGTCATCTGGTTGAACAGCTGTGTCAAAGGGAGTTGTGTTTCTTGTCATGAATTTACCAACGTATTGAAGTTTTCATTCATGTCTAGGAAGTGACCTTGCGATTCAATCAGCCGCCACAAAGGTGAAGTTATGAATTTGGATATATATGAGAGATTTGGTTCCTGCCATATACAAATCCTCTTTGCAGTCGAACAAACCGGCTTTTAGTAAATCATTGGAAGTTCCATGAACATGCTCCAAGAAATGACAAATATCTTCTTTGTGGTAATAAACTGCTTGTCCTTCAAGAAAGATCATATTAAATCTATGATGAAAACCCTTTTCTTCTATTTTCATGTCATATGTAGCTGTTAAAAAGCAAAGTAAATGTCATACATGTATGTCAAGTTCAAAAATCAGACAGCAGGTCTCGTTGCTCGCAACGATATCTTTTTTATTTATTTTTTATTTTAAATTTAAATATGTCCTGGTGTTGAATTTTTATAAACATGTGTCCGATTTTTTTCAATCCCATTAACTGATATCAATTACAAAATTTGAAACTGGTTACTGTACCATCGTTCCGACCGATTAATCGGTTAACCGGTTAGCAATTGCCGTCCGAAGTTTAAATTCACCTTTTGCTTTTCCGTACTTAAACATGTTAACTAACATTTGACACTTCCCTGTTACCTTGTTTACAGGTGCCTGAGGACAATTACCCCCCCCCCCCCCCCACACACACACACTTCCAAGTTTAGACCTCCAGTGTTGTTGACTCTACTTTAAATAACAAGTCTTTTAATGTCATGTACACAACATATTCCTTTCTTTATATATTGACATAAAAGGAAAACAGATATATAACCCCCCCCCCCCCACAATCGTCATTTAAAAATAGAGGAAAGATGTGCAACTCTGCTTTCTTTATATTGCTTCGCCTTCTTTCAAAATATACCAGCTTTATGTATCAAGTTAGCCCGCCTTGATGTTGTCGCATTAGAGGTATTTCTTTCCCGGAATGCTTTTTTTCCCTCACAAATGAATGTACGTTGTTCTGTAATCCATCAATAATATGTTTTTTGGTATTGTTTTTTTTTTTTTTTTTGTTCTTTTTAATTTTATGACATTTTTGGCAAATACTTTTTAGATAATATCGTGTTATATTGACTGAAATAGTTTTACTTCAGTCCCAGATACTATGCAAAGTAACTTGCCTTTCTTTCCTTTTTTTATATGCAGGTTGGTAGGTGTTTTACATGGATTAATTATTTGCCGTGAACTTTTAGATATCTAGAAAGGCCAATGTTGATTATTTGACATTAGAGGAATTTCCATAAAAAGTACCTAATACACTGTGCGTCTAATTCGAGGAAGGAAGGATGGGGAGGATCCTACTATCAAGTATTAGTGAATTGGTCGCGATGAAATAATTGAAACTTATTTCAAGCCAGAGGAAAAGTCAAATCAGATACGCAGGGCAATTTTTAACAAACAGAACGGGTACGCGAATTTAAACAAGAAAAGAAAATAAAAACTCAGACGTCCCTACAATGAGGTAGAACATAACAATTAATTCCAGATGCGCAATCAGGTGTAAATAATACGAAGGTTTTATACTCTCGCTTTGTGGTGTGTCGTATTTAAACTTTAATCATGTAAATCATACTTCAGTGACGGCCATTTAACTCGTTTCGGCAATTACTAATATGACCTTTGAGCGATAAATATTTTAGATTAATTGCAAGGTGCCCTTTGTTATTTAATGGTGATATTCTTGTCGCCTTTCAAGTACGGTTCAACATATTCTGTCCAATATAGCAGACATTAATGTTTGGTCTATTTTGAGTTTTTCATATATAGCTGCTCTCATTTAGATTTAATCGAGAATAAATAAAGACATTTTGTTTTCTCCATTAAATGTTTCAAAAAATATATTGTGTGTATCTTTCTGTTATCGATCCAAATCTTCAAATATCCCCAACGAATGTTAAATGATCAATACGTCTGGTTGATAGTGACCTCTGCTACATGTATCAATGAACAACAGTATCATGGTAAGCATTAACACACAATGTTGAAGGAAATGACTGCCGTCACGAGAAAAGGGTCCTTAAGGCCAACTTTTCACAAACTCACGTTTTGTCAATTCCGATTAGCCAACGCTTTCTGAATAAAAATATACAACGATATCCAAGATCTTGTGTGTTTTAAGAATTTTATGACAATTTTAGTAGGACATGTTACATGTAACACGACTTTGACCTAGCTGGTCGAGAACGTCACGAACGTCAAATTTTGTTTTGCATTATTTTTTTTCCTCTATACTCTGGTTTATCGTCTTTAATTGTTTGAAGTAGAATGAATGAAGAATTTTCTACAATATTAGATTTCTTACTATTTTAACAAAATAGAACAAAACATTTCGAATATCCTGATATAGTTAAAGTTCTGCAGCTAGTCCAGATACACTTCAGTTTATTCTTTTTTGGTAATACATGATTCGTAATGTGTCTTATAAATATATTACCGTTATGTTTTTGTGATTAGATTTCAATAAACAATAATCACTGAAATAATTAGTTATATATAAGTATTATCCACATTTTGTTTTCAAAATGTTCGATTGCATGTAACTTTCAATAAGACTTCTGTATTTATTATGTCCCTTTTTGGCACTAATCGATAGTACTAGTGCCGATAGACGTAGCTTATGCTCAATGAGTAGTAACATTTTTAAATGTTAACTACATTTAATTTTCTTATCGATGTTGCACGATGCATGAATGAATCTCTCTCTCTCTCTCTCTCTCTCTCTCTCTCATTGAATACAATAATCGGCCAAGTAATTATCAGTTTTTGAGAGAAAAAAATGAAAAATTAAATAATAGCTGTTTACAGAATGCATACAGTCAGTGCATACCGTATTCCGAAGTTTTAAGCAATCTCGCCATTATTCGGGGTTTTTTTTTATTGCTGTACATTGCAACAAACACACTTGAACAGTGACTTCAGTTTCATCGAAATTCGTTTCTTGTATAAAAAAGAAAAGATGAGAAAACATTATCTGTAAAGGTGAATTGTACGTCCATGCATGCCATTAATTGTAAACGCCGTACATGTATAGTGTGTATATCTATCGATAAACATTAACTGTTCATTTATAAAACGGCAATTTTATCGACTTGATATAAAAAGTATGATAGTATAATGTCTGCATTTACAAACCGGTTTACAAATTTTGAATCATGTACGTAACTGATTTGAGATCAATATGATCGTATAAAAATGCAATAAATCCATGAAAATGTGGTGATTTTTCAGGCATGTTTTGACTTAAATGTTTCTATATTTTACCTAAAATAGCTCAAAAAGTACAAAACCTGTGGGTTTGGGTTCTTATATTGCAAGAGAAAACGAAATATGCTGCGCTCAATTTTTTTTTCCATTCGTACAGGTTATACTTCTATGATGTTTCATTAAGGGCACTTTACATGAAAATGTCACTAAGAATAAGATTTTTCCATGAAATCAAATGCGATATAACATAACAGATTTTTACGCTGTGAAAATATTTTTCAAACTCTTTGAATCCATTAGTTAGCCTACATGTGCTTTAATTCGTGAAAAAAATTCAAAATTTAATCGCATTTTTGTTAACAAAAGAATTAATATGCGAGATAATTTTTTTTGTATATTGGCAGTGGCACTATATCTCGTGTTCCTTCCGAATAATTTAAAAAGTGTAGAATCATCTCCCATGAGCTGAACTTCCAAACTTATGATTTTAAAAGATCTTTTGAAATTTTTGACTTGTATTGTTTTACTGTAATTACTGCGCAGATAACTGCTAGCTTTGAAAAATACTGCTCTGCATCGATTCGGTGTGTCTCAGCCTTCAACCCCTCTTATCAACAACGAGTATGTAGTGCAGTTATTTTTACTTTAATAAATCATACATGTATGGCTAATTCAAACTAAAGCTGTACAATTTCACTCAGAATACTTTATAAATCAACATCGAAAATCCACGACCATTCTTGCATTCAATTCGACGCAATAAGTAAGCGTATACGAAACGGGCCGATCATTTATAAAACAAAGAAGTGATTTCCCAATTAGAGCATGTGTTTTTATAACACACTAGAATGGAAAATGTGGTGTTTAAGTTTCATAGCCGATGTAAAAGAGGCATTTTTATGATATCTCAGCATGAACTTGTGTGCAATACTACGCGAACGAAAGGTGTAGATATTGACGTTACATGTGTATATTTTATTTATTAAATTTTATTTTTTTAATCAATATGGAATATTTCATGAAAAAAATATTAATCGCGGTATATTAACAATGGCCAGACTATAATCAGTGGCGTCGGAAGCAAATTGAAAGTGTGTGTGTGGGGGAGACTAATCCTCAGAAATATTGTCAAACAAAAAAAAACCCCCTAAAACCCTCTCTGATGTTATGTGCCTGATGGTTAGGTGTAACTTTGCAAAAAAGTGTGTGCGGGGGGGGGGGGGGGGGTTCCGACGCCTATGATAATTATTCAAAAAACACAACATCACAACATAGACGCAGAAAAAAAAAAGAAATAGAAAATACAGAATCTGCGTTTACATTAACGCTACTTTGACGTCGTTTTCTGAGCATTGTGACGTCAAAAGATAAGGGCTCTTTTCGCATGACGGCAGTCAAATAAATTTGTACGAACAATCAAACTAAAAAAGTTGTATTTGTGTTTGTTTTGTTTGCTGTTGGTTTCTTTCTTTTGGTTGGGGGGGGGGGTCTTTTTCTTTTTGTTTTGGGAGGAGGCATCTTGAAATTTCTTTTTGTTTTGTTGTTGTTGTTGTTTTTTTGTTTGTTTTTTTTTTTTTTTTTTTTTTTTTTTTTTGGGGGGGGGGGTTATTAAGCATTCATTTTGTTTTTGAAAATAAATTCCCGGAAACAATATTTTCAGAAGCATTTCAACAAGGCAGGGTTTTTTCCCTACTTTCGAATCATTTTCTCCATTTTCGGGTCATGTGACTTCAAAGTGTCAGTTATGTCGGGTTATCGTCTTAAAACACATCTTTTTTTTTTTATAAATTTGCAGCAATATAAAAAATAATGCCGATCAGAAAATATATTTAAAACTACTGATACTCAAGTAACAGGAACCAATTTCTAAATGTAAATGACATTCGTGATTCAGAATAAAATGATCGTCGTTATGTCATCATTGTGACAAAAAGAATAACAAACTTTAAGAAAAATAACAAACAAGATAAATAAAATGCTGGATGGATCATTTTATTCAATTAATTTTTTTTTCTTTCACGTTATCTTAAATCCGCAGAAAAATATGGTTCAGGTATAGTGACTCGCATTGGGGAAATTTCTTCAGATTAGTTAATTAATTGGCGTAAATTTATTTGAGCAGTTATCATTCTGAATAACTGTTGACATATAACTGAATGCATGTGCAATATTTTTCATCCATTAACGCCCTTCCACAACTTTCACATCAACCACGCTGCAGTGTAAATAATGAAAATAACATGTCGAAGATGTGTGAAAATATCCATCTCGAAAGCGCTTGATTTCTGTAAATGTTAATTTTCGAATATCGTTTAGTGATCAAAGACAGAAAGGCCTATAGTTCGTGATCAATGTATTTATTATGTTTTTTATGTTTCAATTCAATTCAAAACAAGGTGCCATGAAATACACACGAGTGACACGGAATTGGAGACGACCCATTAGTGGGGACTTCACTGTACGTCAACCATCCATTACCGTAGTTTGATAAGTATTGTCACGTCTTTTAAATCATTTTAAAAAGAACTTTTAATTTGGAACACTAGAATATAAATTGATAAAAGAAATACAGTTATATACACTATTCCTCAAGTTCGTAAGTCGGTTAGTACACCAAATCGCCGTAAGCTAATATACTTGGTTATTGGAAAATGAATATTCGATTTTAAGGTACGTCCCAAGCTTATAAACTTTCTTTGCATTGGAATTGCAATTTAAAAAAAAAAAGTAAATTAAATTTATGAATTTTAATTGGCCAAGTAAAAAGTGTATAGGGTTGTCATTGAAAAAAATAAATATAAAAAAAAAAAATAATGTAATTCGGTAGTAAACATTCATTGTACAAGTTAAAGTGTTATACTTTATTCTAAAATGATTTATTTACAAACCGAACTTTACAAATTTGTTTTGGCTTCATGGTTTGCAAACTGGCGGTTTTTCCCCAAAGATTTACAATGAAAAATAGTCTTGGTTTTTTGTATAAATGTTGTTTTAAATAATTGATAGAGTTTCATTGCAAAAATACACGAACTTACTAATGCTAACTGGATGCCAAAAATGGTTAATTTCATTAATCTTAATATAAAACAATAACAGGGCCGTAGTAATAATAAGAGTTTAATCTGCCTACTTTGGTTACTCTTTTCATTAACACTTGCAACAAGCTATATGAATTACGATAAAAACAACATCGAAATGACGCTTTGGGAAATAAAACGTATAGTAATATATATGTCTCCATATACAAATTCATAGGGTCATTCTTTTGAGTGGAAATAAACTCTAATTGAACAGTCAATGCTGTTTAATAAGTTTGTCATTTCATTAATCACAGGTACACGAAGTTGTCATTTCGCGATGTCTCTTTAATATCCTTAGAACGGAACACTTCGGCCTTTAACTATGCATATTAAAAGGTTACCACAGGATACCATCTCAATCGCAACTTCTCGGGCCTTTCCGGCAGGCTCGGAAAAACACCTCGAATGTATTAACATCACCGGATGTAAGAATTTTATACAAAATGGAGTCGCTTCCCATTAAATTAAGTATAGGCTAGACAGCCTTGTATGTCGCTTCTGTGTTATATTTTAGTGTATATCGTTTACTTTAATGAAGTATAGCTTACATCTCAACAGATCGTAAAATGTGTTGAATATATATCAAGTTTTTTAAAAAGGGGGGTTGTCATGGACGCCTAGGTAATACATTCGAGGTGTTTTTCCGAGCCTGCCGGAAAGGCCCGAGAAGTTGCGATTGGAAACAATCTAAGAACAACTTAATTTTTTGCGTTTTCATATATCCACAGCTTGCCGGAAAGGCCGAGAGGTTGCAATTGATCCACAGTCGTGACTTCTCAGGCCTTTCCGGCAGGCATGTTTTTCCGAGCTTGCCGGAAAGGCCCGAGAAGTTGCGATTGCATATAACCTCTGAGACAAAAATGAAAGTACATTTTATGCCCTAGAATCTAGAAGTAGTAAAAAATGGTAATTTTGCATTATGAAAACAGTGTGCAAAAAGTACAAAAGTTATTAAATTTCAGATTGCTTGGAAAGGGAATAATGACTTCAATAACTTGGCATATTCTTAAGATAAAGTTAGGGATGATAAAAATGACATTTGTTTTGCGTAGGAAATTGTATCCACAACCATCGCCAAAAACTAAATTAATATAAAATGTAAAAGATTTAATGTAAAAGTAAACGATTACAGGCACGTAGCATCGATTTTGAAAGTGTGTGTGGGGGGGGGGGGGGGCAGACTCATCTAAAAAATCTTGACCAGAAAAAAAGGCAATTTTCCAAAATCTTCAAAATCCTAATCGGTTGGGGGGGGGGGGGGGGCTGGCGAATTATATCTATAACTTCAATTTCTCTTATTTCCATTCCAATTGTTTACATACTCCCAAAAACGTGAGGGGGCCAACTCCATGATAATTCAATTTTTACTATGTAAATTTAAGAAAATTATTTTCTGCGAGATAAGGGGTGTGGGGGGTGGGGGGGGTGGGTCTAGGGCTGATGCTTCGTGCCTGGATTAAGATATAATGTAAATAAAACACTCTAAGCTATGGCCATTTGCAGAGTTCTATATTTAATGAAAATTACTTTTTAATGACATCACAATTACCATTGTGATAGTTTAATGAAGTGGTTCTAATAGATTCTCAACTTTTTGGTTATGTGCAGAGCTGTAGCTTCAAGGGAAATTTACATACATGTTTTTATGTTCACCAAATAAAAAAAAATGTAAAAAAAAATAAAAAATATATTGCGCACAAACTGTTTCGAGCAGTCGAACTTTTTAAATAAATTTGTAATAAATTCTGTAAATATTTTCAAACTGAAATATTTCTGAGATAATTTAGAACTAATTTGCCCCAAGCATCCTTACCAACCTCGGAAAGTGAAGTATGCTAAATTCACGATGGGATTAGTTCATCTGTAAACATATCACACTGTTTTACTTTATAGTGCTAGTGAGTGTGTTTAAGAAAATTCAGATGCAAGTCATGACATCTAAAGTAAAATATATCTGATATTTCTTTTTTTCTTTTTGGTATTGAAACTTTCACAGAATACGAATATGTTCCTCAATAAGGTTCAAGAATCATCAATCTTGATGTGTTATCTCTTAAATGCAATGCAGTATGAAAATGAGTGTATTTTCAAATATATTTTTTTAATCAAATAGGTGCAATTCAACACTAATATTATTTTAGTATATATTTGTTAAATATTTTCTGAATAAAACATGTAGTATGTGTCATGATGTTAAGTTATGTACATTAAATTAAATAATTTAAACTTAGTAGTTGTTTAAATGTTTTTTGTTTTGGCACCAAGAGCAATTTGTTAAATCCAGAGTCTCAAGTCTAAAACAAATACAACTGCTTGTATCCGAAACTGTAAACACTAAGTTATGATACTTTGTAACTTGGTAATATCATTATCTTCAATTAAAATTGTCATATGCACAGATAAAGAATGTTGTTTTCACTTGGGCTAGGAAGGGGTATGAGAAATACATTTTATTTCTTGGAAGAATATGGATTGGGTCCCAAGTTTTTTCTTGGTATTTTTTAGCTACATTTAATAAGGCTCATTTTTAATAGAGATATTGTACTACTTAAAAGGACACAATTTTGGGGGTTTTTTTTGTTTGTTTAATGTTAACAATTGTCAATATAAATGTTTTTAATGTTTTGTTTACTTAATGCTTTATCAGAATATGTGATTCAGATATTGGATACAATCGAGTTATAGATGTTACGATAAGGTCATTATTTTGTAAACAAATATTAAGTCCCCTTGATGTTTTTTATATATATATGCGTTCTATCATTTTAAATCTCAATCTAATATTGCTTTTTGTTGTTGATAAAATTATTTGTGAAACCAGTAAATCAGGATTTTTTTCCACAAGTTAATTTGAAAAAGAAATAGTAAACTCCTACTTTACATTATTTGGAAAAAGATATGACTTAAGCTTTGTTTACATAACAACGACTTCTTTCCATCGTAATGACACAATAAACAATTTTATAAAAAAAAAATGAATAAAAAAAAATAATCTCAGATCGTGTTTCGGTCCATATGGACCAAACACACACGTGTGTAATCAACCCCAAATTTGAAAGAACCCCCCCCCCCCCCTTCCGAAAAAAAAATAGAAATAGAAATAAAACTCTAAAATGAGGCATACTAGTATTATCATAAAAATATCAATCTCTCCCCAAAAACCTACAAAAAGCTTGTTGCCAGGCAACACCGATACAATGCACACTCATATCAATTATCCTTGATTAGGATAAATGGTTTTGATTTTTAATCTGTTTGAATATTTATTTTAATGAAATTTAATGCGATTATTTAAATCAAAGTATCAGAGCACTGCATCATAACTTTTAAACGATACATGTAGAAAATTAAAAAAAAAAAATATTTTCCTTTATTATATCACAGGTTTAAATGTACGTGGTAAATGGCTTTCTGAGAAAAAAAACTTTAAAATTAAAAAACAAATTGGTGATATATAGCTATAAGTCTATACTTGTTATGTTTTTTGACAGACATCAACAGTTGGCTTTGGACCTGTTTTAAAAGAAAGTGTAACAGGTCTTGAAGAATGCCCTGGGGGTGAAGAACAATGGAGAGAAGCTGCAAAGAGGAAGGATTGTGCCAATTTTGCATACAACCTCAGTAAACCTGAAGAGTTTTTGTATCATTGTGTCATCAACTCATATCTTAACCAGACAGTGGAATTATGTGCCAAAGAAATATTAGTATTTTTGGGTAACTTTATCTTGTATCTGCACTTTCACTTTTTCATTTTTTTTCCATTCATTAATTATAATTCAGCTTCAAAATTATGTTGCACGAGTCTATCATTTAGTTCACTCATATCCTCTTGAGCTTTATTTTGTCTGCATGGTCATCTTCATTACTGAGAAATAAAAACAGACTACTTAACTTTGTGTAATTAATATCCCCTTATTTGTTATTTAACAGGCTCTTGTGCAGAATACTCGTTTAGTGCCAACAAAATACAAGGGAGCTTGAAAGCAAAGTGTAATGATTCATCTCCACCATGTCCAATTGTATATAATTCAACACAAGCATACAGATGTAAGTTTTCTAAACATTGCAAACAAACTACAATTAAACCCTATTAATTAGTTTCCATCAATATGTTATGAACAATTTTTGTACTGTTTTACACACATGGTCTTAAGAGAGCAAATGGCTATAACATAAGAACAAACCGAAAGAAAACAAAATCGGTTACAACAGTAAAACATAAATGATAAAATAGATTGTTGTAGAAAGAATAAAAATATCCAATGATTTTAAACGTGAATATGATTCCAATATCTCATCATTTACTGTTTCATATTTAGACCAAGGATGCTATCACTTGTCGAAAAAGAATCAAACTAAAGAGTAAGTTGAGAAATCTTATTTCATAGTCAATTAGATATTTCTGAAAATGACAATTAGTGATGTACTTAATAAAAATATAAAATATATGATTATTTATTTTTTGCAGAGCAAGAACAAATGTTAGTGCAGACCTGAAAGCATTATTTAGTGTTATTATACTATTTCTTATGATTACTGTATACTGTTCCAAAAGCTTTGCTAATTGAATCCAAATTTATTTTTAAAAGAGAAAAAAGGTACGTCGCACATCGTACGTGTATCAACAATGGTCAGCACACCATTTTTAGACATTTTATATAGATTTTTTTTATTAAACTCTCACCATTAATATTAGTGAAATTAACGAAAGACTCAAACATTTTTTGATGAGGGAGCATGATTTGATCAATTTCAAATTTACACTGTTCTTTTTTTTTAGCTAAGACTTTTAGTCACCCATTTGTGCTTTGTTTTAATTCAAAATGTCATCTTTTGAACAAAAAAGGATTTATTCCACATTAGAATGCTTGCAAATTTATATGATTCATCAAGTAATTTTCAAAATATGTCCAAACATATATTATCTCATTTATTCACTGTTGAATCAATTTGAACTCGCACCATTGTACCGGTTGTCGAGTTTTAAGAATATTAAACTCACGCTTCAAAATCAACACTATAATAGTTTAATGTGATTAATTGACATGTTGTTGCTGAATCATTGTCAATGAGCAATACTTGAACACCTTTTTTTACATCGAATGTTACTAGTAAAAGAAAGATAGGAAACTACCATGGGTTTCTACTTAATTTGTAACGCTCATTTTTTTTGGCGGAGCACTTTAAAAAAATGAATTATAAATAATTCGATGTTTACATTTTATCCAGACAGTTTTAAAAATATTGAACACCTTATAATCTTGTTGTTGAAAGTACATTTTTATATCATTGACATATTGTATATGCAGTATCCACAGTTGAAGTTAATTTTGTTTATCGTAAGGTGGTCCACGTATATTTCAATCTTTTCATATACTTCATAAAAAGTAAGCAGTCTTTTGAACAATTTGATTTACTGACAGACATGACAATTGTGTATACAAAGCAAATCAGTTGTTGCTATTAAGCCTCATAAACGTTGTGCTGTTTCAGAGAAAACAATAACAAATTAATTTGTTCTGTATTATGAGTCACAATTGTATAAATAAGATATATTCTGAAACATTTATTTAAAATTCAGTATTAATCAAACTAATGAAGTTTATGAAATTACAATTACAATGCTGTGAAATGCTCAATTTCGAGTTTCATTGATATGTAGCATGCTACAATCTGTTAATAAAGGCAGTCTTGATACTGTAAATTCATTATTTTACGCGATTACCTAATTCCGCGATTCCGCTGTTTTGCAAGCACTATCATTTTGTTATAATTTCATATACTTCAAAACTGTCTGAAAAATAATAGCAAGATTTAAAATTCGCGAGAAATGCATCTTGTGGTTTTACGTGGATATTAATTATTCGCGTTAAATAAGGAATTTACAGTAGTACAGTTTACTACTCAAAAGAGGCCTCAAAACTTTAAAATTTTAACAATCTTGACTTCAAGATTAAAAAGTAATAATAAAAATAAAGCTTAATATTTATCTAATTTATTACACATTATCAAATTATAAGTCGAAGAACAGTTGAAATGAAACTACCATTTTAGGAATAGTTTTAAATAAAATATGTAATTAAGTTAGCTTCCAATACTCGATAAAACCCCTTCCACTCAGTCAACTAAGAGTTGACTTAAACTCATGCAACTTTCCAGACATTTCAGTTAACAACTAGTTTATTCTGTGCATATGAAGTGTTGTAGGTTTAATGCTTAGTACAGTCATTTCATGCATATATTTTTTTTTTTTTTTTTTTTTTTACAATTTTATGCTTTGCTATGGTTTGCGATTTTAATGATACTCTATGAGATTTCATTGCAATGCTATGAAATTTGTATGCTATGCTAGGACCAATTTAAATGACGGGTTTAATGATATAGTTCGCTATACTACGGTATGTTACGAGGTTTGAACAAAACCGCCTCTATACACAGAAGAGTTCAAACATTTCGAAAGTAAAATGATTAGAAACCAAAGTTTATCACTAATCTGTAATGTGAACACTTAATCTTTTAAGTAAAAGCATTTAAAACCAAGTAAAAACCATGTTGTAAGCTATGCTATGGTGTGATATAACGAATGAGAATTTATGAGATTGTATGCTATGGTATGAGTTTCCAAAGTTGTGCCATGGGATTCAAATGCTATGCTATGAGATTCCTTTACAATGCTATGATATGATGTATATTATAAATGATATGCTTAAACTGACTGTATTTGCATGTATAATTTTTTAAACAAAAACATGATTAATTTTATGATTAAAATTTAAATACAGACTTCACTAAATGTCATTTTTATCGTTGTGATTTGAAAAAAAAATGTTTTACAGTATTGCGTACGTTGCGGGTGACAAGAAACTGATATAGGTTCGCAGCTCCTTTTAATTAAGAAAATATCAATCGTTGTCAAATAAATAAAGTTAAGTTATATAGAATAATTAAACGCGAATTCAATAGCCGCTTTAAGATTATCTTGTTTCTATACTTTGTATAATCATTCTTCATTATGGGTTAAGATTAATTCCGTTCATTTTATTTCTGCTTGCTAATTTTTTTTTTTTTTTTTTTTTTGGTAATTTGAAGTTCCATTTGTATGTGAGCATTTGTGCAAAATACCAAATGATTTGTTCATGAAATTGCATATTAACTGATATTTTGGCATCGGCATCTTTTATGATTCTGCAGAAAACAAATTGCAGTAAAAAATTGTGTCCTCAAAGTTATCATGAAATTTTATGCACATCACTTTTGTTTTATGAAAAAATGAGACACAAATAGAGTTAGTTCTTGAACATGTAGAAAGATGTTTCAAAGCATAAACAGGTAGTTTGTTTTCCTTTTAACTTTTATATTTTTTTAGTTTTATATTACATGTACTGATTTTTACACGAAGTATTTTAACACATTTGAAATTGGAAGCAACTTTGAGGATGCAGGAAACCTTCATTGATTACATGTAAAACAAAAAAAAATTAGGAATGTTCTATCCAAGATAGAACTAACGTATTTTGCTGCAAAAGCATATTATGTCATTAATAGTATAAAAAGAATGATGTCTTATATGTGTGAAAGTTTTCTACTGTAAAACGCGGTTATAGCGAAGACATGGGGACCAATGGATTCACTTTGTGTTATCCGTTACTTGTTTTAACCCTATTACAAATTCGTAATAATATGTATAGCGAGTGTGCTATATACATGTTTTATAACATCAGACTACAATACTTTTTTATCTAGGTTAGAATAGGAATACATTCTTTTGAAACTTATAGTAATCGGACTGTTAAAGAATTTATGTGTAAAAAGATTCATTTAAACTCCAATGTCACATGGTAATGATAACTTTTCATACTAGAAAGAATAGTACATATATGATATATATGTCGTTCATGATTAAGATTAAATAAAAATAATATCCAATCAGAATTGCACTTCATTATACAATTAGGAATTTTTGTCCCCCGCCGCAACGCGGTGCGGGGACATAGAAATGCCGTGCGTCCGTCCGTATCTCCGTGTGTCCGTCCGTCACACTTTTTTGTAAGCGCTCTCATGCCTACAAATTTTGACGGATTTTCATTAAATTTATACCAAATGTTTATATCACTGATACTTTGGTCAAGTTTGAAAATCAGCATTGGTCGATACTTTTTGTTGGAGTTATGGGACTTTGACCACAATAATGACTCCGTTTTATCCAAAAATTGACCTTGTAAGCGCTCTCATGCCTACAAATTTTGACGGATTTTCATTACATTTATACCAAATGTTTATATTACTAATACCTTGGTCAAGTTAGAAAATCAGCATTGGTCGATACTTTTTGTTGGAGTTATGGGACTTTGACCACAATAATGACTCCGTTTTATCCAAAAATTGACCTTGTAAGCGCTCTCATGCCTACAAATTTTGACGGATTTTCATTAAATATATACCAAATGTTTATACTACTAATACCTTGGTCAAGTTAGAAAATCAGCATTGGTCGATACTTTTTGTTGGAGTTATGGGACTTTGACCACAATAATGACTCCGTTTTATCCAAAAATTGACCTTGTAAGCGCTCTCATGCCTACAAATTTTGACGGATTTTCATTAAATATATACCAAATGTTTATACTACTAATACCTTGGTCAAGTTAGAAAATCAGCATTGGTCGATACTTTTTGTTGGAGTTTTGGGACTTTGACCACAATAATGACTCCGTTTTATCCAAAAATTGACCTTGTAAGCGCTCTCATGCCTACAAATTTTGACGGATTTTCATTAAATTTATACCAAATGTTTATATCACTAATACTTTGGTCAAGGTCGAAAATCAGCATTGGTCGATACTTTTTGTTGGAGTTATGGGACTTTGACCACAATAATGACTCCGTTTTAACCAAAAATTGACCTTGTAAGCGCTCTCATGCCTACAAATTTTGACGGAATTTCAATAAATATATACCAAATGTTTATACCACTAATACCTTGGTCATGTTCCTTAATCAGCCTTGGTCGATAGACTCGATACTAGTATACTGCTTGACCGGCGGGGGACCCAGGAATTCTATTCTTGTTTATATAGATTCAATTTGATCTGATATGCCGCATATGTGTGACAAGTTTTGTGTTTGAGATATTCCTGATTTTTTGTTGATTACATTTGAATCATAAACGAACCGAATTAGTTAATCGAAGGTGGATTTTACAATTTTTATTCTTTAAAGAAACATAGCACGAGACCATTTATAATCAATTGTATGTTTATGACCATATCCCATATGCCTACATAGTGTGGAGGCCATGTCATCAAAAACTTACATGGGAAAGATTGAGTTATTAAACAATGTCTTTATATACGAACCATTAGAACACAAACATATCAGGTTCTCTTCTGGCCATCAGTATCTCGATTACTACAAACCAATTGTGCCATCTGGGTTCAATTATAGTAATGTGACCGTAATAAAAGATTCGATCCATATTAACTACACAGCAATATACAGAAGCAATTTTGTATTTGAAGAAAATGTATCGGCCATGAAATTATCATACACTGTGAGGTCCATACAAGTAGAGGCAGGGGAGGTCACCATATCTACGGTCGGCGGGGAACAGTTTGGACTCATGTTCTCCCGAGTTAAAGCTTGGGCTGCCTATACTTTCTCTGCATTTAATCTGTGAAACCATGATATAGTAAAACTTACCTACTCCGGTTAAAACAGATTTTGAAAAAAAAACCCAATATTTTAAGAACGGATTAGCACGCGACTTCAGAGATAAGAGTTGTATGCATGGGAACAGACATTTTTAATGGTTTTTGTTTTTTGGTTTCATTTTCTAGGTCACCTGAGTAGACTCAGGTGACCTATTGCTATCCGTTTTCGTCCGTCGTAGTGCATTAACAATTTACATTTGTAACTTCTTCTTTAAAAGTACAAGACTGATTGTTACCATATTTCGTCTGAGGCATCTCTATGGTAAGAGGGATCTAAATTGTGAAATTCATGACCCCTGGTTCAGGGGTGCAGGCTCTAGGGGGGGGGGGGCAACATGGCCAAATAGTAAAAATGTACTTAATCTTAAAAAATCTTCTTCTCTACTCCCACACATGTTGGCAACAAACTGAATACATGGTTATGATGTCTACTAACTCCGCTACCTAAATTGTGAAAATCATGGCCCCTGGGACATGAAGGGGGGATATGCATATAATTTGTAAACATTTTCTTCTCTATTCTCACACATCTGTATAAAAAACTGACTAATCATTATGTTATCTCTATGGTAAGAGGAATCTAAAATGTGAAATTCATAACCCCTGGGTCAGGGGTGCAGGCTTGGGGGGGGGGCAACATGGCCATACAGTAAAAATGTATTAAATCTTAAAAAATCTTCTTCTCTACTCCCACACATGTGGGCAACAAACTGAATACATGGTTATGATGTCTACTAACTTCTCTACCTAAATTGTGAAATTCATGGCCCCTGGGACAGGGGTTCAGGACATGAAGGGGGGGGGGGGGGATATGGCAATGTAGTGTTAATGCATATAATTTGTAAACATTTCCTTCTCTATTCTCACTCATCTGTATAAAAAACTGACTAATAATTATGTTTACCAGGAAGTCCTTTACTGAAATTTTAATTTTCATGTCCCCTTATAGCTGCAGGTCTGTAGCTCCCGGTCTGAAAAAAATTCGGATGGACGACCTGGGAGCTACAGTGCCTCCTATAGTAAAAAGTGCAATTTACAGCGCACAAAAAATTGCGCTAGGTTTGGACTGATTAACCTTATTTTCACACAGATTCTGTGAAAACAATTAGTACCATTAAATTCTTCAGACAATTTACAACTGATATTGTTACTTTACTTGCCTCAGACTTTCTTAGAAACACGCTAACCGACCTCGGAAAAAAAGTATGTTAATTCACGTCGAGATCGAGAGTCACCATATTTACATGTAAACAAATTGCACCACTTCACTTTACAGGGCTCGTGATCGTGTTTAGAAGAATATCAGAGGCAAGTGACGATATCTGTAGTAAATTGTCCGAGGAATTCTTTGGAATCAAATATTTGTACAGAATATGTTCGGAAATGAGATTAATCAGTCCAAAACTAGCGCAATTTTTAGTGCGCCGTAAATTGCTTATTTTTTTTACTATGGGAGGCACTGTAGCTCCCAGGTCGTCCATCCGAATTTTTTCAGACCGGGAGCTACATACCTCTAACTAGTCCCCTCAAGGATGGGTTTTGACTCTAGGGGCAGGGCCATAATGTATAGGTGTTAATGCATATAATGTTAAAAATTGTCTTCTTTACTCTCTAACACCTGTGAAGAAAATTGAATTCATGATTTTGTAGACCAGATCTTTTAGTTTTTTCGCCAAAATTATAGGTTTCACAGTTCTTTTTGAAAGATTTCTGGCAGGGAGGTGGTCATCATTACAAAAAATAAAATTTTTCTACTCCAGTATGATACCTAATTAATCAGATGCATATATGTGACTCCTCGACAAGTTTGTGTATGGGTTATATGCTACAAAGTGAACGTTAAGGCCAATTGGTCTCTTGTTTGTTTCCTTTTTTTCCTAATTGTGTTTTAGTTTTGTTTCTTATTTGTTTGTTTATTTGTTTTTGTTTTCATTTGTTTATATCGAGACAATTGAATATGTCTGTTTTTATGGTGTTTAAAATTTTGCTATTTAAGCTCTATTTATAAAATACAAATAGGCCAATTCACAGTAACTGTGATACCGCTCTTTTGAAGGGCAAAATGACATATATTGGTAAAAAATGATATAACGTTAATTGTTTTATTGACTTCATTTGATTATGTATTAACTAAATCCTCAACAAAGTATATCAATCTGCCCTGCAAACGAGCAATATTGCAATCATTGTGAAGGGGTCTGTTATTGTTTGTTTCCGATCCGCTACCTTTCGACGCTGGAATCGGATATGTGACGTCAGCAATCACTGTTTGGCTAATGGCAAATGCAATATGCTCTCTTCTTGGTTTTCCGTCTTTTAACATCAGCGAATACTAAATTGAATCTATACGATAAGAATTCGTTAATTATTTCTATGACTTGCATACACAATTATTATAGGCGATTTTTAATAGTTTAAAATGACAGAAAATGTAAAGTTGCCAAGGGCAACGTGTAAATAAAGTTGAAGATGCGTGTACTGGTTTTAGTTCCAATGAAACGAACAATTTGTATATAAATTATTGATGAGCTAGAAATAGTGTTATCAGTTATAGATGTAAATTTGCATTTAAGCATTGGAGAAGAACAAATGCATGTAGAGTCATTTTATCTGCAGGAAATAGCTTTGTTGTTTCCATCGGACATTTGAATATTAATCAATCACCAATATTATCGATGTTCTACATTTCCTGGTTATTGTGTAAAATAATTTTAATGTGATATTGAAAATATCTAATAAATATGTGAATGTTATAATACTGAGACATTAAAGTCGAGAGACCTTTTGTCTTTTTCTAGTTTATTTTCCAGTATAAATTCAATGACCATGAACACAAAAAATCAAAATCTAATAAAAGCTGACAACGACTCATATAAGGAATTTGTTTGCTATATTTCTTTTATCATGTCTTATGTCTGAGGCCTGTAATATGTAAGCTGTTCGCCTAATCATAGTTCAGATTATTTTTCACATCTGTAGACGGACGTATTCTACATAGCTACATATATTGTAAAGCACTCCCTAGAGACAAAAGTAATGTAGTAATCTGCTTCTTCCATTACAAGAGATCACGTTACATGTAACAACGAAACAGCAGTTGAGCAAGTCAGCGCAGTACAAACACAAATAAAATTAATCTGAAATAAAATGACAACAAATGTAACGTAAGTTAAAAACACGAACCTATGTTGTTCTTTCTACGCACAGCTTGACAACTTATGCATTCTTTTAGATTTTCTTTCGCTGTTCTGACTTATTGAAAATGAAACACCATTCTTATACCCCTGTAAAACAGTTACCTTATAACTCTATACGAAAAAAAACCTCCAGCATTTTGACTGTTAGACCGGAACTGTTGGATTGGAACTGTTAGTCAAAGTACTATCATTTTTATATGTCATTTGAAGCTACATGAATTTTCAAGCTAGCAATGCAAAGGACTTTTAAAAGATAATATGATTTACGGTGCGACCGTTGAGGCGAGCGCAGCAGCTGATCAAAAAATGAATAATGATAAATCAATAAAAATAAAAGTAGTGACGTAAAGTAAATGAATTTGAATGCAAAATAAAATAAACATATAAGTAGTATAGGAGGGACATTTCGACCCCCTTTACCGGCGCCAAGATGGCGGCCCTTCCGCCAGAATGGCGGCCCTTTTGCTTCCGACAAGAGGGCGGCCTTTCCGCTTCCGCCTAGAGGGCGGCCCTTCCGATTCCGCCAGAATGGCGGCCCTTCCGCTTCCGCCGAGAGGGCGACCCTTCCGCTTTCGCTGGGGTTTTTTCCCGCGTTTTTTAAATACGCAAGTAGCCATCACCCTTTACCAGGACTTTGGACCTGCTGTCCAGAGACAGGTGGGTTTACTACTTTTTTTTTTTTTTTTTTTTTTTTTTTTTTTTTTTTCGGAGACGGGAAGAGTGAGTCACACCTATGCACAAAGCAGCACAAAGCTTGAACTCGTACCGACCGGATCAGCGTTTATAGCCCGATCATCGATACGAGGGGGATACTCTCAGGTGGTTTACGGGTGTTTCACTTCCTCGCCAGGGACCACATTTTAAGTTAAGGAGAGCTCCCCGAGTGGTTTACGGGTGTTTCACTTCCTCGCCAGGGACCACTCATAATATGAGGCCTGACCCACCCTTCATCGTTTCCATGTGTCTTTCAATTAATCATGTTACAATAAACATATTACGACTAATGAAAACTGAAACATTTTATGCATTTGGTTTCAATACAATGTTTAGAGGTTCGGTTGAAATACCATCCTCCAAAACTTTCCTTTTGCAATAGAAATAAGAAAAACCACTTCTTTCTTGTGTATATGTGAACATTGTATTATGGCGCGCGCGTATCCCTCGATTCATTCCATGCCCTGCCTTTTGATTCCTTAAAACGGCATCATATGTTCCCCAAGGATTAGACACCTGATTTTTATTTAATCCTTTTGAACTATATTTACACTCATTTCCATTGGCTACTACGTATGTTTTTGAACAAAGACCAATCATTTTTTCGCCTTCGAATTCTGTTTTAAACAACCCAAAACATAAATGTCTAGGAAATCATAATTAAACTCCAACATTTTCATTTTAGCGTATTGTAAGATAAAGTAACCTAACTGAATAGGTAGATCCATGGTGATCTTAGTTTTTGCCATTTCTAGTTCATAAAAATCTCCCCCTAAGCATGTTGCATTTCTAAATTCATCTTGGTTGATCGCTAAGCAGGTTTGGTGTTCTCCCTGTACATAAGTGATATCCCGATGTTTTGTTTTGTCCATGATTAAAGACCTGTATCCCGAATTGCCTATTTATTTCATCGTATTGCCAATAATTTAAAATTCCGGTCTCGCATCCCCCATCCTTCGCGCTTCTGTCACATCATTAACAAATTTTTTGAAACATGCCTGAGCGTTAAATTCAACCACCTGATAAATGCGCGTAACTTTTAATCCGTGATCTAAATACCATTTTAACAATGGAGTACCAAGTAACATTTTTTCTGCTTTCATACCCCCCACCAATAAACGCCTTGGGTGCGTACTAAGACCTTCCTTTTCTATATGTTTCTGCATATGTTCCCCAATATCCTCAAATTTCACTTCCGTATTGCAAAACAACGGCGACATTTCTTTAAAATAGTTCCAAAGAGACAACTTCGGTTGAAACTCTCCTTCCCACTTTTCAGGTACTTCAATATCTATCTCAACCATACCAAATAAAGTTTCGCTTTTCACTCCCTCTAAAATTTGTTTTTCATTAACCTTTCCCCTATGCTTCCGATAAAAAGCAGGTCGCATTTCCCAACCCAAAGCATGAATCACAGGACGAGGTTTACAAAACTCATCAAACTCACATTCCCAGATTTCCTCTACCTTATATCCCTTCCCAATCAAGTAAGCAGTCGTTTTCATTGTTTTGTTCAACTTCTTTTCTCTGTTTTCCCTCCAATTCGTATCTGTTATTTTTTCTGTCAACCTACATTCGTGACCGTGGAAATAACATCCTTGAAATTGGTAAATCGTATTTGTGTTCCCATCATACCCGTCTACGGGATAAGGGCCCACCCGCTTTTCACCCCCGTCATTCCGCGCATGTTTGATGTCCTTTCCCTCGTATTTAATCAAATAATTCATCCACTGATACATTTTAATGTCCTTATCTCTGACTTCTGGTTTAAACCCTTCTTCCGCCCTGCGTCTGACCATGACACCCACCGGCATTTTTTGTCCTATACACCACAAATACAATGCATTGCAATCGTACCCTAAAACTTTTTGGCACAATTTCCCATCTCAGATCTTGGTCTCTCCCTTCAGGGCTTTTCGATGGTAAATAATAGAGGGTCCCCCCACAATATTTGACTTAATGTTATGATACAAATCCTTGTTTTTCTCGTCCAGTAACATGAATTCCGCCCCCTCCCGTGTTGCTGTGTCGAATAACATTTTCCTCGCAATGCCAGGAACCGACATGGCAATTTTGAACAAATCGATATTTCTATCAAAGTAAAACTGTTGCAGTCGCGTCACAGCGGTGACAAAAGGTCCTACATCTAAATTATTGTACCACACTAAAAAGTCTCTAAATGTGGTCATGTTGTGGTCCACCCAGGCTCGTTGACAGGTCTGATAGTCAGTGTCTGAAATGCATGACTCTTTTAAGCTACTATAAAACGCAGAAGGGGGAGGCAATTGATTGCACTCTAATTTCGACACGTCATCAAACCATTCGTAGGGAAAATGACCTTTTGATTCATCGACTTGATAGGCTGTTAAGAATTTTGCATAAGACGTGCCAGGCGCCAAAAAGTGAGAAACATCTAAAAATTTCAATTTTTCAGTTGAAATACAGGCGTACGCATTGTTCTTTTTAATGGTAAAGCAGTGCTCTTCCTGGTGAAGTCCTAAATGTTTAGCTAGTTTCGTTTTAATCAAATTCAAATCGTATTTGGCCGAATTAAACCTGTGACACATAAGCATTAAACTTTCCATACAATTGTTTTATCTTTTTAGCCTCGTCGTCCTCCTCTTTGTCCTCCTCATCCTCACCCACCTCCATACTACTTACGGAATTTTTTGTCCTATGTTTTAATTCCCCCAATTCCCTCCCCCATCGCTCTTTAGCTAAAAGTTCTGTTTTTTCGGCAATGTCTTTCATGTAGCCTACCATTTCTCTGACTAACTCGTCCCCATTGTCATTCACCAAACAGTGAGGTTCTTCGAACCCCGGGACATTACTACAGATGGACACACTAATGGGCATATGTACCTGGGTCCATTCGACCTTTTCTGATCTTTGATCTTGAACCTTGTGTAAGAGAGCTTCAAAATCATACACGATGAACCAAGGATAGACCCGATTTTTACAATTAATTCCGAAATAAGACAATTCCTCAAAGATGGTTTTTGATGGTCGATAAAAGCCCCCCGGATAGACATACCTCGTCTTGTTTTGACATTTTTGTTCGTGACGCAAAAAATGTCCATGATGATCCCAAAGCTTGTCGCAAAAAATGCCGGTGGGTGTCATGGTCAGACGCAGGGCGGAAGAAGGGTTTAAACCAGAAGTCAGAGATAAGAACATTAAAATGTATCAGTGGATGAATTATTTGGCAAAGACTGCAAAGTCTTTGATGTAGGAAAAGTGCCCTTGATAGAGGTGGAGGTACACAGTGTCCTCGTAACGACCTCTTGATTTGTACACTGACCCCACGTGACCTTCGGTGTTAAGGGCATAGACCTCGACATTGATTTCGAAACAAGATTCAAACTCGGGGAGTTCCCTATATTCTACCCCTTGAGAATCCTTCACACCCTTAAACGTTGTCCACTTGTCAAACAATTGTTTTGTTTTCCCCTCAAAATTCTTGACATCATATCCCTGGTGTAAGGCTAAGCAACGAAACGCACAGAAATGATCCTCGTAGGCATACCCTGTTCTATCATTTATTTCTAAAGTGATCAAACTTCGGTTTTCTTTAATGTATTCAGGGAGGGGACCGTGCAAATCTCCGATGGGGTAAAACGTATGAAAGATTGTAAATCTAAAATTGGTAACAAGAACGGGAACCCATTTCGTATCAGGACGATGTTGAAGGAGGAGGGTAAATAGGTCTTTACGTCTCAGTCGAAGCACTAACGTTCTTAAATCTCGTCGTCTCGATATGTACAAAGGTCGGTCTAAGACACTATCATTATAGAAAGGTCGGAAATACCTATATTCTCCCGTTTCCCTATGTCTTAAAATAACCCTGAATGACAAATTCAGTTTAAACGCGTGGTCCTGTTGATTATAAATGTCATCCGCTGCCTGACTAATTTCATTTTCACCTACGGCATTCGTGGTGGGGAAATCAACAGTAGAGATATTGGGTCCAGGGGCACTGGGTTGTAAAATGAGGGGGGCGTTGGCTTCATTTACTTGTTTTAGCCTATCATCGATCCCTTCAGGACCCTCCCAGGGTGCACCCCCTTCCTCCCAGGGTGTATCTTGTAATTGACCCCCCACTTGAAAATGTTCTCGCATTTGATGCAAGTACAACTCTCTTCTGTTTAAGAACCTGTTTTCACATTGACGACAACGATAGAAAGAGGGTCCTGGTTGAGAGTCATCTGAAGAGGGGCTCCTCAATGACTCAAAACAAGGTCTCTTTGTAGAGGCATAATCATGGTCAGACGCAGGGCGCTTAACCCCTCGGGCATGGTGGGACATGTGCCATTGTAAGCCGTGAGGTGTGGCACAAAGTTTTTGACATTGGGGACATTTTAAATCAATTTGACAAATTTTTTCATGCTTTTTCAAATCGTTCTTCCTTTTAAATTTTTTTGTACATTTATCGCATGCATACGTTTGCCCTTCGTGTGCAGATCTTTTATGACGCAATAAATCCTTATTATATTGGTAGGGCTTACCGCAAATCTCGCAAGTAAACATGTTGCTGTCTGATCGAGAATACTACGAATCAAAATATCACCGGTTATAATACCCAAACATTACACTCCACCCCATCCTAAGTGGGGCTTACGGAGTGGTTACTCAAATCAGGTGACATTATTCGATTGGTGTTCAGCTCAGATGGCTCACCCTCTTAGTGGAATAATCATTTGCGAAATAGAAGAGTCATCATTTGAAGGATTAATCAAGTATTAATCCCCATTTAACTGATGCCCTAATCCCTTTGAAGAATATCAGAGTAAGCATTGCGTAACCATCATTTATTTAGGGGTCAATTCCCCTGATTTGTAAATAATGAATAAATCTCAATAACAATAATAATATGATATTTGACTACAAATTGCGTTGATTACACATTAAACAAATGTAAATATTATTTATCCTCTACATTCTACAGATGCCTGGATGCGCTGTAAATCACACTGATTCACACCTGCATTAGACAGGTCAATTTCTTGTGAATGTACAAGACTTAATAAGCCTCTAAAAATTCCAGCGAATTCCACCCCATGATCGTCATCGTTCATAGTCTCTAAGACGTGGGTAAATTCGTGAATGACTGTATCTGTAAACTCCAGATACGAGTCGTGGTTTTTTAAATTTAGCCCCACAATGGCTTGTCTTCTTTCAGGTAGTCGGTGGGTGACACCCAAATCCTCAATTTCAGTAAACTGGAAATTTAAGGCATCGTAATGGCAACGACGTCTTCCAAAATAAGAAATGAAAAATTCTATAAGGTCCGAAATAATTCGCCGGCACACGTTTGGACAAAGGACGGCTACACTGGGTGGTGAACGAACAAAGTGGCTGAATTTTGAGTCCACGTAACGAGAATGCTGAATGTCTTTGTCTTGTGGTAGGAATCCTCTGGAAAAATTGAAGAGGGAGAAACTGATGTCCAATTTTAAATTTTGTAGTTTTCGACTGCCATTTCCATGCTCCCGTAAAAAATTTAACATCAACAGCACGTCCACTGTCATCTGAAAGCCACAAAAAAAGTATCATAACTTGATATATAATTATGAAATGACATAGTGGAAATCTTCACATTGTGGAGATGGGGGAAATAGAAATAATGGGAAGATAGGTCGCGTCTAACCTTAATGAGAGGATTTACATTTGTTTTATTTACATGTTGATGTGTGTCATTTTCTAACGAGTGTATATTCTTATTAATACATTCTTATCAATAATCTCAAATATCCGTTAGTAAACATGTCCCCTGAAGTGACAGCATCCACTCAGATAAAAAAACACTATAAAATTTGTATGAACCATTTTAAGTATACAAACTCCAACATGCCTCACGGGATTAGAATAAGATTCGCCGGTATTAACTCCAACTCATGGTGTAGGCCAGAGTACCAGAGAGAAAACTATGAGTGTTTTGTTTGCCTGGAAAAGGCAACTATGCCTGTATGTGCAGAACCTGCAAGAAAGCATCTTGCTGTTTGAGATGCTACCATAAGATCCAGGACAAACGATGCCCCCTGTGCAGAGGAGGAAATGAAGGTACATTCGAGTAATTAATTGTAATTATTGTAGCGGCCATTTATTAGAGTTCAATTAACACTTTATAGAAATTTGAGTCTTTGTCACCTACTGATACTTGCCTCACGGATTAAAATGCTCAAACTAAAATCAGTTACAACAGTGTAGTTAAATCAATCTGATCACGATGTTTACACGTATGTTTAATTGTTTGTGTTTGGACAGTTGGTGTATCATCAATGCACTTTTACACGAGTGAATAATATGCACAGAGCGTGCATATTACAGATGCATTTGCAAGACATGCAGAAACATGTCTTGTTGTTTACAATGTTACTTTAAACTCGTACCCCAGGGTTGTCCCCTTTGTAGAGCAGGTATAACTTAAGTTTAACATTATGGGGTTTACATAAACGGTTAGAGAACCAATGAACACCTTCAATTCATTTTCTAATTTTAATAATTGCTTTCTTGTTTAATTTTCAGGAAGACAACCACAATGACTAGGCGGGGAGCAGGGGCGAGAGGAGAGAGGTTAGTTGTTTTAATTCGTTTAAAAAAAAAAACTTACTCGGTAAACGATGCCTTCTTTCTTGCTTTTCTTCATTTTCTTTTTGGTCTGTCTAACGTCGTCCAATCCGTACTTTGTATAGTATATCATTTTTACAAACCGGTTCCAAATTCTAAACTGTGATCGATGATTGTGAAAATGAGCTAACTCAGACAAAACTAGTGTCCTTTATCCCTGGTGTTTTATATCATCGACCCCCCCCCCCTTCCTTGAATACAAGACTTCATTTCTCGGATCATCTGAATCAAAGTTTAACTCAAGTGCACGAGCATAAGACATGCTTGTGGTTATGACACTTATTTCCAAGATCAAGAGAATTGACATTAATTACAACGGTCAGCTTAAATGAGTTAACTCGTACAAAACACTGCTGTATTATACAATCCCCCATCCCCCTACTTTCACTTGGTCTCATCACACATAATACTAGGCTCCATTTCTCGGATCTTACCTCTTATTCAACGTTAAACTCAAAGAGACGAGCATAAGACATGCTCGTGGTTATGACATTTTATTTCAAAGATCAAGATATTTAACACAATGGTCAGAAATGAACATGCAAGATTGAGACATGTACAGGAAAAGCTTATGTCCCTCTACTTTCCGTAACATGCTCATTTACTTAATTTTCTGAAAGTAGCTGATCGGTTTAAGCTTATCACATTAGAGACCTTTGACAGAAAGATTTGGAATACACGAACCCTCGACGCAGATGGCCAAAGGGCATTTTCTCAGGCTCTCTCCTTTCAATTACGTAACAATACTATACACAGACCGTCCCGCGCTGACCGCTCTCCAATGGAATAGGCCCATTGTTTTAATAGGGGTGGGCTGGACTGGTTCTTCACTTTTTCGTTCTTTAAATATGTAATTGTAATTTATATCGTGAATTCAATATCACCCCGTCCAAACTTTATTTAAAATAGATTAAGAATCTAAAGATTTTGATTCATATATAATTGAATTAGGATTTTACTTTTCATCTATCACCCCTTCTACCCAGGAACCCTCCCATGTTAAAATGAAAGGGGTGGACGGGTTGTTTTAAATTAAACGATTAATAATTAATGAGTTTCAGTGCTAAAGTTTACGCTAGCAAAATTCATTTTCAGTGTAAATGATACTGTAATATTCGGGATAGGACAAAATAATCGGCTTGTACATCAAATATTGAAGCTATGTCTATCTTGACCATTTCTTGTTTAGTTCATTCATCCACCCGATATAAAAGAGATTAGCATTAGTTTGACTACTTCCCAATTCGATTTCTAAACTGACAAGATGTACTTGATGATTTTGCTTGCATTTCCGTTAGGAGCTTTGACTGCGTGCATCCAGAGAGACAACAAACTGACATGCGAGGATTTCAGAGAATTAGCCAGCAGGACATGGAGAGGCGTTGAAATTCTGACAGTCAACAGACTGAGCTCAGGAGTGAACTTAAAGAAATTTCCGGCTCTGAAGAAGTTCAAAGTCATGCACTCCCTCGTTAGATGTGATGACATCAGTGGGTCAGAGGGAATCGCAGTAGAGCTTGAGGATAAAGTTTGCTCTGTAAGTATCGTGTATTATTATGATTATTATTATTTTTTTTTTAACCGACAATAAATAGTTATGATTGTTTCTTTCTTATTTTCAGATGTCCAGTTCAGTTTCCCAAGAAGTCGTGAGTACCACGAGGTCACATCCAGAAGTGGAGGCGACAAATGCCATTGTTGGTATTATTACTGGAGGTATGCATTATAAGCAATTCATTAAGATATAATTGTATCATTACAACGCATATTTATTCATACCGATAAAATGTAATGGATAATTCTATGATATCTATTTTAATTTAGGGGTCATCGGTATTGTTCTTGTGGTTGGATTCATTGCTTTTCTCGTAATACGAAGAAAAAAAGAACCTCGACAAAATGATGTTGAAATTATAAGTTTAGACAGCCTCTGTGACTCTGTGGTGTTTGAACGTCAGAAAATTGCCTAGTGATTGATTAGAGTGATTGTTACAGGCATTTTGGTGTTGGTAATTCAGTGTGTCGGGTATGGGAAGAGGCAACTACCCATACAACGCCCCCCTCGACAAGGCCGTCCTCAACCACGCCCCCCCAACCACCTCAGCCAGCTGCTACTCTTAGAAGATCAATGAGAATTAGAAGACCAATAAACAGATTGCAATTGTAGGACTATTTTTTCATGTGTACTATTTTTTTTCCCTGGCCCCCTCCTTGTATACTATGTATAATTATTAATTCTTTTTTTTTTTTTTTTTTTTTTTTTTTAAATTTTATTTCTTGGGATTTATTATAATTTTTTCTCCGATACAAAAATACAATGTAAATATGAATACTGTCACGACAGCCGTCGTGTGTCTAACCAGTCAAGCAATGAAAACAACAATAAGTATTTACAATCTTTATCTTTATATAAAATCAATAAATTTACAAATATACACATTCACACACACACAAAATATGAACAAAAAAATGTTTCTAATATCTGATTCGTCAATGTCCTATGGTGGTATATTGGACAGCAGTGTCCCTCCAGTGTTCCTCCAATGTGTCCTCCTTCGGTACCATGTCCTAAGATGACGGCTTCCGTCCACCGGCTTCCAGCGTAGTAAGTGAATACTCGAAGGAGGTTGCACGGGTGGTAAGATGTTCAATACCGGAACACTGGTGACTATGGCCGAATCATCACTGGGACATTGCTGGAGCCTTGCTGGAACCTTTTAATTATATATAAATAACAATATTTTCAATTAAACGTTTCACTTCCACAATATATTTATTTATTTAGTTACCGCAACTGCACGCCATACAATCACACCGAACAATACTCGCTCTACAAAACCGTTAAGTGTATCAGACCCCTTAACGTATCAAACACAGTCACAGTTAAGCGTATAAGACCTCTTAACGTGCAATATAGTTAAGTGTATAAGACCCCTTAACATTACAAAACAGTCAATGTATGACCAAAAACGCCGTATAAGACTACGAAATAGAAACTCACAAATAAACTAGCAAACCACGCTTGTCACACAAACGCACCATAACTCTACGGTAAATAAACAAGTATGTAAAACGTTAACACGAAAATACTATCGAACACGTATAAGAACAGTTACCTAAAGTCTTAAATATTATAAACAAGACTAAAGTATAAGGAAAAACGAACTTACCCCTAATGGAGATGGTTACCGTAAAAAATACACTTAGCTATACATCGTGTTACTACTGCAGTGCGTGCTAATGGACCCCGGCTCACTGACCAAAACATGGGTATTTATAGCATCATAGTAAACAAATAGAACAGTCCGAGTATAGTCCAATATTGACCAATACCTGAATTGATAAAATTGAGGCACCAAAAAGGATATGAACATAGAATAAAAATCAGAGGTACCCTATAGGAAAATAGTAAGAATGAATAAATCTATTGATTGTGACAAATACATGTTTATATAAATGCTTTTTTTGCTCAAAATTGTGTAATTTTTTTTTTTTTTTTTTTTAAATCGTAATTTTTTTTTTCGGTACAAAAATACTCTATATATAGCTTTCGGCCATGTAAATATGAATACGTGTTTATATAAATGCTTTTGTTTTGTGTACATTTTTTTTTCTCCCGGTAAAAAAAAAAAAAAATGCTTTTTTACAATTATTGCTATCAACCAAGTTAATACGAATGTATGTTTTTATAAGGTTTGAATATTTTTTTTATCTCCAAAATTTTGTATTTTTTGAACAAATTTCCCCTTTGAATTTTTTAATCAAAAATTATATATTTCTTTTGTTGGTATAAAAATTTTATTTGTTGATATTGCTTTCGGCCATGAAAATATGAATGTATGTATATATAAATGCTGGGAAATTGTTTTCTTTGTCTTGTCTTCATTGCAAAAGAGGTTTTCTCAAAGGTATAAAAGGAAGTTTTGTATTTCATACTCCATCATTAAAAACATGTACCCTTTTCGGTGCAATACGTCCATTGCTATCAGCGGAACCACGGGTTCCGGAAAAACCTATTGGGTGTATAGACTATTGAGTCAAAAAGAGGACATGTTTGAACATAGTCCTCCAAATGTACTGTACTGTTACGGTATCTATCAAGACATGTTTCGAGACATGGAAAAAACATTACCTTTCATAGAATTTCACGAAGGGTTACTGAACATTGAACAATTAAATAGTTTAAAGGAAAATAGCATTATTATTTTAGACGATTTAGCCCGTCGTATCGTAAATTCACAAAATATGGAAGAATTATTTACAATGGGGGTCCATCATAGAAAATTAAGTGTCATCTAAATAAATCAAAACATGTATTGTCAAGGAAAATTTGCGCGCACCATTAACTTGAACACCCATTTTATGGTATTGCTTAAAAATCCAAGAGATGTATCGCAAGTGGATTGCTTAGCTCGTCAAGTATTTCCTGGTCAAAGCAAAGCTATGGTTGAAGCCTATCAAGATTGTATGCTTAAAAAATTTGGGTACTTGGTGGTCGATTTATCTCCCCATGCAGAGGAAGACCACCGACTGCACACTAATATTTTCAAAGATGAGGTCACAATCATCTACAAAACTCTATGAATAGAGGCGACTGTATCCCATTGAAATCAATATGGATTATGTTCATTTGATATTACGCACGTCCAAAACCCAGTCTTACGCTCTATTGTATACAGCTACCGCAAGTCAATTAAAAATTATTTGTGAGATTTTGCATAACTTGCAATCGGGTGTATTTCCACACACCCCCAAGACAAAATTGCTGCGTAAGCAAAATAAAACCTTTTTAAAATTATTTGCCATCCCCCCACCTCGAAGTAAACGCCAATCTATCGTAAGAAAGCATATAAAAACTATTTATCGCATGTTCATAGATCTGAAAACTTTTTTAAAACAACTATGAAGTATCTCAAAAAAATGGTGATGGTCCCTTATGATCAATTTCAAAGAATGTTGCACCGCGATGAATTAGACCTAGAAAATAGTTCCGCTCAACAAAGTTCAGCGAATGAAGCAAAATCCTTTCAAACGGATCCACCCCTTAATGAACCAAGCCCGCCCGTAGATCATAAAACGAACAAGGATCCTCCCCTCGTACACGGAAGAGATCCGCCTCTTGAACATAATAAAAAAAGATCCATGTTAAAAAATACACCACCCCCAGGTAAAAGGAAGAACCGACGCATGTTAAAAGGAGAGTGGACGAGACAATGGAGGACACTATAAAAGGAATGCAATAAACTTTTAATTTTTATAAGATGGAGGTCTTAAAGAAAAACTACTTTGATCCTAAACATCCTATCGCCTTTGCAGGAGTGGAGAAAATATATCGATGGTTTAAGGAGAACGGTTACAAGCTTTTAAGAACAAAAATTAAAAGCTGGCTACTAAAACAGGAAGACTACGCCATTCACCAACAACCTAGAAGGCAATTTCATTTCCCCTTACCCGGGTTATATGATTGATGCTGATTTAGCAGATTACACTTCATACTGGAAAAGTAACGACGGTTTTAAATATTTTTTGTTGTGTATTGACGTGTTTTCTCGTTATGTATGGGCCAAAGCTCTGAGGAATAAAACGAGTAAAGAGATGGTCTCTGCGTTTGATGAACTAAACAAAGAAGGCATGTCAAGTGAACATGTGAGAACAGATAAAGGGAAAGAATTTTTAGGTGACATGAAAAACTGGTTTAAAGCTAAACACATGAATCATTTTGGAACGCAAAACGAAACCAAAGCTAATTATGCTGAAAGGGCCATAAAAACGATCAAAAAGAAAATAGCGCGGTACATGTCTTTCAAACAGTCCCATCGATGGGTAGATATTTTAGAAAAGGCGGTATATAGTTATAATCATTCTTATCATCGCAGTATTCGAATGTCTCCGGCTCAAGTTACGAGGAAAGATATATCTAGGCTATGGTCATTACAGTATGAACCTAAAATCGTGGTTAAAAAAGTGCGCAAACAGCTAAACTAAACAGATATAAATTTAAGGTGGGAGATATAGTTAGGATCAGTGCCTTAAAGAGAACCTTTGAGAGGGAGTATGACGAAAGATTCACGCGAGAATTGTTCATTGTGACGAACAGACAATTAGCACAGGGTATGACAGTTTACAGATTAAAAGATTACGAGGGGGAGAATATTGCGGGGACCTTTTACGAAAAAGAATTGGTGAAAGCTTAACAAAGTGACTCATAAAATTGAAAAAGTGTTAAGAAAAAGATGAAAAGAAGTGTTTGTTAAATGGTTAGGTTGGCCGTCTAAGTACGATTCGTGGATTCCGGCGGCAGACTTGAAAAACTATAAATAGATCACAATAATTACACTTGCGAATCATGTCTCATTATTTGTTTTTATCTTCGGAGGGAATTGCTCCTTTTGATTTTACAACAGAATTAAATCAGCCTTTAACCTTAGATGGTCAGTGGGAAGTAGGTTTAACGGAAATCATCGGATTTCCCTCCTCCTCTGGTGTTTATTATTTCCTATCCGATCTGTGTGAATGTAGTTTCATTAATTCTCGCTTACTTCCCGTGTTGCGTCGATTATTTACGTCAGATTCATTTTTGGAAGAAAGGTATCACCCCATTCTCTACTTTCCCCTATCTAAAAATAGAATCGATAGAGTAAGAATCTATATAAAGGACCGCGATTTTCAAAATTCGTTAGATTTTAAACATCCATTATATTGTACACTTCATCTAAGAAAAATATGAATTTAGAATCTAAAGTCCCCTCGGTCCAGGAGCTAGAGGATCATTTCAGAGCCCAGGCAAAATGGAAAGGACCCCCTCCTGGTTACTGGATCGTGGACCAGAAAGGGAAAGGGGAAAATATAGAACCTAAAATAGAACTCGTGTCTCCCATCGCTCAAGAATTGAAAAGAGCGGAATCACAAGTCAAGCAAATGAAGAGAAAGGGTCAACCCATGCCCAATGAACCTATTGTAGTTAAATTAAAAGCTCAAAAGTTGTCCCGCGAAGCGAGGCCCAGCACTAAAAATAACAGAAAATCAAAGAAAAAACCATGGGAAAAGTATAAATAGAAGAGTTCCTCTTTCCTTTGAATTCATTCGCCATGGAAGAAGCGAAGAGTTATGACCATCGCTTACAGTTATTTTTTGCCCCTCCACTGGAGACAGCCATTCAGTCAATTGATTTTGTAGAAATTAGACCCATTGGACAAGTAGTGAAAGACGGTCCCATAGAATTTAACATCCCGGGAAACACCTACCATTACGGAGATTTAAAACATTCCAAATTGAGTTTAAAACTGAAATTAACACAGGAAAATAATTTACCTATTGCTACGGGGAATAAAGTTGGGTTAGTCAACAACATCCTTCACAGTATTTTTTCCCAGTGTGAGCTTAGTTTCCAGCAGCAGGACACAACCAAAGGCATTTCGTCAAATTATCCTTACAAGGCCTATCTAGATGTGATTACGTCCTCAAACACTAAATTGAGAGAAGACTGTTTGTCTAGTCAGTTATTTTTCAAAGATTCGCCAGGATTTATGGACGATGTAGATTCGGTTGCGGGGACTAACATAGGATTATATCTTAGATCAAAATATACTTCTGAAGGAAAAGTGGTGGATTTAGAAGGTCCGCTTTATGCGGATCTCTGTCAACAGGACAGATTAATTATCAATGGGGTTCAAATTGGTCTAAGGCTACGTCCCCACAGAGATGAATTTTCTCTAGTGACCATTGACGATCTTAAATATAATTTTGAAATCACAGAAGCTGTATTTAAAGTGTGTTTTGTTAAAATTCACCCTAGTTTTATCTTGAGTCATAGCAGGATATTAGCTGACCACCCCGTAGTTTACCCCATTCAAAGCTCAGAGATCAGGTGCTTCAGTATATCACAAGGGCAGTATAACTTTAGTGCCGATAACTTTTTTAATGCGGTCCCCAATATCTTGTATGTGGGTCTAGTCAGTTCAGAGGCCTTTAACGGAAGTTATATAAAGAACCCTTTTAATTTTCAACATTACGATTGTAATTTCGCAGCCTTTTACGTTGACGGGAAATCGATACCCTCAAAACCCTTCCAACCCAATTTCGAAAGTGGTTCTTATTTAGACTTGTATTCGGCCTTTGTCGAGGGAGGGTCCTGTTTAATATCCAGGGAGGACTTTTCCAAGGGAAATTGTATCTTTACTTTTAAAACGAAATATGAATCCCAAGGATTACAGCCCATGTCTGAGAGGGGACAACTGAGATTAGACCTGAAATTTTCAAGTCCTCTTCCTGAAAGCGTTACGGTGATTTGTTACGGAAAATTTTCTAGTGTACTGACCATTGACAATACGAGAAATATTCAGATACTATGAATACGTTAGAACTCCTTTCTGCAATGTATAGGGATGTAGGAATGAGAGTTCAGGGGGGAGGGGTGTGGCCGGCTGATGCCTTGATTCATCTTAAATGTAAAAGACCTTCCTTTTTCATCGTAAATACCTCGGAGGGTAATAATATAGGAACTCATTGGGTCGCACTTTACCTCCCTGAAAAAGGTCCATTTGAATTTTTTGATCCTTTAGGTCATCCACCCGAGCATTATCATGCTTATTTTAAATCCTTTCTCCTGGGATTCGGATACAGTTGGAACAGGGTGGCATATCAAGCGCCTTACTCGGTTTTGTGTGGGGAGTATTGCTTATATTTTGGATACTATCGATGTAGGAATATGAGTATGCGTCATGTACTTGAAACATTACGATTGGGAGATGATGATCAGATGTACACATTTTATTCACACACATTTCAAAAAGTATAAATAGCAAACAGTATTTAGTATAATGTCACAATCATGAAGACAGAAACAAAGATAGAGGATCGTGTTTCAGCCTATTATAAAAAACATTTAAAAAGTTTAAAACTAATGGGAGTGTTTGTGATAGTTTCTATACTTTCAACTAGCTTAGGTCTTGGAATCAATACGATACAACATCGCTGTACAAAATACGAAGATATACATGGTGTCAATAAAACAGGGTGTAATGTAACTGCGTCGTTTGATTTGCCGGACAATTATACATAAGAGTATGTCAAACGGAAGCAACTATAACATTAGACCTGCGAAAGTATATAAACCATAGATTAACAGCGGAAGGAGCGACTTTGACCTTTAGACAGTGGGATTACTTGTACAGAATTGGGGATATAATACATAATAAGATATTAGAGAACTTAGTTCATTTACGTTCATGATGTCGAAGGAAACACGTCGTTGTTTTAGTGTGATCAGACAAAAGTTAGATGCTTGTTTTATCATGAAACATAATGATCTAGTGTATAGAAAGGGAAAGAAGAAACAATTTGACGATCTAGTAGAAAATATGGTAAAATTATTGAAAAAAGCGAGAAAGTTAAACACGAGAGCTATGGGTGAAATGTATGAGGGTCCTTCACTACACCCTGACTGTTTCGGGGAAGCAAACCATCAAAATCAGGAGGCCATGTTTTACTGTCCAAAATGTTTAACCAACAGCCATGCTTTGAATAAGAAAATAGAGAAAGAAAAGAAAAGATTGATTTATAAAGTGTAGTACGCATGTGCGAACTTTGGTATATAAATTGAGATGAAATAGATTTACTATCATATAGAAGAAATGAAACATCCCGATTACGCTCGCTTTCACGATCGCCTCAGTAGCTTTGTGGGGTGGAAGGGTCCTGAGGCCATTCACATGGCGGCTTCTGGGTTTTTTTATACGGGGCCTAATGATTTGGTAGAATGTTATCATTGCGGGGTGACACTTAAAAGCTGGAAAACTTTTCATTCACCATATTTTGAACATGAACAGTGGTCTAAATCCTGTCCGTGTGTAGGACAGTATCACATAACTGAATAATATCAAGAATTCAATTCGACTGATCCAGGACGCACATAACACGTGCTCCGAGTTATTTGGATCGATCGTAGTAGTGAGATAAAAAAAAATCAATAAAAAAAAAGAGACGATGAAGGGTGGGTCAGGCCTCATATCATGAGTGGTCCCTGGCAAGGAAGTGAAACACCCGTAAACCACTCGGGGAGCTCTCCTTCACTTAAAATGTGGTCCCTGGCGAGGAAGTGAAACACCCGTAAACCACCTGAGAGTATCCCCCTCGTATCGATGATCGGGCTATAAACGCTGATCCGGTCGGTACGAGTTCAAGCTTTGTGCTGCTTTGTGCATAGGTGTGACTCACTCTTCCCGTCTCCAAAAAAAAAAAAACCCACCTGTCTCTGGACAGAAGGTCCAAAGTCCTGGTAAAGGGTGATGGCTACTTGCGTATTTAAAAAACGCGGGGTAAAACCCCAGCGGAAGCGGAAGGGCCGCCATTCTGGCGGAATCGGAAGGGTCGCCCTCTCGGCGGAAGCGGAAAGGCCGCCCTCTTATCGGAAGCGGAAGGGCCGCCATTCTGGCGGAAGGGCCGCTATCTTGGCGCCGGTTTTGGCGCCGGTAAAGGGGGTCGAAATGTCCCTCCTATACTACTCATATACCTATTTTTTTCAGTATTTTTTCATTATTCATAATTCATAAGATATTTTTTAATTATTTATATACTGGTCGCACGCCAGTATAGAATTTATCTCAGATAAAATGTTGTTGAATAATAAATATTTTTAAATTAACATAATGTACTTTGCAGTTTATTTCTTCTTTTCTTGCAGCAGACGTTTTTCTTAAACTTACATATAAAAATTGACTTATCACAGAGTCCCCCCTCCCCGTTTGAAAAAAACAAATTTACTTATAAAACAATTTGTTGATTATATAAGGAAAATGGATCCCCCGGGAGCATGTAATAAATAGTAGTGAAAATAAAGACACTTTTGAGCAGCTAAAGAGCAAAAGGCATACTACGCACCTCCCATTCCTCACCCCGATTAGAATTTTCCTGATTTTGAGAATTAATGTTTTTTTTTTTTTGCTTGTGAAGATTTTTTTTAAAAACGTTCCTGGAAATTACCGTAAATATAGTGAATAAAAGAAATGTGAGCATTCATCCAAATGAGAGCAAGTTACAGCTGTTTCCTATCTCTGAAGAAATGTCCCGATTCGTTAGCTCTGCAAGATTTTGAGACGATTTTGGTATTTATATTTCATCAGATTTACCATGTTTACAATAACTACTTAAAGTAGTTTCCCCTTATTGTGACGTCAAAGTTCACGTCGGTCAAGTGTCGTCTGTCTTTTTGAACACACACTGAAAAAAACTAAGCGAAAAATACTGTTTTGTTTACTTCAAAAGCATGATGTTGTGGAAATTATACAATTTATCTGTTTCTCAAAAGTTTTACTTTGATTCTCGCGAAATGGTATCCAGTCTAGTGAGATCGACCGACATTGAGGAATTGCATTGTGGGTCGAAATTTACTGACGCCAACAAATTCTGTTGGATCAATGTGTAAGAAATCCATTGTGACGTCACTCAAAAGGACTATAACTCCGTTAGTCTTGCGTTGAGTCAGCAGTAACAATGCATGTACTTGTTCTCGTTAGAGTATGAAAATGGGAAACCATACTTACAGGGAACGATTAAACAAGGCATTAATGGTCCGATTTACTGACGCCAAAAATATCTGTTGAATGAATGTGCAAATAGTCCGAATTTTCTATTCACACACGCCTTGCCGGTAGAGCTCGCTTCGCGCCGGCGCTACGGCAAAAACATGTCTTTGAAAAGGCATGAAAAAGCGACGGCATCTGATCGCATGGAACAGCGCGCCGTCAGGAAATTGTGTCAACAGAGGTAAAACAACAAAAGATGGAGGAAACAGGAAAACCATCAAAATAGTTCGAGTAAATAAAAGTGATATTTTGATGAAATGTGCGATTGTACTCTCTGACCAAACGGTAAATGCGGCATATTACTCTCAGGTAGACCCAGGACTACGGCGTTATAGAAAGTCGTTATAACTAAACATCAGACTGGGCTGTGGCCCGGTATAGGCAATGTATATACATTGATAACTTCATTACAAAAATGTACATAGCTCCGAATTTTATTCATAATAGATTTTGACCCGTGCGTGCACGGGTTGACATTGCATATGATATCGGACATTTACGAAATAGGTAAATCGACACACCGTTTTATTGACATTTACATAACCAAGATTTAAGACTACAAAAACGCTATCAATTTCACTACACTCTGCTTAGTTAGAATAATCTAACTGTGTCTCGGAACGGGCCTTCATTACAGTTAAGATGCCTCCCATATACCCGTAATGTAGCAAAAAAATTGCAAAGTCGCTCCGAAACGATTTCAGAGAAAGTTAATGAGGCTGCTTTGGAATTAACAGTCAAATTTTCATATAAAAAATTAATTTATTCATGTCCACGAACTTTTTGGACAACCCTCGTATTAAAATTAATAACGAACTTTTTTTTCTACACTAAACAATGTTTCATTTACATTTGATATGGCATACCCTGGTACATGTTACAAATGTTGCAACAAATCTAGATAGATCTGCATATTTATAGCCAGTCATGACGTGCAACAAAGTACAAATTAGATATTACAGTACAGTCGCACCTGCTGTTACGGCCACCTTTAATCAGCGGCCACTCGCCATGAGCGGCCAGTTTTAATCCCGCCCGTTTAGTTTTACACTATATTTTAACTGATTTAAGCGGCCACCTGTCTAACGCGGCCAGCGGCCACTGTATTTAGGTCCCGTGGCTTCAACATGCCTGTTTTCAACGGCCATTTTGTCTGTTTTGTCACATGACTTTTGAATCTGACATGTGACCCCGTGTCGAAAGAAGTCAAACTTCGAAAGCTGATAATGAGTTAATGACAAATAATTGAGTGTGTTATTTGAAGTCTGCTGAGATTTAATGTGATAATTGATTATCACAACACCTGTTTTGTGTTGTTGATATATCGACACGTACTTATGTACTTCGTTACAAAGTCATTGTATATGGCCAGTCTTGAGCGGAACAGTTTAACATGTGCAGCAATTAGCCGGTAATATGCACTTTTTTCCCTAGAAAATTTCTTTGAGATAATAAAACGGGTTCTTAATATATATAAGAATGGAATTTGATACTTTTTTAAAAGGCAAAACATCGGCTATCGTAGTTCAGTAAGTAGCCTTTGTACGGAAACGCTACTTCTGTTTGTTTACCGCATTTAATCCCTTGAAAATGATCATTTGGGCGTATCTAGCAGAAAATGTTTTGTTCTTAATCCCTTGACTGATAAATGGAATTAAAACGGCCATCCAAAATTAATATAAACTGTTTATTTAGCAATCTGAGTTGTGCATTCACCATCTCTGTGTACGCCGCCATTACAGATGCTGTTAATAAATCTGTGCAATAGAGCCAAAATGAAAATACTCGATGTTTTTTTCCCATTAATTTGAAACCTGGAATAAGAGACCACCTGTCTTTAGCGGCCAGTTTGGCATTGTCCCACAGGTGACCGCTTAAAACAGGTGCGACTGTAGGTGATTATGATCAGATTCCTTATCGTTTTTTATATAGGATTCTTGTTGGTTGATAATACCATCAGTTGTTCTCAGAGATTTCAAAATTTTTAAATCTCTCTTTCACATTTCGTCTTTCAAAGTTAAATGTTCTTGATAAATGCCGAAGTTCTCTAAATTATTTTGATTCTAAATTGATAGTTCAGTAATACTATTCGATGCATTCGATTATAGTGTCCTGTTTTAACGTTATGTAAATACAACTAAATATTATCAGTGTGCTGGCAATTCATTAAAACCAGCTTAATCTTTCTTAGATATACAGTTCAATATCAATATTTTCAACAGAGAGATCTCCAACAATTTGGGTAGTTCACAATGACTTGTAAGTCCCATCACATAGCAGCACATATTTAACCGTTTTAAACTGATTATGTTGTTACGAAGGCAGAAAACATATTACTAATCACATATTACCATGCAAGGAAATATATACGTGTATAGCAATTTTACATTAATCATTTATGAATATAAGTAGATCACATTTTTCAAAATTTTATATATCAAATCCTGTTTCAGTATGTCGAACAGATGCATACATGTGACAATGTAACAAATATATCACTCAAACTTAATAAATGGGTGCAATTAATGTCGCCATAAAATAACAAAAAAATTAAAATCAGCAGAATTGTAATTGAGTTTGCAATACAAAGTTAGTCCATAAGTGTTTCAAAAACACACAAAAAGATCACGGGAATGCGTTTATTTCCAGCGAAAATTTAATATAAAATGCTAAAAATGACATGTTCGTTACTGTCGCCATTTTGAAATTACATTTTGAAAAGAATGTTTTGCAGTATTAACTGGACAATTAGCGAAATAAGTTGCTACATATTATTTTTCAGTCCAAGAGTTACTTAAATTAATTTGAACATTGTCGCCAGTTTCGGTGTAATCTCCGTTACTTTAGATATATAACCAGTGCAATAGTTGTACATTCTATGAAAAAATACAAAAATCTTAAAGAGAACATTGTGAGGTCTTTTTGTCCACATAAATGTTAAGATATTTAATATAATTCCTTTTGTCTAATCATATCACTTCAAAAAACAAAAAAAGTCTGAGCGTAGATTTAAGACTGTAATGTTCGTTACTGCCGAAACTGAGAAAGCAAATGCAACAACTGTTCAATGTGAATACTGAACATAACGATAGTATTTGTTGCCATCAAAAACTGTCTTTAATAAACACTACAGTTTTATTTTGAAGCGCCCTAGGCACATAAATGTTGGTTACTAAATGTTCGTTACCGAAATGTTCGTTACCGTATTTTACGAAACTCTTTGTAATTTCAATCCTAGCTCAAATTGTTTGATGCAAATAAAACACGTGACAAATTGTTGGTACATCAACATCCGGCATTAGTGCCAAGGACAGTTAGAGAGCATGATTGACTGCTAAAACAACCTAAACGTCTGACCTCGTGAGTATGCATACACCTTCATTAGGACTAATAAGTTTATATTATGTGTATCGAACAAATTTAAATGTGTACATACAATAAAAGTCGTGAAGATCAGTTCTAATATTATAAACGAGCCACATGTTTATTTATATTGTTGTAGTATATCTAAAAAAAGAATGAAATGTCCGTTACCTATTGTAACGAACATTTCAATAGACAAGCATTGTAATTTTTAACAAATATTGAAATTATAAATAGCTTTAAATTGAAATCATACACACATTTTTATTTTAGTTTAATATTTGATTAATTTCTTGCTACTTAAGTGGGATTTATCTCATAAATTGCATCGCATATCAAGGTAGGAAAGGAACATGCATAATTACATAATACAATTCAGCAATTATAACACACAAAACCAAACGTATTAATAAAGGAAGTAAACAAAAACTATATTAACAAATATTTTATGTATTTTTGAAGTTATGTTATGCTTATCAATAGGATAAACGTCAGCATGCTTGAATATCTTCAAATTATAATCTTGTTATCTTGAGTAACGTACATTTCATACGAAAGTAACGAACATTTCATTGACATTTTCACACCTAAAGAAATAATTAACAGCGAAATTATCTAATTTGTTAACAGAAAAATATGGCCAAAACAAGAGCCGAGATTCTAAAAAGCTACAGGGAGAGATTAAAAGCCAAAAATAATGAAGAATATCTTTAAAAAGAAAGGGAAAGAAGAAGAAAAAATAACGTGCCGTCAAGTCAAGGAGAGAACGTATAAGGCGCAATGTAAAACTAAACGAAGCTGTAAAACGTCATCGCAGAAGAAAAAAGGAAGCAATAGCAGAACTATTACAACAGAATGTCCCAGAAGTTGAAAGTACAAGTGGCTATGACAGTCTAGACATACAGACTGCTGATCCTCGATCACCTGACCATAGTAGCCCCAGACTTGTCGTTCAGATGGCATTTCCAAATAGGAGAAATGGGCCAAGAAAAAGAGTTGCAAAGGCACTTGCAAAAAAATCAAGAGAAGTATCTACATTGAAACAAGAGTTAGAAAAGCTGAAAACTAAACACAAGACGACACAGAGGCGACTTTTGCGGCTGCGTAGAAAAATTTCTTCGATTCAACAAGGACCATCAACCACAAGGAGTAAGACAGAGGCACAGATAAATTCTGCTAGATTAGATAAACATCAGGCAAACACGGTCAGGAAACATCTTTTATTGAGCAACGTTGTCATGGATGAAGTAAGGTCTGCAAAGGAGCAGAATAATCCTGGAAGAGCAAAGATTCTTCACAAGGTTGTAGCGGGGGCGATAGTTCGGAAATACAAATGCTCAAATTTGCTTAGTAAGTGGACAGGTCTGAGTAGAAATAAACTCAATGCTGCAGGAAAATCAAAGTCAAAGACACTACTGTGTAGTAAACAGCAGCGAATGAGAGAGGTTATGAAGTTTAAAAATAGTGTAATCAACTTCTTATCAAGAGATGATAACAGTCGTAACATGCCTGGAAAAGCAGACAAGGTCAGGACAGGTCTAAGACAAAGCGCCCAAAAGCGTGTACTGACTGATTATATGTCTAACCTTCACACAAAGTATCTGAGTGAAAATCCAACCATAAAACTTTCACTGGTGTCATTTCAGAGGATACGACCTAAACATATCTTAACCACTTCCTTCATTACTCGGGATTGCTGTCTATGTACCAAGCATCAGAATATGGCTCTTGTTCTGAAAGCAATTCGTCAGATTGGCATTGCTGTACCCCCAAACCCCGAGACCTATGTTGACGACCCTCCGATTGATCTAGTAAGAGAAGGAATTGACACGAACGAGTTTACTTTTGACGAATGGAAACGAGTAAGTGTGGAAGACAAGGGACAGACAAAGATGGTGATGCGGGTTGTCCATGTGACCAAAACAAAAGAAGAGTTTCTTGCTCACCTCGAAAAGCAAACAGCGGAATTTTCAGATCACGTTTCTAGAATGAAAGTCCAATATCAACAGATACGTTTACTAAAAGAGAAACTTCCTGTGAATCATGCAGTAATTCACATGGATTTTGCAGAAAATTACAACTGCAAGAGTGTAGAGGAAATCCAGTCAGCATACTGGAATCAGACAGGCGTGACATTGCATCCCACAGTAATATACACACGCCCAACAGAGGAGTCAGAATTACAACATCAAAGTTTTGTGATTATATCTGATGACCAGAATCACAACTCCACATCTGTGGTTACTTTTATTAAAGAGATTGTGAAGGACGTTAAACTACTAGATCCAGAAATTAAATGTATCCATTACTGGACTGACAGTCCAACATCACAGTACAGGAATAAGACAATATTTCACTTAGTGGCAAATCACCAAGAAACGTTCGGAAAAGATGCTAAGTGGATTTTTTTTTAGCAGGACACGGTAAAGGTCCGTGTGATGGGCTTGGTGGGTCAACCAAACGTTTAGCTGACGAGGCAGTAAAATCGGGAAGAGTCATCATCCAGGACGCAAATGATTTTTTTGTTGGACACAGTCAGCACATTGTTCCATGAAGCAGGTGAAATTTAGATTTGTTCTAAAAGAACATTGTCAACAAACAGAGAAAGAGATTGCATTATGGAATGCAAAACCTGTAAAAGGCACAATGAAAGTTCATGCAGTTGTTGGACAAGGATCAAACTCCATTCTAGTCGGAAACGTAAGCTGCTACTGCAGTGATTGTTTGGCTGGAAGCAACTGTTTATCGTGGAGAAAAGAATCAACAAAGCCGAAAGAAACTTTACCTACACCACTCTTTGACAAGGAAACTCAATTTGATATTAATCAGAATGATGTCACAGAAGGTAGACAACCAGTTGAATCTGAAACCGAAGAGCCTGCTGTGACCGTAGCAGCAACAAATTCAGTAATACAACATGACGAATTTCCATATCAGATTTCTTTTATGGAAAAGAAGAAAAAGATGTTTGCGTGGCCAAAAACCCCAGATGTTTTGTGGTGCAAAACATCCGACATTGTGTACACCATAAATGAGCCAAAACCCTCAGGAAAGTCAAAAAGATTGTTTATAATCGACAATGATCTCTGGGAAAAACTTGAAAATCTTTAAGTAACGGATATGTCCAAAAATTGATTAAAAACAGTTTAAATATGTTACTCCGAGCTAATAATGTTTTTGTTGATGTTTAAGTTGCTATGTTTTTGTTAAATGTTTCATCATTTACACGAAACAAAAAGTTTCATAAAGAATTTAATTAAATTTAATACATGTTGTGCATTGTAACGTACATTTTACAAATTGTAACGAAAATTACAACACAAGTCTAAGTTATTTTACAAACAATATGTTGAGTTTTTTTTATAGATGTCTTTGTAATTAATCCGTAGTATACTACATTTTCCAAAAACAAAACAAGTGCTTTAAGAAATTAAACTTATTTTAAAATTTATGTATTTAAATTTATTTCTGTTCAATATTTTGTACAGAAATGAACATAAAATCAATATATAACCATTAGTATCCATATTAATTAAAAATAGGATTAATATTAGTCACTGTATTTCTAGGATGAACATAAATACTATGCAAGATTACCTTAAAGATATGTTTTAATTTTGAAATAACAAATGTCTAATTCTGTAATGTTCGTTACAATAGAGGTACTGTTTTTAAATCTCTGTTTGAAAAGTTTATAATTGCTTTTTATTTTGTTTAAATGTTTTGGTGTTAGTTAAATGAATAAAATTTGAACACAAGTCTAGTTTTAGTCCGTGTCTATTAAACATGAATTAGTTTGTATGATTAGATAATATGACATGACATCTGATTTTGGTAAAAACATATTCGGGTCGTTTCTTTTAGCTGACAATAGATAGAAATTAATCGGAAGTATCAACGAAAGCCTAAACTGGTTTGCAGCTATTTTATGTATTTCATATAAAAAAATATAATTTATTAGGGTCTTTTCCTTTTTATGTCTCTTTTGAGAATTTACAAACCACATGTGGATTAGTAACGGATATTTCTTAGTACTTTAGTTACAAAAAAATGGTCAATGTTTGAAACGAGCTCACAAAAAATCATTTTTCTTCCAATACCCACTTTCATTTGCACCCATTTATTGAGTTTGAGTAATATATATATATATATATATATATATATATATATATATATATATATATATATATATATATAATTTACTTCCTCTATGATTTTCCTAGAAATACAGCATGGAATATTTACAAGATTTAGCTGACTCAGACTGTGTTTTGTCAATGTAACACGGGATATTCACTCCCCTAAGTGATTTTATCCGTGTATACGTTTTGAATTGTGAGCTATTCTTTCAGTTACTATTTGAAATTACACAACGAAAAAACCAAAAGGAAATAAACATGTCTGGATTATATTTGATTCAAGTGGCAATGTGCTTTTGTTTCATGGGCGGTTATTATGGGCAACCATTGTATGAAGACAGATGCAGAAACAACCTTGTCAATGGGATGGACCAACGTTTAAAGGAAGCCTACGGTAAGATTTAAACTAATAGACGTTTAAAAAATCGTTGAATCCTTATAACTAAACAGAATCCTACATATCATACTATCCTCCGCCTATCATAGAAAGGCGCCTATGACATTTTTGCAGATTTTCATATTTTTGTATAATCGAGTGGAACACCAAAAAGTTGTCAAATCCAATCTGGTCTGGCTCTATGTCTGATCAAATAGATATTTTATCCATATAATGATACAAATATAACATGTATTCAGCAGAAAAATCTTGACGTCAGGCTCTCTGAAGGTAACATCATTAATTTTAAAGAAGAACGGATCAAATATGGCTGTTATCTTAGTATAATGCATGTAAACTACAACTCCCATTTATCAATGTTGATAAGTAATAAAAGGCTAATTTGTTAAGTAATATAGGTCGTCAAGTTTGAACTTGGTTCAAGTCCAATGATTTTTTTACAGAGTTATGCCTCATGAAACTATGTTCATACAATGTTTAAAGGATTTATAGCTTCTTTTCAATTTAGCATTGAAATAACTTTTATGCTAAATTTGGCATTTGAAATTTTGGTTTCATGCAGGGGCACTCGTGGCTTATTAACACATCTAGTGAAAAGTACAATAATTGATTTGTTTCTCAACATATATGCCGCTTGTATAATTAAACAGTATGAAGCATTGCCATTAAGTGAACTGAATATTAACTTTGTGACGTTTTTAAATTTATTGCCGAGTTCTTATCTTTATTCAATGTAACCAATATATTAAAAACTAAAACAAGAATAAACACAAAAATAAAACAACAAAACTCTTGATTATTTATAGCAACGACATAATCGATTCAGCTATTAAACAACCCGTTATAAGTTTATGTTCTACAACTTTCAAATTGACGTTCCAGTCGGTGTTTACATCGTATGTCAACTTAAGGGATGTCTTCACCCTTATTGATATAGGCTGCTTTTGAACCAAACTAGAATTGTCGTCGATCAAATTTGAGAAAACGTCATATAATTTGAGTTTGCCTTAACAGAGAGCATTACAAAAGTTAAGAAACTCCCTTTTATTGTCATAAAAAGGTGGATAGAAAATATGTGCATTAACATAAACAGAGCTGACTTCATAATTAAAGCAATGTTATAGTTAAAAAAAGAAAAAAAGAAACTACCTAGAAATCTATATCACAATTGAGAGTGTCTAAACAATTTGATTCAAGAAAAAATCATATATGAAAACAAAGGGTTAAAATTCACTGTGACTTTTAAATTTCTTACGAAAACTAAAGATTGGATCAGCCCCTCTTAAATACTCAAATTGGACTTAAGCTAATTTAATGTTATTAAAACAATGGTTCCTATAAAACAATGCTGTCATATAACAGGAAGAAAAATCATCTCGATAATAAACACACCAACAGAGAATCTTGGTCAATATGTTGCCAATTATTCACACTAATTGTACACACCACTTTAAACACTTATATTAGGGATATCTCCGACACTCATAATAAAAATCAAGCCTTTCCGATTGCAATCTATGTCTGCGTGTCAATTATGATGGACATCCCTTTACACTTACATGCAGTTCGAAGAACTAATTACCACTGTATAAATAGCCTATGATGAGTTGGACAAGAGTGTTTATTCACTACAAGCCCATCCCACATCAGATCCGAGTGACTTACTCAAGCTAAATTTAGAAAATGTATTTGAATTAAACTCCCAAACATACACTGTATAAACAACTATAAGTTGTGCTACGTGGTCGAAGTGGTCCCCTGCTTTTGCAAAGTTCGCTTACATCAAATAACATAAACTTTTCATAAAATTTACACGAAAAAAAAAATGTTTCATACTTTTTCATGAAAACTAAAATCCAACCCATGAGTTACATGTATAATCATCAATTGCATGAATTCACTTATGAAGCAAACATTTTATTTTTCTCAACATTGTGGTATTCAAAAAATGAATTTTATTGGCATTCAAACCCCTGATTTAAAAACATGAATAAAACAAGATTATCTTCTTTTTTTTAAACTTACCGTCTTTAAAGCGAACCCTAAACAGCAATTAGTCATCAAAGACAATTCAATTCTTTTTTCGTATATAAATGTCATCTTCATCTACATACCATGGCGTTTGGAACATTTTTATGTCATGTGTCTTTTAAACCTGCTTGTCCAACATTGAGAAATGCATACCCGAGCTTGTAAGTTAATATCGACTATAGTAGGGTAAAATAGATCTTGGGAAGGATCATGGACTCGTATTATTTTTATTAATTCAAAGTTATACCGCTCCATTCAGCATTTTGGTTAACAAAAGATTTTACACTTAGTTTTTAGAAGGTGCAAATAACCTGTTGTACTTAAATAAAAATAATAAATGAAAGCAAATAATTTCAATAGATATTATAGAAAATTGCTTTCAACTAGTTTGACCTGAAAATCAAAAGGCTGAATTTCATTCATGGCATTTTGTATGGCTTTTTGGTTTTCTCACTTTTTAAGATTTAAAATCTTCGAAAATTGTTAAGTCGTACATGAAAACGATCATTAGAAATTATCTCCCTTGTGCCGAACAGTAGTGTAACCAATGAAATTATCTAAATTTTCAAATCATGTATTTTCTACCAATCACAAAGGCAGGAAGTGCACAACCCGGAGACTGTAAATTATATCAACTCTTTATTTATACCGTCTTGAAAGGAAGACGGTAACAAGCTAATGCATACCACTACTATGAAGGAAGGAGTACTCGGAATGCAAAAAGTTTTTAGGGTTTCGTCTAGGGCTCAGAGACGAGCCGCCATATGGGGAATGCGAGCGACCTTACTATATAAAAAGAAATCCCAAGGGAATATAAAACAGACCTTTAAAAAAGGATTCTAAAATAGAAATGCAATCAATTCTAGCTTGAAAGTTACGACAAAGACATGACTCTCGCAGCTGATAATAATACAAAGGTTAAAACCTATTCCACTAGTCTTTGTAACTAAGAATAACCCGCAAATTCGTTAACTTAAACAAAATATAATAATATATCGACAAACAAAAGGCTAAAAAAAAATTTAAAAAAAATGTATTCTCAAATTTACAAACTGTGTCACATAAAATCAAAGGGGGGGGGGGGGGGGGGGTATGCCTTACTTTCTCCCTTATTAAATATTTTACTTTTGAAGATTTGCAAATTAACTCCTGGTGATTGCAGATTTGATAATAAACGATAAGCATGATAGGATTCACGCACGATAGGATAGGATGAACGCACGATAGAACAATATATATGCACGATACGATAGGATAGGATTGTAAAGAATAACGTTGCGGGTACTGTAGGTGACGAATGGTAGTCATTCCTTTTTGAACGAGACATATGTTACTGACAATAAAATAATCCAATGGCAAGATATTAGTTTCCTTTTGTTTTGGGATACCAATGAGTAACCAATTTGTATAATGCTCGATATGAACGTGTGTTACATGTATAACATATGGTATATAATACAAGGTTTTAACGCTATACATAAATGAAGTTTTTACTCTTAAGAAAAACAAGGTATTTATACAAAAGCTTAAATTATTTTTTCTTAGAAAAAAAAGCTTAAGAACAAATTATAAGGGATTTGCATGGTTCTGTGACTTGAGTTCAATGTTTCAGCAAAAAAAAGATAAGATTAGTGATATTTCTGGATACTGACTCATATTCTAATATTAATATTTTGAATAAAGCATTTTTAACGTATGGGTCTTTATCCAAATCTCTTAGAAAATAACATATTATGATTCTACTTAAAGAATATGTTTCATAAATTATTAGAGGTTTTAATACATCTCATTTTTTTATGTTTGTAATTGGTCCTATGTTATTTGCAATCTCAAAATAGGCCATCTTTTGTTTTAATCATTTAGTTTATCATTTTCCCCTGTCTATTAAGAAAAAAATATACTTGCAAAGTGAAACAATGAAACAGGAAGAAAACGAGGTGCACTTATAGTGTTATTTTGATATTCAAATTGCCATAAACTTTTGAACTATTGTTTATCATGTGTAAATTATAAAAACAAAATGATCTTAACGACAATTTGTTAAACTGATTTTGATGTTGACTAAACATATCATGGGTTCTTTTTTTTCGATTTCCTTTTGAGCTAAATAAGGTTATAGAAATTATTTATCATATTTGAGTCTTTTGACATTTTTAACAAGACTATTAATATTGTTTTATTCAGAATGACTTGACTTTGTTCCAAATGTAACGCACTTAAAAAGTAAAAAAAAATGTCAAAGTGCGTAATTTTGCAAAGTGCGCAAAACATTCCTATAGCGTAGGTTGTTTATAGAACAGCATCTACCAATACATCAAGAATGTGTTTCTTTGTTAAAGAAAATCACGGGTAGAAAGCCATGTTTTAGCGTCCAGCTGAAATATGATTTAGTCATCCCATGGCTTCCAATGGCGCTCACATGTGAGCAGAACTATTTCTTTATTCCTATTAAGCAGTGTTTTTTAAGGACTTGTACATGAAAAAAAAGAAATCACTCGTTGTGGCTATTTAGGTAAATCGATGGCGTTTTATCCATTAACAATTGTTACTTCCATTCTTACGTCGACTCAATATATCCCAGTAAACTTGAACTAAAAGATACCACAGAGTCCGAATCATCTATTTCATACTTAGATGGTTTACTAAAGAAAGACATCAATGATAACTTAACAACAAAACTTTTTGTTAAACGACATGCCTTTAATTTTTCTTCATCTGTCCTTACTTATGAAGCAATATACATATACTATGTACCTTCATCACCTGCATATGGTGTTTTTGTCTGGCAAGTGATTGATAGGCTAGAGCATGCTCTATGTAAGAAGAATTTCTGAAAAGATGCAAACTACTGACAAACAAGTTAACAAAACAATATTATCAACGGTCTCGATTGAAATTATCATTCTACGATCGATACAACGACATGGTCAGCCAATACTTCAATGTACAATCTTCCGAATGCTGATTGAAGTTCTACGTAGTTATTGTTATGCCATTATTAACCACCTTCTCCGCACTATAACGTATAACCTGTTATCCTACAATCACGCATTTTGATGCATATACCTTTATCCTGCAATCACCCACTTTAGTCGTTTACTCTTACGACTCCGACAACATGTAATTCATTGTTTTATTTATTATTCATCTATTTATTGATGGTATCAGAATAAAGATAAATATATAAAAAAAAATATATCATTGGATTTCGAAATCTTTTGCAAATAATATTTTTTCTTTAATTTTTGAAATGTCCTAGTCGCCTGATTAGTTCGCTAAGTTTGGAGAAATCCGTGTCTGCTATGATCCTGTTTTGTATTTTTTTTCTTCTTTGGACGTTTGATTTTGAATCACTGTTCGTTATCACAACAATTTATCTATAGAAATTGTAAAAAAAAAAAAAAATATCTGAAAACATTGAGATTTAATAGTAGAGAATTTCAACAAGACACTAAAATTCAGTATTAAGATAAAATGAACTTTTGATAGGTGACAAACTTTGCGAGTTGTGTCTCTAAATAACTGCCTAAAGTGTAGTATTTGTTACCAAATGTTAACAAAAGTAAAATGTGTAAAAAAAAATAGTGGATGGATTTTTTTTTCTAAGCCGTACGAATTTGAAAATGTTTGTTATGTTATTTTTTTGTTTGTTTGTTTGACATGTCACTGACGTAACGCAATCAGATCAAAAGTTAGGCTTCAAATTTTACATTTATTCTTAACAGATCGGGACGTGCTATTGCAGACTCAAGTGGACAACTTAAAAAATCAACTTGATATTGTTAGAGGTATGTTTATGAATGAGATTTTTATGTTAAGTTCAACAATTAAGCAAAATTGTATATACATTTACTACCTTAACTATTTGAATTATTTAATAAAACACTAGATTATTAAAGTTCATTACCCAAAGATATGATTCATAGAAAAGTCTTACAGTTATTGGGTGCTTAATTCTTATTGCTCATTTTTCTTTCTTTTTTTTACAAGAAAAGTTAAGCATTGTAACATTTGCCCCTGAATTCGTCAAGATAATATTCAGTAAATATAAAAAAGAAACATAAAATCAGTAACGTAATGACAAAATATCTTATTTTGTTTTGTATAATGGATAATTTTTAAGCGCATTTAAAGGTTGTCATAGCATTGGCGGATCCAGAAGGGGAGGGGGGGGGGGGGGAGTTCCGGAGGTTGAAACCCCACCCCCCTTTCTCTTGGACATGTGTTTTTTTTACCATTAAAAGTATATTATAGACGACTAATTTCAATTTTTATTTTATGTTTCACAAATATATTAAAACACAAATACTTCGAAAAATATCGTATTTATAAGAATTCTGTACAAACAGATATAATATGTAAATGTGTCTATATTAAGTTGTTTCGGAATAATAATTCATACGAATACAGTGTAGTTTAGTAAAGTATAGTACGCTCCCTCAGCATCCGGTTTTCATTTGACTAAGTAAACGTGGAGTATTGAAAAATTACGTAAAGCAATATTGGATAATAATATATAAATACATGTTTTCAAGACTCAGAGTTTTTGACACAAGAAATTCGTGGAAAGGCTTTACAGGATGTAAATCAAAACACAACAGTTCGAAACATTGTTGAAGATGCTCTCGCATCTGCGTTAGTGCCAGATGATATAGAGCACCAATTTAGGAGAGCACTTCAAATTCCCGGTGATGGAAATTGCTTGTTCAATTGCGTTTCCGTCTATTTAGCAGGTAACATTTCCTTTCAACACAGTTGCGTGTTCTTATCGCTGCAGAATTGCTTATTAAAGGGGCATGGTCACGATTTTAGTCAATTTTTTTTTCCAATTTTAATGTTCACAATGCTTCAGTAAGGCATTTTCAATAGGCAACCAACATTTGAGTGTCATTCGTTGAGTTATAAGCAAGTTAGAGAGCTTGCAATTCTGTGCTATGTAAACAAAGATTTTGTTTACATTTTGAATGTTGAAGTGAAAATTCCAATTTCAGACCTAATGAATGTGTTAAACGTAAGGAACTGTTTATTTATGCTTCAAATGAATAAGAAGATAGACAAATCAGCTTGAAAAAGATTTTTTACTGGTATATTGAACCTATGTAAACAACAACAGGGCACGAGCCTTGTTTACATGACAAAGAATTGTGAACCCTGTATCCTGCTTATAACTTTACAACTGACCCTCAAATTTCATTTGATCAGTAGAAATGCTTTCCTTGAGCATTGTAAATAATGAAAACAAAAAAATAGAATTTGACCAAAATCGTGACCATGTCCCTTTAAATCTAAAAAATATGCAAACCATCCTGTGCTAGAAAACACGGTGTCACATACAACGACATTTACAGATCACGAGGATATATTTTTTTTTACCTTTTACTTACAGGCGAAGCCAGTGACCTGTTTGACAGAACAAGAGACAGAGAGGCGGCTATCCGCTACGAGGCTCTGCTTACGTGTGTCGATAAAATATAGTCGTCAATGATTCATATTCTGGCCCTTTCAAACGTACTTCAATTAAATATAGAGTTTATGTATCCAAACGGAAATGAAGGACTTTGTCCTCTTTTTCATGACCGCATTTCCCCTTTCGATTCACTTTGAGTTGTTGATGCAAATATTGGCATTATTTGGTCACGAGATGGTAATCTAGATACAAGGACTGGATTTGCATATGCACTTTACTGATGATTGTTGTGAAGTGGTTTCTTACTCTGTCCCTGGGTGTTGTAAAGATGTTTCTAAATCTGTTTCCAAATGTAAAGATATTTCTAACTCTGGCCCTGAGAGTTTTACAGATGAGCCAAACTCTGTCCCTGAGTGTTCTGAAGCATCAGTTCCGGGAAAAAAGTTAAACATTGATACATATGAGTGGCAAAAGCGGGAAAACTACTGCTGACAATGTTCAGGAGGAAAAACCTTCAAAGGACTTTGGTGATGCTCAGTCATGTTTATATGACATCGGGAGATAAACTTTAGTTCATTTCATTTAACTGATCAAGAGAGGTATTCATTTCTAAAACACCACTTTCGTCCTGATGAAAACTTTTCACAGTTTTGCCAGCAAACCGTTATTAAAAGGACACGCTTACTTTCCAATATTCATGGTTGATAAAATATCCTTGGTTGGTTTACAGTCCCATTTTGGGCGGCGGACTTTGCAAATATTGCATTTATTCCCACCTCAGACAGGTCGTGGCAATTATGCAGTTCTCGTTTCAAGACCATTTGTAAACTTAACTAAAGCTGTCAGCAAAGAAGGCGTTCCTGAAAATCACGCAAATTGCGATTATCATTAAAAGTCAAAGGATCTTCTTTCGCTGCAGTTATTCAAAATCCAAAAGAAAGTGTTTGATATAGACTTTAAGAGGCCAACGGATTGATATACAAAAAATGAACACATTCTTAAAAGCATTATTAAAGTTGTCTTGTTATGTGGAAAACAAAACATCGCATTGAGAGGCACAGGGACGACAGCACTTCTACCACCGGTAGAAAGGGCAATTTCCATGCTATTTTGTCATTGCTATCTGACAGTGATAATGTTCTAAGGCAACATCTCTTGGAGGGTCGTAAAAATGCACAATACACTTCACAAACAATTCAAAACCAATTAATATTTATCATTGGTATGTTTATCAGGAACCACCTTACAAAAATTTTAAAATCAGGGGAGGTAAATTCGTTTTATAGTGTAATTCCCGATGAAGTTACAGATTCTTCAAACAAAGAAATCCTCTCCAAGAATTTTTCTATAGCACTTTCTATATCATCTGTCTGGAACACCCCCCCCCCCCCCCTTATCATATTGCTGGGTCCGCCTCTGCATAGAAGTACAAAAACTGATTGCACTTAGCAACAACAATAATACTGGTTTTTTTTTGGTTTCAGGGACGGTAGAATTTTTACAATTTCATCGTATGTGTTTAAATGAAAACGGAACATGTAAGTCTTCTATTCTGTCTTCATCAGTCTGTCTGTCTGAGATGACGGACATATATCGTTTGATATTTACGCATTCACTTTTTGAGCAATTAGCTATTATTCCTGCATACCATCAGACTGGCTCAAAATGTCAAAGTAACGCATGAATTATTTGGGTCACTCATTTTTCTATGTACTCATACCAACAACTTTTCGTTAAAAAATCACGTATTGTAATGAAACACGCAATTCAGACATACGAAAAAACATATTTATTTTACAAAATTACATTCATTCTTTGCGGTTTTTGAAATAATGTTTGAATAAATACCATATGTGTAAGTTTTTTATTTAGTGTTCTATCTGTGATCTATTTGTCTCTATATCTATCCCACTATCTATCTATCTATCTATCTATCTATCTATCTATCTATCTATCTATCTATCCCACCATCTATCTATCTATCTATCTATCTATCTATCGTAATCAATACGTAAAACAATCATCATTACAGTTATCTTAAATATAAATATAAATGCAACTTAAATATTTAGCAATATATAAATGAAATTACTGTATAACTGTAATGCACACGCTAATAACAATGATACAGGAAGAATAAGTATGAGGTTAGCCAGAGAAAATAGTTATATCTATCAACAAGAACAAACTCAAAATTACCTTTAAATTTGTTCTTAACATATGCCTTTTCAAACGAGATCCATTTGCTCTTTCGTGTTTTATCTGAAAAGTATTCATATGCATGTATTTTGTCTGCGTAGTTCATAATATGCTACCATTTTAGGTCATCTGGTATTAATATTAGGACAAACTAAAAATGAATATTACTAAATATTTCTTTACATCTGAATTGTCTGAAGTTCATTGTTTTGCAAATACAGTTCAGATATATCGTAACCAATGTACTTTTTATCAATGTACACTCAGATTATGAGGAAAACTCCTTCAAGAATCAATATTGTTTCATAGAAACTTCTTTGACCTGGAATGATGCAAAGGTACGTTGTGTTTTATATTCGAATAACCTACCAATTTCATTTTTTCAAATATGTATACATCATTTACACTTACTTTGAAGAAACAAACATATTTGTCCGTGTAAAAGTAATCAAAACCACAAACACCCCTGCGAATATGTTTGGAATGTTTTCTTCGTCGTTGCTTAGTATAAAATAATGTAATAAAGTAGTAAATCCAGAGGCCCTCTAATGAAAATTGAAATGAGATTTCCTTGATATTTGTTCAAATCCTGTGAAATTTTGAGCGGAAGTAAGTGTTCGGATGGTATTCTCAAAATACGGAATTATTGGTCGTGCTTCATATCATATTCTACCTTTTTTTTTTGTTAAAATATGAAAATTTATTAAGGTATATGTCTTATGTCATCATTTAGTGGTTATTTAAATTAAAACATGATATTCATAACAGAGTTATCGAAAATATTAACATAGGGTTGCTTGATAAAATCATAACCATGTTTGATGCTTTTGGTGTGCAATAATATGCTTGTTAAAAAATGGGTGACTGTTTTGTATAAAAATTAATATTACGTGTCATTTTTAGAGAATATTCTGCATAAGATAGTATAGTCTGTTTCACTTTTGATGCTATATCTAGGTCAGGCGCAGATCGAAAATTAATCCTTAGGAGAAATCGCTACTAAGTATGTTTAATGTTGAAACAGCAAAAAACAAAAAAAACTATATTTTCTTTTGGCACATTTATTTATAGAACTCATTTTATCCACCAGTTAATGGTGGTAAATTTCAAATAAATAAACTTCTACATTTTATATTTGACTACAAGTACAGTAAAACACGGTTATAGCAAACACCCTTACACTGAATTGACGCTTATAGCGAAGTGATATTTATTCCTTGAGACTTTTTTTTCATGATATAAACTTGACGGAGATAAAGAATTACACTTAAAATGAAGTCCCAGTGACTTTGTTATGAGCGTGTTTTACTGTACCTAAAAAGTTGGTTTTAAAAGTCTAGGAAAATAACTAAAAACACGAAACACAATTTTTACAGCGAATTTAAAAAGGTCAAATAAAAACACGTGGTCTAAATTCAGATGACATAAGATTCGCAGGAGTGCTAAGCCCGCCGCACTTTATTGAATTTTTTGGCATGTAATTTTTTTTAAAATGTACTCAATCAAGCGCCGAGGGTTTCCTTTTCATATCAGCAAGTTTTTAAGCTTTTTGAAAAAGCCAAGATATTTTTGAAAAAGTGGTTTTGACGTGAAATATACTCCGTTACCAATATTCAATTTGACATCATTTTGAAGGAGGCCAAAAGCTTGTTTAAAACCTTTTATCAAGGGACTGTAGGTGGCAGTTTATATACATTCAGTTAGCCAATAATGATTTGTTAATAGATGTGTATATGTAGTACAAAAATGACATGACTTTTTATTGTGTTTTCTGAAAAATCCTGATAACTTGTCAAACAAATTTATTGTTTTAAAACATCATTTTATATTTAATTCCTTATATCTCTATGCACCTCTTAAATGAAGTATATATGGCAGACTAAATTTAAGAATTTTTGATATAGTTTATTCTATCAGATGGCATTTTTAATTGTCACAGGATAATTGTCACTCCATTGAGTATAGTAATGCACGTAAAAATAGAAGTTTGTCCTTATCGTTAAAAAAGTTTTGTTTTTCGTTTTTGTCACTTTCCGAAAACAAGGTTATCAAGAATAACAGTAAAACTATAATATGTGCTTATGTTCTCACGATTTTAACTTTTTTATCTTAATTAATATAGAGAATGATTTCATTTACCCATCTACGATATTCACGTATTACCTCTGAGAATGTTAACATAAGTATTCTGTGTTAAATGTTTATAAATTCTCTATCGATTTTTAAAAAAAAATCCTTCAGTTTTTGCAGATATTTGATAGATTATGAATTTTTTACAGAAGAAATGCGAATCATTTAAGTCGTATCTTCTCGAGATCAACTCGAAAGCAGAACAAAACTGGTTGAAAGATAAAGGTAAAATGTGTATTTTGTGTATTAACATTAATTCATAATTCTTTAAAATCATTCGTGTTTGAGAAACTCTGAAATAACAAGATATTTGCCCAAACATAATCTATTTTATGCATAATGGTAAATCTTGAAAAATATGTTTTACATTAGAAAATCTCACATGAGAAATGAAATAAACTGCAGAGCATTGTATTCACTGTTTTGAAACACACAGCCAACTAAGCACGCTGGACCAAAATAACTCGACACTAAAGATAAGCCACATCACTTAAGTACCCAACTACTCAATGTTTTTGTATCAACAATTTCTTGAGAAGTATATCACTGAAATCTGTAGAAATACATACTTAGATAAAATCAAAGACAATGGGGGACAGTCATTATTCTTCCAAGTTATGGCCAATTTAATTTTACCTTTTTGCATCTAAAATGCAGTTTAAGCCTGATTAGGAATTGTTGTCAGTAATTTTGATTAAGCAAATCATTTCTTCATATATTGTATTTAATAATGCATAATGGTCACACTGAATATAGGGATTAGAAAAAAAAACTAAAAAGCTGCATATATTCTTTTGTGATCTTTTTGCACATAGACAATATATATAGTTACAATTTGATTTCAAATGAAAAAATTTTGAATATCAAGAAATTTATAAGATTATTCCAGTGTGCATTGATATGCATTCAGGTAAAAAAGGTAAAATTTCTCGAAAAATTTGATTTTAAGAAATTCAGACATTTTCTAGATATTTGCATGATTTCATGCTAAATGTATATCATTCTTTCAAGATTTAATTGTGTACATGTCACAAAGAACCTCTGTAATATGTTACAAACCTACCAACTGTTAAAAATGTGAATTATAAAGTATAATAAAAGAAATGTGTATTAAAAATATCAAAAATTGCTTGTTTCTGTCATTTTCGTCTAAAAAACATTTTGCAAGAAAAAATGGTTCCCCTAAAACTTTCTTTAAATCAAGTGGTTTTTCTTAATGAATGTTGTGTATTTATGAAATAATCATTTTTCTGTGATGATTAAATAAATGTAATTATTCATTTAAAATATAATCATCAGCGCACTGAAATCAAAACGTGAGAATTAAGATACCTTAGTTAAATCTCATCTTTTTTATGCACAGACTCATTTATTATTAGTTTCAGGAGGCAATTGGTGGACAGGCGCCATTAAAGATAGAAATAAGAACATCTGGGTATGGGATCATTCAGACAGTGAACTGGTCTTCACGAACTGGGATTCGAAGGATTCCCAACCGAACGGCGAGAGTAAGGACAATGATGAAAATTGTGTTTTGTCAGAGTTGGGTTTCTGGCATGATTATCCGTGTCAAGACACATTTAACATGATTTGTGAGAGAGGAGAATAAGAAGCTGCGATTGTCTATGTCAGCAATGTCAAACTTTAACCGCCGCCTGTCCTCCCGATGATGTTACTAACGCCAGTATCTGATAGATGTATTTCTATGTATATTTCTTGTGTGACCGATGTGTATATTTATTATTTGCAAATGGTTTAACATTTCAATTCCTTCTGTTGTTCTTAAGTGTAATTACTCTATGGAAAAATGGTAATGATTGTACATTGTTTAAAAAAAGATATTTATTTACTCTAGTTTTGATTAAAACAAAGTTATAATTATAATACTTAATGGAACGATGTACAGTGTAATAGCTCCTTACAATGTAATAACACATTGTTTTCGCCTCGCCTTCTATGGACTTTACCGACCCACAAACTTCTGTAAAAAGTCAGTAATAAACCTAATAAGAAATATTGTAAGGGGCCTTCAAATAAAAAAAAATACAAGACGAAAAAACTGAATTGTGACGTAAGGAAATTCATGATTATCTAACGAGGAGTGGTGAGTTTATTAAACCGAAGGAAATTCTGATTGAGGAGTTGGATATGCATTAAACAAGATTCTTAATGAATGCAAATAAAGCAAATGAACCCGACACGTTAAAGTCAAGTCAAGGAAGTGTGAACCGTTATTTGGCTGACAAAAAGTTAAACATTAACATTGTTACTGTCTTCCTTGGAAGACGAAATAAAAAGTTGAAATAATTAAAAGTCTCTGGGTTGTGCATGTCCTCCCCTTTGTGATTGGTAGAAAATACATGATATGAAAAATTACATTTATTTCATTGGTTGAAAAACTGTCCGGCGCAAGGGATATAATTTTCTGATGATTTTTGCCTACCTATGACTTGACGATTTTCGTAGGTTTTAAACTTTGCATATTAGATACTGTAAAACTAACATGAGTAGAACATGATGCTGAATGCCGTGGTATTAAGTTTGATTTTATTTTAATAATACAATCCTTCCTAACGTCTCTTTTTTTCCTACTATTGTCGATCTCAACTCACAAGCACGCACGTGATACGTATTTCTCAATTTTAGGCACGTTCGCTTTCGGTTTGGTCGATTTGAAATTATTAGCATTCTCACCCCTCGTATGTGCATGATAGTTTATTTGCACCCATTTATTTTACCCGGCCTAACCTTAAAAGTGCATCTCTATCTCTCATAGCTGATTTTATATAAGATTGATATTATTATAATGCTGGTGCAGTCAGTGTGAAAACATAACATGTATTGTTGATATGTTGATGAGCAATTTGTAAACATGAGCTATTCAAAATTGTAGATATATAAATAACAAAGGTTTATATCAATCATTTTTAAAACATGAAACAATTCGTACATAAAAATGCCTTTTCTAATTGAATTGTCTCATAAAGTTATCAGATTTATCATAATGTGTTATTTACTTACATTTTTTTCAAACCTTTGTTTCTAATCAGTGTGGCACTTTTCAAATTACTCTGCAAATATCAAAAATTAATTATGGGAAGTCGTACAACTTAATTTACATGCATAAGACATGTCAACAGTAATTTGAACATTTTATGAGAGGTCTACATATATATTTTGCAAGGATGGGTAAAATGACCAACAATTTAAATATTTGAAAGTTACACATACATATTCTACCTAAAAAGAACCATATATGACCATGCATGTAGATACCTCATTTAAAGAAAATCAGAAGGAGACATGCAGCCATTTGTTTTTTATTATTATTTTTTAAATAGTAAAGAATCATAAGTATGAACCCAGGTGAGAAAATTTCAAACAGTGTTATGATAGTAATATACTGAGTTATAAAAAAAACTAGTAGTAAGAATTAATGTGCATGAACATCTTATATCAACTAAATGAATGTGTACATGTAAAGAATATTTAAAATGAACTGTCATAGAAGAATTTTAAACACAGTAGAAATATGTTATTGATAAGCTGCTCATCAATTTCCAGAAAATGAAATCAGCTGTTTATAATATTTTAGCCTGTACTGTATTGATTTTCAGAAAATCAAATCAGCTGTTTTCACACAGTCTTGTGTTGTTTACTTACAAATTGAAAAAAAAAAGTTGTGTAAAGCTACGTATTGTCATTACAAGTAATATGTTTTACGGTGCGACCGTTGGGGCGAGCACAGCATGTGATCAAATAATGAATTATGATAAATCAATAAAAATAAAAGTATCAACGTACCGTAAATGAATTTGAATGCAAAATAAAATATAAACATGCCTATTTTTTCTAGTTAATTTTCATTATTCATAATTTATAAGATTGTTTATCTCAGATACAATGTTGTTGAATAATAAAGATTTTAACATAATGTTTATTGCAGTTTATTTCCTCTTTTCTTGCAGCAGACATTTTTCTTAAACCTACATATAAAAAATTGACTTATCATAGAGCCCCCCCCCCCCCGTTTAAAAAAAAAATATAATTTACGTATAAAAAAAATTTGCTGATCATATAAGAAAAACGGTTTTGGACCCCCCCCCCCCCCCCGGGAGGATGTAATAAATGTGAAAATTAAGATACCATTGAGCAGTTAAAGAGCTAAATGCATACCACTGGCGTCGGAAGCAAATTGAAAGTAGTGATACTACGCACTCACCATTCCTCACCCGGATTAGAATTTCCCTGATTTTGAGAATTTCTTTTTCATTTTGCTCGTAAATATTTTTTGAATGACGCCCCCTTTTAAAAAAACGTTCCTGGAAATTACTGTAAATATACAGTGAATAAAATAAATGTGAGCATTCATCCAAATGAGAGCAGGTTACAACTGTTTCCTATTAAAAAAAAAAAGATGTCCCCATTCGCTAGCTTTGCAAGATTTTGAGAATATTTTGATATTTATATTTCAGCAGATAAACAATAACTACTTAGAGTAATTTCCCCTTATTGTGACGTCAAAGTTTACGTCGGTCAAGTGTCGTCTGTCTCTTTAAAAAAAAACACTAAGTGAAATATACTGTTTTGTTTACTTAAAAAGCATGAAATTCTTGAAACTACACAATTTATCTGTTTCTCATGTTTTACTTTGATTCTCGCGAGAAGGAATCAAGTCTAGTGAGATCGTCCGACATTGATAAATTGCATTGTGGGTCGAAATTTACTGACTCCGAAAAATTCTGTGGGATCAATGTGCAAGAAATCCATTGTGACGTCACTCGAAGGAACGACAACTCTGTTAGTCTTATGTAATGGAATTATTTTATTTACAATGCATGATGTACATAGTCTTTATCTTGTTCTCGTGAGAGTGTGAAATGGGAAACCATATTTACAGGGAATTACTGGGACGATTAAAACAAGGCATTACTGGTCCGATTTACTGACGCCAAAAAAATCCGTTGAATGAATGTGCAACTATAGTCCGAATTTTCTATTCACACACGCCTTGCCGGTGGAGCTCGCTTCGCGCCGGCGAGCTGCGCTCGCTATTATGAACGTATTCGTATCTTTTGGTTCTAATGAAAATGATCAACAATTTAACGGTCTTGCAATAAAGCTATATGTACATTGTATAGGCCTAAATGTAAACAATACAGTCTCTCCTCATGTTTTGAATGAAACAACACAATTAGTCGGTTGGAAATTCATCAACAATCACAATAAAATAGTTATTAAGCTATCTGGTACATAACAAATACACTGTATATCTTTTTTACTTAGCTGATAAATCATCGAATACCAGCAACATGTGTTTACATCGTCTGACGAGCGCTTTTAGGACGCAGATTCACACCCATACGACAAATGCGTTATGAAAATTCTTCGTATATTCTGATTATTGTAAACTTATAAAAAACACAAAATACAGAGGCGAGGCGTATATAATAACGGCATATCTCATTATCCCTTCGTTTGCATATCAAAACGACGTGTAGCCTTATCTGTCCTGCGTTCAATGTAGTTTTTTTTTTTTTTGAAATAAGGTCTTATAACAATATGTTTGAATTCCCATGGGCACTAATTTCGCCCAATTGTTAACAGACCTATTTTTGTATTCTTATGAAGCTATTTAAAATTGTGTACGCAAAAAAAAGAACACTCGTTGTGGCCTTCAACTCAACATTCAGGTATATCGACGAAGTATTAGCAATTAACAATTGTTACTTCCAACCTTACGTCGACTTGATATATCTCAGCGAATTTTGAATCAAAGATACCACAGAGTCTGCGTCATCTGTTTCATATTTGGATATTATACTGAAAAGGGGCATTGATGGTAACTTTACAACAGAACTTAATGAGAAACGTAATGACTTCAATTTTTCTATAGTTAGCTTTCCTAACTTATGTAGTAATATACCTTCATTACCTGCATATGGAGTTTTTGTCTCTCAGTTAATTGACTATCAACACTCTCAATTGAAGTCAGTTTTTCGTGGTGTTCTGTGGTGGTTTGAAGGATCTTGTCAGCAAATACATCTTAGACTGGGTCGCATGCTGACTAACGTTTTTCACACTTATTGTTAGATCATAATCAATAACCTCCGTAAGTTTTCCGTATTTCCCGATAACGACAATGAGCACACAGTGGGTGTGACCGTTCACCAGAGGATGCTCACTCCCCCATGACGCCAGGTCCTACCTCTAATTTTTCAGAGGTCCGTGGTTGTTCTGCTCCTTTTTTTATTTTTTCTTTGGACTTTTGAATTTCAACACTTTCGTTATCAGCGCATGTTAAGTTGTGCCAAAAGCATAGCATGTTATGATAAATCATTCTGTATTTTTGCTTTCCAAGTAGCAAGAAACAATAAAACTTTACGTTTAGTAAGCGAAGTGTTCCTCCAAAAGAACTTCGAACGCATGTGGAAAAAAAGCAATACTCCAATCAATATGTAACTGTATAAATGTTTCAAAAAAATGCATCAAAATATATTTTCTTACGTATTACGCTATTAATTAATATTTCAGTGAAGCTGTCACTGCATAGTTAACAAATTAGTCCAAAGCACAATGTATGTACAACTATTTAGTTTTGCCGGATGCATCATACAAACACAACCGTAATCTACCGAAGCCATTCAGCAAAAAAAAAATAATTATCAGATGCAAAAAGGGTAGTGTTTGCTATCTTTTTATTACTATTTCGTCTACATCTGTGTGATTAAAAAAACGGTTGTTACTTACTATAAATTGTTAATGTTTTAAATATTATTTACATTTTTTTTTTTTTTCATTTTTTTTTTTCACATCGACAATATAGATTTCAGGATATCGATAACGGGATATTTTAAAGGTTTAATGTGAGACTGATAACCTTTAAAGGTTTTCAATCGTACATGTTTTCTGAAATTCATTGATTTCCAATATCATTTCGTATTTATCAATGGTTTTTCCGTGGCGGCGAGGGAACCATAGATATATATTTATATTACATTATTACAATATTCAGCTCCGTTTTCTGTGACAAATAAAAACCTAGCGTCCCTCATCAGTGCGCTATGATGCATATAACTATAAGTGTTGTTTCTTTTAATGATCGAGGTAAAGCGTGGACTTAAATAGTATGGTTATTATGAAATCCACCCTTGATTAAACGTGATATACCTTGAAATTTAACTGCAAAACACAAATAACTTTAATATGGTTAAAATGACATTCTCTTTTTTTCGGACGTAGTGTTATGAATTCATAACTTTATGAAGGATATTTACTTCGAAAAGTAATTGTGCGAAACGAATATTTTGTTATTTCGTTCTAATGCTACGTAGGATAATTAATGACGTGTGTCATCTACTTCTCTTTAGCTATACGTCAAACAATAGTAATTTGTCATAAGTCTTAATTTTGTTTCTCCTTATATTTTCAATCAAAGTCGGATCCACTATTCATACAATAATGTTATGCAACCAATATTATTGATTTTTTGATATTTGGTTTGCTCTTTGTAAAAACTTGTCATATTTGATAGCAAGCGCATTTCGGAAAGAAAAACTGAATGTTCAGGTACTATTAAAGTTTTGAGTTTTTATATTTACAAAGGATTGTGGAAAAATCATGGCATCTTATGTTGGTGGATGTCTACTGCTCTTTACATTAATGTCTCTGCTGGTTGTCTTAATGTCTCAACATTATAAGGCTAAGCTTGAGTTTGATAACAAAGTGTCTATCGTAAAACCAATTTACATCAAACACGCGGATTCCCTTGCAATGTGCGCCTCGTTCTGTGGTTTTGGATGCAAGTGTTTCAATTTCAAACTCCAGACAAGAATGTGCCGACCATACAATTCATGCAATGCCTTATATATCACAGTCGATGAAAAAGGATGGCGTTTGTATGATGACCAAACTGTTAACACGAATGGTGAGTGTCTGGTTTTCACATAATACAGCATAATTGTTAAATAAAAAGAGAGGGGGAACAGACAGAGGGATATATATATATATATAAGTGAGAATTTACAAATTAAAGAAGAATGATCAATTAGGTCTTAATGTGACGATTCATTTTATACTGTAATCCCACGGTTTCAAAGCTTTGTATATAATTGTTTCAAAAGAATACTTTTGAACTGTTGAGAATCAAAGTTACTCACCTGTCTTTCACATCACAGTAGCAGGTATCCATTTACTTTTGATTTATTTCTACTTTAGTAATACCAAGAACCCACCGGCTATTTCAGGTGTACACAATGAATTGATCGATGATTAAGGCAACCACTGAGCGTGATTCGATAATTAAAGAAATACGATCCGAAACTTCAGTATGTTTGCATTGTACTAGGTCATTTGTCACCGTCACGACATGTTTTGATCAGCGTTTTAGTGAAAAAGTGCTACGTTTCAATGAACTTAATCCTAATGGCTGAAATCTTTGTGAAGGAAGGATTTCTAACGTAACTTGAATTTAAAACGAAAACAGTCGCTTGGTGATTTTCTAATTTTGCATACGTGATGCATTTATATTATAATCATTTATTTTCAATTAAAAATATAATTCATCTATTTGGTTTTTTTTTTTTCATTATTACAACGCACCTCTAAAAAGCTGTTCTTCGGGGGAAAAAATCAAAATGCTTTAATTTAAATCTTGAACAAAAACCAAGTGGGTTAAATTTGGGACCAAGTCAACGTATTTTTTTTTCAAGTTGCGCTATTTCTTTACATGTATATCAATTTTTTTTAGTTAATTATGAAGGCACTTGATGCAATTTGAAAAAAAAATTTCACAAATTATATGAGCAATTTTTCTATCTGATTTCGTATTTCCAGATTGAGTCAGATTAAGTTTTTATATTTACTAATAATAACAACTGTTAGATAAGGTCTAGCATCTTTGGGAAGGGGATGGCATACTCACAAATACAGTCAAGTTTCTAATATTTTATTTAAACTATTACCTGTCAGTAAGTAATTTTCCTACCAAACAGTGTATACATTCCATAAACTGATACAAAAAAATCAATAGCCTATTTCATGATTGTATAATGAACAATCTGTAGGTCTCTACGCATACGTCCACGTCATCAACCCAAATTAATCATTGCTATTAAAAAAGTAAGACAGTTACAGCCGTTATAACAGTTTTAACTCAGAAATACAAGAAATTCGGGTTTGCGCCTTCTGCATTAATTTTCAGTAATTATCTTACTTGTATTTGTCATCATGTTTTTTTTTCATAAGCTTCTGAACGCCATTTAAATCTAGATTGGCTTTCGTTTTCTATAAAATTAATCATCGGTTCCTTTAAAGAAATAATATATTCACAGAGTAAAAAACGATAACAAAGTGAAAGGACACGTGCCGGCTAATTAGCTCAGTTCATGTAATGTACAAATCTTAAATAACAATTGCATAATTTTGCTATGTTTTTTGTGTTTCAATTGTTAAAATAAATCATCTAATCGAAAAACCTTTTTATTTTTATTCAAGATAGCCAATAATCTAATCTCAATCAAACTAAGTTAAACAAATGTTTAATCATATATGATAGTTTTACCAATTTTGACAAATCTTCGCACATCATTTTTTCTCCACATGCGTTGATTTTGGCCATAATAACGCACATTTAAAAGCGCATTGATTGTTCCAAAATTTAACGCATTTTTTTTCAAACGGGGTGATTTTTAAAGTGATTCATGAAGAAACGGTATATATGTTTTACCGTTACATTAAATTATAAAATACAACATAACATGTAATAAGTAAAATAAAACAGAAAGATGCGTTATCAATATTGCAGTTTTCAGACAATACATCTCTTTTTCAAATTGGGTAATTCTAAATATGATGTATGAAGAAAATATGCATACGCTTTATCGTTTCAATACATTATCAAATACAAGAAAACATGTTATAAATAAAAGAAAACGCACAAAGGTGCATTATCAATATTGAAGTTATGAGACAATGCATTGATTTGAACTACTAATGTTGTGATTTTCAGATCTTGTCAGTGAAAGAGAGAAACAAGGATGGCTTTTTGGCTGAAATGACCCTGCTAGATATTATAGTGAATTATGCCTCAAAATATCAAATTTCTTCGATTGAAGACTAAAAATAGACATTTGAAAATGTGGAAAAAGTGATAAACCAACATTATAATTCCTGAAATGGTGGACATTAGAACGGATTTTTAGACCGATTTCTGGTCGAAGACTTTACATGCATCATTAATATTGATTGAAATAAATTCATTTAAATTTAAACATAAGTCTTTTTTACTATAGAAAATTATTGTTATAGCCAAGTGAAGGAATAGCTTATCGCAGAAGGTAAAAAATTGACATTAGAAATGGCAATACGGATAGGTCAGTCACACGAGTATTCTCGGAACTGCTGAAGACCATGTCGGGCCAAGAGGTCCATGCAGTCAGCCATTCTCACAACCAGAACACAAAGAAGGCAGGTCGAAGCAGCCCATATCAATACGCCACCAAAGAGCCAGAGCGAAGAGGTACCCCGCAGGCCAGACCAAAGCATCCTCACAAGATGAAGACACAAGAGTGCGATCAATGTGGGTATGATCATTCTACAAGTGCTTAAGGGTAAACAGTGTAAGACTTTCAATAGATGGGTCCATTCTACTAAGAAATGTAAAACTGTTGCATTTCATGAATCACAGACCTTGCCAGAGCAATCAAATACTGAACAATAATTTTTCATAGATATCATCGAGACAAATCACAACCATGACCAAGTATTTTGAGGGGGGTTCAGACAAAACACATTTCACATTTAAGTTAGATACAGGTTCACAGGTTAACATAATACCAAAACATGTCTGCAATTCATTAGGTTTGTCCCATATGTACCAGCTGAAGCAAACCGATCAAAATTTGTCTGCCTACAATGGTAACCCCGTATGTTTCTTTCGGTGCATTGAGCTCAATTGTACTTACAAAGGTGAGTCACAGAGTCTAACATTTTCATGTTGTTGAGACTACTCCCCCTCCCATGTTAGGGATAAGAGCATGATTGTTTAGACGTTGGTCTCATATAACGTGTCTACTTATGGAACTTGAACACAACTTAAGACAATAGTGAACCCCTGAATGCAAGTCGAGTCATGTAAATATTCTCAGTGGTCTTTGAAGGTATTAGCCTTTTCCAAGGGGAATATTTTATACACACAGACCCATCCATTAACCGGACAGTACACCCACCCCGTAGGGCACCCCTTGCCATTCAAGACAAATAATAACCAAATAGAGAGAATGGAATCTCTTCACATTATACAAAAGGTCACTAAGCCCACTCAACGGGTGAGTTCACTTGTAGTGGTCGAAAAGCCAAATGGCAAACTACGGGTTTGTCTTCACCTGAAAGACTTTAATAGGGCAATATTTAAACCCCTTTACCCAATGTAAACCCTTGAGGATGTCCTTCCACAACTGTCAAAAGCTAGATTTTTCACTAAGATGGATGGTAGGAGTGGGTATTGGACTATCAAATTATCAGAGGCATCTTCTTACCTCGCTACATTGAATACGCCATTTGGTCGTTAAAGGTATTTTAAGACTCCCTTTTGAACTCAAATCGTCACAAGACGAGTTTCAGAGAAAGATTGATGAATGCTATGAAGGTCGTGATGGCGTTGTTGCTCTAATCGATGATGTACATGTATTTTGTCGAACTAGGAAGAACACGACAGGAACTTGCGTAAAGTTCTCATAAGGTCAAAAGAGAGATACCATAAGTTAAACAAAGACAAATTGGAGGTAGGAGTCACAAAGGTGAAATATTTTGGCCATTTGCTAACCTTAGAGAATGTGGGTCCTGGCCCTGGGGCCATAAAACTTAGATGAGCTTACTTTTGATCCAAGTCTCACGTTTACAAAAGGAACATATTGTGGAAAAGTGAGCTCGTGTAAGTTTTATGGCCCCGGGGCCAGATCTTGATACCCCTGAAAGATAAATCTGAATAAGAAACCTTCCTAGGTATGGTGACTTACTTAGCAAAGTTTGCACCTAACTTGTCCGAAATAAGTAGTCCCCTTAAAACTCTTCATGCAAAGGATGTATTATTTCAATGGGATAGTGCCCAAAGCAAAGCTTTTGACAAGGTTCAAGACCTAATCACTTCTAGTCCAAGACCAGTGTTAGCCTATGTTGACCCCCGTAAGGTCACCACACTACTGTGTGATGCATCAAAGTATGGTCTTGGCGCTGCCCTGATGCAGGAAGGCCAGTCTATAGCATTTGCATCTAAGAGTCTCACCCAGAGTGAAGTGCAATATGCCAAGATAGAAAAGGAGATGATTGCGATCCTCTTTGGTTTCAAATGTTTTCATTAATATATCTATGGTCGAAAAGTCAAAGTTGAAACAGACCACAGTCCGTTAGTACCTATCTTTATGAAAGCACTTTTTGCAGCCCCAACTAGACTTTAGAAAATGTCATTTCAATAACAGAACTATGATCTTGACGTAGACTATATTCCGGGTAAGCTAATCCCTGTTGCTAACTCATTGTCACGTAATTTAGTACATGACACATTCCCGGGTCTTTCTAAAGATATGGAAGCCTAAATACACTCGTTATACTGACTAACCTCCCTATCAATAATAAAAAACTTAAAGAGATAGATACAGAACCGGACAATGATAAACAATTTCAGTTGCTTAAACACACCATACTTAATGTTTGACCTGAATGCCGTAGAGACTGCCCCACTCAAATAATGGAATTCTAGAATCACAGGAAACGAACTTTCTGTCACTGATGGCTTCTTGCTTAAAATTTCCCACTCTCGGAGCTAAAATTCAAGAGTTCATTCGCATAGGGCATATGGGTATCGAGAAATCATTCTAGGGGAAACGCACGTCAGTATTTTGGCCCGATATTTCATCAGATACCTCAGAGTTGCTGTCAAATTGCAATGTGTGTTTAATACACTGGTATCTTAACCCATAACAACCCCTCCAATAACACCCAGTACCTGATTACTCCTGGCAAGCTGTTGCCACAGGCTTGATAATGTGGGACAACAAGGATTTTTTGATAGTCACTGATTACTACAGACATCTCTTTGAGGTCGTCCAGCTTCACGACACAAAGAGCAAAACTATAAATTGGAAGCTTAATAGCATTTTTGCTAAGTTACATATTCCCCAAAAGGTAGTGTCAGATAATGGCCCTAAATATTCCTCTCATTTTGCTAAAGAGTATGATTTTATTTTTTTCCCCCACGATACCCTCATACAATGATTTGGCTGAAAAATCAATACAAATTGCGAAGAGAATATTCGAAAAGGCTGAGCTTGATGGCCGTGATCCATACTTAGGTATTCTTGAATGCCGAACTACATCCTTAGAAGTAAGTTATCCCCGGCAGAACTCTCCAAGGTACACAACTGCGTTCAATTTTATCGACTCTTAGTGATGAACTAATTTCCAAGGTTATCGATCATGAGAGGGTCAAGGTAATGTTAAACAAAAACCGCGAATACCAAAAGCATATTTATGACAAACAATCTAAACCACTCGCCCCTCTTGAAATTGAATATAGTGTTAGATTTCAACAAAACGACATATCCTGGAAGCCAGCTATTGTGCTTTCCAAGGCGGATGGCAGGTCATATATTGTCAAACGGTGGTATTACCATAGATACAGGCGCCATATCATGACAACAAATGAGCAAACTTTCACATCTGATCCTAATCTACCCATTCTATATGAATCCCCAAACAGATGACTCAAAGTTAAGACCAATTTCCCCCTCCTAATCCAAATCACTCCCGTCCTCTCAACCCAAACCCAATTTTGAAAACATGTCGACATTTCAAACCAGTAACAAACCCTATGCTTTACGCCCAGGCAGAGTCTGTTTTCCCAAAATCAAGCCGTCTATGTAAATTGTCTGTGAATTGATTCTTTATTTGAAACTATCGTACATCATCGCATGCTTGAACATTATGCTGATGAACTTTATTTTTATATCTGAAAAACGAAATATGTAACAATACAACGTGGACTCGCGCAGCTGTGTGGTGATACTTTTACAAGTAATAGCTTTCCAAAAAGCTTGACTGACTAAACAAAATTTTTCAATGCAAGCATGCATTTTATAAACAGAACGTGCAAATTTAAGAGGAAATGTCTGTCTTTTCTTTTCTGGTCTAGAACGATTAAATAGTTTTCTTTTTAAAAATTGTATTTGTTATATTAAAATGCAAAATCAACTGAAAACTGAACTAAAAAATTTCCAACCATATGAAATATGACAGGGTATACAAACACGTATTGTTTTTGAATATGTGTGGGGCAGCTTCATCTTGGCAAGCACTTAAAAACGGGTGAATTTTCGAATTCACAAAAAACCTAACTCAATGTAAGTTTAATTCAATGAGAATTCTTATTTTTAATATCATTTATTACATGCTCCTACAAAAGTGGAAAGGGGGGGGGGGGGGGGGGTCATGATATTTCTATTTATCCCCTCGCGCAACTTGTTGCGAAGGGGATATAACATCGCTACCGTGCGTGTGTGTGTTCGTATGTGTGTATGTATGTGTATGAGTGTGTGTGAACTCCATCTATATTTTTCAGAAAATTAAAAAAAAAAACTTCCAATTGAATTTTCTTAACCTCTGAACAAGTATGCCTCATTGTAAAAGATTAAAACATATGCAATGGCATATTAATTTGTCAATTTTTAATGCAAAAACATAGATAAAATTACACCATTGTAAAGGAGGGTGGGCATACATTATGACAAAATTCGTTCAAAACTAAAACTATTTATCATAGATTGCACACTTCTGTAAAATAACAAATGAAAAATGCATGTGTCTTTCAAATCCATTAATACTATTACAAATTATTATTTCATTAAATCAATGTCATAAAACAACTTTGTATACGAGTTATCAATCGAACTTTCTGAGTAAGAGTTATCAATCTTCCGCTTCACTTCTTTGAAACCAAAGTGAAAGTAAGCAGTTCAAATCAACAACTTGATATTTTTTGGATTTAGATCGAGTACAGGTAAAGAAAATGTAGTTTTTGCAGTAATGTAGGGATAGTAGAATGTGGTCTTATCATTAACATAACTATATATTCCTAAATAATACATCCCTACACGCAATAATTCATGTCGCGAGGGGATGCTCCGCTTAGCCATGCCCTTGTTATTATATACAGTTAAGAAAAGTGCCTGCTGCCAAAAAAAGAGGAGAGGGGGAAACACCCCCCCCCTCCCCCCCCATCACCCCAACCCCGATGCTACGTGCCTGTGATGTAAACACACGGTGTGCTCAGGGGTGTTCGCATGAACCTAACGAACTCGTCCTCTAACCGGCGCTCAAAAACTATGAATGATACATATTGGCTGAGATCTTGATCTAGTTCTTTTAATGAACTCATCCATTGCAGAAAACCGGCGTAAATGTTAAAATCATATATAGTATTTGATTTTGTATATGTTGTATTTTTTTGTATTTTGGATGTTTACCTTAGAATGATGTTTATTACTGGAACTTGAAAGCAGCTTTTAAAGCAACTGATTCAACATAACAACAAGCCCAGGGTTTTAACTAATCTCTTCAGAAAAACTCGGTAATGAGCTTTGTTTTTTGATTGGCTGTGGCTGCGAGTACATGTAACTGATCCAATCGCAACGTTTAATACACGGGCTTCATGAATATGTCCTAGTTTAAAGTGTGAACAAAAGGCGTCACCGTGTGCGCGGCTATGTTAAGGCGGTCCAAAGCTAAATATACATCGAAAAATGATACTATTTTAATTATCGAAAAATACTTTGATCGAGCGAGTTTCTTTAAACTTTTATTACATAAATTAACAGTGACATTCAACACTATATTTGATATATTTTTGTGCTGCATATATTTTTCTTAAGCACGTGACGGGTGTATTCTAACACGGTAAATAATCTATAAAAATCGCATCGGCGCAAGTGAATAATGACATTAAATCAAAAATATTTGTATGAAAAATCCTCCGATAAGTAATGTATTTTGCAGTTCTTGCTGGGGGTTTATATAAATATTTCGTTTATTTGAAATATTGTCAAAACATTTCGCACCGCCATCGAAATTAGGTACATTTTTACCTTTTATGCTTGATTTACATTTGCATCGGCGCAAGTGAATAATGACATTAAATCAAAAATATTTGTATGAAAAATCCTCCGATAAGTAATGTATTTTGCAGTTCTTGCTGGGGGTTTATATAAATATTTCGTTTATTTGAAATATTGTCAAAACATTTCGCACCGCCATCGAAATTAGGTACATTTTTACCTTTTATGCTTGATTTACACAAAATCGGGTCAATCGGTAGGTTTCCCCCAGCAAGATTCACATTGGTACTTGTTTTCTCTCCCGATTTCACGTAAAATATATTAAGATTGTTCTTATCTTTCACTTGTGCCAAGCCGTTTTTATATGCATATACATATCACCATTCATTAAATTACACGTAGCTGGGGGAGTCTAAAAACCATTAGTTTTTGAATAGTTATTTACCTATTACGAAGCTTTAAAACTATTGATTTTTTTATACTCCATATCGGTGATATTGAATTTAGTTTCACTAGTATTTACAACCGTGTCTATGTAAAGGAATGAAGCAGTTTTATTATGCACAATAAATATCACTTATTCCGTGACGATACATTCCCTAAGAACGATCGAAAGGAATGCAGATCGTAACATCAAAGTTAAATATGACGTCATATCTTATGAAGTACAGACAGGTGACATTCTACATATCGCTGTGAAATTAATCGGGCATTATCATAGCCGCGTGGTCTTTGGTTAAACGTTCAGTGATTTAACAAGTGCTATTTTGAAGTGCCTTCAAAAAGATGGTCTGAAAAATCGCTTATAAGTTTTGCTTCATTAGGATGGTCAATAAACTGTTTTCGATTCTTTTTCCTTTAATTTTATTTATCCTCTCGCGCAACTTGTTGCGAGGGTGGTATAGAATCGGTGACGTGCGTGTGTGTGTGTGTATGTGTTCAGCTTGGGAGCAAGTTTTAAAAAAAACTCTTGTACGGATATTTATCAAACTTCGTACACTTATTTGGTATGGTCAAAGGACAAACCTTGATAATTTTCAAGTCAATTAGTTGAGTACTTGTTCACCTCTGCGAATGTGTTCGGAATGTTTTCTTTATCGTCGCTAAGTATGTAAAAAATCCAGAGGTGCTCGAATGAAAGTTCACGAGACTTCACCGAGATTTGTTCAGTTCCTGTGAAATTTTGAGCGGAAGTATAAGTGTTCGGGTAATATTCTCAAAATTCGTTAATTCGTTTTTCATATCATATCTTTCTTTGATTTATGTTGTTATGAAAATCTTTTAAGATGTATGTCTTATTTCACCATCTAGCGGTTATTTATATTAAATGATAATATTCAGAACAGAGTTATCAGATGTGTTCAATCACGTGCAGAGTGGTTGTAAATATAAAAATTGGGTTGTTAAATAAAATCATAGCCATTTTTTTATGCTTGTGGTGTGCAATATGATATTTTAAGAAAAATAATGGGTGTCTGATTTGCATAAAAATCTAGTATATGGAGCCATTTTAAGAAACATTCTGCATAAAATAGCAGAGTCTTTTGATGCTAATACTAGATCAGGCGCAGATCGAAAATTAATCCTATGGGGGATCTCTACTAAAGCATGTTAATTGTTGCAATAGCAGACAGAAACTATTTTTTGTATTGTCACATTTATCTCTATAACACATTTTATCCAACAATTAATGAAGATAAAGTTCAAAATCAATAAACCTCTAGATTTTTTATATTTGATTACAAAATACAAATACTTTTTATCGTATAATTCTATGAATTATACGATAATCAAGAGGCACGATTTTTACTGCGAAACTGAAAGGGTCAAATTAAACCACGTGGTCTAAAATTTGAATGACAATAACATTCGCAATGGTGTTTTATTATATCGTTAAAATAACACAATTTTAAACAGAAATTATATACGACTTAACAATAACTACTTCCGCTTCACCTCTGTGAAACCAAAATGAATGGAAGCAGTTCAAATAAAAAAAACTTGATGCTTTGTAGATTTAGATCTAGTACAGGTAAAGAAAAAGTAGTTTTGTAGTACTGGAGAGTTAGTAGAATGTGGTCTCCTTCTTTACATAACTATGTATTCCTAAATAATGCACCTACCACACAATAACTCATTATTTCATGTCGCGAGGGGATGCTCCGCTTAGCGGTGCCCTAGTTATATCTTGTTCCCATAAATATCACGACGTATACGATCGTGTTAATAAAACACATATGGTTACTTTAGATATGTTATCAGGCTATTTTTTTATACCGTTTAGTGTATTTAGCCCGATATTTTATTAGATTAAAATGTGAAATTGCAACGGGCGCATGCGATTGATAGCCTCACCGAATCTTCGAGTTTTCGTAATGAACTTTCACATATGTTCAAAGGATCGGTGTGAAACAACACTTCTTGGTTAGCGCCGATTCAAATATGAAAAAAAAAATGTGATAAAGATTTTATTGATGAAAATATTGATCCAGAAGATGAAACTTTTTTCAATTCAATTTTCTCTTAATGTGTGTGTGTGTGTTGGGGGGGGGGGGGGGTCATCTTGATTACAGTGTGTAAAGTGTAATTATGTTTTGTCCCAACAACTTTTGTTCTTTTTTATTTTGATTAGACAAAATTTAGTTATTAAATCAAAAAATGTTTCAAAATATTTCTTTTTGATAGATCAAATTTGACAATAAAAATATGACTATTAAGTTCCAGAACACATGGCAATATTGTATTGGTTTATTTCAATACAGTGCTGTATATACTGTAAACTTCCTGTTAGCGAACTATTTATTGCCTATTGTTGCAATATTAACATGGATGTAGTTGAAGCTAATTCGCTAAAAAAAAATTCATGTGAATCAATTTATATCTTGCAAATAAAGTCGCTGCGAATTAAATACTGTTTACAGTGTTGGATAAATAGAAACTTGCTATATTTGTGTGATGTAAGGGTAATGCGATTATTCGTAAAGGATAAACTGAATTTCGCCAATTTTAAAATTCAAATAATTGATATAGGAAACATATGTCAATCTATATAGGTATTATGTAGATAGTTTTATAAAATCAGAATGATGTTTTGTTGTTATGTTTGGAGCATATGTTACAAAAGTGAAATTGTGAACTATGCGAGTTTTTTTTAAAAGCAAACTTTCAAACTGAATGTTGTTAAATAAGTTTTTATATGAATTATTTTTTAAAGTCGAATATCATTTGTATTATACATAAATATAATGAATTGTGTGTAACTTTGAAGGATATCTTTGAATGATGAAGATAAACAAGACTTTAACAGTAAATAAACTGTCTCTAGATAATGATTTGTAAATTTCACAACTTGGAATTCTCTCTGCCTAAGGGTGGTTTGAGCTAAGTTTGGCTAAATTTGGCCTAATAGTTCTTTAGAAGAATTGAAAATGTGAAAAGTTTACGGACAGACAACATGTGATCAGAAAAGCTCAAATGAGGTTAAAAAATATTTTTGGTCTTCAACGACCTTTTTTGACAATTTGTGGAAGGGTGCATCATAAATCACATGCACTGAGCACTGCATTTATAACTGCCCGATAACCAGCCTGCAAACTATGTGGAAATAAATTAAGCTTTTTTAAGGCGCTGTTTATGTTTTAATTTAATAAATTATTGTATTTAGGAACACATTAACATAAAAAACTTGTATGTGCATATATTCTATAGGGTCGATGTGAAGAAAGTAGCTAAAAAAACACAACATAATTATAATTCATGTTGTAATTGTAAATATTATAAAACTATGTGTTTTGTTTATCAATTAAATTCACATATATCTAATATCGTCGAGAAAATTCAGATTGAGTATTTTTGCCTATTTCCAATCTGCATGCATTCTTTTAGCATGATTTGCATAATTAGGGCCCCGCAAGGATTTGCGGGTGCCCTATAGTAATCACTCTGTCCGTCCGTCCTTCTGTCCGTCCGTCTGTCACTCTTCCGTCCACAAATTTCCTGTTTTTTTCTAATAACTTTTTTTATGGTTGCCCAATCAAGTTCAAATTTGGTATGGTAGTTCAGTAGGCAGAAATACATATTTTGATGCTAAGTTTGGTTCTCTATGTCTTCTGGTTTGGAGCTGGGGTGGTGGGGTAGATTCCTAACTATACATAAGAAGAATGGGCAAAGAGAGATAACTGCTGAGAATGAATGGGCAAAGAGAGATAACTGCTGAGAATGTTACCATTGTATACATGGAAGGCTGTGCAATATTTGTCCTTTGGGATTAATTAACCTTCCACAGGAAGAAAATCCTAAGCTTTATCTTTATCTGTCACATTGAGATTAATTACTGCACTGCCTGTGTCTGCAAATGAACTTTGTTTTGAAGTTAAGGTCAATTTTGAATGATGTGTAGTATTGTGTACATTCTTTGAAATATGGATTTAAAATAAAATATTCATATTTTATTTTGGTTAAAATACTGTACACAATGATTTATAATAATTTTATTGAAAAGAGGCAAAGCCTAGGTATCATTGCATTGGTATCAATTCTTTGTTTTTTTAACAAATTTTATTTCATCCCATGTTAACCCACTTTATCCCGTGGATATGACTTTTGATATCCCACAGTTGTGACATTACAATGGGATTTGCCTAGGCATAATGAAGTAAAATAATGTAGAGTTTTATAAACAGTGTAAACATTGATTGCGGTGTATAAAATATGGGATAAATAGAATCTCATGATTTGTAGTATAATATGATTTTTATCCAACTTGTATGTTTTATCCCCTCACTAAGGCTCAAGAAAAAAACACTTTAATTGTTGGATGAAAATCATATCCAACTACAAATCACGAGATCCTATATATTCCAGTTCTTTACATCTTCTGCCGGGCATTTATTTTTCATCATTGTTAATATAAAGAGGATGGAATTCAAAGTTTGTTTCACTTCTCTATATTAATTGTCATGGCGGGGCCCTTCCTGACTGGTCAGTTTTCTAGTTTTTTTTATAATTATATATATTGCACATGTTTATTTACTTTTAGTATATTTGGTGGGAAACTGTATCAAACATTAATTATGTCTGTTCAACTTTAACCGCGAAATCCCATTAGTTTCTTTTGTAATTCCAAGCCCAATTTCGACTTTATGCTGTAATAGAAGAGGTGGTATTCCAAAGCTAGGCTCGAACTCGACACCGTTCAGTTTAAAGCTGCATGGTCCGATCTTATATCAAATTTTATGCACACTTTCAAACGATGGTTATGCAAAGACTTGAAAGTATATGTATAATAATAGACATTGCAGTAGTTTTCCCACTCAATTAAGCCAAATTTCATTGGAGAAAAATACGTACAAAATTTGCTCACCAAACAAACGACATAAAAAGGTACCGCTTTATTTCGCCTTATGTTAAAGTGCACCCCTGACGACGAGACAGGTATGGTTGTATTACAACTTTGACACCGCTTTAAATAAAGGTCGAAACGATCAGACAAATTACAAATTAACATGTGTACGTTTAGTTTGCTAATATTTCTGAAGTTTGCTTTCTTTACAATCGATGCATAGCATTCGGGTTAAATAGCCCCAATTATTCGGGGGACGAAACCAAGCAGTTTCATTTTTTAAACATTCCCGTGATGCATTATGGTTTGTTTTTTTCGTTTGCCCAAAAAGAATTATTTTTATTTACTTTGAATATTTCTAAACTTTGAAAGGAGACTGATTCTGCTGGTGTAAATAGGAGAAAGTCCATAACTTTCTCAGATAAATGGTTTGTATAGAAAACATTTTGATACCGTTATTACAGAAAAATCGGACCAAGCAGCTTTAAATACAAACGCTGTACCGACTCAGCTAAAAGGGTTAACCCACTAGCTAGTGCTAGTAGAAGTCTGACTGTACTGGGTCTATTATATACATATTAATACAATATCAATCATAAATAAAATGTAATATAATCCTCTGTAAAATAATGTGAAAGCAGATTTTCAATTTTTAGATTTCGAGAATTTTATTTAGAATTCTACTTGATATTGAATTGTGATAGATCTTTTATTATTATTTTTTTTAAGATAATTCTTCTATTTATTGAAAATAGAATTGAAGTTTTTATTTTACGTAATTGAACATTCAGATCATTCTACGCAACAATTCAGATGAATGCATATCCCTTATATATCATTGTATTTGAAGTGTTTTATGTGTACAATTTACCAAATAAATGTTAACGATGCATAGTTGTTACACTTTTATTGCTTAGATTTGCATCAATATACATTTCGAAAAAAAAAATCATAAAGCATAATTTAGTACATCGAAGTTAAATATACATGGAAAGAAAAAGGGAAAAAAGTTATTTGGATATTTCAATCCTTCCTCAGTCGTCAGTATTCCCAAGAATAGGACTGTGTATCTTTTCTGATACGCGAGTACTATATCAAATAATTGATCAATTGAAAAGTTTGTGAATTTATCTAAATAATTACATGCACCATAAAAAAAATTGAAGTTATAAACACACATATAAGTTAAAACACCTATTTCCAGCCGTTCGGAGTTATATACTCTCAATTTCTTCTTCAAACAACAAGCCAGTGCAACTAACAAATCGTACTTGATTTATGACCGAGTGCTGCATGATTTTATTGAGTACTTCCAGCGCGAGATCAAAAGTTTGTGTCTATTTTGTATAATCGAAGGTCATCTAAGAATTTCTTAACCTTTTCGCGCACTTGATTTGGTAAAGAGACTGATAAGGGACAACGGGCGAACTTTTCAATCTGATCGTAAAAGAGTTTGTTCAGTTTGTAATTTCCTTTATACTTATTGAGTGCGCGGCTTTTTCTGGCCAAATCATTTTCCAGTAGATGCCAAAACAAACCTTTAATTGGTTTGGTAAAGTTGGTGTCATCGTCACTCCATATCGGCAAATCTCTTAATATTTCCTGTTCATATGTTGAAAACAAGCTAACATCTGTACCTACGTCGTAGTTTTTCTCTATGCTTGAAAGAACAATATGTTGTATCTCGTCTCTAATGTCCCCTGCTTTTTGTGCAAGTGATTTATCAGGGTGGCGTTTAGTTTTGTTAAGAAATCTAAGTTTACCTGAGGTAACTAGTGATTCAGCTTGATCTGATTTGACTTCTTCAAGAATTTTATCTAAATAAGAGTCGATCTGTTCCTTCTTCAATTGCTGAATCTTATCCGATATTTTTCGATCATCTTTAAATTCAACCATTCTTAAAGCTAGCATTTCTTGGCTCTCTTTTTCGAAGTCCAGCAATTTTGTGTTTGTAGTGCATGTGTTGTCAATTGAATGTAGTATTTCCATTACGTGTCCATTGATTCGATCTCTTCTCTGTCTTTGGAATACTGGATCAATATGCAGTTTCACGGACTCAAAAATCCTCTCTTTAAACTTGTGGGTTAATCCAGAGTTATCAATAAGTCTAAAAAAATGAGTTGGGTTAACATTTGCATAAAATCTACAACATGATTTTCACATATTCTAAACAAATACGTACGTAATATGTAAAGAAAGAACTATGTGAGGTTTGGTCAAATATCTGCTCCCAATTTAAACCAATATTTAAACAGTGTTTAAGAATCAAATCTTTTAGGAGCATTATACACTGAATGTCTATCACTTCAATCATGATATTAGTCACCATTTTCCATAAGCTGTTTCTTAATGAAGTCAACGATTTGGGCTTATTCCAAATCAAAATATCGTCATTTTGTCTTCATATTTTGCTTCTGGAAGTATAGATCGCAAGTCTGCTCAATTACAATTTTACACATTCACCCCCTGCGAATGTCTTCGGTATGTTTTCTTTATCGTTAAGCTTATATTTTATCCAGTGGTGCTCGAATAAAAGTTCATGAGACTTCCCCAAAATTTACTCAGTTCCTGAGAAATTTAGACCGGAAGTATAAGTGTTCGGATAATATTCTTAAAAGGCGTATTAAGTACTGGTCGTTTTTAATATCATATCATACTTTGATGTATGTTAAAACATGAAAATCGTTTAAGAAATATGTCTTCTGTCATCATCTAGCGTTTATTAAACTTAACGATGTTATTCAGAAAAGAGTTGTTCGTGTTTAACCAATAACACGGGGTTGAAAATGTAAACATTTGGGTTGCTTGATAAAATCATAGCCATGTTTGATGCAATTGGTGTCCATTACCATGCTTTTTAAAAATAGAATCTGTGTGTTTTATATTAAAACTTATATTGAGCCATTTTCAAGTAACATTCTGCATAAAATAGTACCCAAGTCTGTTTCACTATTTATGCTATTACTAGGTCAGGCGCGGATTGAAAATTAATCCTTTGGGGGGGGGGGGGGGTCGGTACTAAGCATGTTAATTGCTGCAACAGCTGAAAAAAACCCTATATTTTCTATTGTTACATTTATATCTAGATATCAATTAATGAATCGATTCATGAAATCAAGAAACGTCTAGATCTTATATTTGATGACAAGTATATAGATTGTAGGAAATAAACTATACACACGAGGAACAATTATTATTATTTTTTTTTGGGGGGGGGGGGGGGGGCAAAACTTTAATGGTCAAATAGATCTACGTGATCTAAATTTAAATGACAATAACATTCGCAGGGGTGAAATGGTTTTGTTCATATTACAATACACATAATACTTAGAAATGGTACTTCAGCAAGCATTCGCACAATGTTTACCAGTAAAGAACCACCAGGAAAACTCCGTATTTTAGTATGATTTAATATGATTTCAAATATCTTAAACGTTATATTTAAAGATATCTATAGAACTTTAATTTTGGAGGACAGGAATGCATAATATCACACATAGTCCTTTACCGTTTTTGTTCCCCGTATACTTCTGGAATCAAGGCTTTGACGTGGCCAGCTGCAACGGATATCATTTTGGCAGTTAATGGGCGTTCCTCCCAAAATTTACTGCTTTCCTTAGCACATAGTTTCTATAGAAAAACCACTAACTTTTTATTATTGTTTTAAACAACGCATTCTTTCGAAATCTTTTGTAAAATGTTTAAGATTTTTATCTTAAAAAACATTTTTTAATTTTTTATAAACGCATTCTATCAGTTTTCATTTTTTTTTTCAAAATAAATGTTAAAAAACAAAGAACTAGACCATGATTTCGTCTTCCTCTTCAGGCACCTTGTCAGTGGATGAATAAAATAGACAAACATTGCGCAGCTTTAATGCTGAGAAAAGTTTACGACCATTCTGCTCTTCTAATATGATATGTGCAACCTATTCGTAAAGAGGAACATTTTTAGAAAAAAAATCTTTCATGGACATGAACTGAATAAATAGACCAACATTAAAAAAATCAAAGCACTGAAGTACTGACGGGAGTTGATTTTATCGATTATCATGTATTTTAAAATCAACGATATGTGCTTTTGCATGGCAAGTAGTATGAGTAATCGAAATATTTCTGAGAAATGGTATGGACCCAGGCAGAATGAACTTTAGTCTTGATCATCCAAATGCTCGGCTGTCTCCGTTTATTTCCGACAAGCAAGAGAGACTCTATGTTTTGTTGGATATTAACGGAGACAGCCGAGCGTCTGGTTGAACGAGACTACATTGAACTCTAGCGGAGTACTCTGCAGAATACATACGACTTCAAAACATATCTAAACTGTTTGTGCCATTTAAAATCTCACAAGGTTTAAATAAGTTTTCCTGAAAAACAATGTTTCAGAATACATTGCATAGAATTTTTCGATTATTTTAAAGAAATAAGTGTTGTCAGCGGTATTGATTTGTGCTTAGGTCCAAACATTGTTTCACTTTAGGTTTGCTCGAGTAAGTGCATAGGAGATTTGATTAAAATCAACTCCCAAAAACACTTTGTATAATAGTTTGCACTGCGTGAAAGCAATTTGAATTGTATACATTTACGTTTTCACATTTTAACATTGTATATGTTTATTGAAAACTTTGTTATTACATAGCACTTAGCTCATTCATGTAATACCTGTATATCAAAGACGTTCTGCAGAGTAATTTCAAAATTGTGGTACAGGGCACCACTATCCTTTGAACACTTAAACATCACCTACATAACAAATTTACATGCAAATTCAAAATTCGATTAAGCATTTTTTTTAAATCTTATTTATCAACGGAAGTATACACAGACATACAAAATTACAAACCTTCTCAATTTTTTCAGATTCTAACAAAACTCTCAGTGAACCTTTAAAAAGAAGATCCCTATTTTCATGTACATCAAACAGATAAACATCTCCTTTGGAAGTCCCAATCTGTAAAAGTGTCAACCTGAGGTGAGACCCACGATAGACCCCTTGACAGTCTACGGCCAGCACTGTTTCTTCATTTAAAAGAGAAACTATTTCTTCACATTTTTGTACGCTTGTGACCAAAGTCGTTTTTCCTGCGTCTGCAAACTATCAAAGCAAAACAAATCCAAAGTTCTTTTAATTTCAACCAGATTAAAAATATAGTATCCTTAAGTGTATTTTTAAAAACTCAAAAACATGAATAGAATTAAACAAATGTTTACTTGAAAAGATAATGTACAATAATTATTGCATTAATTGCAGCAATCATCAATTACTGAATGTGTCCGTTAAAATCAGGACAGTACAAATAGGATAGAGATAATTGAATTTAAAAAAAATACAATTACACGTTATAGTTTATTAACAAGAAACCATATACGAGCAGGTAATTGTAGTTCTTACCTGTAACCACCTCGCATGTACATACCTGTATGCTAACCCTCTATATTAATCGTGTAATACGTGTTTTATAACCTTTACTCATATAAACTAATATCAAAACTATAAAGTACTGTTGAAATTTAATAGTATTCTTACCTCAGCCATGTGGAAATCAATAATGATTACTGATTTTAAGTGTGTACCCTTTTATACTCGTCCCGAGTTTGTGTGATACATTGTCTATAGTGAAATCGAAACCAACAAAATGTGATTTCTAGTTAATATGTTTCACTTTCTAGATAGGATAGATTTTTAAAAGCGTGTTTGACAAATTCAAAATGACATACCGTTTCAGTTTCGTTTTCTTTTCAAAATTTGGATGAACACTATGTTAACTGTACAATTCAAAAAAAAAATGGTCACCATTGAGTTTAAACTACTCTAAAACTGAACCCAACTGTTGATTTGGGTATCTAAAAATATAGTTGTGAAAAAGTTAAAGGAGAGAGAAAAGTCCATATCATGAAACGTTTTGTTGTATGATGGTCTAAGCAGTACTAGCAGCACTCATTCTCTAAATAAGACCTCAAAAAATTCCGCTATTACTTGAGTATACCGTTTATACTGTTTTTAGCATTTTTTTTTATCAATAAAAGACAATTGGGGTTCTCAAATTTAAGTATTGGTATCTAACTTACGTAAATTAGTTACAAATTAGTTACAAAGTCGTTTATCCATGAATAGTGTACTAACTATAACAACCCTGATAACTTTTTAACGATATGAAACAACCTTTCTGTGTATTTGTTGTTTTTTAAAAACCATTTTTACAAAACTCAATATATAAAGCCAAGTTTAAGGACGTTTTTTATCAAATTAACTTGTTTGTTGTACATGTATTTGATAACAGTAAGCTTATGTTGATAAGAGTTATGGCCATCGGATGGAGCTACACGATTGTAGCTAATTTAAGCACCATTATTTGTTACTGCAATGCAGAAAGTAGCATGCATGTATTAATGTAAAAACAAAACTTACAGTTTTCAACAAAGACAAAGATGAACAGATTTAAAAAAGTCAAATTTAGTTGTTTTGTTTTAGAATATATATATATTTCTTACGTGAAAAAGTATAGTCATTTGGCATAATTATGGGTTACGATTTCAAACTACTAATCCAAAGAATCAATTTGCACCCCCCAAAAAATGTATACCTTGTACATTTTGATTTATTTTGACAAATGTGATATGTACATGTTGGCTTGCACATTAATAATCATTAATAGTGTATGAAAACAGGCAAGTTGTGGGTTGTAAGAGAAACAATTACTGTATTGATATATACTTTATAAAATGATCCCACACTAAACAACCAACAATACGAAATCTTACGATGTCAAGGTATCAATGAAGTTTGTTATGATATCACGTTTCTCAATATAAGATATGTGTTCTGATTATTAATAAGTATAACCACATTTATAAAAGTTATTAAAATTGTGAAATGGACATTTTGTATTTATACCCACCAACTAAATTCAAAATGTACACCACGACTCAATCTCCAAATGTCATCATCCTTAATATTGTATAAGAAGTTCAGGCCTGGATGCAAAATAGTATGTGATTTGAGAAGATTCACTCGTCCACTTTACTACATGTTAATGTGGTTCCTACACCAAATAAGTGTAGGAAATTTGTGTTGCATGAATTTGTTACTAGAAGTAGGTGCAGTATTTTACAATATAAAAACTCAAAATACAATATTCTTTTTTCTATAATTTTTGCTGAATATCAGTCTTCTTCCAGATAAACGTTTGGGTTTTTTTTTCAAATTCTCAAACATCAGTTTCAAAACTTTTACGAAAATGAAATATCACAAGGTTTTGAAATGAAAAACAAAATACAGTAAAACACGGTTATAGCTAACACGGTTATAATGAATTGATGCTTACAGCGAAGTGAATTTCATTCCCCAAGACTCTATTTAATGTTGTAAACTTGACGGATATAACGAATTACGCTTATAACAAAGTTTAATAGCCCGTCCCTGGGACTTCGTTATAAGCGAGTTTTACTGTAGTCATGACTGGTGTTTGCATGGTTTTTATTGGAGTCAACATATATATGAAACTAAAATACAAAACAATTGTTTTAAAGCAAACGGCTAGACGGAATCCCACAAATAGCTGAAAAAACAAACAATTAATGAAATGAAGGAAATAAATTAAATAAATAACACTTTTGCATTTTTGCACCCGCTTAAGAGGCAGTTTCAGAAAAATCATACATACAATATGATAGAGAGTTGTCTAGAAAGTATATAACACTTTCGTTTTTAATGTGTTTCACCTGACAGGTGAGATATTTACCTTTAACAATTAATATCCCATAGAAAGATTATAAATCCCTTAGGAGAAATAATTCTCCTATATAAAATATTGACAATCCTATAGGATTTTCTAAAAATCCTAGAGGAATTATATTTCTTGTAGGAGAATGGTATTTCCTGTGGAAATTTGATTCAGACAGGCGGTTTTCCTATAGGAAACTAATATCTCCTATCGGTTTTTATCAAATCCTATCGGAATTGAAATTCATGTAGGAAGTTCTTGTATTCCGATAGAAATTTTCAAAGAGCTAGGGGCTATAACAGCCAAATTTGGCCCCACAATAAAAATTGAAAAAATGTTCATGGATTAATCAAACAGGTCTATTAGAATACACAAACAGGCTTTTCACCCCCATTTTTGGAATTTTTAGATTTTTTGAGCAAGTTTTATACTCCACTGAAAAATTGCCGATTTCTGGAAAACTGAAAGCCTGTTGATATTTATATTAATGTCGGATAGATCAAAAATCTGAATGTATATGTTAAATGCTTAAATTATACAAACTTGTTGAAAAAATAATATTAGATTAAATTAGTAAGGGTGGTTAATACCTCAACCTACCCCTTAGTCCTACTCCTTGACCTTAATGCACTAAGTTTAACTGATTACCATGAAACCGAAAATAAAAGTAAACTGAGCAGCTTATAACAATTAAAAGTCACACAATGATTCAGATGTGTTCTTTAAGGGTTATTATTTTATTCATTGTTATGCAAGTAGCCTGAATTTTAAAAATCCAGAAAATGTTATTCTTCAACACAACCGTCATCACTAGAGTCACTGTCATCAATTTCCTCTGGTTGCGGCAAATCTTTTGCGTCTTGCATGTGTTGGGTCCAGTCAGTAATATGGGCAAATGGTTGAGAGAGATGTCGCGCATATGCCAGGTACCAAAGTACAGATGCGATATGCGCACACATGCCGACAACTCTCGATCCAGTCCGACATCTACAATACCAGGAAGTGACTTGGATCTCGTCAAACACTATCCAGAGAAGGTAGGATTTCGACGAAATATGACGACTTTGAAGTTTGGCGCATATCAAATTGGGATCGAGTTGGTTTACCATGACTTCAAATTCCGAGTTTTCATTAAAATGTTCTTGTACATAGGACTTTGCAAGACCTACTTGATACACCCCGATTGCCAATCCTCTGATCTCCTCTTCTGTCATTGCTGGAAAGTTTATATCAGCTGCATCAATTTTCTGCCAGTGTCCTCTTATTTTGTCGAGATTGTCTCTTTCGACTCGAATCTGCAGGTCATTATTTAGTCTTGAAAGATGTAACATTTTACAACCAATAGCTTCATCGTTGTCCTTTTCAGTGCTTAGAGCTGGCAGGTATTTGTTACATAGAGCCGCTGCTATCGAAATGTCTTCGCCAACAAAAGGTATGAGAGTGTTTGGAAGAACTCTGTCAAAATACTTCCAGGATTTAAGTCTAGCGTTGGCCGATTCAACCACCCATCTGACTTTAGTGACAAGACGCGAAGTATTACTTTGTTCTGTATCCAGCTGTTTTTGTCCTTTTTTCAAAAAGGCAGGCATTTCTGTCTTTATGCCGATGTCGCTAAGAAAATCTACCGAATCCCTAAATCCTCTGTCAACAACGAAAACATCCCCGTCCTTCACCCAATTTACTATTTCTTCTTTGTCGTGGGCAAACATGTGTTTCAGTATCTTTGCATCATTGTTCTGGGCGTCAGATAGATATGGTCCAATGACGCTTACAAAATAGCCAGAAGTAGACACTACCACCATCATCTTGATCAGAGGCCGGTGTTTGTGCAAATTATAAGAACGTCGCTGGAACCGAAACTGAGAACTTTTTTGAATATAAATGTATGTTCCATCTAACACGAGAATTGCCGGATTCAAACCTTGACCAAATAGAGTCTGAGCCAAGGGACGGGTGTGGTTTCTAATGAGATCTTCTCTTGTTACATGTTCGAAACCGATATGATGTGGCGCAAATGTTTGTAGTAAATTTTTTCTGACCGATTTTATGGCACGCCTGATAGAGTCTCTGGAAACTTGGAATAATGTGGCTAATATTTTATTCGATAAACCGGTTTTCAATTTTGTGAGGTAAATACCCAAACAGGTCCTCGCACTTCGGACCTGTGTGTCACGAATTGACGACAGATATGTTAACAAGTTTTCAAATGCTGCTCTGTTGAGACCAGTCAAATTTTTTGTGTCCGTATCACTGAAAGTAGAATCAAAGTTAATCCCCTTTTCATCTTTCTTCAGCAGTGCCTCACGTACTTTACCGAGAAGATTCATAATTTCTGTTCGATTGAAGTTCGTGTTTTGCCTAAAGTTGTTCATCACATTGACTGCCTCCTCTGTCATAATGTCATCTGCAATATGTACTGGACAGCACCTTGATCCGTAGGGAATGATCACGTTCTTGTACAAAAAACAATTAAACCTTGCTTTCGATGACACAACTATCAACTTAGGTCCCCGCTTTTTGCAAACGCAACATGTAGAATGACTGCCTCCTATTGATGGGAGGGGTAATGTTATATTCTTGGGAGAAAATTCCACTGATGCTTTTGCTTCGGTTTGGACAACAGGTTTCGGTCCGGACATTCCCTGATGATTCCTTTGCTGTGTGGTATTTGTGTAATACTCTCGTCTGCATCTACCACACAGTACATCATTTTTTCTGCAGTTAAGTAAGAACGTTTTCTCGATATACTTCCTCAAGTGTTTGTTGTTTGCACCAGATAGAGGCCTTCTCTCATGTTGTTTCGTTCTTTTGCTGCAAATGATGCAAGGAAAGTTTCGTCGTTGCTCTGATGACATTCTGTAAATAAGAAAGAGAAAATTGTTGAAATTCATAAAATCCACGCAAAACTTGCTATCAATTTATGCGTATTAAATATCAACATACAAGAATTCAAATGACTAATTCTAAAAATTTATTGGATTAGAGCCTATACCAACATTTAAAATCCCTTATAAACTAGAAAGCTAACATAGAAAAAAAACTGGTTAACAATCAGTATGCGTTTTTGCTTTACAGGAGTTGAAAAACAAATACCACCTAAATTATCACATATCGTAAGTTATAATAAACAATTTTTTGCATAAACGTTTGGGAGATATGAAGATTAATTCCCCCAGAAAAACCATACTTACATTGGACGTTGGTCTAGGAAAATATGTTTTCACTGGGGGAATAAATCTTTATATCTCCCTCAAAATCATGCAATAAATGTTCAATATTTGATAATTGGTTTGATATAAACTATATGATTCACTAAGGTAAACTTCGAAATATTTGATGTTTAAAATATCGATTATATTTCTTGATACAAAGCTCTTTGTTTTAAGGAGTTTAATATGGCCTGAAAATAGCCTTGATTATCCAACTTCTTAAAATAATCTCTCGATATAATCTCTCGAACGGCAACAGTGAACATACATATGGTCTTACATAATATAACGCATTTACAATTGCAAGGTAAAAAATTAACGCACAATGAACGCAAACTAATTTATTTCATATGACATGTTTATTTTGCATTGAGCGTGCGAGCCAGCGAATAAATGAACAAAATGAATTAAAATACGTAGTTTTTAAAAAAAAAAAACCAAGAGATTTGTTAATTGTTATATATTATATATTGTTATATATTTTGTCCAGTACCAAATTTTTCCTAATGAAAATAATAGATTTGTTGCATAATTTAGTTAGAAAAGTAAGTCTTATTATAACAATATTTATCAAGTTTACAATTAATACGTATATACGTAGGGGTTTTTTTTTGGCTCGTGTATCTGAACTTTTTAACGCTATAAATACTTCCTACAGAAAGCTCGTATCTCATTCCATTTGCCCAACTATACGGAATAGTACCCCCATCCGAATTTACCGTAAACAGGCTCGGACCCCCTGTCTCCAACAAACACATTTATTCCTCCCCCCCCCCCCCCCCTGAAAATTTTCTGGATCCGCACATGCACACATAAATGTAGGGGCTCGGATGTCGAATCATAGAGTTCTTTATATTTGTTCCCGATGACAAAAATGATTACAATTAGTAATCTTATTTCTGTGTATTACACAAAAAACTCCATGAAATGTTTTTAAAGCAATATATAGAAATACACTTATATAACGTTATATAAGATAATTTTGATCAAAAACAAATAATAGAGAACTCCAGTATTCGATAACCAAGCCCCTGTGCATGCACCCCCTAAAATATCACATGACATGTCAAAATCTTTTTGTTGATTTCGGTCTGACTTTTCCTGTTCTTTGTTTCAACGCGGATGTCTACGCGCCTGCTTTATGCTAAAACCACTGGATCCGCCATTAGAAAAATTACTGTTATAGCCGCTGTAGAGTATTTCCGTACATAGTACATGTATGCCACTGCCTGTATATATAAACTTATTTTGAAATGCACTATGATCCAGGTTTCCCGTTTCTTTGCCTTTATAATCTTAATGTATAGATTGATAAGCCTTATGTGCAAACATGTAAACATCATGTAACGCTAGCTAACGCAGCCGACACCAATTATATTTATAGCAATGCATTTGAAAAACAGTGATCTATTTTAAACGAAGATGAATACGTTAATAAATATACATACCTTTTCCTTTATATCGTTTAATTTTCATATAGCTTCATTTTCTTTGCACGTAGAGGAACAGGGTTGAATTATCCTAGGCTAAGTTTCATCGGATACAAAGCGGAAACAGCTGTTGTCATGAATGTAGCGTATCTAGCAACATCCCTATTTTTAGAATTTGGTACATCGCATAAAAACGGACGGAGAGAATAATGCAGCCTTTGATTGTGATTATAAAACCAACTTGATATGATAATTTAACCGTGTACAGTACTATAAATATAATTATATGAGACGTGATATATGACTATCTAAGATCAAGTTTATTTACACACTCAGTATATACATTTTTTGTTTGACATTGCATAACTTTATTTCGATTAAAACTGCAACTTGTTTAATTTTATCAAGAACAGAAGAAAAGATAATACATATAATACACTTACATAGGTATAATTCTTTTTTTTTTTAATTTGTGAAAGATATTTTGGTGGAAATAAAACACCAATACTCAGTCAGTGTTAGCACATTCTCTCTACTGCGCAGTTCTTTTTCTTAGAAATTAACACCCTCCACACGTCTCCACCAAAAAGATATTTTTTCCTAGTATTTGTACCAAGGTAACGAGGCATTTGTTATTATATGATCATGGTGGGTGCATGTGGAGGCATTGAAAAGTCGAGAAATATGTTGAAAAATGTAATATTTCTTCTTATTTTAGGAATTCTACGTCATTTTTCTACGTCACACTGACGTCATAGAAGAGCCAAAATTGATAAATCATCAATTGTTGAAACGAGCAACATCTTTAAAAATAATTTAATGAAAAAGACAATAACTTGATGTGATTTTAAATATTATGATTTTTGGGGCCAATTTTGGCAGTTATAGCCCGTAGCTCTTTCCTGTAGGAATATTGGTTTTCCTGTAGGAAAGTATTTTTGAAAGAAAAATACCTCACCTTGGCACTGGCATTATTATCCGGCACAGTGTTAAATGTAAAAAAATAAAACAAGAGATACTGAATTATTGCAAAATTCTTTGTACGAAATACCCAGTTTAACAATTCTCTTATATATTATACCTGATGTCAAATTTATTGGTACCAATTTCTTAATCATTGATAAAAAATAATGAAGAACAAAAAAAATAGCATTACCATGTTAAAGACGTAAAAATAAGATACATTTAAGTAGTGCTTGTAATAATGTTTGAACCTGACTTACATATGTTTGATGAATGATTAATATATTCAACTCTTTAAGGCAAAATTTCAGTAGTTCAATTGCACTTTTACATAAAATGTAATATCAATTTTAAACAACAACAATGCGCATATTAATACTTACATTAGTTGTCAAAAGTGACTCACATGTACGTTGGAAATGAAAAACACACTTTTTTCATAATTTGTTGTTCCAATGACCCCAACACTGAAAACAGAACAACAAATTGATAATGGTAAGTAAAACATTTCACTGTTCAGATTGTTTGTTTTGTTTTTGGCAATATCTTTATTAAATAGAGGCTGGTATAAAAGCGCAGAAGTCTCAGTCGAAATTCATTATCTTTAATAGTTCAAATCATGGATCTAAAAGCCAGTATGTTATCAACAGCTTCCTTTCCTAAAAATAGATTATCAGCAAATGCGCTAAAGCTTTTTTATACCAAGCTAAATGATTATCTGTATTATTATTTACACATAATATATCATAAGTTTAGTAATGATGCAGTGTGTTTTGCGAATCTCAGAATTTTTCTTGTCTGTTGTGTAACAATACGGTGGTTATATGGGAGAGATGCACGCGGGGGAGGGGTGTGAGCGGATGGTGGTTGTTTTACTCTGTGTTTAATTAATTTTAAATTTTCTAAAAGGAGGGGGGTGTAGACGCAGACGCGTGTATTATTATCTAAACAAAAGAATCATCAATACAAATATAGGTAAGGTTGGTACAGTGTTCATTATGCCGAATATGCATCCGTAAAAAAACAATAAACTTCAAAATTTGGTTGTGTGTAAATTACATGTATTGTTTTGTTTTACATTTTAATCATACATGTACCTCTCTAAACATGTTATCGTGAACTGCAAATATACCTGTACTGATAACACCACAAAACACAATTAGCTGGGTAAAATGAAGTAAGGGGGATAGCTACAAGGAGATTCGTAGTAAAATATAAGCAGTGTCGCAATATACACTGTACACATACAACACCAAATAAAGAAACGGTTTGTGTTGTGTGGAATGTAAAGTCGTTGATGCCAAAGGCAGCTTTCACACATTTTTATTGTCAATTTTATCACCTCTCAAAAGTGTCCTATTTTAATGTTATCTTTTGTTTACGTGTTATGCAAATTAACTCAACATTTATCGTTGATTTATCTTTCCTAAAACTGTACTAAATTTCCGAAAAGAGTACATGCGATTTAATTTATGGCCCACCTTCTGTTAGTGTATATTCTCTCTCTATCTTTTTTTGCCATTTACACTTTTTTTTTCAATATATAATCGCCTACACAACTTTTTAAATAGTATATATACATATTTTAATTTCACGACAGTTAACTTAATCTTTGGAATATACTTTTATGCGTCCGGGGGGGGGGGGGGGGGGGGGTGTTGGTTGGTTCCGCTTCTCATGTCTCATCATAATCAAAATCTGAAAGCAGTTTGTTTTTCTTGTTGATAACTATGTTAATTAATAAATACAGAGAAATCAAGTCTTCCAAAATATCGTTCGCTGTGGCCTTCATTTCAACATTCAGGTGTATTGACGACGTATTCTAAATTAACAGTCGTTATTTCCATACTTCATGGACTGAATATACATGTATGAGGCAAGCACTTCCAATTATACCAGTGGGACTGAAATCATGATACATTTATAAATTGAACATGTTTTTTTGTTTTTTGTTTTTGGATTCTGAGAGTACAGCAACATTTTGTACAGAGAAAATAGCAAACTTACTTCACATTGAAGGCAACAAGACTTTGTTAAATCTGACAACCATGGGACAACAGAAGACATAAATTTGTTATATTCTCTCTTGACTTGAAATAACGGACTTGAATGGTGACAATCCAATAGATCTTCCTCCTAGTTGCACGCAAACAAAATTACATATGTCCAAGAAAGACATAATTTCATTGGATGATCTTCAAAGATGGCCGCTATAAGTGACATTCACACTGAGAGAATGATGGTAAATAGTGATATCGGTTTGTTAATTGGTGTCAATGTCCCTAAAGCAATGGAACCATGTGACATAATTTCTAGTAAAGACAATGGTCCATTGGCTATGAAGACTATTATCGGGTGGGTAATCAATTAACACAGTTCTAGAAAATGGCATTCTCAACTCATTCGTTACGGTCCATCGCATTGGTGCAAGATTGGAAGAACAAATGAGATATCAGTTTACATTTGTGGGCGGGCGATCGCTGATGTTCCAGGGCTGCCAAAGGAAAATAAATCTTCCTAGAATTGGTAAAAAATTGAGTTCATTTTAAAGACGGACATTATATTTTTGACTCGCCATTTAAATCTGAAACTGTTACAATGCCTAACAACAGACAACAAGCAGAACATTGATTTCATTCCAAAAATTTGAAAACAACATTTAATTTCGTGACAGTTATAAAGCACTTTTGGACAAAACTATATGTAAAGGTTACGCACAATAAGTACACATTAAGAACCTACAACAAAATGATGGACGTGTGTGGTATTTGCTGCATCATGTTGTATTTCATCCCAAGAAAAATAATAATTGTGTTCGATTGAGCAGCAAAGTTCAGGGGAATTTCACTAAACGATCAGTTATTGCAAGGTTTTAATGTAACCAGATGGCCATGCTATGACCTTGAATTGTTAGTATTACAAATTGGTCACTATGATACTTATGCATACCTAGATACTGATCAATGATTTATGGTAATGATAACTAACAGAATGAACTCTGTGACTCTTGTTGCACTGCGCAGTATTCCTAAATGAAGTAATACAACTACTCAAGGCCAAATGTATCCTTCAAGAACTTTGCAAGATGCAACTAGGACGGGACGATAGGTGATCTCGTAATTCAGTGGAATCACTGGAACCAGGACTTCCAGAAACTATGAGACTTCAAAGTGAACAGGTGTAATAAGACCTTTCGTTTCGATCCAGTCATTGTGCAGTAACATCACTTTGTGGACGCAAGCGAAACGGGAAATGGCACAGTGTCCTGCTTACTACTGGAGAATGCGAGATCGTCAGTGTTCTTTCATCTTTGGAAAATATCGTATTGCATCACCCAAACTGACAACCGTTCCAAGACTGGAGTTGACAGCAACTACAGTAGCCGTCAAAACGAACACGATGTTACTGACCGAGCGAGACGTGCCAATCGATCGCGTTGTATTCTGGACCGACAGTATGGCTGCATTAAGTTATATTTAGAACAAAACGGCTAGATTTCATATTTTTGTATCTGATAGACAAGAGTGATACACGAAGGGTCCCAGAAAAGCAATTGGAGATACATCAACACGAAAGTTAACCCAGCTGATAACGAATCAAAAGGTTTATTGGCCAACGGCCTTATCAGGCATGATCCCAAGTTTTTTTTTATTGGAACCAGAGGATCAGTGACCGAAACCTCCAATGGAGATCGCTGATACAGAATTATTGGACAATGACCCAGAGGTGAAAAGATTTACAGATTCGCAAGACAACCAGACTCAGACAGCACAACATAATGTGTTAGCAAACTTTTTCTTCGTGGTACTTATTGAAGCAGACAATGACATGGGTTCTGAAAGTGCGGAAAAAGCTGTTACGGCGCGTGAACATGTAAATACTAAATTCTTGTCCAATATCACAAGAATCATATGATAAGAGTGTTCTATCGCACCAATACCTTAAAGACGCAGAAAATGTCTGTATTTAAATTAGTTCAACAAGAAGAAATTGACACAGAAACCAATGCCCGTGCTCAAGGAAACCCTCATGTAAATCGTAGAAGTTGAATCAGGACCTTGAATTTATTTTTAGAAGTTGATAGAATTTTACGTGTCAGCGGTCGACTACACCAGTAAAATATTCCAGCAAAGTCGAATTGTCCAGTTACTCTACCTAAAAATCATCATGTGTCAACTATCACTCTTATACAAATTCATCAAGAGTTGATGCACAATGCTAGTATGTTGGCAAAGTCAAGAGAAAGTATTGGATTATTCATGCTCAGTCAGCCATCAGAAAGTTGATGTCAATATGTATTACATGAAGACGATTAAAGTCGAAAGTTGAAGAGCAGAAGACAGCAAATCTACCGAAGGATCGTATCGTTCCAGATGAAACCCCATTTAGCGTAGGAGTCAATTACTTTGGACCATTTGAAGGAAAACAAAAGAGAAGTATTGGGAAACGTTATAGAGTAAAATTCACCTGCTTGGCATATCGAGCTATACATTTGGAAGTAGCAGCTTCATTTGACACTGATTCTTAAAGAAATGCTTTGCGTCAATTTATTGCTAGAAGGAATAAGTTAAGAAGGTACGTTCTGATAATGGAACTAATTTTGTTGCTGCTGAACGTGAACTTGCCTGACCCATACATGAATGGAATCAACACCAGATCAAAAGTTAATGTTAAAGAAGAATGTAGATTGGTAGTTTAACCCTCCAGCTGGATCATCATGGTGGAGTGTGGGAATGAATAATTCGAATTATTTGTAAGGCCATGAATAGTTTTCTGAAGGAACAGACTTTGGGAGACGAGGGATTTAATATCCTGATGTATGAAATCGAATATATGATAAACGATCGACATATCACAAATACTACAGATCACCACTCTGATTTGGAACCTGACCAAACAATTTGCTCATAATAAAACATAACCCGACCTGTCTCTATGAGTTGTTGATATGACGACATATATCACAGGAGATGGTGGAGACAGGTTTAATATATGGCAAACTTGTTTTGGCATAGATAAGTTCGGAAATACATGAACGACAGAAGTCCTATGGAATTAAACGGAAATTGCGAATTGGTGATGCGGTGTTATTAGTCGATTCTAATTCTTCGAGAAATTCGTGGCCTATGGGCATTATTTGTGAAACTATACCGGATTCCGACGGACTTGTTCAACAAGTTAAAGTTTAAACTGCGTCAAATTTTCTGATAAACCTTTCCGAGATTGTTAGAACTGCTACATTATTACGAACTCATGTAAGTTTCTGACTGTATAATTATTTGTGATCATTGATATATTGTTCATTTTGACATTTTTCTAGAAACAATTGCTAGTCAAGACACAAATTTGATGAAAACTTCGTCGTTTGTAACTTAATGATGTACATTATTTTCGAAGTAATTGTGTCATATTTATTCCACAAATTGGGGGCGGAATTGTTACAGCCAATACTGCGATTAGTTATATATATATATATATATATATATATATATATATATATATATATATATATATATGCTGTGATGTCAACAGTTTTTAAGGTGGGCTCATGACTAAGATATTTGTACTGAATTTTCACTGGAGGAACTTATTTAATTGGCGAGTGTTATAACGTGTATATTGTTAGAATGTTTCCTAATGCATACGTACACTGTGCAGTTAAATTATATTATAGTACATTTAATAATTCTTATAATTTAGTGTATTAAGTTACCATTTTTGTACATATGCATGGGTTTCTAAGGTCATTATCAATGATAAATTGATAAAGCTAAATGGAGGAAGTTATGTGTAATATGTGAGGCATATGTGCATCTTCTCTGGCAACCTCGTAAGACTGTGTTATGTTTATAGTTAATTTATTATAGGAGGTAACTACATTTGCAACATGTATAGTATCATTGTAGTTGTCTAGAGTTATGCCTCTTTGTTGACACGTGTCGGTCGCCAAACTTTGCTACCGCATATAGATTTAAATAACTTGAAACATATCTTATTATGGTTAATTGAATTAAATTATCAATATACTGATATATCTAATAGTCATACATTTCATCATTGTTTACTTATATTTGCTTGGATGAATTAGTTTGTGTTTGGATTTTTTTACGTTGGGGTTCTTAGTCCTGTTTATGACACATTCTTAACCGGTTATTGTATTATGTGCCTGAGATACATATCTTTCAAATTATGTTTGTAAACAGCTTACTTAATGACGCCTTGAACAAGTTTCATTCCAACACAGGGATATCCTTATTTGAATTAAGATTAGAATTTCAAATAATTATTTAATTTTATCTTCCTTATTGATTCTTTTTAAAAAGGATTGCTGCTTTGAATATAGTTTTTCTTTTATTAAAATAAATACCAAATAAGTGAGATCCGGTTAAAATAAACAAATGTGCATTTTTCAGTGTCTCTGGCAGTGATAACACTACGAATCAATTTTGCAATTTACAATCAAATTAGTTTAAATGACTATTGTTACGGCGCAAGCGAGGTTTGCCTAATAAAAAAAATCACATAAAAAATCACATAAATAAATCAATATTCTGATATTTCATTGTACAATTCCTGAAAAAGTATATACAATTGAGTAATAAGAAGTCATTTTTTGTAGATAATAAAGTGATAAAATCTATCATAAAGTGATTCGTTATTCCTTTAAATAATATTCGCTGAATATATTCCAAATTACGACACCCTACATTTTTTCTCTCAATACTAGCTGCGTTTGAGACGTCATATTTCTCTGCCAAGATCACCGCATATAAATTGTCATAGAGAAAATACTATATGTAACAAGTGTCTCTTTTTTAGCTTTCGGCAGAACTCAGAAAAAAAAATATCGAATGTATTACACATGTGTCCATGACAACACCCCCCCCCCCCCCCTCTTTAACAAAAATTAAAAAAAACCTTTGTAAAAATGGAGAACTGTTTATGATCTGTTGAAATATGACATAGACTTCATTACATCCCAGAAGAGACATAACAGGCTGTCTATGATCGGAAGCGACTCCATTTTGTAAAAATTCTACTAAAAATAATTCATTAAAGGTGTTTTTTTTCGAGCTTTCTCCAAAATACCCGATATATTGCGAATGAGGGTGATAAAAGGGGCATCGATTCGGCAATAAGGTATCTCATCTTTTTAATTTGTAAGTCAAATTAGAACACCCAGGACATGTAAGAATAAGTGAGATTTGTCAAAGTTTCATGCAATCCAGTCCGAAATATAAGTTTATATCTTAATTTTCCACTTGTATATGCACATTGAGCAATGCCGAAGTAATTTAAAGATCTCTTCAAATCCAGATTGAAACGATAAACCTCAGTTAATTGACGTTGCGTCTTGATACTATTGTTATTTGAATTAAATACCTTAATTCGGATTTATTCTGATTAAAGATTATAGACAAACTTTTCTACTTAGGTTTAATTTGAGTACCCAGTGCAAATAATTAGGTGTGAATATGGGGAAACCCCTGAATGAATCTTAATGGTTAAAACAATTTCACCTCATTTACAAAACTTTTATCAGTAGTATAAATAATATATTATTTATGTATAAAGCATGATTAATAAATGCATTGATACATTTTTTTTAATTTCATCTCTTTTTAAAAAACATCAACTACCCTGTTCAAGAGGAAGTTATATTTGTTTAAGTTCATTAATGATTAATAATGGTAACAAACGATTACGTTATTTACTAAAATTATTACAAGACAATTATTTAGCTTATTAAGAAAGATATTTTATTATTCTTATTTTATATCGACAGTTTGTGGTAGTGTATATCAGACTTGTTTCAAAATGATTTGCGCGTGATAGTTCGAAACTTTCTTTCTGTTTGGTAAATACGGAAGTGTTTAACATAATATGTTTCACTAAATTGTTAAGTTCAAACTGCAAACAGTTGGTTTTACTCTCAACTGGAATACGAATCTGCATTTTCACCATGCTTTTGAAACCGTACTTTAAAAGCACTGGTGTTGTATTTGTTTTTATGATCACTTTACTTCAAAGAGAGGTAAGTTTTAGTGTTGCTACTAATGTAAAGATTACTTCTATAAAAAAAAGAAAAGAATTGTTTACTAGTTTATGAAGCCACTGATTATATTTCTATAGACATTTGATATTTGTTATGTCTGGTCGTTGTTTAGTTGAGTATCTAATACAAATAAACTTAAAAAGAAAGTCAATCAAATGTTGACTGAAAAATCTTGAAAGATGATAAAATTGTAAACTAATTCCATTCACTTAATATGTTTAAACTAACCGAACGACAAAATTTCAACCTGTGTATGTATTTCCATTAATATAAAGGTTTTTATTCATTGAATACATCTGACACAATCATAGTGTGGAATACAAGGTATTATGAATGCTTTGATTTCACATCTGATTAAAATTGTTGTGATGTGATTTTAGCATTGCTAAACAAATTTTTCTAGAGTAATCACAACAGTTGACTATTTCAGTTTTTTTTACACTTAAGTCAAAAGGATATCATATTAGTTTAATATAGGCATTTACCTAGCTAGATTATGCAATCAAAATCGTGTACTTAATTTTATATGTGTGACAAAATTTGATTTTAAATTTGCATTTTTCAATATGAATATAGAACAATGTGTAAGGTTTATTTTCACAATGATCAACAACTCAAAATGATGGATAGCAGACTTAGTAATCTTAAAATAGTCCTTGATTGTTTGTGTTGGCAGCTTATCACAGTAGATGGAAAACATTTTCTATCACAATGGCCGGCATGAGTGTATTTTAGACATTACCTTTCTGAAAAATACATTCACATTGCAAGTGTAAAAGTAAAAAAGAATTGATTTATTAGGCTTTTGAAGCGAGCTGGTAGTTTTTTATCTGGGTCAGAGTTCGGCCCCTTTCTTTATTTATGGTTACATTGAAATTAATGTTAAAACGGGCTTGGCCCCTGTGGGTAGCTATATTCTGTCCAAATTATTTGTTTTTCAGTTTCTACCACTTTTTAGCTCACCTGAGCAAAAAGCTCAAGTGAGCTATTCTGATCACATTTTGTCTGTCGTCCGTCTGTCTGTCTGTCCGTCTGTCTATAAACTTTTCACATTTTCTACATCTTCTCAAGAACCACTGGGCCAATTTCAACCAAACTTAGCACAAAGCATCCTTAGCCAAAGGGGAGTCAAAGTTGTGAACATGAAGGACCACGCCCTTTTGCAAAGGGAGATAATAAGGAATTTATGAAAATTTTCGAGATGTTTTCAAAAATCTTCTCATGAACCATAAGACCAGGAAAGCTGGCATTTGTGTGTAAGCATCCTCAGGTAGTGTAAATACAAAATTGTGAAAATCATGACCCCCGGGAGTAGGGTGGGGCCACAATGGGGGGGGGGGTCGAAGTTTAACATATGAATATAAAGAGTATATCTTTAAAAATCTTCTTCTCAGAAACTAATCTGCCAGGACAGCTGACACTTGTGTGGAAGCATCCTCATGTAGAGTAGATTCAGAATTGGGAAAATCATGATCCCCGGGGGTAGGGTGGGGCAACAATGGGGGATCAAAGTTTAAAATAGGAATATATAGAGTAAATCTTTAAAAATCTTCTTCTCAAAAGCTAATCAGCAAGGAAAGCTGACACTTGTGTGGAAGCATCATCGGGTCATGTAGATTCAAAGTTGTGAAAACCATTGCCCCCGGGGGTAGGGTGGGGCCACAATGGGGTGTCGAAGTATAACATATGAATATATAGAGTAAATTTTTAAAAATCTTCTTCTCAGAAACTAATCAGCCAGGTAAGCTGAAACTTGTGTGAAAGCATCCTCAGGTAGTGTAAACTGTACACTGTTGAGAAAATCATGACCCCCGGGTGTAGGGTGGGGCCACAATGGGGGGTCAAAATTTTACAAAGGAATATACAAAGTAAATCTTTAAAAATCTTCTTCTAATGAACCATATGACCAGGAAAGCTGACACTTGTGTGGAAGTATTCTCAGGTAGTGTAGATTTAAAGTGGTGAAAATCATGACCCCCAGGGTGTAGGGTGGGGCCACAATTTGGGGTCGAAGTTTTACATAGGAATATATAGAGTACATCTTTATAAATCTTATTCTCAGAAACTAATCAGCCAGGAAAGCTGACACTTGTGTGGAAGCAACCTCAGATAGTTTAGATACGAAGTTGTGAAAATCATGACCCCCGGGGGTAGGGTGGGGCCACAAAAGGGGATCGAAGTTTTACATAGGAATATAAAGTGTAAATCTTTAAAAATCTTCTTCTCATAAACTAATCAGCCAGGAAAGCTGACCCATGTATGGAAGCATCCTCAGGTAGTGTAGATTCAAAGTTGTGAAAATCATGATCCCCGGGGGTAGGGTGAGGCCACAATGGGGGATCAACATTTTACATAGGAATATACAAAGTAAATCTTTAAAAATATTCTTCTCAGAAACTAACCAGCCAGGAAAGCTGACACTTGTGTGGAAGCACTCTCAGTTAGTGTAGATTCAACGTTGTGAAAATCTTTGCCCCCGGGGGTAGGGTAAGGCAACAATGGGGTGTCGAAGTTTAACATAGGAATATATAGAGTAAATCTTTAAAAATCTTCTTCTCGGAAACTAATCAGCCGGAAAAAGCTGAAACTTGTGTGGAAGCATCCTCGGGTAGTGTAGATTCAAAGTTGTGAAAACCATGGCCCCCGGGGGTATGGTGGGGCCACAATGGGGGGTCGAAGTTTTACATAGGAATATATAGAGTAAATCTTTAAAAATCATCTCAGATACTAATCAGCTGGCAAAGCTGAAACTTGTGTGGAAGCATCCTCAGGTAGTGTAAATTCAAAGTTGTGAAAGTCATGACCCCTGGGGGTAGGGTAGGGCCACAATTGGGGATCAAAGTTTAACATATGAATCTATAGAGTAAATCTTTAAAAATCTTCTTCTCAGAAACTAATCAGCCAGGTAAGCGGAAACTTGTGTGAAAGCATCCTCAGGTAGTATAGACTGTACACTGTTGAGAAAATCATGACCAACGGGGGTAGGGTGGGGCCACAATGGGGGATCAAAATTTTACATAAGAATATAGAAAGTAAATCTTTAAAAATCTTCTTCTCAGAAACTAATCAGCCAGGAAAACTGACACTTGTGTGGAAACATCCTCAGTTAGTGTAGATTCAAAGTTGTGAAAATCATGGCCCCTGGGGATAGGGTAGAGCTACAAATGGGTGTCGAAGTTTAACATAGGAATATATAGAGTAAATCTTTAAAAATCTTCTTCTCATGAACCATATGACAAGGAAAGCTGACACTTGTGTGGAAGCATCCTCATGTAGAGTAGATTCAGAATTAGGAAAATCATGATCCCCAGGGGTATGGTGGGGCCCGATGGGGGGGTCAAAATTTGACATAGGAATATACAAAGTAAATCTTTAAAAATCATCTTCTCATGAACCATATGACCAGGAAAGCTGACACTTGTGTGGAAGCATCCTAAGGTAGTGTAAATTCAAAGTTGTGAAAATCTTGACGCCCGGGGGTAGGTTGGGCCACAATGGGGGTGTCGAAATTTTACATAGGAATATACAGAGTAAATCTTTAAAAATCATCTTCCCATGAACCATATGACCAGGAAAGCTGAAACTTGTGTGGAAGCATCATCAGGTAGTGTAGATGCAAAGTTATGAAAATCATGACCCAGGGGGGTAGGGTGGGGCCACAATGGGGGGTAGAAGTTTCACATAGGAGTATATAGAGTATATCTTTAAAAATCTTCTCAGAAACTAATCAGCAAGGAGAGCTGACACTTGTGTTGAAGCATCCTCAGTTAGAGTAGATTCAAAGTTGTGAAATTCATGGCCCCCGGGGGTAGGGTAGGGCCACATTGGGGTGTCAAAGTTTAACATAGGAATATATAGATTAAATCTTTAAAAATCTTCTTCTCAAAAACTAATCAGCCGGCAAAGATGAAACTTGTGCGAAAGCATCCTCAGGTAGTGTAAATTCAAAGTTGTGAAAATCATGACCCCTGGGTGTAGGGTAGGGCCACAATCGGGGATCGAAGTTTAAAATAGGAATATATAGAGTAAATCTTTAAATATCTTCTTTTCAGAAACTAATCAGCCAGGAAAAATGAAACTTGTGTGAAAGCATCCTCAGGTAGTGTAGATACAAAGTATGTATTATGTATTATTCTACACTGTCCAGATAGTTTGTATTATGACTCCATTAAGCTGATTTTATCAAACCTATTGTTTTTCAGGTGAGCGATGTGGCCCATGGGCCTCTTGTTGCTTAATATTTTGATGGTCATAAATGCATATGTGCTACATATTAACCTCTTCACCGCGCTTTAGGTTGCAATAAACTGTTAATCTATATGCAAAGTTAGATAACTCTCATAAATCTTTCTATTATGTTATTGTAACTCTCCAGTTTGGGGAGTTAGTTTTGGTTACATTAAATGGATGAAACCACACGTTGTGAATTAGTGATTGTGTGTGATTAACAAATGGTAGCAGAGCGTGGCTTTTCAAAGGAGAGAGAAGAATCCAAATTTTTTATGAATGAAGACTTAGAACTGTGAGTGATTATATTTCCAGTATTTCAAAGTGAATTCCTTGGATTGGAATAGATATAGATAGAATAATGGCAACAAAAATTAACCCCCCAACATACAGTCAGTCTAAATCTTACGAGTTGTACAAACAAGAATTACTTCCATGGAAAGAGATTACAGAACTAGAGAAGAAAAAAAGGAGAGTAACAATTGCTTTAACTCTACCAGAAGATGACGACTCTAAAATTCGAGAAAAAGTGTTTGATCAAATTAAATTGGAAGACCTAAAGAAGGAAACAGGACTAGAAACTTTGATAGAATTTCTTGATAAACACCTTGCAAAGGATGATCTGGCAGACAGCTTAACAAAGTTTGAAGATTTTGAGGATTATAGACGAGCAGAGAGTCAAACTATTGTGGAATATATGTGTGTTTGATGCAAAGTATAGGAAGATAGAGAAAAAGGAGATGAGATTGCCACCTGAAATCTTAGCCTTTAAACTACTACGCAGGGCTAATATTTCAAAAGAGGAGACCATGATTGTGTTGACAGGGATGAACTATGATGAGAAAGCGACTTTATACGAACAAGCAAAAAGCTCTTTGAAAAATGTTCAAAGGTGAAGTGTGTGACTATGGTACTTTTCATTCATCAGGACCAAGCATTAAGTCAGAGCCTGCTTTCCTTGCTGAGAATGGGGAAGCCTTGCTCGCAGCTGGGTATGTACGAAAAAATGCTCATCGTCCTGGATTTTCTGGCGGTAGACGTGGTGGTCGTGGTCGAGCCTATTATACATGTAGCAATAAGCAGCACGGATGTCGTCAGTCAGAATACACTCCATTTAAAGCACCATCTGGTCAAAGGCAGGGAGGACTTAAGAAGGACATAAATCCTACTGGAAGTGATGGTAAACTATTGACTTGTAAATCATGTGGCTCTTACAGGCATATGATTACAGACTGTCCACATAGCTGGGAAAAAATGTCTAAAGTGAATATATTGAACACAGAACATGCAGTCCTGTTTACTGGATTTCAGAGGGAAGATATGTCTCGTGTATGTGTGGATGCCCAGACTTGTGCGGTGCTTGACAGTGCATGTAGCAGTACAGTCTGTGGTCAAACGTGGTTCAACAACTATATTGAATCATTAAGTGGCGAAGACAGGAGGAAGATAAAGGGTTCCGACAGTAAGAAGGTGTTAGTTTGGAGGAAGAACTTGTCTTAAGTCCAACGGAGAGTTCAGCATTCCAGCTGTTTTAGCAGATAAATATGTAACAATTCAGACAGATGTTGTAGAATCTGATATACCCTTACTGCTGTCGAAGGATGCCATGAAAAAAGCTGGAGTAAAAATGGATTTGGAAAATGATACAGCCACAATCTTCGGAAAAGAAATTGCACTGAACTTGACAACAGCTGGTCATTATTGTGTCCCAATCGATAAGTGTGAGACTGTAGCGGTGTCAGATGTATGCAAAGAGGAAACACAAGCCAGTGAAAAACTTTCTCAGGAGAAACTTCTTAAATTACACAGACAATTTGCTCATCCACCGATCAAGAAGCTTGTAGCCCTCTTGAAAGATGTCATAAACCGGAAGGAAGAATACTATGGAACATTATCAGACATTGAGCGAAATTTGCAAATTATTCGCCAGAACCCCTCCAAGACCAGTGGTTGCTCTGCCCTTGGCGACAGCGTTCAATGAAAAGGTTGCAATGGACCTGAAAAAGTGGAATGACAAATGGATTTTGCACATTATTGACATGTGGTCTCGATACACTGTATCAGTGTTCATCAGTAGGAAGAAACCAAATGAAGTAATAGATGCGTTAATGAGGAACTGGATAGGTGTATTTGGAGTGATGTGGGCAATATTTACAGACAATGGAGGAGAGTTCAGCTCAGACGAAATGAAAGAAGTGATGTCTATACTCAATGTCCGCACGTGTACAACAGCAGGAATGAGTCCTTTCCAGAATGGTTTGTGTGAAAGGGTCCATGCAATCACTGATAGCATGTTAATCAATCTTGAAGAGGAATATGGAAAGAAAGACTGTCAAGCTCTACTCTGTTGGGCAAATATGGCACGCAATTCTCTTCAGATGTGGAATGGACAGAGTAGTCATCAACTTGTTTTTGGAACCAATCCAAACCTGCCTAATATCATGACTGAGAAACTACCAGCACTTGAGGGTACCACTACCAGTGAGGTATTTGCTAAACATCTGAACGCCTTACATTCTGCTAGAAAGGCTTACATTCAAACAGAAGCAGCAGAAAGAATACGACGCGCTCTGAGGAGTAAAGTTAGAGCATCTGAGCAAGTTTTCAGTAATGGTGACAGTGTTTTTTACAAACGAGATGGCAGAGAAAGATGGCTAGGACCGGGAAAAGTCGTCTTTCAAGATGGTAAAGTGGTTTTCGTACGTCATGGTAGTGTTTTCGTACGTGTGTCACCAAACAGGCTTTGTAAAATCGATGACAGTTCTTCCAGAACAGAAAATGAAGAGATGAAGAAAACTGCTGAAAGTGAACATTGCAGTGTCCATAAAGATACCCATCCAAATGAAACTGAAAATGGAAACAAGCTTTCAGAAATTATAGCCAATACGGAACTTGTCAGAAATGTAGACAATGCTTCAGGAAATGTTCCTCTGAAAGCAAATGATAAAATAATTTATAAATTAGATTCATTAGAGCAATGGAGAAAAGCAACTGTTCTTAGCAGAGCTGGAAAAGCTACAGGCAACAACAGGAACTGGTACAACATTCCGGATGACGAAAGTGAGGAAAGAAAAAGTGTTGACTTGAGTAGAATCCCATGGAAAAATACTGACAGTGATGCACTTGACAACCAGACACCTGTCCATGAACTAGAGGTCAATCTTAGTGACATCAGTGGGGGAGAAATGAAACAAAAGAACAGAAAGAAAAAGTGTTGACTTGAGTAGAATCCCATGGAAAAATACTGACAGTGATGCACTTGACAACCAGACATCTGTCCATGAACTAGAGGTCAATCTTAGTGACATCAGTGGGGGAGAAATGAAAAAAAAGAACATTAAAGCAGCCAATGAAGAGGAGTTACAGAAACTGTTAGATTTTCATGCGTATGAAGAAGTTCCTGACAGAGGCCAATCAACAGTGTCAACAAGATGGGTTATTACTGAAAAAGACGACAAAGTGAAAGCAAGGCTTGTTGCAAGAGGTTTCGAAGAACAAGACATGATACAACGGGATAGCCCTACTGCAAGTAAAGCAGCAATACGCATCTTGCTCACCATCGCAGCACATAAACAGTGGACCATCAAGACCACATATATCAAGTCTGCCTTCCTACAAGGCAAAGAACTGAGCCGTGATGTCTATCTCAGGCCTCCTATCGAAAGTGGAGTCTCTGAAGGTATTATATGGAAACTCCGACACTGTTTGTACGGTTTGAAGGATGGGGCTAGACAGTTCTACTTGAGTGTGAAAGAGGAACTTGTGAAACTTGGCTGTAAGCAATCCAAATTAGATCCTGCAGTTTTTGTTCTACAGACTCGTGAACTTAATGGCATTATTTGTTGTCATGTCGATGATTTCTTGCATGCTGGTAATGAAGCACTCGAAAAAATCAAGTCACATTTACAACAAAGATTCTTGGCAGGAAGAGTAGAGGAGAAAAACTTCTTCGGATACTTGGGATACTTGGGATTTCAAAGTAATCAAGAAAATGATAAAATTATCTTGGATCATACAGACTACGTCCACTCCCTTAGAAACTTAACTATGGATCCAGAAAGAGCCAAACAAAAACATGATATTCTATCCATGGAAGAGCAAACCTTATTTAGAACACTCGTTGGACAATTAAATTGGGTCGTACAAACCTCCAGACCAGAGCTCTCCTTTGAAATGGTAGATCTCAGTACCAAGTTAAAAGAAGCCAATGTCAGTAATCTCCTTAATGCGATCAAGGTTGTAAACAGGTTAAGAGATATGAAATCTATTGTGTGTTTTCCCAAGTTAGAGAATCCCCATACAGATTGGAAAATGGTAGTATTCACAGACGCTTCTCTTGGTAATCTCAACGACGGTGTAGGAAGCACTGGAGCACATGTACTATGGATTAAAGACAGAAAAGGGAATTGCTGTCCTATAGCTTGGCAAACAAACAAAATAAAGCGGGTTATAAGATCAACTATTGCAGCTGAAGCCTTAAGTCTACAAGAGGGATTGGAATCTGCAGCATTCTACAAAAAGCTCCTAGAAGGAATTATTGGTCACCAAATAGCAGTGGAGGCTTACATTGACAATTAAAGTGTTATTGAGTCTCTTAACTCTACCAAACTTGTTGATGACAGAAGACTCCGAATAGACATTGCAGCAATAAGTGAAACTGTAAACAATGAGAAAAATACCAGTGTGAAATGGTGTGCCGGGAAGAACCAGTTAGCCAACAGAAGACTCCGAATAGACATTGCAGCAATAAGTGAAACTGTAAACAATGAGAAAAATACCAGTGTGAAATGGTGTGCCGGGAAGAACCAGTTAGCCAACTGGCGGGGAGCATCCGGACTTGAACTTTTACAGATTGTGCAAAGTGGAAAATTTATTCAAGACTGATAACTTTAAAGTCCCACATTTTGACCGAATTCATTTTCACCTTACTTATTGACAATATTAACTTTTTCAAATTAAACCTTTTCCAAAAAATGAAAAGTATAATTAATGTTAATCTATATGCAAACTCTCATAACTCGTTCTATTTTGTTATTGTAACATTCCAGTTTGAGGAGTTAGTTTTGGTTATATTAAATGGATGAAACCACATGGTGTCATTAGTGATTGTGTGTGATTAACAAAATGTATACCGATTTTCCTCCCTGATAAATTGTAAGTCTTTGTTATCTTAAACGCCATCAAAAAGTACTCATAATAACAATACACATACTTAAAGCGATCCTCTCACTAGTTTAAAACCCCCCCAAAAATGAATTATAACTAATTTCTCAAAATTGCTTATCACCCTGTAGTCAATTAAACTCATTACAATCACTATTTACATTAAAAATATCCAGGGTAACTATGAACATGCAATTTTGTGAGAAAAATAAGATAACATATTGTAAAAGCATAACTTAAAATATAGAAAATACAAATATATATAAAAAGAATATTTTTAAAATGAAAGACTACACAGAGTAAAACGTTAGCTCTTTCATTAAATCTTCAGACGTTTTTAAAATAACAATAACGTTACTTGGTGACCTCTACAATACAGCGCTAACGTTTAACTCTGTTTTCTCTTTCATTTTTTAATCTTTGTTATATAAAACCGGACATTGCGATATATATATATATATATATATATATATATATATATTTATTAGCTCACCTGAGCTGAAAGCTCAAGTGAGCTATTCTGATCACATTTTGTCTGTCGTCCGTCTGTCTGTCTGTCCGTCCGTCTGTCTGTCTGTCCGTAAACTTTTCACATTTTCAACATCTTCTCAAGAACTACTGGGCCAATTTCAACTAAACTTGGCACAAATCATCCTTAGGCAAAGGGGATTCAAAGTTGTGAAAATTAGGGGCCACACTCGTTTTCAAGGGGAGATAATTAGAAATTAATGAAAAATTTCGAGAAATTTTCAAAAATCTTCTAAAGAACCAGAAAGCCAGGAAAGCTGAATCTTGTGTGGAAGCATCCTCAGGTAGTGTAGATTCAAAGTTGTGAAATTCATGACCCCCGGGGGTAGGGTGGGGCCACAATGGGGGGTCGAAGTTTTACATAGGAATATATAGAGTAAATATTTAAAAATCTTCTTCTCAGAAACTAATCAGCCAGGAAAGCTGAAACTCGTGTGGAAGCATCCTCAGGTAGTGTAGATTCAAAGTTGTGAAATTCATGACCCCTGGATGTAGGGTGGGGCCACAATGGGGGGTCGAAGTTTTACATAGGAATATATAGAGTAAATCTTTAAAAATTTTCTTCTCAGAAATAAAAAGCCAGGAAAGCTGAAACTTGTGTGGAAGCATCCTCAGGTAGTGTAGATTCAAAGTTGTGAAATTCATGACCCCTGGATGTAGGGTGGGGCCACAATGGGGGGTCGAAGTTTTACATAGGAATATATAGAGTAAATCTTTAAAAATTTTCTTCTCAGAAATAAAAAGCCAGGAAAGCTGAAACTTGTGTGGAAACATCCTGAGGTAGTGTAGATTTAAAGTTGTGAAAATCATGACCCCCAGGGGTAGGGTGGGGCCACAATGGAGGGTAGAAGTTTTACATAGGAATATATAGAGTAAATCTTTGAAAATCTTCTTCTCAGAAACTAATCAGCCAGGAAAGCTGAAACTCGTGTGGAAGCATCCTCAGGCAGTGTAGATTCAAAGTTGTGAAATTAATGATCCCTGGGGGTAGGGTGGGGCCACAATGGGGGGTCGACGTTGTACATAGGAATATATAGAGTAAATCTTTAAAAATCTTCTTCTCAGAAACTAAACAGCCAGGAAGCTGAAACTTGTGTGGATCATCCTCAGGTTATGTAGATTCAAAGTTGTGAAAATCATGACCCCCAGGGGTAGGGTGAGGCCACATTGGGGGGGGGGGTGTTAAAGATTTACAAAGGAATATATAGAGTAAATCTTTGAAAATCCTCTTCTCAAAAACTAATCAGCCAGGAGAGCTGAAACTTATGTGGAAGCATCCTCAGGTAGTGCAGATTCAAAGTTGTGAAAATCATGACCCCTGGGGGTAGGGTGGGGCACAATGGAGGGTCGAAGTTTTACATAGGAATATATAGAGTAAATCTTTAAAATTCTTCTTCTCAGAAACTAATCAGCCAGGAAAGCTGAAACGTGTGTGGAAGCATCCTCAGGAAGTGTAGATTCGAAGTTGTGAAAATCATGATCCCTGGGGGTAGGGTGGGGCACAATGGAGGGTCGAAGTTTTACATAGGAATGTATAGAGTAAATCTTTAAAAATCTTCTTCTCAGAAACTAATCAGCCAGGAAAGCTGAAACTTGTGTGGAAGCATCCTCAGGCAGTGTAGATTCAAAGTTGTGAAAATCATGACCCCCCGGGGTAGGGTGGGGCCACAATGTGGGGGTCAAAGTTTTACATAGGAATATATAGAGTAAATCTTTGAAAATCTTCTTCTCAGAAACTAAACAGCCAGGCAAGCTTAAACTTGTGTTGAAGTATCCTCAGGTAGTGTAGATTCAAAGTTGTGAAAACATGATCCCTTGGGGTAGGGTGAGGCCACATTGGGGGGGGGGGGGGTGTTAAAGATTTACAAAGGAATATATAGAGTAAATCTTTTAAAATCTTCTTCTCAGAAACTAATCAACCAGATGATTCTTTATAATTGTTAAGACTTTGGCTCCAGGACAATTCTTCGGCCTCACAAGAAGGTTCAGAGTTTGATGTAGCTTAATATCCCATATATTATATAAATAGTGCCTGTTTGGGAGGATAACAGTTGAAATTGACACCCCGAGAAAACCATTGTCAACCGACGCGAAGCGGAGGTTGACAATGGTTTTCGAGGGGTGTCAAATTCAACTGTTATCCTCCCAAACAGGCACTATTTATTTTGTTATACTGAATGTCTTTTTTAATTAAGAAAATTTTACTGCTTTTATATAGGAATAACGTGAATTCTACAGCGAACCGTACGCGCATAATTTTCGCGCATGTAACATTTTTTAATGTTACCCGTTGCCAAGTGCGTTGCTAACGCTGAGGGTAATAGTAAATATTATTAACTGCGTCTTAACCAATCAGATTTCATTATTTAACATGAAAGTATAACAAAAACAATTGTAAAGGATCTTTTTGAGGACTGCAATGCTCAACATGTGATATGACTATAAAATCATCCTGTTAGAAAAGGGACTAATGATTATAAACATAAGAATATCCAGGGGGAAAAATGGATTTTATTTCTACAGGATCTACATGTATTATTGTACATTGTCCAGATTGTTTGTATTATGACTTCATTAAGCTGATTTTATCATACCCATTGTTCCTCAGGTGAGCGATGTGGCCCATGGGCCTCTTGTTTATATTCTCACATATCGGTATTACTTATCAGTTGTTAAAAAATATTTGTTTCTGTGTGAAAAGATGCATTTTTTATTAACCTCTTGTGTGTGTTAAAACCTATCTTAATATAAACCACATAATACATGTAATTGCATTTTAAAATCGATTTTTATAGTATTTCCCAGGTTAGTCTTTGGTCATTTTTTTTTAATTTTAACGAGAGTATGCATACCAGTCGAAGAAATTCTGTTGGAATTGCTACAAGGGGAAAAATCTAATTGGTATTCATTGACAACTCATTAATTTTTACCTGAAGAAATTAATATAATCGAAAACAAATTTCTTACAAAGATTTATGATTGAAAATTATTCCATTTTTTCAAAATTTAGAAGTACTTGCGAGACTTTGTATTACTTTTTAACGTAAACATTCGGGTAGTTTTCATGCTATTTAAAATGCAAAATCACAGAAACTTTTATATTTCTGTTTGTGGATTGAAACCTGAAGTTGTAAAGGGTGCGGGTTTTTTTCAACAAAACAAAAAACCACTGCAATTTCTTTATTTTATTATATGAAAGTAGTCTTAACACAAACGTATTTATGGTTAAGGAAAAAATTAAGCAAAATGTTTGGGAAACAGAAACGTGGAACAGAGTTTATATAACATTATATTTTAAATTTTTCAGTTGAAGTCGAGTATATTTTTGATAAATTAAGATGATTTAAAATCAATGCCATACAGCATACAAAACAATTTTGTTTCGATAGTTGCTCTCTAATGTTTATCCATAACCAAAGGCTCATCACAAAAAAAAAACAAAATTATATGTGGATTGAAAACAGACTTTCCAGACATTTTGTAAATTCTGTGCATTTCTATTTTGTTTGAAATTTCTTGTCAAAGTCCTTAAGAAAATAGAACTATAGTTCGTAAAGGAGGACGTTCACCACCTTTTTAATATCTTTTTGATATAGTTTGTCTTATAGTTTGATTGTGAGTTGGTAAGGTCAAAAAATGGTTTGAGTTCAAGAAGATTAGTGCAAATGAAGCTTGTTTTGTCTATGTACTTTATGATAAGTCAACTTTTTTTCGTTTTGCCAAAGCATAATGCTACGTTAATGCGGTGCCACCTGGGTATTATTTCAATTAATTTCAAAAAGACCAATGTAAACAGTGCCGTAACTAATGCCAAAAAATGAAATAGCTTCATGCTGAATCTGCCTAAAACATTATAGACATTTATGTTTCAATTTCTCATTTGCTAACATTGAGCCATGCTTACATGTAAGTCATAGCTAGGATAAAAAAATCAAATCTCTGCTTACACATTAGAAATATTTTCAAAATGTGACAATTGGGTTATTGTGTTTATTACTAAAACTGCGACCACAGGATAGTTAATGTATTTTCTAAGGATGTTTTATTTTGTTCAGTACATATTTAAAGGAATTTTTTAGAGGATAAATAAAGGCAACAAGCGGTGACTCCTAGATCTACATTTATAACCATTTTTATTTTTGGTGTTGTATTTTATGGTGTTATATGCGTCAGTGACGCATGATCATGTTCTTTTTATCCATATAACAGATAGAAATCAGAGTTGGTTTTGCATGTAGAAAACAGATGCCAGGAATATCCTGTCTAGGCTCAAAGATTAAACATAATCTAGGTCAGAGTTCTGCGGTTTTTTGGGGTTTTTTTGTTTAGGAGGTGGAGGTAGACGGACATGCATCGTTCTTAAAACATTTTTTCCTCATAGAAAAAAAATGTCAAAGTAAAGTTCATGTTATTATTAAACCCCCTCCCGCAAACGAAGTTCGGGGGTATATAGGCATCACCTTGTCCATCTGTCCGTCCCTCTGTCCGTCAGTTTGTCTGTGCAAAATTGGTGTCCGGTCCATATCTTTTTTATGCAGCAACATTGAGTGTTCTTATTTCACACAAAGATTGCTTATGAACTAAGGGTGTAGCATGACCTTGAAACAAGGGCATTCGGGCAAAGTCAAGGACAGAAAAGGTGCAAAAATTGGTTTTAGGTCCATATCTCTCTTATTTAACAGCATCGAATGTTCTTACTTCACACAAAGATTGCTTATGACCTAAGGGTGTGTCATGACCATGACACAATGTCATTTGGGCAATGTCAAGGTCACTGGCAGAAAAAGTGCAAAATTAATGTCCGGTCCATATCTTGCTAATGAGCAAATATTGGAAATTCTTAATTTACATAATAATTGCTTATAACCTTATGGTGTGCTATGACCTTGGCCCGAAGTCAATTGAGGAAGTTCAAGGTAATTGTTTAAAAATGCTTAATTCCTGTCTGTGTAATGTCTTGTATTATTTGAAGTAACTAAAAGCTAAAATTTGACACAAAGCTTGCTTGTCTCAGGCCACATAAAATTATTTTTTAGGTTATCATCCTCGTCTCCTGAAAATGGCCTGCCCCGATGTATTTTTTTTTTTTGGAAAAAAATATGTGGAAAAAAAATCCGGAAAAAAATCGGGCTTTTCGTTTGATTCGAGTCATGTTTGTAAACATAAGAATGCAAATGTCCTCTTGCATAAACAGTTAACTTGAAATAAAATAGAATTTAAAGAATAGGAATTGGTTTGTGTAGTCATATTAGCATTAACAATTTAAAAAAAAATAGAGCAGTTGTTATTTATAGAAAATGGACGAAGAAAAAGATTCATAAGATATTTTCTGTAATGGAAAAAATACATGAGTTATGATATTTCCTTAGCGGGGGGTATCAATTGTAAGCTTGCTCCCAGGTACCTCTAGTTAATATGGTGATTTAGATTTAGTACGCTTTGCTATTTATTGTATTGATGTGTCCTCTGAGCGTTTTCAAAATCGTTTTTTATTGTAAGGCTCAATAATGATCACTATGCAAATAAGTTTGTTCCCAGGGTGACGTTTCAATCAGGTTGTAGAGAATTCATGGTTTTATGCAGATGAATAATTATGCAAAATCTTATAATGGAGTACAATACTTATTTCACCTCGATGGCCAGCTCAAAAATTATTTAACGTTTAAACGTGACAGAGAAAATATTATTTTGCTGATGATAAAAAAACAAGTACATTCTTTGTCATTAGTAGTTATTGATGGAGAAACACGTTAACTTATCTGTTAAATGCATTTAACAGAGCATACATGCGTACACAATCTTTTAATAATTAGTGTCGTCCGTGTCTTTGGTTTCAAAATGATAATATAACTGAGCAAAAATATTACTTTATAATTCTCAGTTTTAGAACTTATTAATGTTATTTTTTCGACAGACATCAACAGCGAAAAGTGGATTTGGTTCCGGTTTAAAAGAGAGTGTAAAAAATGTTGAAAATTGTCCTGACAGTAAAGAGAAATGGAGAGAAGCTGTAGAGAGAAAGAAGTGTCCCAGTTTTGCCTTCAAACTCAGTAAACCTGAGGAGTTTATATATCATTGTGTCATCAACTCATATCTTAACCAGTCAGTTGAGTTATGTGCCCAACAAAAAATCATATTTGGAGGTAAACGAATTTCGTAGCTCGTATCTGTGCTTTCATCTATTCATTTAAAACTTTTTTTGGAAACGATCACTTACTAGGCCTTCAAATACATTACATGTAACTATGTAGTTTTTGTCATTTTACAGGTTCTTGTACAGAGTATAGTGCCAGCGCAAACAGAATTCAAGGGAGCCTCAAGGCACTATGTACTAATTCATCTCCACCATGTCCAAATGTATATAATTCAACACAATCATACAAGTGTGAGTTTTCTGAGGTGCTTAAGGTGTTATTATGATATAATGACTATAATTTTATTTCAACATGGGTCTAAATATAGCATAAGATTTTGTTCATGCACAATCCTATTTATTTAAGGCTGTATTTTAAATGATTTAGTAAAAAGAAGGTGGAATGACCCAGAGATGACTAATTATGTACTCTGTAAAACTATTTTTCGAGAATAAAAAACGAAGTCCAATGATATGACGATGTTGTTTCAAAACACTACTTTATATCGCATATTGCGAAGTCACGCATGGCTTTTGTCATGGATTATTGAATACAAACATGCAGTGTTTGGGTTCAAATCCTACTGGTTATTTTTTTTTAATTTATTTTATGCCCCCCTTCGAAGAAAATGAAATGAAATTTGGTATACATGTTTATCATGATAATATGTAGATCAAGTTTGATATTGGTTATGATCGAGCAATTTTCGACAGAATTATGGCCCTTAGACGTAGAAAAATTCTAGTTATTTGCAGTTTCCGCTCATTTTCTTAGCAGAGTGTGAACATATTGAAATGAATAAAGTATACAGGTTTATCATGATAATATCTAGGTCAAGTTCGATATTGGGTACGATCAAGCAATTTTCGACCGAGTTATGGCTCTTGGACGTAGAAAAATTCTAGTTATTTGCAATTTCCGCTCATTTTCTTAGCAGAGGGTGCACATATTGATATGAAATTTAGTATACAAGTTTATCTAAATAATATCTAGGTCAAGTTTAATTTTGGGTATGATAGAGCAATTTTCGTCAGAGTTATGCCCCTTAGACTTAGGGAAATTCCAAATATTTGCAGTTTACGTTCATTTGTTTGTGTGGATGTTCCAAGGGAGGGGGGCATAAGTGTTTCACAAACATCTCTTTTTTTTAAACTTTTTGTTTTTAAATGTATGTTGATATAACATTATGTTGAATTACAGAATATCGGCTCATTTTAATATTTGACGTTTTTAAAAAGCTTGTGATTATTTTTAATTAGCCGAAATAGACATGTACTTTTACTCTCACATAATATAGTCTGAGTGATTAATTTTCGTTCAAACCTGTACAATGTACATAGTCCTTCGAGTTATAGACATTTAGTTCACTATTGATTCGTGTCGATGATTCCTGCAACTTTATAATCCTGTGCGCCCAGTTTCTTCTATTTTTATAATTGTTGTAACAAATTACAATTTAATCACAATTTGAGCCCATGAGCTTTTAACAACTGCTGTACTGTTTGTTACACAAATGGTTTAAAGAGAGTAAAAAGCTAAAACAAACAAAATGATTAAACTTAACTGAATGAGTTAATGACTTCTAAGAAATTGTCACATCTGATAACATTAATAAACTAGTAGATCTTAAGATCAAGAATAAGTAAATAAAAGGTGCCTACATTTTTATAAAATTAAATATATAAACTATTTCAATTATGCTTCATAACAAAAGATTAGTATTATAAGGTGTACCGGGGATTAACTTGTATTTGATAGACACACTGAACAATCATGCTTTAAAATGTTATTTTCTATGAAATATGAAGGAAACAAGTAACAAATCTCGGCGTTTTCCCCCGATATTTACTAATGAAATAGATCAAGATTGCCTAGAGGCTCTCCAAAAACGGTATTTAAGGTCTTTACCTCCTCTTAAAAATCATGTCAATTTATGAGTAAATATAGGTATCGGTATTAATTTTAACATAGTCTTATTTAGAAAGGCAAGAAACAGTTTCACTTTCTACACAATTCTCTTAGAGCCGTAAAGTAGGAGAACAACGTTTATCACTCAATTCCGACGTCATAACTGTTCTAGCATTAACAGTCTAGAATCATTAACTAGATCTTGACCTTAAAAGAAATGAGTCTAAGCATAATCATAATCAAAATATCCCATGTTTTATTGTTTCATATTTAGACCAAGGATGCTATCATTTGTCGAAAAAGAATCAAACAAAAATGTAAGTTGAGAAAAACGTATTTCTTAGTCAATTTGTGTTTCCAAGAAAAAAAAGATAATAGATGTATAATAGGTTATATAAAATATATATTACATATACTTCTATTTCTTTGCAGAGCAGGAAAAAATACAAGTGGAGACCTGAAGCCAGTTCTTAGTATTATGATACTATGTCTTTTGATTATTGTTGATTGAAACCAAACGTTTTGGTAATAAAATTTAATAGTTCATCAAGGAGAAGCAGTTGGGTTTAATTTACTTTTAAAATGCATTTCTCAAAAAGAGACACAAAAAGCATATTGATCATCGTACCAGCGATGGCCATAACTTTACTCAAACCTTTTTAAAAAAAAGGTTTAGTACATAAACAACGAAACCTTTAGAAACATATATTTGAAAAGATTTTTGATTTTGCTCCATTTATCTTTTATTTGTGAAACTATTCAAAAACCCAAGTATTGTATTGTAGGGTGAGCATGGTTTAAACAATTTAAAATCTGTTTTTTTCCTATATTAACGTTTGAACTCCATATTGGGGCCACATTTTTTAATACAAATTTGAACAACTTAGGATCAACTTTATATTAGGGCGCTTGCAAAGTCATAAACCTTATCATAGCATTGTAATTCTATAGGCTTTACCTATATGCATTTCTTTCTTCAACTCCTCTGAATCCACACCATTGCCAAAGTAGGTACTGTTTAAAAGATTTCGAATCAGCACCCAACAAGGCTATTGCAGGAATATGATTATATTAACGATTATGAAAAAAGAAATCGTTTCCAAATTTGTGTTAACTTATAAAAAAACAATTGATTATCCTATTTCTATGCAAAGATAAGACTTCCCAGTGTGAATCATACATATCCGAGGATATGTAGATGAGGACGGGTAGATAAAAGGAGACAAATAGAATTGGCGCTTGTTTTAGGCTGTGCATTACTTAATGCTGTAAAACGAGAAAATATGGCGCACTACAAATTTTAGCGCCTTTGGCGTAACTGCCTCTGAGCGCTAAAATTAATAGTGCGCCAACCATTTTTTCATAAGCATTAAATTTCTTCAAATTGCAAAACAATAACGTCAGTCCATTTTTAAGGCTATATAGAAGTGTCTTAGTTCTTCCATTTAGCGCCTCGAGTTGAAAACGTGATTTAAATATCAGATGATGTTGGTTCTGTTTGTTTAAACAATTACACAGGTAAACGGTATGGGTTATCGGGTATAAGTGCCTAAACATGGATTAATTAATTCAGTTTTAATTGCTTTATAATATCTCTCATTAGCACCTTGAAAATTGGGCTTCTCCCCATGCCACTTCCATTTAGCGCCTCGAGTTGAAAACGTGATTAAGCGTGGCGATCGTTTACGCTGATCAACATTTTTTGTTCACTTTTTTAAAGAAAAGATGCATGCGCTAAAGTATTTTATATTTTTAAAATATTTTATATAAAATAGATTTTAAAGGATTAGTGCGAATGTTTCTCGACTTGTTGCAATACTGCTGTTGTCCTAGGCAAAATCCCATCGTGAGCCCTGGACCGGTAAATGTCCGAGTAAAAATAAACTGGCGACTTTGAGAGAATAATGACGTATATCTCCGCTATTTTAACACCCATCAACTTAAAATTCGGCATGACTGTATCTCAGACATTACTTTTTTGAAAAATACATGCATATTGCGAGTGTTTTAATTTAAAAATTGATTGATCATATAGAAGCGAGCTGGTAGTTTTTTATCTGGGTCAGATTTCGACCCCTTTCTTTATTTATGGTTACATTGAAATTAATGTTAAAACGGGCTTGGCCCCTGTGTGAAAAACCGCCAGCTGTTGGTTGTAAATGAAACAATTACTGTATTGATATATTCTTTATGAAATGCTCCTAGCATTTAGACATATCGCATCCATATGTCCGAGATATATTCTTCCTGCTCAGATGAGGGAAATACTGCGAGCAAATCATAGAATGTATCATGGGTGCAATACCTTCGCCAGAAATTTGGGATATGAGAATGTACGATACATAGAATCTCAATTTCAGTATTCCAACAAAATACTATTTCATGGAAGAGTCAGAGATGACTGATTTATCATTTTTGATGGATTAAAGGAAGAAATCTTTGAGTTTATTTGACATCAGTAACAACTGTCACATGCATTATACATTTACACTTGAAATTTCTCAAACATCCGTAAATTTTCTGGATAGGCCTAAGATTTAGCATTTGTCAAAAACTAGAAATTAAATCCTTTATCAAACCAACTAATAATTTCCAATACCTTCATAGAAATAGCGCACACAGCGCATCAGTATTTAAAGGTTTCATCAAAGGAGAATGCATTAGACATTGGAGAAAAACAAACGATCAATCCACCCTAAGCATAATTTTACAGGACTTCAAAGGACATTCATCAAAGAGGGGTTACTCTGAAAAGGAAATAAATCCGAATATTGACGAAATCTCAGGAAAAGAAAGAAAACGCTTACTGATTAAAACAGAAGAAAAAACCCAAACTGAAACAGCCACACGTCATGTTTACACAATTCAACCCCCGCGTCAAAGGATTAAAAAAAAACGTTTACTGACCTAATGGAACATTTTAAAGACGGACTCAGCTTGCAAACAGTTCTTTGTCACGGAACCTATCATTGCATACAGCAAAAACAAAAAATATGGGAGATATTTTCAAAACAAATCTCGCTTACAATAGGTACACTAAATTTGGACCCCTGATGAGGCTTACTATACCGCCGAAACACTCTTAAACTACCAGTATTACATGTATCTCTTCAATATTATTATAATGCAAAATCAGGTGTGGTTTACAGTGTCGGGTCCTAATAATTCAATATTATTTTTAACAATAATGTCATGTATATATATATTTAAAGTGACATAACGACTTTAGAGGATATTTTACCTTTTGATTATATAATTATGGCAATGAAAGTAAGAAATACAAGTTTTATCATACAAAATGTTTCACGAATTCTACATCACCTTTTAGCTACAACACAATTAATGCGTCGTGAATCTCGTCAGGAATTGCAGAGGTACACCGAGATGTTTTGGAAATCAATTTTAATGTCACATGATTCTGACTGCTGTCATTAACAAAACACAGTTTAAATGCAGCACAAAAATTGGAATTTTATTGGATATCTGTGTAGTCATAAATGTGCAATTATAGAGTATGCAATTCAATAAATATACAAAAATATTGAGTTTCTCTCAAAGAATGCCTGTCCATGATATATACCACGCTACAGTATTTACATTCCATTGTACCCACGTACCTTTAAAACGGAATGAAACACAATATGTATATGTTGGACAAATGGATAATTCATTTTTTTTCCTTTTTAAATGAAACTGTACAGCACTTATAGTAACACGAACAAATCAACCCCTATGAGTAGTTCATATTATTATGTTACGAATTTTAATCCAAAGGTTTGCCTTATGAAAATCCGTCGATTGACGAAATATATCTAGATCATTTGTTTTATATCATATTGAAAATACCTTTAAAAAAAAGAAGTGTAGAATACATGTAGTAAATACTCTAAAAACATTGCATTGTGTCCGTGTATATTTGAGTTAATTAAATTAATACGCTGGTACTTTAAGTTTGTTGAATAGCATTTGTAAATGAGATAAGAGCAACACAACGAGACAAAAACGTATTGAATCTTCCATCAAACTACAAAATTATAAACACCGTATATAACCCCCAACGGGGGGGGGGGGGGGGGGGGGGGGGAGGTTGACCAAGAGAAATAAGGAGTCGAATCCAGCGTACGGGGGAGTCATGCCTTTTGAACGTATTTATAACAAGTAATTCCAAAGATTATGCAACACGGAAGACAGTGATAGTCAGATTTTGTGTTGATTGTCCGAGTATGCTTCCGTCCAGTAGTCTCAAATACTTCAAACCTTTTTGACAGATTTCAAATTCACGATAATCGGGTGGTCAGAATGCGCATGATTTGTATTTACTTTGTGCTACAGACAGTTGAAACAGACGAACAAATGAATGACGTTGTAAGTGCAATAATCAAATCTTAACAAATCTTAGAAAAAGTAAATACTGTGGAATCATTAGAATTCGTGGTGGCTTCATTCGGAGGTGCTTTTATTGTGATGGTAATGGTAATTTAATTGAGAGGTCTAACCTAGTAATAGTGATTTCATTAATTACTTTCCAATGTAGTTGACCCAATCCCTGATCAAAATGGTATGACTTTTTAAAATGGGATTTTTTGATTGATAAGGAATTTATTGTGAAAAATCACGGACTTTTTTTGTATATAATTCGTTGATCATTGTAATATTTGGTGCCCTTTCAGGTTAAAAGTCTACGGTAGAGAATACCGGTTATTACTAACTAGAAGATCCAAAAAATGATAAATATAGGTTTAATTTATGAGAAACAATCACTGGTCGAGCAAGGTGTCACCTTCCGTGCTTGAAATATGCCTGAGGTTAATAGTTTTGTCACATTGTAAATATTATTAAAACCGATTTGGTTGGATTTTTCCGATCGCGTCGCGATACACTCTATTAGCTACGTCATGCATAAACAATACCCGCACCTTAATCACAAACGTTTTAATTGGTGGAATCAGCCTACCGTTGATTGGCTGCTGGTTCAGACTTAATTATGCACGGACGGAACAACAATGAAAAATTCACCGGGGTACTTGTGACTGTCGAAATTGGTAGGGGTTTCGAAGGTGTCCGCTTGTGATAAAAGATAAATATAGATGCGTGAATAGTTGTAGTTCTACGTAGAAATTTCGTAGAAAGTTGGTAAATATAAAGCTACAGTGCACACAATACTTACATGCACAAAAAACTTGCAATTTATGGCGCACAAAAATTTTGAAAAGATTTACATCATATCATACCACAGTTTGTGCAATTTATTCATTTAAACACTTCTTCATTTATAGACGTTTACTACTGTTAATAATTGTCGCTTTACTTGCCCAAAACTTTCTCCTAATAAACAACCTTTCGGCTTACTCGGAAACCGGATCAAGAGCTGTAATTTTTATATGCAAGCCAGTAAAATCACGCCAGTGTACATGTATGGAGCTGGCGAACAGTGGTTCAGAGACATGTAAAATAATGAAATCTGCAGTGAATTGTTTGGGGATAATTTAGTATATAATATTTATTTACACCGAAAGAGATAGGGTGGCAGAAAAGGAAACGAATCGGACACATGTCTAATGAAGACGCACATGTAGATACCGCCTTGCACTTTCCACTTCCGTCTCGTTCTTTTGCTTCATCGTTCAGTTTGTTATTTGACTCCATTGCCGATCGAAAGATGTAGAAATCGAGGAATTCATACGAATCACTTCGACTGGTAAGTTAGTATGTAATACATGTGCATTATACATTTACGATGTATACATGAAATGAACGCTTAACCAATGCAACTTTTAAATATTATATCTTGTTTAACGCCGTGCTCTAGACTTGAGACTATGGTTTAACACCCGTTTACAAAGAGAGATAGAGAGAGAGAGAGTTTTGCACAGAATTTAAACATACGGGGTAGTCGATAATGACTCCATATTGAGGAAAATGAACAGCTCTGAGAAATCCTTCAGCTATGGCATTGCAAAAGCGTGTACTGATAACCCCGCCTACGAAACGGTGTTGACCAATCATAAAGTTTTCACAACGGCGGCGTGTACTGTTTATGCATGACGTAGCTGACAGAATTGATCGTGACGCAATGGGAAAAAGTCAACCAAAGCGGTTTGCAGGTTTTGATAATATTATAAAAGTCCATGCAAATTATAATGAATACACTAACGCTAACAGGCGCAAGCTGTGCCTCAGATGCAAGCGAATATTAACATAAGTTTGTCATATCTCTTATAACAAAGTTTTTGATAAATACATGTATATTACATATTATCAAATAACAATTTTAAGAACATTTCAATTGTAACTACCGTTTTAGTAAAAATTCGAACAAAACGATATACCGTATAACGGGTATTTTCTGCGGCTCGAAATTTTGGCGGTTGAGACCCTAAAAAGTATTATATCAAAATCTGCGTTTTCAATTCCTGCGATTCTATTAGACCGCAAAGATAAACATACAACGTATCATACATTGAATCAAACTTTGACTCTTTCATACGTGTATCAAAACTTCGATTTGGGCATTACCGCCGATACCGTGAGTAATGAGGGAGATACGCTCGATCATAATTTCCCATTAAATAATCAGTCACCTGGTGACATTTTAAATGCGGTCATTGTCGCGTGGTCAATGTTTGTTTGTTATTTTTTTTTTTTTGGGGGGGGGGGGGGGTTCGTTGTAAAACTAATGGACTTCGTACAAGCGCTTTGAATACATTATTTAGACGTGCAGATCGATAGGTGTATCTATTTCACTGAAAAAAAAGTATCACGTTTTCAATTGTGTATTTGTAAAGATATATATTCTAGAAAAGACTTCCCTTTTAACATATGTAGAAGGTAGGAATTTTGGAAACTGTTTCACCCAGAAAGGACATAACGAGTAAATTAAGGTTAATTACCGCATAAACGTACAAACTACTAAGTAGCATACTGACTACGAGAAAGAATACAAACCGCCTGAAACGGGTAGATACTGTAATGAACGCAATAAATGAAAAATTATGTCAATATTTTAAGAATAGTTTGCGATTATGGATTCTGCGATTTTTGTTATACCTGCAAAATGCCGCACAAAATAAACAACCGCAGAATTACACATTATACGGCATTCAAAAGTAGCTATCAATACATGGTTAAACGCTCAAATTCATTCAGTTGAAATGTGACTAGCTCAGTCGCCCTTTAAGACCTTGCAGTTTACATTTAGTTCATCCTGTGCTTATTTTACTCTTTGTATTTACATCTATAATTGATTCAACAAAATAATTTAGTACTGTGAATAAACTTGCCGCTTACCTGTTCACCACTTTACATTTTCATGTTGTCACTCATTACCGATTCACCGTTTACTTGAACAGTTACCCCCCCCCCCCCCCATCCTTCAGTATTGATAAAGGATAATAATACAGACAAGCACAGATGAACATTTCCCCCAACCCTTCAGTGTATTCATTATGGATTATAAAAATGACATGCAAATTTGACCTACATTCTTGTGTTTGAAAATAAAAATCCTTTAAATGGTATTACATCTGTTGTGCATGAAAAGAATAGGATGTATGCTCGTAGCTGTTCTATATAGACCAAAAACAACTAGATGTACTGTGAGCAAGCTCACGATTGATACCCCCCGCTAAGAAAAAAATCATTAAGCATGTATTTTTGCTTTTATAGAAATATTGGATGAATCTATTTCACTGTCCATTTTCTATAAATGACAACCTCTCTATTTTTTAAAACTGTTAATGCTAATAGGAGTAAACAAACCAATTTCTATCCTATTTCTATTCCATTTTATTTTAAGTTAACTGTTAATGCATGAGGACATTTGCATCCTTCCGTTAACAACCATGACTCGAATCAAACGAAATCCACATGTCAAGCAGCCATTTAATATTTAAACATTTTGAATTATTGGTATACTGAAGCCCGATTTTTTATGAAATATTTTTTTCCACACATCCCCCCCCCCCCAAAAAAAAAAAATTTAATCGGGGCAGGCCATTTTCAGAGAGACGGGGATGAGAATCAAAAATAATTTTATGTAGCCTGATAAAACAAAGCTTTGTGTCAAATTTTAGCTTCTAATACTTCCAATAAATAATACAAGACATGACACAATAAGAATTTAGCATTTTTGAAATAATGACCTTGTACTTCCTCAATTGACCTTAGGTCAAGGTCATGACACACCATGTGGTCATAAGCAATATCTATGTGAAGTACAGTACAGGCAACGCGGACCCCGTGTTTCCCGCGCCCCGTCACGGTATAAACACAGCGAGGTGATCGGCCAGGTGAGACAGGTACAGTACCGATCAGACCCAACCTGACACCAGAGTAAACCCCAACTAAACCCTGGGTTTACTTTCCGGGTTTACTTTGGGTTTACTTTTTGAAAATTTGGGTCCACTTGGGATTTACTTTGGGTTTACTCGGGGTTTACTTTGGGTTTACTCGAGAATTGCTTTTGGAGTCATCTATACGCATGAAAGTGTGAAGCAGACTTGTATTTTATTTTATCATCCTACTGCCTGTGATGCCTGCCCATTGTATATTCCGAATACACATGTAGCGTCTGCTTTCAGGGGTATACTTCTGATCGGGGTTTACTCTCTGTGTCCACTCTGGGTTTACTTGGGGTTTACTCTGGGTCCACTCTATTAAACCCAGAAAGTAAACCTAGGGTTTAGTGGGGGTTTACTTTCTGTTAGGTTGGGTCTGATCGGTACTGTATACTGCGTTCCTATCTCGGTAATCTCATCATCTACCTGTCCCCGCCACGGTAAAATTATCGATGGAAAAGTATCGTATACAAGCGGGAGTTATCTCCCCGAATGACAAATAAATTGCATTTTTCTTTATATTTAATGACGATATTTAATCTGATTTTGACAGATATTATAATCAAAATACTTGGAGTCTTTTTTACTATTTTTTTTTATTTCATAGCTATTGAATAAATAATAAAGGTATTTAATGTAATACTTGTGCAGCAATTGCAAATAAAATATTTTCGAATCCATTATCATATTTTAAAAAGGTCGTTTAATTAAAAACTATCATGAAATGATTTTAATTGCCAATAAAATTATAAATGTGTACGCAGTGTGATTGTGTTTTCTTAACAATTGGTCCGCCTACATTTGTATTGTTTGTTGTTAAAGTCCATGCGTGTCAACTAATGATTAGCAAGTGATTAAAAATTAGGGTTTCTTATAAAATTACCAACCCGGTATTTTTAGCACGTTCCGTTCATTTCTTACAAGGTCTTCTACGTGTTAAGAACATTTGTGTGAATTCACGGTTTGAATTTGTGTTGCGTTACTTGAGGTAAAAGTATGGCTCACCGTTTGTCATTGCGCGAGGATTCCCACTTTCTAGTGCGTTACGTTTGCGACGACAATCTTGAAGTGCGAAGCCGTGTGTTCTTCAAGACTCAGCCTGACTTGAATATTTAGTGTGGAAACGAGTATGACGTTCAGTGGGGCCGGCCTGAGGAAGTCGATCGAGCTGTGGTCTTGCATGCTGGATGTGAGCAGGATATAAGGGCCAAGCTGCGAGAGATGGAAGATACCGGATGGCTACCAGCCTCTCCTTTCTCATCAACTTTTTTGCCAGCATTGTAATGCGAAAAAATTAAATTACCGTGTATCTCTCTGAACTGAATTATAACAAATAGAAAGTAAGGAGCCTTAGAGATACCCAGAGTTGCATAACATTAGGTAATCGAAAGATATTGTGGGTCTCCCATGTTATGGTGTCGTGATGGTGTACCAGCTACCCGCCGTGACGGAGGTTAGCGTCGCTCGCGACCGAGCCCCCCCCCTCTCTCTCTCTCTCTTAACAGAATAACTAGATAATTTTTTGGGAGAAGGAAATGTTGTTAAATCGTTCTTATGTTCTTACACATTTCAAAGAAATTGATAATATGTTTTGAAAGTTTTGCTGTTTATATTTCATGCCGATAAAAAACTTTTTAAACATTTCAGTAAATGTATTGATATCATTTTATGTGTGCATGTACAAGTAATCTTATTTAAAAGCTACTACAAATATGTAAACCCGTTTCTTGTTATCGTAACCTTACCCCCCACCGCTTTATGACTGTCGAAGTTAACTTTATTTGACTTTAGTCCCTATTGTTTTACACAAAGGTGTTAAACCGTCGCACTGACAAGAAATCACTCTACGCTTGAACGCACAGAATACACAGGAATTAGGCAGGTAGATAATCTGTGTAACGATTATTCTAAGAAAGAATTATACATGTATATCAAACAATTTTACATGCATATCAAACAATTTAACTAATGCATGTAGTTATATCAAATAATTGATTCATTTTACTTCTTTCTTTAACCGCTAAACGTGTCGAAGATGTTCCTTCCCGCAAAAAACCTCCATTATAAATTAAACGAGAGATAGAGAAAAAACACAACGATTAAACTTTCCAAACACATTAATCATGCATAACGATTGTTAAAAAAAACTCAACTGTTAAACATACTTCTTATTTTCTTTATTAAAAATAAAACTAATAGAACGAAACTTTATCATGGAGGAAACACGTGATGAAGCTAGCGGGCTGATTTGATTGACAGGTGCAGCACGTGGTCTCAATTAAATCTGAAATTGCATGATGGATTCAATCACAGTGTACCATATTCTTTTATGAATATTTTGTATTGGATATTAGTATATTTCACATAAGTGTACAATAAATTACGCCTAAACGCCTCTCTCTCTCTCTCTCTCTCTCTCTCTCTCTCTCTCTCTCTCTCTCTCTCTCTCTCTCCCCTGTAAGGTGTTGTGCGATTAGACGAAGCCGTACGCGATATAAACTTTTTTCTTTTGTCGTGAATAGATGTGAACAATTGGAACTTCTCGGGCCTTTCCGGCAGGCTCGGAAAACACCTCGAATGTATAAACATTACTGGATGTTAGAATTTCATACAAAATGGAGTCGCTTCCCATTAAATTAAGTATCGGCTAGACAGTGTTGTATGTCGCTTCTGTGTTATATTTTAGGGTATATCATTTACTTTAATGAAGTCTATCTTACATCTCAAAAGATCGTAAAATGTGTTGTGTTTATATCGAGTTTTTTAAAAGGGGGGGGGGGGGTTGTCATGGACGCCTAGGTAATACATTCGAGGTGTTTTTCCGAGTCTGCCGGAAAGGCCCGAGAAGTTGCGATTGTAGGTGTGAAAACCCTCAAGGGCATGTCGTTTTCTACCCTGAGTTTTTAATCACTACATGTACACACAAAAATGATCGTGACTTTAACTTTATAGGTATACACAGGAAACGCATACTGATAACACGTTATGATTTCATGTGCTTTAACGCAGCACAAACTTTATATATGAATGATAATTTTATTATTGAATGGAAAATAGATTTGTTAGTTGATTTCCTGACATTTATTCATTTCTCAATTTAAAACATACACATGTATTGACAGTTTACGGCGCTATGCGTGTCAACTTATAAAATGAGAAGATGAAATTGCTCTGCATTGATACGAGTTCATCTAATGAAAATATTTAATTTTAAGATTGTTATAAAAACAGGATTATCAACTAATAGAAATAATAACTGAAATAAGCACGTCCAATACAAAGAAATGTGTTCTTATTTACACATCACAAAATTTAACATCGTAATAATCATGTTATGTTGTAATTCGAATGTAGTTTCCGATTTCATGAAATTCTATTTCATAAATATAATCTATTAATTTTATAATAATATGGACCACAATTTATTTATAATGCAGCTGTTATGCTTAAATCTAAAGTCGCATATTTGATGTGGATTTACCCGACCCGCATTGAATGTAATGTACAGTACAGGTAAAGTAACAACAACAAGCAGCAGCAGCAGGAATAACGGTAAATCACACCGTCACGGTGTCATCACGTTCGAAATCCATACCGCGATCAAAAACCGCGATGGTGTATCGCGGGAACGATAAACATACCGTGACGGTAACGCGGGCAATTACGGGATCCGCGTTGCCGGTACTGTAAGAACATTCGATGCTTCTCAATAAGGAAGATACGGACCGGACATGAATTTTGCACTTTTTCTACCAGTGATCTGGACCTTGCCCAAATGACCTTGGTTCAAGGTCATTACACAACCCTAGGTCATAAGCAATCTTTGTGTGAAGTAAGAAATTCCAATGTTTCTCCATGAGAAAGATTTGGACCGGACAAGAATTTTGCATTGTAACTGATAGTGACCTTGACCTTGCCCAAATGATCTTTGATCAAGGTCATGACACCCTTAGGTCATAGGTAATCTTTGTGTCAAGTAAGAACGCCCAATGTTTCTCCATAAGAAATATATGGACCGGACAAGAATTTTGCATTTTTTCTGCCAGTGACCTTGACCTTGCCTCAATGACCTTGGGTCAAGGTCATGACACATCCGAGGGTCATAAGCAATCTTTGTGTGAGGTAAGAACTTCCAATGTTTCTCCATTAGAAAGATATGGACCGGACCCGATTACACAGACAGACGGACAAGGTGATTCCTATATACCCCCCCCCCCAAAAAAAAAAAAACAAAAAAAAAACTTTGTTTGCAGGGGGTATAAAAAGCAACTAATAACCTCTCATTTTAAGCTGATAATAAGAGTATCCATATCACCAACATACACATTGTGATAACAATCTGTTCAAACTCGTTGTCATCTCTCACAGTGTAATAAAATAATATAAAAATTAATGACCTATACGACATTTCTACAACACAGATTTAAAATTGCAAATATTGATTACCAAAGTCTAAACTCTTAAATAAAATAGGATGAAAATTCTCATCGTTCACATTATGCTCATATCCATAACCCTGTCACATGTAGTTATGTCATCAAAGATGTACGAGGCAAAGCTTGAGTTATTCAACAAGGTGTCCAAATACGAACCGTTAGAAAACAAACATACTGCAAGCATGTTCACGAAACTTTCCCTGAGACCTTAGAGTGTTCCTAAGATATAACTAAGGAGAAAAGTTAGGAACACCCTAAGATTAACTTAGAACACGTCTTAAGATGTAGCTCGACGGTAACTTGGGAACATCTAAGTTAGTGTATTCTAACCTTCTACGTTTATTCTTATTTTTCATATTTATTAATACAGATCGATTTTGAGAGACTTAAGTGGTGATAAATCATGAAACAGTTCGCCGGAGAAAAGCGTACGTGTCAGTAGTTTACACAATATGCCAAAACCCAGTATTTTAATATAATTCATTTTTTAAAAAAATTACAAATACTTAAAAATATATCAGTGTCCAGTATCAATTTAGTTTAAAACAAGTGAAAAGCTGTCAATGTGACAGCAAACCGGGTTTTCTTTTATGTAAACTGTATCCATAATCTATATCAACCCTTATCCAGTGAAATGGAGTACCCTACATGTATATGCAACATTTTGCCAAAAAATGACTAAGTTCAAAAGCTAGTATTTTCTTTATAAATTATCGGAAATCAAAATCTTAGCAATATGCACACTTCTGATATATGTACAATTTATCTGCAAAAGAACCACTTCCTATCTTGAGAACTGTAGGAGGAGTTATCCGTACAATGAGGGTACCCTATATGCAATATTTCGCCAAAAAATGACTAAGTTCAAAAGCTGGTATTTTTTCGATAAATTATCAGAAATCAAAATCCTAGCAATATAAACACCTCTGATATATGTACAATTGATCTGCAAAAGAACAACTTCATATCTTGACAAGAATAGAATTTTCTGGGTCCCCCGCCAGTCAAGCAGTATACTAGTATCGAGTCTATCGACCAAGGCTGATTTAGGAACTTGACCAAGGTATTAGTGGTATAAACATTTACTATAAATTTCATGAAAATCCGTCAAAATTTGTAGGCATGAGAACGCTTACAAGGCCAATTTTCGGATAAACTGGAGTCATTATTGTGGTCAAAGTCCCATAACTCCAACAAAAAGGATCGACCAATGCTGATTTTTGAACTTGACCAAAGTATTAGTGGTATAAACATTTGGTATAAATTTAATGAAAATCTGTCAAAATTTGTAGGCATGAGAGCGCTTACAAGGTCAATTTTTGGATAAAACGGAGTCATTATTTTGGTCAAAGTCCCGTAACTCCAACAAAAATTATCGACCAATGCTGATTTTCGAACTTGACCAAGGTATTGGTGGTATAAACATTTGGTATAAATTTAATGAAAATCCGACAAAATTTGTAGGCATGAGAGCGCTTACAAGGTCAACTTTTGGATAAAACAGAGTCATTATTGCGGTCAAAGTCCCGTAACTCCAACAAAAAGTATTGACCAATGCTGATTTTTTAACTTGACCAAGGTAATAGTGGTTTAAACATTTGGTATAAATTTAATGAAAATCCGTCAAAATTTGTAGGCATGAGAGCGCTTACAAGGTCAACTTTTGGATAAAACAGAGTCATTATTGTAGTCAAAGTCTCATAACTCCAACAAAAAGGATCGACCAATGCTGATTTTCGAACTTGACCAAGGTAATAGTGGTATAAACATTTGGTATGAATTTAATGAAAATCTGTCAAACTTTGTAGGCATGAGAGCGCTTACAAAAAAAGTGTGACGGACGGACACACGGACGGACGCCCGGCATTTCTATGTCTCCGCACCGCGTTGCGGCGGGGGACAAAAACTGTAGGAGGAGTTATCCGTACAATGAGGGTACCCTTTTGGCAGCCGCCCGCCCGCCCGCCATTTTCACCATTTTAATAACCGGATTTTTCCGTTGGAAAACCCGGTTAAAAAACAAAACCAAACAAAAAACAAACACAAAAACAAAAAAGAAAAAGGCCCCCCTCCCCCCGAAATCCAAATGACTGGTTTTTTAAAAAGGAAATATGTATCAGGACATCACTGGCTTACAAAGCAAATACTCATTTAAACAACACGTTTGCATTCTTTGAGTGTAAATAACATTTCATTATCTTGTCATTCGAGTACATGTAGTACATAAACACGCGTATGTCTTAGAATTCAACGTTACATGTAGAATAAACACACGTAAAAACACAATCATTTTCCTTTTAGCTGCAAAATATAGAATACACGAACATATAGAATAAGTAATAAGTCATAATATATCTCGATAATTCATAAATACAGTACATTGGTATTCAACATTACGATTTTTTTCAAGATTATCTTTTTTCAGCTTGAAGTGATGAAAATAAGCCGATGTAAATTTACTTTTTAGCCAAGGATATTTGAATTTACACACGAGTTAAAACTAAAAATGTATCTCACGTAGTATACATTGTAGATATAAAAAATAAGTGAATAATTTTCATTCGCCAAACAGAGACTGTATTTGCGTTAAAAAATTGCTTAAAAGGAAGGCATGTAGCAACGGGGAAGGGGGAGGTGATAATTTGTGGTCTCTCTCCACATAATTTTGTTAAAATGAACATAAATGATAAAATCAATGACTATGCCCCCACCCTCCAGGATTGGGAGTTTGAGGTTTGTCGGAAATGCGTGAACTGTAAAAAATATTGCTTTATTCTACCGGTCTTAAGAAAAATCTTCACAACAGTCCCAATATTCCAAAAAGAGTGATTTTAAAGCCTTAGGACGGTCTTAAGATAAGGTAGGTGATGTCCTAAAGTAAGGACAAAGTAATGGCGGTTCCTAAATTAAGGAGAGCTTCGAGAAACAGACTTAAAACTAAGACGGATCCTAAGATGTACTTAGGATACACTGAAGTCCTAAGATACCTTCGTAAACACGCCTGCAGGTTTCTTCTGGGATGCAGCACTCTGTGTCATATTTGCTGCAATTCTTTCAAATGTTACTCACTTATAGACACGTGTCTTTTATATAGATCATGCAATCCTCCCACGCATATGACAGTCTCCGAATTTGGGTGACTTTTTTTCACCGACTCTTCCCTTGAGTCAATTGGTGAGTATGTGTAGTTACATTATTTATAGAAAATTGCAAAGAAAAAAAAAACAAAAACATTTATCTAATACTATTGTCCGAACATTAGATTATTAAAGCAGCGGGAGACAATAAAAATCTCGAAAATCATTTTTTGAAGGGGGACAGACTATACTACTCTGATTTATTGAGCTACAGAAACACTAACAAGGAGTGTAACCGTATGCCGAACAGACGAATAGATTATTTATCCAGGCGCCACTGAGTTTAGAAAGCCATGTAAGAAATGTGCACTTGGGTGTAATAAAGAATTGTCAACATTTAAATATGTTTCATATTGAGTGCGCATTATTTTGATAACAATTAAATGTATATGTTATATATGGGAGTAGTTGTGTTCAGATCATAAATATTTCCTATTTCCATTTTCTTATAGATTAAAAAGACGATAGCACCACAATGTTTAAGCCAAAATTAAAAAAAAATGTCAAATTATTCATGAAACATTTGAAATTAAAAAAATTTTCAAAGAGTGATTATTGCTTTTCACCGTCTTTTTACAACTACATTAAGCATATTCCGTGTGAACTAACTATGCCACTCAGTAATGCTTTTGAATGTTTATCAGTGCCAATGAATTTTTTATGAACTTTCCAACAAGTTATGCGTTGATTACCTATTAATATATGTTTATCTAATGCTATGTAAACGGCATTCTTTATTTCAACATCGATTTATGTTGTCAATAAAAAAGAAGAACAACATTTTTTTCACTCACAATATAATTACCATAGCTGGTAGGAAAGTGAGTTCAACAAGTTTTAAAAATTATAATATAAGTTTAGCCATTGTGACATAAGGACATATTCTCCTATTAACTACGAAAAATGAAAATCCGGGCATTTGATATGTTAAGACTGGTGTTGCTTTTTACATTGTCCTCAGCAGTTCTGGTATATCAGTTTTATGAAGTCATTCCAGTGTTTGAAAGCAAAATGTGTGTTTTTGAACCAAAAGAAAACAGGCACACAGACTCTCTTGTAAGATGTGCCATGTTCTGTAGTTTCGGATGTAGGACTTTTAACTTTAACCATAATTCAGGATTGTGCCTCACCTATAATACATGCCATACCTTGAATATGACAGTCACTGAAATGGGACGGCAATTGAACAATAACCTTTCGTATTATAGTAAGTAGCTGTTTTAATTTTTGTAAATAAGGAAACAATTCTTGTATATATATATATATATATATATATATATATATATATATATATATAATGGATATCTATATTGTGTGATTTTATATTTGCTTTATTCAACAAGTTGAAATGGTGTATATATTCGCGAGGCCTGCCGAGCAAATATAACCATTTCAATGAGTTTGATAAAGCAAATATAAAATCACATAATAATAAATGTTTTATTTATCTAATACAATTTGATTTATATTATAAAGCTTTTTTATACAGTCACTTATATGACCTGAATTGATTTTTTTCGAAGATAAAAAAAAACGATGATGCAACGTTATGTTTCTGTGACTGTGACAAGTTTCTGTGACCTTGCGCAATACAATTTAGTACGTCATTTCTGAGATAAAACAAACTGTTTTAATGTTAAGTTTCACTGAAATAAACCTTGAAATATTTTTTTTAGCTCTAGATAATTTTTAAAAGCTAATTCACTTGATTAAATGGAAATACTGATCAGAAGACTTGAATGATATACACAACATTGCGAATGCTTGTTAGTTTGATTTGACTCGAACGAGGAACGGTTGTTGATGTTTTATAAAACAAACACGAGCCTATTGATTTGAATTGAAAATAGTGAAGAAAGATGCCTACTGGTGGTGGAAAAAAAACTTATGAAACAAATATTTCGGTAAGTTCATGTATATAAACACAAGGATAACGCTCTGTTTTCATGGTGTCGTCAGGATGAACTTCTTGACAGTTAACGTCATTTGCAGTTTTTTAAACTACACAAATCAAGTTAGAAGGGGGCTTAAGTAATCAAAATTTTGAGACAAACAAGACGCGTATGCTACGTAGCTATGTGTTTTCCTTCATTCTTTGACGAAATCCATTTTATATCAATTTTTGCAGTAGATATAGTAATGTTGAAAGTACTAGCAAATTATAGAAAATAGGTCGTTGAAGCGAGGGGCTGTGTCAAAATCAGTTCGCACTGCCGGAAGTATTTCATAAAGCACCACCCGTATGATATACATGTAGCATGTATTCATAAGGATAAACCTAATTGCTCCTATAAAGTATTACAAAATTTACAACAGTTAAAAGTATTTTTTTTTTAAGATTATAACGTACTGAAGTCCTTAATTTGAAGGGCAATGCCCTTTTTCATTATGTCAAATGAAAGATCTTGTCCATTTAACTCATACAAAACATTTTTGTTTCAACAAGTGTTCCGAGATTGTTTATCGTTTCAGAAACATCTGGAAAAGAATGTTTTAGGGGCAGACCCTAGAACTCCTTTTCGTGACCGTGTAACAAAAAAAAACAAAAAAAACCAAACAAAAAACGATGGCTGCATATTGTTTTCAATGTTGCTGTCACAACCTTTCTCTGTTTAAAGATATATAGATATATAAATAACACCACGATAAACATACGACCTTCTGTAACGTATTACAAAATATTTTACAAAAAGTTATTATTAAGAGAACTTAGAGCCATTCCGGCCTTTAAAATGAAGGGCAGTCCCCTTTGTACTAATGTAAAATGAAAACCTGTGGTTTAAAAACATTTTTTTTTAATTTCTTGTGTTATACACGTGTTGTTAAAATATGTTTAAAAGATATATAACCAGAGAAAACGATAGAAAATCACGATTTTTTTCTCAAATATCAATTTCTTCACCAGGATTTGATACAGGCTTCCGTTGGAATCGAAAGGCGTCATTAAAAGAGATAAGCCAGACAAAAAATGCCAAAAGATAAAAAAAAAATCTAGTGACTCGATACACTCTTTTCAACATGTATGTGCATGTTCAAAAAGTTGCATGTTAAAAGTTTGACTTGTTTTTAAATGCTTTGGAGTATATTAGGGGTAGTTCATATAAAGCTAACAAACATATTGATAATGGATTTGAAGATAGCTATAACTACTTGTTTTACAATTTTATTTTAAGTGGCAAAATATGTGCTTGGATACTGTGGAATCATTTTAATTCGTGGGGGCCAATTTTCGTGGACTGTGACTATTTGGTTCATTCGCGGGTATGTAATTTCGTGGATGCGTCGGTTAACAAAGATAACTCTTTCTAAAATTGTTTTCGTTGAGGATTTAAATTCGTGGGTTAGAGCCACCCACGAATTCCACGAAAATTGAGCCCCCACGAATTATAATGATTCCACAGTATTTAAATTATCCATTTCTTTACTTCAAAATGATCCAAGTGATATAAATCATACAATTTCATGGTATTTGATTACAAAGATGTAGCTGGTATTTGTGATATGTCAACATAGTTATCGAATATGTACAATGCAAACAAATGCAATATTCAAGTTATTAATAATATGAAAGGTTTACGGCACGACCTTTCTAGCTACTGCAAGCCATAAAAAAAATAATACACAAGATATCTAATGTTAAAATATTAGTCCTGTAAAATGACCCAATTACAAAAACTCAGAAGTACGAAGGCCAAGAAGACTTATTCGAGATTCGACAAATTACGAGATTCAATACATATATAAACTTTAACCTTACAGGTCTTGTTGAAGACGAATGTAAAAGATCCAGTTCAGGCTACGATTATACAGGGAAGGTTAGCGTAACACAATCTGGGAGAATCTGTCAAGCATGGAATTCTCAGACTCCGCATTCACACCCTCGTACTAGTCTCCCAGAAAACTATTGCAGAAACCCAGATGGTGAACCCGCTCCATGGTGCTATACTACAGATCCAAACAAGCGCTTTGAAATCTGCAACATCCCTTATTGTGGTACAAGTTTTGTTTTTGAGTCGTTCTTAAATTATTAGTTTTGTATATTTTACTTGTTCACGTCAAAACGGTTCAACAATGGAAACATACGCATTTCTTTTGATGTGAACGTTACAGTATTTTGACTCTTAAAGCCAGTCAAATAGGATCCAGCATGAAACATATCGCTTAGTTTCCAATCATATTTTTTTTTCTATATTGATATTGCATTTTAAATGCGTTTTGTTCATCCTTCTTACAGTGACACGCCCATTGGAATGCATTCGAAAGGATGATCCTATTGGTAGAAAATACTTTGGGACTATAAACGTGACAAAAACGGGAAAACCATGTCAGCGCTGGGATTCCCAAACACCACATACACACAGGTTTGATGAATTGGCTGATCAAGAAAACTATTGTCGAAACTCAATCGACGGCACAGGTCCTTGGTGTTATACGACAAATGCCGACAACCGATGGGAGTACTGTTCAATCCCACATTGCTAGGTATACAGACTAATGGAATAACTGCTATTGACTGGAATTAAAATGTAAATGTTTATCTCAATAATGAAATAAGTAGTTTCCCCCTTTTTCTCTCGAAATGTAATACTATTATTAAAAAAAAAACATACAGTTACTTACGCACCCCCCCCCCCCCCAAAAAAAAAAGAAGAAAAAAAAACATAGACAGTAATTAATGGTGAAGCACATGGTGGGTTATTGATCAATTTCATTTTCTTTGTCCCAAGTTAAAATGGTATTAAAACTCCTGTCAGATTAAGTCGTCAGTTTCAATCCATATATTTTTCTTAAGGGTGACTTGAGCTAAATACTTGATTGCTTTGCAATAGCATTCGCGATAGTCGAAAATGCAAGCAATTTCTAGCAATATGAGTTTACATGTGTAGCTACATGTTAAAAATTTTATAATTTTTTTTACGCAACGTTTCATTTTTTTATTTAATATATCCTAATTGGTTTATTAGTATTTTAGATATATTAATTTTGTTTGTAAAAATGTGGCCTAATTTTTATGCCTCTCGCCTTTTTTGTGGGTAGGCAGTTTTTTAATGCTCGTGTTTACTTATGTATATACAGTGAAAGGAGGGGATGGTCTCTGTCATGCATTTTTTATACACTAGATTATATCCCGCGAAAGTGCAGGAATTATTACTTTACACATTAAAACGATACAATCCTTAATATTGTGGTTTCATTAGTATTCAAGGGTAAACATTTTCGTGGATAAAGTGAAAATCAGTTTCAAGTAAACGTCAATTCATGGCCAATGGCCCGATCAATACAAATTGATAGTAGAAATTGCACTTCAATGAACATTTCAATTTATGTATAAACTTAAAAACGAAATCTTTGAAAATTGGTTTTTAAGCAAACATTGACGAAACCACAGTATGTAGAACCATAATGTTATTTCTTTTTTGTATAATATTATACGGTGTCCATTTTTTAAATTCCTTTCTTAACATATTCTTTAACATTGATATAAAAAAAAACTGCTTGGCTAGATATTTGAAGGAGCGGGCAGGGATAAAAAATTTAAACTGAAATTGATGATATACATGTATACATGTACGTGGTCTTAATATTATTTTTGTTGCAGTTGCATTAATTTCAAACCAGTGAGTGGTTAGTACATCATCTCTCAAAATGTTGTTCTTTAAGTCAAATTTCACAATTTTACATTGTTCTAAATAAAAATTTCAGATAAAAGACAGTTTTGAAGGAGAAAAAAAACCCATTTCAATTCAGGTCTATCAAAAATGAAAGTAGGTTTTTATCATATCTGTTTAATATTATTTATCAGGTAAAATTCAATTATAGCCCACGGCCATTATAGCACACGTGTTGATATATTACAGGTGTAAGCAGTTACTCTGGTTACTCGGGCGTGTCGTAGTTTATTGGCGAAATGTCTTAATTCATTAGTATAGATGTGTTGCATAATCATCTTAGTCTTTTCTGCCATCTATTATTTTTTTGTAAATATTTATTGTCCATATTTGTGTGTGGGTCCTGATTGCATTCAGCACCAAATGTATTATTAATATCGTACATGTTTATGAATGACCCCTTATTTTTTTTATCTATCTTTTCGTCTTTTACTAAATAAATAGTATTATTTATTCTTATACATGCGTTATGTTTTATGACTGTTTGAGAAAAAAACAAGCTCGGTCACCTTGGCAAGGTTTTTACATATATTTCTTATTTCTGAATCTCTTATTTGCTGCTTGAAAACCCGTACAGCGCTATTTAGCGCTTTTGGTGGTATTTGGCTTCCGCAAATTCAAGTACATCGCTAAATGCCATGCATATATGTATAAGAATACTCACATTCAGGAATACGCTAATTCAAATCCACGTAAACTTGTTCAAAAACTAATTTCCGCCAAATATCGTACACGCCAACTATAATACGTTTAAAGTTTTTAAGCGCCTTGCAAAAATTGTTCAATACTTCGTGTTAAACGTTGTCTATATAACGTCACGAAAATGACGATCAATTATGCAATTATAACAATAGAACATGTATTATGATGCAAAGATCAGTTAGTTTAGAATACCGGGTCATCAAGTGTGGTTGATTGTTTGTTTGTTTGTTTGTTTGTTTTTTTTTGTTTTATTTTTTTCAAATGAAGTTAAAAGTTGTGAAGCAGTGGGAGAGCCTTTGGTGACCAATGAGCTGGACGTAAATTTTGAAGAGTCTGGTGACACTGCATCAGTTCCAGACATTTTTCCTAGTTTATAGATAGAACAAAAATTAGAAAGGGATTATCTATTAAGATTATTGAATAAAAACAAACTCGTTTGCAGTTTATTTTTCCCACACATTTTCACGTCACATTAGTTGGTATGTGAGCTGAACACGTTTGACTGTGGGCTACTTTATTTTGAACATAAAGGGACCACAAGCATAGTTTCAGTTTTAGTGAAGTCTAAGCCCTGCAATATTCAATGCCCACTTACAACATTAAACCATTTTTATTTCTTCTGCATGCACAAGGTGATATGCATTAATTACAAATAGCTGATGAATATTAAATTCAATTTAGTTACAACTCACAAAATGATTTTTGTTTCAGATCTTTCATTATACCTTGCTTCATCAACACTCACTGGTTCTTTATATAGAATATTCTCTAAGAAACAAGATTTTAAAAAGCATTTTGTAAGCCGAGGGTTCAAATGAGATATTTTGATCATTTTTTCCCGGCATCCGTCTGTCTGTCAATATTTTACATGTTTTACTTCGCCAGCAACACTTTACCAAAGCATTCTTAGGTTGTTATAATTATAAAGAAAAATATTGTCCAAAACGACTTTGCCAGAAAAGCTGTAACCTGTATTGAAGCAGGTAGTGTATATTCTTGTTAGTGAGAATCATGATCCCCATGCAGTAATAGAGTAGGTCACACTATAGGGGTCGGGGAGGGGAGATCGAATTTTTACATTGAAATTTATAAAGACAAATATAAAATACAAACATTTTGACATATGGATTCATAATTGCTTAGACTGTGTGTGGCTCCTTATAAAAGCCGCCAGTCATTTTCACCGTTCCTTTGGAAAACCCGCTTAACACAGTTTTTAAATGATCGTCGTTATTAGATAAAAAAATCAAAGTACTGATAGTACTGAATAGCGCTAACCGAGCTTCTGTATGTATACAACAGATATATGACACTATATTACATTTCAGCTTCTGTATTCGCACTATATTTCCTAATCAATGCGTGACACCCCTGCAATGATGTATGTAAGCCCCGTACATTAATTTCACAGTAGCCCGTACGATTCACAATAGCCCGTTTAGTTATGTGCACAAACTCCTGAAACTGGTTCCCTAACCAGTTTAAATGATGTATATTCTGCTCATAGGTGGCGGCTATTCGATGCAACGGAAGTACATGTAGATGTCTAACGACAATAAAAAGGAAACACAAAAATAAAAACAAACCCTGCCAATGACAACCATCAGTCATGTAATTGTAGATCCAACTACCCGGTTTGTTTTAATTATAATCAACCACGACCGTTTTGTAGACTTACAATGTACCAGAGAAATGCCTGACGTGCTCATATGACGATCTTTGTGTGACACTCTCAAGTGGAAAAAGCCATTGTACTCGAGGTGGGTTATCGACATGTACTTGTGTAAGATTACATCCAGGGGTAGGTATTTTATTATTTCGACTTTTCTAGGATATCACTAACTCATATCTATTGATACATTATTGTAGATCTGTGTCACTCTGTATTGTCAGCAATGATTTTACATTTTGATTGTAACTGTTATTTAGTACTCAGGGTCGAGGTGGAATTAATGGGGGTTTCTTTATAACATCAACATGCTTATAAAGCAGTTTTGGAATTGTCATATAGACAACACAAACAAATTACCATAAGTTTGTGTGGTACATAAGTAAACACATTGTCGAATTAGCATACTTATTTAATTCGTTGATTGAATCACAAATCTGTTTAATTGTCTTTTATTCAAAGTACTTTTTGCAAAAATTGCTTTTTTTAAAGCTTTGAAGTTCAGAACATTAATGGTATTACAGTAGGGATAATCACATCCATGCGCAATCCAAAAGAGTTGTGTTTAATTTTTCCAATTAATTAAATGTTTTTGATAGTGAATCAATGCCATAAACAAGCATTTAATTCACCTAGAGAATGCTTGTGTGACATACATAACATGTGTAAATACATTTGGGAGTGAACACATGCGGGTGTGTGTGTTTTCATTTGCGTGTAATGTGCATTTTTATGCAAGACTCTGTCATTTTTTGCCTTGACATGTCTTGGTGCAAACTTGTTCATCTTTGCAAGCGCGGTCTCTATCGTTATTATAAAGACATAGACACTTCGTCAGGTTGTCTAGGTACACACACGTGCAGGTACTTTGGTTATCGACAAATGTGCTCCTGGTTGTTTAAGTATATGGTATGTGTATGGTTACAAAATAACAATAAAACATCCACTAATGTGGCTTCAGTCGATGAAGTCTATTTGTTGTTTGTTAACAATTGTTGCAATATAAAATGTTAATAGATCTCTTTCAAATTGTTTCTCGAAATATTACTTACATTGATGTTGCCCTATCATTATTCAAATTGTCGCACACCTATAAAATTTAAAAAAACACACACACACACACACACACACAACACAAAAAAAACCAACAAAAACAAGTACGCTAAGCCAGACATAAAAATTACTCAAATACATATTAAATAAAAGAATAAAAAAAGGATAATTGTAAAATGAAGGTTACGGTATCTATCTCATTTGTCATTGTTGGAAAATCAATTAAATAATAACGACTAACTGAAGAGCAATTAAACTAATTGAATATTTACAAACAAAATCGACACGTTTCACTTGCAGCTGTGTTGTTGAAGTTCTTAAACAAATCGTGTTGCTACATCACTGATCTAAATATATTATGCGTGAATTATAGACACAATACTTTTCAAGTTCCTTTGTTCAATCACAGATAAAGAAAAGTTACATTGTTTGAAATTAATGGAAAGGATTTTGTCATTGTCTTCTGTGAATTTATCAATTATTCATTTCAACATTAGATTTTTCAGTGATTGCTTATAAATGTATGTATTAAAAACGCAAAAAGAAAACCTCAATTTAAGACACAAAAAATCAACGTGTTCCAAGTGCGCATCTGAAATCATTAAAGATACAAAAAAAATCTATTTTTTAGAAACTACTCCTACAGGGCAATGCGATGTGTTCCAAACCTTTCGACATCCGTAGTTTAAATTAAGCTACCTTATGAATTTTCTGGCTCGGCTTTGTTAACAGTAAATCTATGGTTGTAACGAGGCAAATCGCCAATGCTATTATATATCACAACACATGCAAAGATAAATAATATATAATGTCAAAAGACAAAGAAAAGGCATACGATATACATAAAAGTATCATTTGTAGAGATCATTTTTTGTCAAATGTATAGGGATATTTGTTCATTTCGTTTTCACCAAATAATTAGAGACATACTCTAAATACACTAAAACTTAAATACCATGCTTTCTTCACCCCATTTGATCTATGTTTTTCCAACGTCTGCTTTTTCCATGTTGTTTTTTTTTGTACTTCAATACAGAGGAGTGAACAAAGGGAGGTAACTTTAAGTTGAATTTTATTGAAAAGCGATAACTTCAAATAATTGTATGTGAAAGCCAATGAATATACCCAAGCCAATTTTGGTTGCATTTATTAGACCAATGTTTCATCTTGTGAAAAAATATTTATTCCAGTGTCCAATTGCCTACTTCAAATTGAATTGATACTATTTTGTATGCCTGTTTTTCACTATTTTATTACCTAAATTTATGAAGCACAAACCGATGGTATTGTTTTCTGTACATTTCACTTAAATCAATTTAAGTGTACGTGTACATTGATTACTTGCTTATAAAATCAAAGCAATGTCATGATGAAACCTTCATGCATTTAGGAAGCATACCAGTTATTTATATGATGGTACTCTATAGGTCATTTTGGCCATAAGCAAAATATTTCAATGTCGTTACAATAGAAACTGTGTAATTATTGTCAAAAAAATACCCGCAAAGAAAAGAGTCTTCATGTTGAACACTCTTTCAAGTCAGAGAGATAAAACACACATGCATGATAGTGCCACGTATTTTTGGTCTTTACACAGAATTGATGTTAAGAGTAAATTGTTATCAATAACGGGTATAAACGGCCGTTTTGGGTGAATCTGTTTTGAGCTTTGGTTTCGAATGACCGATCGAAAAACATGTACGATCGTAAATTAATTGAGTTTTTAGCGAAACTTGCAGCTGATGTAGGAGTTTTAAATAGATTTGAGGTGGTAACAAATGCATACTTTGTGCACTAATAGGTAGAGGGTATATAATTTTTATCTATTCATAATACTGATCTCATTCGGGTAGTCAGATATTGGTTAGATTTAAGACCTAGGTAGAAATTCATGGCCCGATCACTGGATACATCAAAAGAACTGTTATGATGAAGATTTGTTTTTGTTTCATATACAATACAATCCTTCTAAAACAAAGACAACTGCATACAATACATGTACATAAATGGCGCCTGTTTGAGAGGGTAACAGTTGAAATTGACACCCGAGGAAACTATTGTCAACAGACGCGAAGCGGAGGTTGACATTGGTTTTCGAGGGGTGTAAATTTCGAGGGGTGTAAATTTTAACTGTTATCCTCCAAAACAGGCACTATTTAATTTGTTATACTGAATGACTTAATTTTAGAGAAGTTTTTACTGCATATATATAGAAATAGTTAATATACAATAAATGAATATTTTCTGGACATTTGCATTGTAATATATAAACGATCAATCGTCAATAATACATGTCTAACATCCTCACACAGCGCACTATAACCGGAATTACGACATTTGTATTGTCCAAACAATGTTTGTTTTATAAAATATTCACCCTTATTTATGACTTTATCAACCCATTCTCTTTCAGCTGTCAGTTTGTAATTATAACACACTGTTATACATGTATTAATGATGCTTCAACAGAAGCGTGCCAAACATCAGTTTTATGGCAGCTTTATCAATCATTTGGAAAACGACGATGGATGAATATTTTATACAAATTAAACAAATTACCACCATAAAGATAAATTTAATGTAACCAGGCAATGCCAAAAAGGTGTGTTGTTTTTAAATATATTAAACTTGTAACAGCAAAAACCTATTTGAAACATTAAATAAAATGCGTCATTTTATTTTTTTTTACAAAATGTTAAACACGGATTCAATGATTTTAAATTTACAGAAAATGCAGCTGAGGAAAATATGACTTAAAGGTAACTATAATATGACTTGATGGTAACTTAATGTTAATTGAATGACTGTGAATACCAGACCGTTCAGTACATTTCTGGTAAATACGTTACATTGATATTTTCATTTTAAAAATACACGTAGATATACAGGACATCTGTATGTTCTATTTAATACGATAAATTCGACACTTAAATTGATGCTATGATCCAGCTACAATTCATGGGATTATGTTTTATTTATACACTGTCACTGTTTTATGACTCCGTTAAATATAATGCATTTGTGCAAACACTTAAAGTAATATGTTTTTATTTCAAAACAAATAAATTGATATTCAGATCAATTAATGATATAGAAAAATATGGCAAGTAAAATCCCTCGCCAATTCGCTATACAGCATACACCTCTGAATAACACAGTGTATTTTTTTTTACTTGCAATGCATCTTATCCCCCATAAAATGACAATCAGATCTAATCAACACTAAACAAATTTCAATTTATCATTTATTAATTCATAGTTATTGTCCAATCAAATGACATCAACTCTTGCATCTAATAGAATGACATTACCTTATTGTTGATAACAATCGAAACAAATAAAGTGCCATCAATGCTAGCGAATGTTTGCTAAAAAGAAGAGACTTATTCGCTGTCGTATTTGAAGTTTTATTTTTTTCAACATTCTTGGTCTGCAATGGTACATTTCTTCTGCTGAAAAGAAAACAAACCATGGCGTCGTATATTTGTGGACTTCCTGTGTTTTCCGCATTCTTGTCAGTTTTAGTTGCCTCGCTTTCCGAATATTATGAGGCTAATTTGGAGTTTGATAACAAGGTGCCTACTTTGGAACCCATGAACAGCAAATACGCGGACTCTTCAGTAAGATGCGCGATGCTTTGTGGTTCTGGATGCAAGTGTTTCACTTTCAACGAACATACGAGATTGTGTCTGTCCTATAGTTTATGCAATGCCCTAGATAAAACGGTCAATAAAATAGGATGGCGTTTGTATGTTAAACAGTCTCTATCCAGCAATGGTGAGTACGAAGTTTTTGCATATAACATTTCATATTCAATATCAATGATTGTGTTATGGCTATGTCTGACGTAACTTAATAAAAGACACGTTGTTTCAACAAGGGTATGCACATTTTCTTGCTCAAAATACCATTTATGGCCACTGTGCTCGTAAACCTGATTAATTTTTTTTTCTTTTGAGTGTGAAATAATAGTTAAAAAAAGGTGCACACATGAGCTAATCAACTGTTTTTGAAGAACAAAATGCTACATGCACGAAAAAGACATTACGTTTGTTTGTGTAACCCATGTACAGATTAATAAAAATGAATTGTTCTAGTATAAAAGGAGAAATATATGTTACACACATATTGTAAAAATTGAAAAAAAAAACAGGTAGATCGGAAAACTGTTAAATTTCTATGAGAAAAAGGTTGCTTTAATAAAATTTTACAGGACTTGTACCGTCAGTCAAACTTTTAATGTACTAGTTTGGAAAGTTTAACTTTGTTGGATACTGTAATAGCTTTTGTTCATGCATTTAATAAGCACATACTTAATACAAAGTACTAACTCCAGTGATCTGCTGGTTCATGTCTTTATTTCGTTCTTTTTATATCATTACTGTAATCGAACCAAAATGCACATATTAATTTTTTTTCTTAATTTTCCTTGTTTTTGGGGATGTGGGTGTGGGTTTCAATAATTATTGCAAACGACTTTTTACTGAATTGCATGTAAGAGGTGACTAAAAATAGTATACACAGATAAACATAACTATTTAAAATACACCAATTTTGAAATATCACATAAAAAGGACATCTAAAACAGTTATCTCTTTTTGAATTTATAATACAAATAAAACGCAAAGGCTAAATTTATAAATCATGATACATGTTTTATTTGGATGGTGTGTGCAAATCGGTTCAACGCCTCTGATAAATTTAAATTAAATGCCACCTGTCATTAAGCAACATCATAATATAAAAAAATCACTAATATAATTACTTTGATAACACCCATTGTCATGGAAATCTTTTGTTTCTCTTGCCGTATATTTGAATGTTATTTTTGTCCTCATGTACCAATGTTTGAAATGATTTTGAGCGAATAAATGAACTGAAATGTCGTTGACTGATTTCCAATTTTTGTCAGATATATCACTCCTTAATGTTGTTGTATCAAGAATTTCTTCAGAAGTATATATCATTGACATCTTTAGCAAAAACATACTTAAACAATACAAGGAAAACAGATTTATGACTTAAATTAAAATATAAACAACAAAATGGATATATCCTGTGTGAATCACCAAACAAAGCATTTTATGGATTTTATATATGTATATGTAAATACAAATAAATTTATATGGACTGATTTCTCCATCCAGTCCTGATCTATGCTCCATAGGTATATCCCATTTGCATTGCACATCACAATATCTGTGATTCTTATTTAGCAAAGAATGTAATTTTTCAAATTTGAAAGTGGGATTTTTTCCATGAATTTATCATTGTAGAACTGTGTTGCATAATTGTTACTGTACAATGCACAATTTTTGAGATATTTGTGTTTACAATACTTTAATTGATATTGTTAGGAATCATTTGTACAGTACAGAACAGAAAATAAAATCAATTTCATTGATGAGAAGGTACAAAAATTGAAACGCACCTTTCTTGCCCTCAGATACAGCAGATCCATGGACATTTCAACAACGATGTTTAAATGAAAAGCAAACCTGTGAGTCTATTTCAAAATTCGTTGTAAAAATATCTCTCTCTCTCTCCCCCATCTCTCCCCCCCCCCTCTCTCTCTCTCTCTCTCTCTCTCTTGTAGTGTCCTTATTTTACGCGAGTTCTTAATTCCGCGATTCAACGGTTTTTATCAAATCGCGAAAATATAAAATGGCGAAAATCGAATTTTTATCGATTCCAAATAGTAAACATATGTCTGAAAAATTAAAGCGAGGTTATACAATTCGTGAGATGTGCTTTTCGAGATTTTACGCGGATATTAATTCCTTGCGTTAAATAAGGAATTAAGAGTATCTATCTATCTATCTTATCTTTGTATTTATCTAATTTATCTCTGTACTTCTATATCTTAATTTAAAAATCGAATGCATTTCAGTCCTAAAGACGTTTCTGGTAGAACACATAGCTAAAGATAATTGTGTACTCTTATAAGAAAGTGTTGAAGCATTACAAATGTTTTATATTTTTATGCATGATAAGTTGATTAGGGATTTAATTTAATAGGAAGGATAAAAATGTTTTTTATTCAAGCTTTAATTAACTGGACTGATCCTATAATCCGATTTTTTCTGTCAAATTGACACAAACACAATCAAATTCATAGAGTGTTAAATTTTCACGCCACTTTGATGTGGGGCCACACCAATATAATTTTATTGTTCGTCGATTTTGTACACTTGTTCCCTCATTTAATATAATTCATTTTACCAACAACAGCTTATTTAGTAAAAAACAAAATTGGTAAAGAATTATGTGGGTTTTTTTTCAGATTACGAAGAGAATAGTACAAAGCACCAGTACTGTTTCATCAAAACTCTTTTGAACTTGATGGATGCCAAGGTAGCATATGGATTAAACAATCCCAGAATATTATTGTAGATATATAATATTATGGTCTTTATTGGACATGACCATGTCTAACTTGCATTGATAGAGAATCTAAGGATAAAAACTTCCAGACTTGCTTTCGATGTTAGAAGAGGCCATTTTTTTTATCATAAACATACTAAAGGATTATTGAGCATGCAGGTCTATTATCAATAACTATAGCTGCTATTTAAACATATTTTCATTACAATAATCTTGGGATGTACACTAACACCCCCACCCCCCCCCCCAAAAAAACCCCCCAAAAAACCCATCATGATCCTAAAAAAAACAGTTAAAAGCATGCCTTATCTATTTAATCCAATGTTAAATATACAACTTTTTACTTTCAACACTGTCAAAGTAATTTTCACTTTAGCTCCTCTGAGCGAGCTTCTCTAATCAAAATTTGTCTGTTGTCTGTAGTTTGGTTGTAGACGTCATCGTCTTCCACGTAAACGTTTCACCTTTACATCTTCTTCAGAACCACTCGGCCAATTGTTTTTTGTGTGGGTGGGGGTGCAAATTATATGAATATACAATATATATATATATATATATAAATATATATATATATATATATATATATATATATATATATATATATATATATATATATATATATATATATATATAAACACATTTTGTTTTCACACATTTTGTTTCATACTTAAGTCAAAACAGATCGGTGTCAATATCCTCATATGCATAACAAAATAATGTACTAACTTTTCGACGCTTTTATTCATGACGAGTGCAAGCGCCCTGTAATTATTGTCAGGGAACTTGTCGATTTATCAACCATGATGAGGGGAATCACTGACATCAAAATGTTACAAGTAATATTTTCTCATGTTGATTTTTTTTTGCTATATAATAAATATAATATAATATAAATTTATGAAAACTAGAATGAATAAGTAAGAATAACTTGGATAAGAAGTTGTAAATGGATTATAATCATCTTAAACAAAAAGACTGACAATGTGCACTAAGATTCCGGTGTTTGCATTAACTGGATAGTATGCCTTTGATTCAGAATGCTCCCGCTTGCTGATCTGAGTGATAACCAATCTTTTACTCAGGTGAGCAATGTAGCCCTTTGGCGTTCTTTCTTTTGTCAGGAGAAATGCAAGTCATTTGAGTCGTATCTTTTCAAGATCAACTCCGATACAGAAAAGGATTGGATAGAGGATAAAGGTAGTGTTTTTGGTTTATTTGCAAATAAATTGCTTATTAGCAGTTCATTACATGTTGATTTAATGAGTTGCAATATCGTTATAAGAAACACATAAAAATATGTTTATAAACAGCAGTTTTTTTTCAGCGACTTTTTCATTATACTCTGTTTTGTTTTAAAAAAAAATACATTTTTGAAAGCTTGGCGTTGAGTAAAAGAGCAAAGATTTGTTGTAAATTATTGTTAATGTGGTTGTGTTAACTTTTTCTTGCAAATGTTCGATTAACAATTTGAAATTGAAAAGGAATTCATTTAATGACATACTTTTATAGATTAAAATCAGTGAGTTATCCCTTTTGTGGAACTTAAAAAGGTATTTTATTTTAACCCCCCTTCCGTTCTCTGATCATGCTAAGCAATAAAATGTCATTGAAATTTCACATTAAGTGTTCAAAATGCGCATAAACTGAAAAAAAAAATGATGTCCATGTCACTAAACTTGTCCAAACCTATATCTTTTTTTTTTAAATGCTCATCATATTAGGAACATTTTCACTGAGAATTGCTCATTTCCAGCATTAACTTGTTCTTGTTTTTATTTTATCTTTTAAGAATACTTACCATTCCTTTGTTGCAAAGTATTTTCATCAAAGAAAACACAACACGATATAATTCTAACGATATCCTTTTAAAACGCATGTTTTCGCAATTGGAAAATAAAATCAGATATTAAGGAAAAAATCTAAAGGTAATAAAGCTCGATACGTTTCTTCAAAAATTCATATTTTCAGCGTCTGCCGACGGATGGTGGGGCAGCCTTAACGAGTCTAGAGGTGGCAATGAATGTTTAAAGATCATTGGTTGGGCTACAATTACCGATTGTAATGGCACTTATTACGTTATTTGTGAAAAGGGATAATGCAGTGTTTTGGAGTGGATTTATCAGCACGTGTATTTTTTTTTTTTTTTGCAATCCTGTAAAGTTTTAAAACATTCCTGTTTTTTTTTCTATCGGATAAGAGCAGAGCACCATACTTTATTTCGCAAGAAATAAACATAATAAGAACTGGTTACGCTATGTATTACATATCGGCCTTTTTGGTTATATGAGACTTCAAAACCGGACCTTGCAATGGGATTTTTTGGTAATTTTTGGTGAACTTTATGGCTTTTTGTCATGTTACAACTAGTATTGCTATAAAGCATTAAAGTACATGCATCAAAACATCCAAAAAGTGTAATTTTAGTCTGCCTATTCAGAAAACTCGTATCGGCCTCCTGCAATCTTTGAATTTTTGGAATATAAAATAAAGTTATGATGTTTTTCGTTTGCCGTGAAAACTTTTATTTTTGATCGAACATGGGTTACCGCAGCCGATGCCTATAACATATCTATTACAAGATCAAGACACTTCAGAGTTGTTTTAAGTTGTTAAATGTATAAAATACAAAAATATTTCCAAGGATTATTATTTTTCAAAACAAAATCTCAAGCACTAGTTATATTGCCTACCTTCTTGAAAATGTTGTTCTTTATCATTCAGGGAAAACAATACATGTATGTACTAGGATCATACAATGCTATGTTATCTGTTGTAACAATTAATATTTTTAAAATTAAAATTTTGTGAGATGGTTCACGGTTTGATATTGTCATGTTTTCATTAATAGAGTCTTGCAATTTGCTGTAAATATTGCGAACTTTACGCCATTCCTGTGAATTGCAATTCAAAAAAAAAAATATTAAGAGGGTTCATTAATGGTCGTGCCCATTTGAATCTCCATTAGAAGAAGAGTTCTATATAAAGTCTAATGTGTTCAAATGATTTTTAGTCTGCGGTTGTCCGGTTCGTTTATGTGCTGTTTGTGGATTCGGATTCTTCCACGTAAGATACCTCCACAATATATAGTTTTTTGGTACCTGAGCATGTGATAACAAATAAACGATTTCTAGATTGACATGACATGTTGTTGTTAATGGTAAATTGTTTTCAACCAAAATTGAAATGATGACACTTTTCTTCTAAGACTGTTATTATGACAAGTTGAAAAAAAAAATACGATTTTTTGTGAGGAAAAAAAATGACAAAATATTTAACCAAGTGTTAGAACTAACCCTTTTCGATTACACAGCAGCAAAGTAAAGTGTATTTTTAATATCACTAGGTAAAATCATCGACTATAATGCCAGTGGTTGTCTATCTTTGATTCATGAGCAACGAGTGTGCCTTCGGATATATGGTTAATTCATTTCAAACTATTTTTCATGAGTAGATATCGAACACACATAGACTTATATCTTCTAAGTAAATCATTTTCGCCAAATTCAGTCATTCAAAATATTGCGCTGGGCAACGACGGCGGGATCACAAACTCAGCCTGCCAACCCGTCCATTTCCAAGACATATGAAAACAGTATTCCTTTTAAAGGAATTATCGGTATACAATATTGTATCATTGGTCAGCTCTGTCAGTGTAAGGCAAAAGCATAACGGTGTATGCAAAACATATGGTAAATAAGATATATCGCACCATTTTGTTGATTTCCGAAATAGCGAGGCATGAAAATCTTTTCTTTTAGCTTGCAAATTGCGTTTTTCGAGTCATATTCTTACGCATGTAAAAAACTAATTTGAATCATTATGCATGTAACCGTATAAACGTTTTACTCTCAATGCAAACACATTAGAATAACCTTGTAGACAATCTACATGTAACTAAAGGTTGACATGATGCTGTCATTGCATAGTGAATCAAGTATTGCAAGGCGCCGAATGGTAGAATATACCGGATGTCTCATTTGAACACAACTGTAATCGACCTAAATCGATAACAAAATGGAGTCAAAAAAGAGCAACAGATGAGAACGAAATGGTCAACTAAGAGATGCCTAGCTGCAATCCTTCAAGTACATTGTAGGTTTTCAAAACAGAAACGTGGTGTGTATAAAACACTCTCATAAGAGAATAAAGCTATGCTATATTGAGCATAATCGTGTTCAAAAATCCAGTCATATATAGGGAATAAGGAATCATTCTTTGAGTATTATGAGGTGATAATTTGGGTCGGTGCGTGATCAAATCCAATAAAGCCCTTATGATAGATTTGATCACGCCCCGACCGAAATTCTCACCTCATAATATTCAAAGAATGATTCTTTATTACTTATATTTATATTATTTTAAGCAATCGTACGATTACATATTGAAATATGAATAAGCAAACCCCGCTGGCGCCTCAATTTGGCGTCATTTGTATTGTGGGTTATATAGTACAAAATCGATACCTAGTGTTATCACAGGCAAAGACGCTGGAAAATGTAAACATAAACTTGTAAATCCTAATATGCAGTCGTGTTTATGTGTGAGGCAGAGTATGGATGTGTTTAATATGATCGTGTAATTTATAAAACACAGACATAAACACTCTAAAGTTGACTCCGCAGACCTTCAATGTATTTCTTCCTACAAATTTCCATTTGCAAATTTAAAATACTGTTTGTTATTTACATGTAACCTGTCACTGTAATACGCATTTTCCAACGGTAATCTCTGCATTTTATATCTCCGTTTTTCTAAACTGGCACAGTTGACATAATGTATAGTCTACAAGTTGGTCAAATTTTGACAAGACCATAAATGGAAACAGTGACGTCATAGATAGATGCAGGACCAGGCCTGTCGTAATCGTCGAAATTCTCAGCCTTGATGTAAACAGTGAAGCTTCAGACTCCATGCCGCCCAAAATATTTTCACCCCTAGGAAATTTCTTGATCCGTCTTATTTCTGGAAAATAGTATGTGTGTAAACTTTTATGTTCCAATTTGAATTACATGTCAATTTATTTCAGCGATATCAGAAAGAATATTGGGCATTTCTTTTCTATGAAAAAAAAGGATGTCTTACTGTCCACGGGAATTATATAACAAAGATGAGTGCATTTGTCACACCGTCACTAATGCCATTTTTACAAACATTAACCACTTCCTTGTTGGTAGAGTTTCAATCATGCCTCGATATCTTTTTTTTCAAAAAAATATTACGATCCAAAGAAAATATTATCGTTCACAGCACCGTTTCACTCAATTTTTTCGGTTATTTTAGTCAATTTCGGTATAATGGAGAATAATGACCCCCGTAGAATAATGACTGATTGTCATTTTTCGACATAGAATAATAACCTCCTTGCTGTAGAATAATTGGATTTTTCTGAAGAAAAGAGACCCAGGGGTGTAAGCAAGGAAAAAAAAGGGTTACCCTGTATCCTGACAAGGTATCTGACTTTGAAATTACTGGAATTTTCACTCTGTTCAGTTGATTTTGAAGTTATAAACACCGAACTTGTAAAGAAATCGCTGTATATAGTTTTTCATATCCGTAGAAAACACGGACACAAACACACTTACATTGCCTCAAATTAATTATTAACAGTTACGTCTCTTCTCTCATTGACATACGGAGGAAAAAAACGCTGCACTTATGTATAAATCTGTTGAACTATACTTGATTCTTTACCATGAATAATTCTTAACAACATATTACATAGCTTTATTATTAAAAAAAACGATATTTCATTTACAAAATGTATGCACAGCTTGCTTAACTTTATATATCGCGATTTTACAATTGCATCGGCAACACATTGCCAGGTCTGACGTTTTCATACTAATTGTTAGCCAATAATTTTTCACTTTATTGTCTACGGACTTTTCTGTTTTTCTCCCAATTACGACAAATAGCGTACGGCGGTTGTGACCGGTCAGCAGAGGATGTTCACTCCTCCATGGCACCTGATCCTACCTCTATCTTTTTAGAGGTCCGTGTTTCTCTGCTCTGAATTTGTATCTCGTTTTATGGATGGTTGAGAGTTTGTTTTTGTCTTTTTTCATTTCTATTCATCATGCCATTGAAAATATTGACAAAGTAGGCCACCATGTGATACATGTAAATACGCTATGTTAGAATAGATTGGGATGTTGTTACAGGTGTTGATATGTGTACATGGCTAGCGGTTTTTATTCAATGACTACTTTTTAACTGTGTTTAATAACAGTAATATTAATCTACAACTTTGTATGTTATTACTTGAAGGCATAGCCGAGGAAATTAATTCATCAAACTTTACTTCGGTCCAAACAATCTGTAGTTTTCACTTTATATATGGCCGACGGATTGACAAGTGAACATTTTGATCAATCATGTTATTAAATAAACATAATTATACGAATCGTTGGATAACAAACATGTGGGTTCTCTCTTACAGAGGGATGTGTTCTGTGTTAATGGATTAAATTGTTTCAACATATTTTCCTTTTCACAATTCAAACAATTTCATGCATCTTACAGTCTCCAACCTGTTTTTTTTTTAAACTGTCCCTCTATTGAGCCGATTAGTGAGTTGCCAAAAAATTGAAAAAGGAATATACAATTATAAGTTTATCTTCACATGCCACTTAGCCATTATGAATCCTCATCTCTTCCTCTAAGTATTTGCTGTAATGCTTACTGAGATAACAATCGTTGCAACTCACAAAGTTAAATTAACACACAATCATTTAGGATAACTAAAAACATAAACATTCTACCCCATAAAATACATGAATCCAATCAACCAGCTGTCATGATAATCACTCATTATGATGTACTGTGGTTTCATCAATATTCTTTAAATACCAATTTTCGTGGATTTCGTTGTTAAATTGACCCAAGAAATTAAATGTTTATTGAAGTGCAATTTTAAGATTTTGTATTGATATGGTCATTGGGCTCGAATTTACGTGTCCTTGAAAGTGTAATATTCACTTTATCCACAAAAATTTATACCCTTGAATATAATGACACCACAGTATTGGTCATAGGTAAAAAAAACACAGTCGTTTACTTGCCCTTTGGAAGACCGGTTTACATCTGACTCTCAAGTGACTAAGAACGATAGATTGCTCCCGACCTCTGGTTAAGGCTATGCAAGATATCATGATCACTGATGGTTGAATTAAATTTCCCTCAGAAGTGTTGTATTTGTTGTTAGTTGTCGAGCAAAACGTCGACATACCTATATCATTGGACGATTAGGCTTACAGGCGTTTTGGGTGAACTGCAAAATACTTATTCAATCTCATGGAGAAAACTATCTGTAGATGTATAAGGAGTACAATCCGTAATACGAAAAAGGAGACCACCATTCAGATGGCTTTTGTTTTTACTTTCAATCATATCTCGGCATAATATTGTGTTTTTATTTGAAATTATCCCTAAAGACTAATTGTCATCGCTATTTGTTTTATATTATCTGCAATAGTTGTGTAGACTTATCTGTACAATGTAACAAAATGATCACTATTTCATACCATTCTATTCCATTATTTTGTTCTGTTAATAATACTTAACACTAAAAACTTGTTGTAAGTGTATACATTATAAGTACATCATCCGTGTCATGCTGACTTTGGATAGTTTATTTTTTTTAATCGGTTTAAAACATCTTTTTTGTGTAATTAGCAAAAATGGAATTGTCTGGTTTTAACTCTTCCAACGAAGAAATTATTTTGAAAGACTTTTCAAGCGTATTATTTTTTCAACACTCTATTTCTCAAATGTATATATGATATATTCATTAAATAATAATACTATGAAGATAATAAATATAATACTAAGTTAATATATTGATTTGACAAGCGTGTGATTGATATAAAAAAGCTGACTTTTTTATCGTCATTTGATCGTTGTGGCTGAAGGATATGTTTGTATGTACAACATGATTGGACTGCACGACAGTCTTAAGACGAGTGTAAGCCATGATCAGAAAACAGGAAAATAATAATATTATATGTATTTTTCTTTAATCATTTACAAATATTTAAGTGTACAGAATATTTACGCCAGTTTTATTTTTTTTTTATTATATCACGATAATATTAGTAATTTTTTTACAAACCTGTTCTAGTTATCAAAACTATTCAATACAAGTACTTCAACAAAATATGGAAAAACCTTCAAGTATTGAATCTCCTGTGTACTTAAAGTTCAAAAGGTCAATGCTTCATACAATATAGTCCAACCAGCGAGGTGCAATTAAACAGTTCGCTTTCTAAGTATCCGAATTAGAGAATATTTTTCTAAGTATCCGAATAAGAGAATATTTAAGTTTGTTTGCAAGTTTTTAAATCACAAATCTTAGAAATGAAACGTGATATGTATATCCTGTTCTATCTTAATTTTGACACAGCATATATAATCATCAAAAGTAAAAAAAGAGTGCAATATGATGTAGTGAATGGAATTGAAAGAACGTCTATGATTACTTGGTTGTATTTGTTTGTGAATAATTGGGATTATATTTACACATCCTTTTTCTTTAAAATTATTTATAACAGTACTAAGTAAGGGCTGGCTATTTTCATTGTTCCCAATCTTACAAAATAAATATAGGATTTCATCGATTTTCATTACTCGAATCTTCACCAGGAAAATAACAAAGGAAAAAATAAATATTTAAGGTTATCCAAGCACCCACTCCAGTTTGGATATTCTATACCCTGTAATTTAGCTACAGAACAGAAAACTTAAAATACTATTAAAAATGACATTTCCTCTTTTCAGACGCAACGCTATTGATTTTTAACTTTATGATGAATTGTTCTTTAAAAAGTAGTTGTGCAAACAGGGAAATACAATTTAAAACAAATGCGTTGCCATCCGCTGCTCATTCGCTAGTCGAGAACGAGATACGACAACCATTGTTTATTAGTCTTTGTTTCTCTTTATAATGTCAACCATTGTCTGATCCATTACTCATGCACTCATAATATGCAACCAATGTTATTAATTCATTAGTATTTGGTTTGCATTGTCTAATGACATGTTATATATGACAGCAAACAAATTTCAAAATGAAAAACTGAATATCGAGGTACGATAAAAATACTGAGGTTGTTTTATTTACTAAGAATTGCGGGAAAATCATGGCATCAAATATTGGTGAGCTTCTGTTGCTTTTTACATTCCTATCAATTTTGGTTTCCTCAGTTTCTTATTATTATGAGGCCGTTCTTGGGTTTGAAAACAAAGTGCCTATTTTGGAACCAATAGACAACAGATACGCGGATTCTGTAGTAAGATGTGCCATGTCCTGTGGTTCTGGATGCAAATGTTTTAACTTTAACCATCATACAGGAATGTGCATTTCCTATCATTCCTGCCATGCCTTTAACATGACAGTGAATGAATTGGGATGGCAATTGTACTACAGACCTCCTTTGAACACGCTTGGTAAGTAATTGTTTTGTTTTGTGGGACCTTGTAAGCGAATTCTCTATCGTTCTTGACAAATTCTGAAAATGTTTATGGTACATGTACATGTTTTATAATTTACCCCATAGCTACTTCGTTATATTTTCAATAATCATTATGCCCATCAGCATTAGGTTTAACAAGAAAAAAAAAAAGAAGAAAGGGCAAAACAAGGAGCGCTAATTATGTGCAAAAAAGGCGGCATAAAAAGAAAAAATCGTTGGATTTCTTTATGTTACGAATTTACACATGCATATAAACACAATTTTGTGAACCTTAAATTGTATATGCTGTTAAATTTTCTCTTTTGATAATAGAACAGACATATCATACTTCCACTTCTCTTTGTAAACCTTCATATTTTGATTCTGAACAACGTGTAAATGTCGAAACCAATGACAACCTACGCTTCGACCCATGATTCGACTCCAGTTTTTTTTTTATTTTCGTAACAGACCTATTATTTCTACGTTTTAAACATTGCATCCGTATATCACCAAAAAATCAACACAAACCCTCTGTCAAATCACTTTCTCAATTTCTACATCCCGGGTTTTAAATTTTGTATATCAGATTGTGTATCTATGTCAGCGCAGATTAAATGTTTGTGTTTTGGATAAAATTGGAAAAGTATTAATTTTATGACAATAATGCCGAAAACATATATATATATATATATATATATATATATATATATATATATATATATATATATATATATATATGGGATCAGAGTTATACTAATTCAATAAATTCAGACAGAATGCTTAGATGACTAATCACATATTGTAACAGCTATTTTATTTTTCTATATATAAATGTTAAATAAGGCACAGCAAAACAATGTTTTACTCAATATATCTATCCTTTTTTTGTTGTTGTACCAAAAATTTGTAAACTAACAAACAACCTACTCAAAATGAGCAAAAGAAATCTAAAAAAAAACCCACAGTACTTTAAAAAAAAATACCGTCAACGCGTTTGCATTCTTCTGATACTTCTCAACATTTTTTTTTCTATTTCTTTTAGCATCCTAGTCGCCGCCTATTGGCTGCAATTTTGCGTTTCAATTCGGTTTTTTGATAAGATGCGCCTTACTGTCTCTTAAAGAGTTCAATTTTATTTCTGCAAAAGTCGACATGTGAATTAAATTCATAAACCATGAAAAAAGACACGAACAGTTTTCGGTATCACGTACATGTAACTCTCCTCACTTTTTCTGAAGACAAAACTTATTCGTTTTACATTATGAAACTTTATGCCGTAATATGGACTGAGCACGCGGCGTTAAATTTAATTAACTTTAGCGTATGATTTGAGTAAACAACCAGGCGGATCCTATTGTGTGTTATTCAAATAAATTTTGTTCTACAAAGATCAAACTGCACTTTGTTAAATCTGCGCTAGGTCCAACGATCACACTGTTAACATATTTCAGGCTATCGATGATAATGATTACAGTTCCTTTATGATCGATGAATCTGTTCATTAATGTGAAAAACATTTTAACCTGTTTCGCATATAAATGTTCAGGGTACATTGTATTGTTTTTTTCTTTTTTGAAAAAAAAGATAATATGCATTTCAGATTCTCTGCAGTTTTATCGAAGTTGTTTGAATGAAAACTACATTTGTAAGTTTATCTATCTATCTATCTATCTATCTATCTATCTATCTATCTATCTATCTATCTATCTATCTATTTATCTATCTATCTTTCTTTCTTTGAAAAGCTGAAACGTCGCCAATTCAATTGCTCCAGCTGCATCACTGTTTCAAGTAAACCCAAATCTTTGGATAAGTTTTAAAGCAATAAGGAGAAGGAATGCGTCTTAAAATGACATAATAAATACTTTTATACTCAGAAAAATTGTCTTGTCTTGCAAACCATTGGATCAACAATTTTCAGACCCAGCATTCATTGAAGTAAAACACTGTTTGGTGTATTTTTGTATTGCTTCCTGTACTGTGCAGCAAAAAAACCTATTGTTTTATGGCTAATTAAAGCACCTAATACGGACTAAAATTTATCATTTGCAGTTATTTGTTGTATTTTATCAGGTATGTTGCCGTTTTAAAAAAGGCACCAAGAAACTGAAAATCATATAAACTACATGTAAAAACATATGCATGTATGGTAGGAAAGTGTTATTTTAATAAAACTGCACGTGCATATGTGCATTTGTTTTATTAATTTTTTTTTCATTTTTCAAATCATTTAAACCAATAATGCATGTTTGTCTAAAATGAACAATTCCTAATAGAGTTTTTTTTCTAAGATTATGAAGAAAATGTTGCAAAGAATCTGTACTGTTTCATCAAATCTAGTACCAACTCGACAAATGCCAAGGTAAATTGTTTATATCATTGACTCATATTCTTTTTGAACCCAAACATTAGATTTTAGAGATAATATCGGTGTCGTTTTTTTGCTTATTTATAAATACATTTTACTTTATGTCATACTTTTTTTAAACGGAGTCAGTAGTATGAATAGAAATCAAAGTTTAAGAGAGGAAATTATATGACACCATGCTTGGTAAGACATAAATTCATGTAAGTAGCTTACAATTGTTTCAAATAACCGATTATGTTGGACTTGACTCTCTGAATATTAGTTCGTCGCTTCTTTGTCTTCAGGTGCAAAATAACGTAGCCCTGATACAAATGGCTGTAGTTGATATTTCTTTTCTGTATATCGCTGTTTGCAATGTTTCTACAAATTTATATTGAGTATATACTATCATTAGTTATTAATTTATGAGAGCAGTGTCATGACAAATACGATATTTTCTTTGATATTGGGCAGTGACGACAATTGACAATGTTTTTTTTTTCTCTCTTAAATGCATATCTGTTTAAAGAATTATACGTTATAAAACGACATATTTAAGGTAAACAGACAACAGTAAATGGGTTAAAAAAGTGTTTAGTTAACCCATTATATAATATATATATCCGCAATCATTATGACAATTTACTGCAGTTAAAGTTAAAAAGCTTATTGCATTTTCTAGAAATTTTAATACGATCTTTGTTTAGGTATGGTATGTGGTTTGATCATTTTTGATCACTCAGTCGTCAATATTTTTTCTTGAATGACAACTTTGATTATTTTTTAACCCAATTTTCTCAAATATAAAATAGTCAAATATTTCTCAGCAGCTTTAAACCATTGATTCTTCAAAAAATTAACACACTCTTTGTTCTGGTATGCCGCAGGGCTACTACTATTTGCTTACAAATTTGTCACAACTTTAGATACGTTAAGAGTGTTTTCAACCTAGTCTTTTTAATTTATTTTAATTTTTTTCTACCAGGAGAAATGCCACTCATTTAGGTCACATCTTCTTGAGATTAACACCGAAGCAGAACAGATCTGGATCAATGATAAAGGTACGTTTCCGTGTTTAAAGTAAGTCTAATTAGTTTTGTATTTGATTAGGTTCGTGATATAAAAATGCTGTTTAACCTTGATAAGATTATGGCAGCATGTTTACTGAACAGCTCATGTTTTATGCCATTACAGTCTTAAAAGTTAAAAAAAATAATCAGTTTTTGTCTGACTTTGCAGGAAATAATAATTCCAAACAAGATTTGATTCAAAAAGTTCAAAAACATGTATAATTAAGTTGATGGCAAAAATTTAAACAGACATTGAGTTCAGTGAATTCAAAATACAAGATTCGATTTTGAACTTGGAGATTCAATATCTGAATTAACTAATCAAGCATAGACATGCATACCTGCATCTTAGCAACATTAAAGGTTTCAAATAAGATGTTTTCGTTTACATAATAGTAGTCCAAAATTAAGACTTTTGTCACATTTTATTCTATTTTTAGATAGGTCATCAGAAATAAATAAAAGTGAATCATGATATTAATAGTGATATTATTTTCGAACATTTTAAGCGTAATAAACCCCCATAATAGTCACATATAAAATTTACATATTTTCACGAAATTGTTTACATTTCATCAAAATGAAATTTGGAAATCATGAACTTTGACCTTTTGTAGTTGTAAAACGGGACGGGCAAAATTCATTTGAATATCATGAGAAAAAAGACTTTAGTATAGTGAACAAAATGGTATGTAACTTTGGTACAACCTCTAAAAAATGCAAGCCGCAAACCTTACCTTAATTAACTAACTTATTTATTAACAGCCAACTTCCACAGCTACTTTTAATTAACAAATCATTCTTTCTTCATTAACGGCTAAATAAATACCACCAAAACATGAAACATCTTCCTTCAAACGAATCCCCTGATAAGAATACTGCCCAAACAGATAAAGATCCAAAAATAGAATTTCAACACAAACATAACATCGGGAACATTCTTTTAACATATATGTGTTTTTTTTAATCTATATTATTTGCTATGAATTATGTTTATTGTTAAATTATTCATCATATAAATGGTTATAAAAATTGTCAAAAAATATTAAAAGGTACAAGTGCACTATATAAAAGATTATGCGCAACGAAAACTAAAAGTCGGCCGAGTTCAATCAACCGTTGATTATGACCCCACACTCTTTGTCTTTCTTTATCTCTCTCTCTCTCTCTCTCTCTCTCTTTAGCAAAATCACTTATATTTACAAGGGACACATTACCACCACTTAATGAAGAATCGTTTATATTATGGGTGAAATAATTCATCAATATTAATCTTATCAATCTACATAGATAATATGACCTAAATCTGCATTTTAGAGCATTTCCAGGTGATCTTTATTTGGTACAAATGAAAATTGATGTCGCTAGTATACAGATTTTCATGTTCAGTTTTATTTGGTTAATTTAGAAATTGAATCTCGTGTCTACAATCTCAAATTATTCTACTGGGCTTTCGTATAATACAATTAAACCTATTTGAACCTATCTTTTATTCAACCGCTAGCTCATATAATTGTTTCGAACAACTCGGCACTAATATCTTATGTAATGGACCTTAATCTATGTTTGTCTGTTTTATTTTGCTGTGTATGTTTTGATTGCTATCCGTTTTCGTCCGTCGTCGTGCGACGTGCGTCGTCCGTTAACAATTTTACATTTTTAATTTCTGGCTCTACCACCCCCGGGGCACCACAAGTGGGGCCAAATATGCAAAAAGGCAAAATTTCAAAGATCTTCTTCTCTACTCCCACATATGTGAGGAAAAAATTGGTAACATGGTAATTATGTCCATAAAGCCCTCTAATTGTGAAATTCATGTCCCCTCTGTCAGGGGTTCTGACTCTAGGGTAGGGTCAATATGGCCATATAGTAAACATGTATTAAATCTTAGAAAATCTTCTTATCTTTTACCATGTAAATTTGTTAAAAACTAAATTTACGATGATAATGTCCATGAAGCCCTCCACAAAAATTGTGAAATTCATTACACCTGTATCAGGGGTTCTTGCTTTAGGATGGGGTCAATATAGTCATATAATAAAAATGTATTAAATCTTAGAAAATCCTCTTTTCTATTCCAAGATATATTTGTTAAAATCTAAATGCATGATTATGATGTCCATAAGGCCCTCAACCAAAATTGTGGAATTCATTGCCCCTCTGTCAGAGGTTCTGGCTCTAGGGTGGAGCCAAATATGGCCATATAGTAAAAATGTATCAAATCGTAGAAAATCGTCTTATCTACTACCATATTAGTTTGTTCAAAACTAAATGTATGATTATGATATCCATGAAGCCCTTTATCAAAATGTATGAAATTCATGACCCCTGTGTTAGGGGTTCACGCTCTAGGATGGAGCCAATATGAACATATAGTAAAACTGTATGAACACTTTAAAAAATCTCGTTCTTTACTCCCAAACATGTGGGCAAAAAACTGAATACATGGTTCGAACAATTTGGCACTGATATTTTATGTAATGGACCTAAATTTGTGTTTGTCTGTTTTATTTTTTTTTGTGTATGTTTTGTTTGTTTGTTTTCGTCTGTGTTTATTTAATTTTAGATCACCTGAGTAAACTCGGGTGACCTATTGCTATCCGTTTTTTTCGTCGTGGTGCGACGTGCGTCGTCTGTTAACAATTTTAAATTATTAACTTCTTAAAAACTTTTAGCCTAATTAATTGTTACCATTTCTGGTATGAGGCATCTCTATGGTAGGAGGAATCAAAAATGTGAAATTACTGGCTCTACCATCGCCGGGGCACAACAAGTGGGGCCAATTATGCAAAAAAAAAGGCCAAATCTTCAAACATCTTCTTCTGTACTCCCACATGAGTGAGGAAAAAATTGGTTGCATAGTTATGATGTTCATGAAGTCCTCTACCAAAATTGTGAAATTCATGGCCCCTCTGTTAGGGGTTCTGGCTCTAGGGTGGCCCTTCATTTAAATGTATTAAATCTTAGAAAATCTTCTTGTTCCATATATATTTGTTAAAAAATTGAATGTACGATAATGATGTCCATGAAGCCCTCCACCAACATTGTGAAATTCATGACCCCTGTGTCAGGGGTTCTGGCACTAGGGTGGGGTCAATATTGCCATGGAACAAACGTATTAAATCTTAGAAAATCGTTTCTCTACTTCCATACATATCATAGGCGTCGGAAGCAAATTGAAAGTGGGGGGGCTAGACTAATCCTCAGAAATATTGAGAAAAAGGTAATTCCCAAAATCATGGAAATCCTAATCCGTGGGGGGGGGGGGGGGGGGGGGAGTACACCTATACTTCCACAAAAAAATACTTACCCAAATTTTTTTCTCCAAAATAATGAAATTACTAATCCGGGGGGGGGGGGGGGGGGGGGGGGTAGTATGCTTCTGAATCTAACCTCTCAATCTTTCAAGGTAAATTTAGGAACAATAATCTTTCCTGCGAGAAAAAGTGGGGGGGGGGGGGCTGAACCCTCTATCATGCTATGTTTCTAATGGTTAGGTAGAACTTTGCAAAAAAAGGGGGGGGGCTAAGCCCCCCCCCCCTAGCCCCCCCCGGTTCCGACGCCTATGCATATTTGTTAAACACTATATGCATAAATAAATTGTGAAATTCGTGGCTCTACCACACCTGGGGCACCACAAGTGCACCCAGGGCAACACAAGTGGGGTCAAATTTGCAAAAAAGGCTAAATTTTAAAAAATCTACTCTCACAATGTGAGGAAAATAACTGATTTCATGGTTATAATGTCCATGAAGCCCTCTAATAAAATTGAATTAAATCATAGAAAATCTTCTTCTCAACTCCAATATATATTTGTCAAAAAATAAATATACTATTATGATGTCCCTGAAGTCCTCCACCAACATTGTGAAATTCAAGGCCCCTGGATCAGGGGTTCTGGCTCTAGGGTATAAAAAAAATCATTAAAATGAAAAATACATTTAAATGTATTAAATCTTAGAAAATCTTCTTATCTACTCCATATAATCATGTTTACCAAAAAGTTTCTACTAAGATTTTAAATTTTATGTCCCCTGAAGTATGGATTTTGACTCTAGGACAGGGCCAAAATGGACGTATACATGTTAATGCATATAATGTTTTAAAATTATCTTCTTCACTTCCACACACCTGAAAGGAAAACCAAATTCATGATTTTGTAGACCAGATCTTTAAGTTTTTTGCCAAAATAATAGGTTTTATAGTTCTTTTTGCGAGATTTCAGGCAGGGAGGTGGTCGTCATAACAAGTTTATACTAGTAATTTTTGTACTCCAGAATGAAACCCAATTTTATGAATATATGAGACTCTTCGACAGGTTTGTGTATGGATTATAGCTACTCAGTTGACCGTTAAGGCCTATTGGCCTCTCGTTTTTTGTTGTTGTTTTTTTCTGAAAATTAAGAAAAATAAGAACAAAGAAAAAAAATTCTCATGCAAATCAAAAGTAAGACAAACACAAAAAAAAAAAATCTGATGCCTTAGTCTATTAATACGGCAGAGCGATTCTGTTATAAAAATATATCTAACTGCAAAACATTTTAGTGTCTGGTGGCGGATGGTGGATGGGGGGTGTACCTGTAACAGATGAGAACGGAGTTAACTGGATATGGGAGAACTCCAGCACCCAAATGAACTTTTCTAACTGGGATTTATATCAGCCAAACAATTTTGGTGAAGAGTGTGTGATTATGTCGGGTTCGGGTCGGTGGAGTGATATCAGTTGCACCTATGCTTTTAATATAATTTGTGAAATGAGATATAAGTAGTAAATATCCAACTATACTAAATGGGTTAACTGGTAATTTCTGGCAACCATTTATATTCTTTAAACCTCTCTGTTTTCGCATGGCGATGGAAGCACAGTATTTATTTCAATAATAATATGCATATTTACTTACACATTGTGTCTCATAATATCTGCTGTTTATTGATTAAGTTAACTTGTACAATAAGCTTTTCTTTCATATAACCCACTGTTATTTTTACCTTATGTGCCACAAATACTAGAAGAAAAAAGGTACATAACGATATTATGAGATTCACTAAGAACTATGTGTTCATGCTATATGTCTCTTTATTTGTACTTGATTCTAAAAAATAAAACTTGTTTATATAATTTTACCTTTTAAAGAATATATGTTTTCAATGACTGATTAAATTACATATAAATAAGAAATCAACAACATATTTATTGAAAGACTGATTTTATTATTTCACTTAATACTTTCAAATTAAAAAAGAAAAATAATAGAAGATTTTATGTTTAAAGACAAGACAATGTAGCTTCTAGAAAAAAATCTAAAATAGAAATCAAAAAAGTCTTTACTTTATATATATATATATATATATATATATATATATATATATATATATATATATATATATATATATATATATATATATATATATATATATATATATATGGGGTTTATTATTTTTTTAAAGATATCAGAACTTGAAATGCCTTGTTAATTTGTAAAAAAAAAAACAAAAAAAACATGGTCTTGCGATTCAATAAATCAATATATCAATCAACACTTCTTAGATGTTAAAATGTATTTTCAATTCATTTAAAACTCTCAAAAGTAGTTAATTTTTTATCGAAGCAGGTATGCTCATTTTGTTTTTTATTTTATTTGTTATGGAATAAGAAGGGATTATAATCATTCTTATAACAATTTTTCTTAACAGGCATGTATTACATATAAAAACAAAAATATTTATACATGTATAAGGCATAAATGTGAAATGAGTTTTTCTTAATGGGTTTTAAGATTAAGCGAATGATTTGCCTCAACTTAATTAATTTTTGCTCATAAAATGTTTGTTATAATTCTGAAATAAATTAAGGTTAATCATCAGTTACAGTTTTATTCTTCTGTTCAAACATAAATTTGTATTTAAAAAAAAATTGCATAAGATTCTGTTGTATTTGTATACAATTTAAATTAATTTAAAGACCAATTACATGTACAACGGTTTTGCCTCCATCGTAATGATTTATGAGAGCTATATTTCCACGTTTAACTATTTTTTTTTCTCCCATTCTAAAGAAACTTTTTTCTCTACCTTAAATACTAAACTGTATTATTGTAAATAATTGCATTCATGTTGGCTATTAAAAAGACTGTTTTATTCTTTATTGTATACAATCTGATGTAAATCCTTTTTTTTTTTTACGTGTTATGATTAAAAAAAAAAACCCAGTTTTTATCCTCTTTTTTTTTAAATGAGATTTACTTTATTAACCAATAAGAGATTTGGCGTTGTACAGCACTTGTTTTATTTTTTATCACAGACTAGACGTTTGGGTTTTCCAATATATAATTCCAAGCAACAGTCATGTCATTCATTCCATTTCTGTATAGATTGTATATTTCTGTTTGTTATATTTAATTCATATATTTACAAGTATATCTATTCGTTTGTACTATTCCACTGCAAAAAAAATAGTTTTAATAATTTTCTATTGAGTACATATACTGGTAGCTTTTGCTTGTAACACTTTTTGCAGATTGTTATCAGTTTGGTAGCACGCGACAGTTTTTTTTCTAAACAATTCATTGTGGCCAGGAGATGTACGTGTATTACATCAGTTCCCAATCAGCACCAATACCTTTAATTCACTCTTTATAAGGCCAATCACACATTTCTGAATGATGTTTTAATGAGAGTTTGACCATTTAATATTTTGCTAATTTTTCAAGATTCTCAGCTTTTTAAACCTCCCCAGTTAATTCCCTGCATGTTGCACCATCACATGCAGATACCGTTGTATCGTTTACAATGTCCCACCCACATTTTTTCGTTTTATTTTATCCCCCCCCCCCCCGTCTGTAACTTGCAATATCACTGTGTAAAGTCAACAAAACAGTCAGAGCCACAGGTTTCGCATTTTACTTGTGATTTTCATGTACCTAACATTTGGGCCTACATATTGCATATTCTTTTTAACAAAAGACATCTCTCTAACTAATGATAATTATTAAAAATAATTTTATGAATTTTAGCAACACTTCTAAGCCTTCAAGTTCAGCAACTCTCAATTTTACAAAAATATTGAGGGTACTTTATCCGAAACTGTCCCTTGCTACCTTTGATGCTGGATCTAAAAAAAATGAATTTTATTGGAATTTGAAGCAAGCAGTAAAGATATAAAGTCATCACTGATTTAGCTGATTTTTTTTATTAAATATAATTTTGTGTCGTTTTTTATAATAAAAAAACCCACTTTATCTATCTGTTTGGTGTTCGGTTGATTTTTTGACAAAGGAATTCGAGTTTGAAAATATTTTTTATAAGTTTATGCAGTATACCTGCATGAGTGAAGCTATTAATTAACACTATCACGGGCAAATCACCATAACAAGCGTTCTAAAACGCACGACGATGAACCAAGGGGGGCTCCTACAAAGTCGTAAAACTACGATCACAAAAAGAATATAGTACCTGATTTTTTAAAAGAAAAGAGCATTGGCTATCTTGAGAAAAGAAATTTATACTATTAAGATTGTGTTTTGTTAAGAACAGACAAATTGAATATGTTTTGTTTGCATGTCTTACCACCCAAACCCTGTTCATCTTGATTCGGCCTTGTTCCCGTAAAACACTTGAAATGGGACAAACAAATTCGTTTATTCCATAATGCATATTTTTTACTGAATTTGGACATGTTTATAAGTCTGATATGGCTTCTTGTGAGGCAGTTCGTAGGTTGGGAAAGACATTTCTTACAAGCACCAATTGGGTCAAAGATGCAGAAAATTATGTCCGACCTGTTACTGTAACAGTCTAGAGTAATTTCTCAATAGCCATGGCTATAATTGAGGTTGATGGTAGATACACGATTCCTGGTATTGCCGAGGCTTATGAAATCTGTTTGCAGAAATCTGTCTGTATCGCTATCGCAGGTTCACTTTATTCGGAAGTGTATTTTAAAATGTGATATCTCTGCAGGATGGATACTGCATTTATAGAAGACAACAGCAGAACAACAATTGGCGAATTTTGTCATTGCTCATTTTTTTTCTTCAAAATTTACCAGTAGTTTAACTGACCTGCCACCCACTTGGTGAGCAAGTATATGGCTGTACAATAAACGGAATCAAGTGTTCAATCAATGTCAATCAATCGTGATAATCAATGCAAAACAATGTTCAAGCAATATAATATCAATAATAGTGAATGCCATCAATAGTTAATTTCAATTATTGAAATAGTGAATTGATTAAAATGGCTAGGTTAGGCGGACCCCGGGAACGGTTGACCACCTAATTCCAAGCTTTGAGCAGGCCCTGGGAACAGTTGCCTACATCAAAGACGTAAGAAATCCTGCCATGGTGCAAATTCCGCTGTACAGATGGTTCATTAACATTCAATTTACCAACACTTAGTCCAATCCACTGTTGAAGCACAAGCTGGGATGAAATAAGCAATGATTAAGTTCTTGAATCTTGAATGTAGTGCAATATATAGTTGATTTAAAAAGTCTATATAGTAAACTGAAAAAACAATAGTAAACGACAGCAGTATCTGTTACCAACATACAAACCATATTATTAATATAAATAACAGGTTAACATTTGAATTATTGCAATTACTAACCACAAACATATGATTGTAAGACAGTTGTTATAAAATTGTTTTGACTTCAGAATACCATTGCAACAAATAAGCAAATAAATTTTAAATAGCATCCTATTCCAAAAACATATATAAAACTAGAGCAGAGCTCGTGGCAAAGCCACGAGTAGGTCTTCCGTTGTTGCTGCGGGTTGAAAATATATGTGATATGGTGTCAAACGATCATAATGACTAAAATTTCAGTTCTGCTTTTGTTATAAAAACGTGTTGTGATTGAAAGCCTGTATATAAAACATGTTTTGAAAAAGAAAGGAAGAAAATATTTTAGGAAAACTATTTGTCGAACAGATTATATAATCGTTTCAAAAATTCTTTAAAAATGAGATGTTAAATGGCGAGTTAAAATTTTCAAAGGGTAGCAAGCATTGTTATAAACAGTATGTACTCATGATTCATGTCAGGAATTGTATTTTTTTTAAAACCGAATACGCCTACAAAACACGTAACCTTTTCTCTAAGATAACTTCTTTATTTAAATCTTTCTAAATTTTTGAAGACTATGTGCAAGTTTAGAATAGTTACGTGCTGACAAAATTTAGTTATTAGTCAAAATTGATGGCATCTCTGAACTTTTCTATAGGGAAACGTGTGTCGTCTGATATTATGTAATGATACGAGTAGACTTGGACATTCAAAATAATATATAATCAGCTAAAAAAAAAAGATCAGCGGGAGAATTTATGCAAAAGCGAGCATCTAAATTGTACACCAGATGGTGCTGTTTCATAGAGACACCGCTATGTAACGTGAATTAAATAACCTTGTTTACAGAAATGAATATCACACCTCTAAACGATGTAATAATATGTAAAATCCTTATTTTTATGTCAGTGGGTTGATTTATAAAATTGAAAATAAAAACTTCAATTGCGCTTGCGTAAATTGGAATTCTGGAAAGGAATTAAACAGTCCGTGTTAGAGAAATTCGAAGAAGTTATGAAACTGGTCAGTTTTTAGATCAAACTGCGCATTGATGTATTAAAATACTATATATCATGTGTATCGTCTGTAGCCACGGTCCGGAATCCGTATGTGCAGTCATACATTGTATGTATATTGATACACCTTTACCTCCTCACCTACAGCTATACAAATGAGGGTGCAACCTTCATTTACACATGCATAGTATTATAGTTCTGGAAACTATTTATCTTGTATTTTAATATATTGGGTATTCATTGTTCACCTAAAATTAGTATTCTACTAGCTGGCTGTAGCTAACCTTGTAAGTAAATTAAGTTGCATTACAACCTCATAATACACAACTTCAATTAAAAGGTTGTAACATTTTCTCCTAAGTGTGTCAAAGTTTGACTTCCAACTTTCAATTATAATATATTATGAATTATTCTGTTCATACAGAAGTTTAGCGTGGTCAACAGGTTGATTTATTAGCCACATTCTCAGGTAAGAATTTCACATCTTTAATGTGAAGATGATTGACTTCGAATAATAGTCTTATTGTTAATAAAAGCACCGTCCAACTGTTACTCAATTACAAATGTTCTGAGCTGTGTGCGCTAAAGCGACACAAGATTTTCGGTCGCAGGTGGCGATTGAATTAACACAGACTGACCGAATAAACAAACGGGTGGGAAAGTGAAACACGTTGAGGAGAAAATGTTACACATAACAAGTCGCCAAAAATGATTTTCGACATATCTGGATATCTTTTCGCCAATTTAAAAAAAATACATCGCGAGCACTTGTCAGCGGGGCGGGAGGAGGGGGGGGGGGCACGCAGCAATGAGTTCGCTTCCACACTCAAACAAACAACCATGTATTAGAAAAACTGCAGAGTGATTAATATGTGACCGATAGAATCTAATCTTAAGTTGTTTAAAACTCAATATTGAATATTCTTTCAAATAATCATCAAATGCCTCAATTTAGGACAATTCAGGACATTCATTTATCGTGCTAGCACCTACCGCATACATGTAACATTTGATTATAATATGAGTACCTTTTACTCTATCGTATAATTAAATCAATGCTTAATCAGCTGTACAAGTAAAATAAATTTATCTTTACATCTTAAACCTAGATAATAGTTAAAACATAATAAATATATAGTTCTGTCCGTGCAAAATATGAAACATGAATGCGTGATAAGGTACATGTAGAAGAACACGAGCCGACCGCGGATCGCTCGTCCACTCGCGCTGGATCTCCTCGGCCATCATTTGATATTTCGGGGGGGGGGGGTTAAAAATGTTAGATATACAAACCAACCATTAATTTATTTCTGACGAAGTTTCCGATTTGGAGTAATATCGTTCATTAATATTCATTTTCAATCAAATGTTTAATTAAATAAATACAAGATGGACAAACTTTTATAACATAAAATTAAAACAGTTCTTGTATTTACGACTATATAAACTCAAACACGTTCATATTCATCTAAGTGTGCGTCGCGGTGTGCGAATCTTGTGTATGAGATAACCGCTTACCGCTAGGTAGTGCAGCCGTGGCTGATCTCCTCAGCCGTGGACGAAGGATAGATTACGTAAAGGTACAACGCGCAGACACGCACAGTTCGGAACCTAGGACGATTTGTAAAGTTTGCAGTATAATGACCATATTCTATCAAATAAAAGTTCTTTATTTTAAACTTAAACCCCACAATTGATCTATGTCTGATATTGCTTTAGATGAGAATGACATTGCTTTTATTAATTAACTGAACAATTTCTTAATTAACACCGAATCGTTTAGTCCATAAACTAAACTAATGTGTAATCAAAACTAAAACAATTCTTGAGTTCGCGGCTAAATAAACTCGTATATGAGAGACGCAACTCTCGTGTATTAGATAACCGCGACCGCTAGGTAGCCCAGCCGCGACCATGGTGACCGATTTTCTCGGCCGCGGGTGATGTAGTGTTTCGTTAACTTGCCGAAATTGCCGCGAGTACTGGTCAACACGTATTACCTTTTCCCTCACATTATGCAATACCCGAACACAAAAACAGTTTAATGAGAACAATAAAGTCACAAACAACATTTTTTGCAGCGACGCCCATATCGAAAAATTTACCGTTTTAGAGTTATGAAGTGAAGACTTTTACGGGCTCTAGACCCCTCATTTTAACGACTAGCCCCTTTTTTATGGTATCAAATGAAAGCTCTTAATATTTTGCACAACTTTTGTTCTATATGTGTCTAGAAAAAAATTACAACTAAAAAGTTATTGAGCAAAGATATAAGCAAAATTTAACATTTTTTGAAACATAAATTTCGATGTAATTGTTTAAGGAGTAAACGTGGGTTAATCAAACATATAAAACTAGGAGGACAACGTTCAAGATGTCTACATTAAAGATTTGTAAATTAAAACTACTTGCTACGGATCAACTCGGAGCCTTTGCAGGTACACGAGACCCATTAAAAAAATATTCAAAGGGGAATAACTCAAAACCGGAAGTAGCGATTTCCTAAGTTTTTGTGCTATAGTAAGATATTATCATTTTCAATAAACCCTGAAAATTTTAATAAAATCTAATGACAAACAAGCGAGATATTACAGTTTAAAGAAACGTCTAGAAGAAAAAGAAGAAGAAAAATAATAATGAAGAATTTCCAACAGAATCAGTACAAGGTCTTCCGTTGGAAACGGAAGACCTTAATAAAATGTAATTATATCAAGAACAAAAAAAAACTTATGCATCTGCAATGTCTGAGGGTTGAGTGGGTTTGGGCTAAATTTTACAGTTGATGTTTGTTGTTTCACCAATTAGAATAAAAAGGATGCTGAACCCGATTATGTTTGAGTTTACAAACCCAATTGAAAATAACCGAACCTGATTGAAACAAAATGAATCGTGTTTAGGATTCAAGCTTATCAAGTCTGCTGCTTCTTGTAGAAATGAATTGACCCATAGGGATAAATTCCAATATTGAATATAATTGAAAAATGTCTAGCAACGAGAACAAATTTAAACTGTTAAACATTTGCTAAAATTGTTTCCCAAATTGAATTAAACACAATTGGTAAATATCGTTACTCATACACATGTAACAAGAGATTTCACTATAAGAAAAAAAAAACAAAAACAAAAAACAAAAAACATAAGCACTTATAGGCTTCATTGATTGAAAGGTATAGCCGTACCAAATCCGGTGCAAATGAGCAAGGCGTTACAGGCTGGTATGATATAGATGGTATTCTTTAAAAAGTCAATAAATATTGTCATAAGCCCTTAGGCAAGATTAGGCATGTTTGTCTGTGTTTTGATATTGCTCTATCACATACATCTAAGCTTATGGGGCAACTTCTGAAATCGGAAAGTTATCGTATTGCAACAAACACCATTCTCTCAAGATCTATACCAACCTTTTGTTCTTTTTCCAAAAATTAAAAAGTTCGTATCGTGTCGTCGTTACAAGTGAAGACACACCCTTGACTCGTCCATCAGTCAGTGAACGGTTATCGGTGCACACTACCTTAAAATGGTCATCAGCTAATATATTATCGACAAATGACTATGTTTTGTTAACAGAAAAATACTTAAACAGAAATTATTTCTTCAAAACCTAATAACACAAATTAACAGCGATTTTCAACACTTTATTAAATGCATTTTTGTGATGGCATATGTACATCCTGGTCGGGTGACTTGCGTATCGTTCCTCGGTAAATTATCTATATAAATCGTATGGGCGCAAGAATTTAATAATATTATATAAAAAACCATTGTTTAAGTCATATACTTTGCAGTTCTTGCTTAGGCCTCATATAATTTTTGCGATTGTCAAAGCATTTCGGCCCAGCCTTAAAAATAAGGCACATTTTTTTTTTTAATTTCTTAAGCACAATTTACAAAACATCGAACCGGTTGGTAAGCTCCCCCAGTACGATTTTCTCTGGTACTCATTTGTTTCACCGAACTTCATGAAAAATATACTAATGTGCGGTTTTATAACTGTTTCGGAAAAAAACCCCTTTTTCTACGGCACAATACATTTTCTGAAAACTACCGAAAGAAATGCAAATCGTGTTACCAGAGATAATCATATAATGAACAGAGAAGTTAGTTTTTATACATATCTGTTAATATCTGTTCTTATTATACTTTTATGTTATATACTGAAATCTGATTGGTTTAATTGGTTTAGACGCAGTTGATAATCCGTTATACTCTCAGCGTTAGCTATACACATAGCAACGGGGAACACAACAAATTGTTACATGTGCGTAAATTATGCGCGAACGGTCCGCCGTGTAATTTACGTCATTTCTATATAAAAGCAGTTAAAAAATCTATAAAATTAAGACATTCAGTATAATAAAAAAAATAGTCCCTGTTTGGGAGGATAACAGTTGAAGTTGAAAAAAATAATGCACTGTTTATTTTTCACTCGACAGTTTTTTTAGATATCGTTAATGTACACTACACATTACATGTCGAACATATTTCTCTTTCAATAGTTGTGAAATATGTTTTCTTTATTAAAATTCCGCAGCAGAATATAATAAAACAATGTTTATATTCCGAGCTCACAGGATGATAAGGTAAATGACTGTAACAAAAGAAAAAGTAATCAATAGGATACAAACATTTGATTATAACTGTTATTAGGTTCCACAGAAAATTACTTTCGACAATAATATATAACAAAAACCTACCAATAACGCATATATGGCTGACTTTATTTAAGGAATAAATTCACTATTTATTTGTTTAATACGATATACGATATAAAATGGCTTGGGACAGTTTACGCTTTATAAACCGCGAGGTTTATAAAAAAAAGTGTTAACTGTTTCAAACAATGTTTTATCGTGTAAAACTAATAAATATTGAATTCATTGCTTATATTATTTTTACTCTTCATTTTAGATAAAAACTGTCATTTTACCTTTTGAAATGACTTAACTTATACAAAAATCAAACGTAACGTCAGGCGTATTGATATGGTTTTGACGGTAGTCTTACTATGAAGTATGCAACATTCTTTATACGATATAAAATAATTTGTACAACCAGAATTAAATTATTTAAATATAAAATAGAATTAGGCAGTGTCATTTCATTAAGCATTTCTTTCATATATAGCAATTTAAGATATATGTATTGCAATATGAAAGCTGCAATGATGCGTAATACTTATATTCATGCTGTCTGGGAAAATCACCAAACTTCGCATAAACATTCAAAACTCCAAAAATGCATTAAACATGAAATAACGGAGTTATAAATGAAAAAAAGACAAATGATTACAGTGATTTCCCTAAAACCTCAATAGAATCGTGTGTTGCTGAAACGCGGAACGGAACGGAACGGAAATATCATATCACGTTTATAGCTTTAAAATGTTATAGACTGGCCCGAAACGATTTCCTTTGTATCATTTATCCATATCTAATGAATGATTATTAACATGTGACTGTCCTATTGATATTCTTATGAAAGTTTATTAAATATAGCATTGCCTTTAATTGTCCTTAGTTGAGAACGATACAGTATCAGTGAGATAAAAAAAAAAGTCCGACTGACGACATTCATGATAAGTCTTGCTGCATAATCTATTTGCAAATATGTCCCACTAATGTAAATATCGTTTTACGAAAAAAAGGCTTCATTTTATTGGACGAATAACGTTATGAATTTCATGTAATGTTTTATTTTTTCTCTAATATCGGCGTTCGTTTGTCTACGTCTTCTACTGTTAATGATACCTAGTTTGCATTACTTGCCCGTTGTTCATTCCTGCAGCTTTTTATATAATCTGAATAGAGCGCTCTAGATGATACCTGTTTCGATTTTACAAAATATTAATGCAGCACATTTAGACAATTTTAAAATAATAGACCTACCTGTAAAAGATGCAATTGAAATAGATGAAACATGAAATATGTTCAATGCATGTACTGTAAATCTTGAGGAATTTTTTTTTTTTTAAATAAATAACCTTATATTGATAATCTTTCATTTTTTTTAATTACATAAAGTATATCGTTTTTAGCATGCTTAGCAAATCTATGAAGTAAACAACCTTAGATAAGGTTTTCCTTTTTCCGTTGCGTTCCGCTTTCCGTTCCGTTTTCCGTCCCGCGTTTTAGCAACATCCCATAAAATCAAGGCGCAAATTATGGTGACAGAGGATAGCTGAGGGTTTTTTTTTGTCGAGGAAATGTGAAGCAGACAGTGCCCATATATGTGATGTAGTTTTTAATTTGCATGCAGGGGACACATTGTTCTGACTCTTGGACATTTTTATACATTTCAGAAAAAAACAAGTACATCTTACATATGGCACTTTACAGAATAGCCAGGGACGATCTAATAATTTTCGGATAAATTGCCCTTTTTTTCCCATTTCCACAATCAACTGCCATAAACTACCATAGGATTTGTAGCTTAATGTCAACCCATGCAAATAATCACCAATTAATGGAGAAGGGGGATCAATTCATTTCTTTTTCGGAACACACTTTATCTTGATGAACAAAAACAAAAGTGAAGATGTTGGTCACAGTTTCGCATTTTCATCCATATCCAATGAAAAGTGCTACCTGTAATTAAGTGTCACATTACAATGGAATGAACATGCTTTCCTCCTTCCACAAAATGAATGCAAAAATACTCTAGTAATTTTACCCCTCAAATAACCAGCCAAACCCCAGGTTCTCCCTTTATTTCAAAATGTTGACCGGGTCTTTCGTGCAAAAATATCCCCTGTCACCTTAACATAACTCTAGATGGCTTCGAGAACAATCCGGGTGTTTTCGACAACTCAAACCTAAAATATTTTGTACGAAGGACAGAACAGTATGTGTAGATGTATGTACTATGCAAATATTCCCATGTATTGTTTAACAAAGGATGTTATAATTACTCGGATATTTAAGTAATGAAGGAAGTCATGCATTTTTTTTTCAAAGTTTTGTTGGGCTACTATTTGAGATGATTTTTTGAAATTTTATAGCTTCTGGTTTGAGGCAGTATTTATTTTTAGTCAAGTCCGATTTGGTCGAAAAAAAACTTTTAACAGCAAATAATAATTATTTGGTCAAGCATGGTTTTTAAACATAATTAAAGTGTGCTGATTCCAATAAAATATGCTGGCCATCATGAAAATGGCGTTAAGAAGCTCAAAATGGCGATTCAAAATGGCGGACAACCAAGTGTTATATTTTTTTCTTAAAGTCTTTTCATTATTAACAAACAATAATGAAATGATCCAGCTTAGTATGTTATCATATCTAAAGTGTGTTAAGTTTGAAAAAAAATTGTTGGCCTTCCCCAAAAAGCGTTAATTAGGTCAACATGGAGATTCAAAATGGCAGATATCCAGATTTTATAATTTTTTCCTAAAAAATTTAAACTAGGGAAAACGCATAAAAAACAATAATAATTCAGTCCAGCAAAGTTATTTTTGCATATTAATTAAGGCGTGCTTAGTCTGAAAAATATGCTTGCTATGACAAAAATGGCGCTAAATATGTCAAAATAGCGGTCAAAATGGTCGCCAGACAAATTCTATAATTCTCTTACATATAAGTCTTAAAAATTGAGGTAACAAACGATCATTTTGTTAAGCATAGAATTTTATCATAAGTAAGGTGTGCTAATTCCAACAAAATATGTTGATCACGATAAATAGTTAAAAATGGTGGACAGCCAGATTTCATTAATTTTCGTCTCACAGTCTCTTTATTGGAAAAAAATAACAATACAAAATCACAAATTGGTCTAGCAAACATATTTCTCATAATTAGGTTGTGCGAAGTTTGATGAAATGTGTTGAAAATGACGTTAATTTTGTCAAAATGGCAATTTAAATTGGTTTATACTAGTAGCCAAATTTCAATAATCTCTATTTAGACTACTAAAGGCCTCTTAAATGGGAAACATGTTCGAATATCATAATTTCAATACTAATGATGTAACTGACAATCAAATTTGAACACTTGTATTAATAGAAAAATCTCCATCAGCTTTTCATTTTGAAAAAAAAATCTGTTTTCCATTATTAAGCTACAGTATATAATTATGTTATTTATACAATCTTTTTTTTAAGATTGTGATTTGAAATTTGCAAATGTCTTTATCCCGGGAGAAGGCACTTTTACATTCACACATAAGGTTGTGCAACCTGTGGGGCAGTTGCAAGCTTTCAAATCTAAGAAAGCTTTAGGTATAAGAATAAGGTCATTAGTTCCAGCAAACAACCATTACTTATATTTTTTATCCTATCTCGGCTGGGCATGGTAATATGGGCATGCTTACATGTATATATGCCTGTCTCCCTATCATTACCTAGGTGTGGGTTTGTTTCATAAGCAACGTAAGGCAAACCCTAAGTTGGGACATATTCCCAGGCTTTGATTTTAGGAAGAAAGCAAATTAAACCGTGTCAGTGGGCAATGTGTCTTGGTTATCCATATAACTAAAGAACTTCTCGAACTCTTTGATTTTCTGGTCAGTTAATTCCCCATTTTCATGCTTGTTTCTGTTCCCTTATTATGTCAATTTTCTCGATATGCTTAGAAATAATGTGTCACACCATTTCAGTGAATGATATGAACCAAGTGCTAATTCAAAGTTCTATAAAAGGGGAACATTCTCTCTTCAACAACATTGACAGGGATGTTTATCGGCTTTAAAGAGGTTCATACATCCATCAGCAAACTTAGTTGTGAGGATATGTTGCAAATTAACACTGGCATGGTCTAGCATAAAAAAGCCTCAACTTTTCCTATGAATGTGGACACACGTTTCTGTACTTTCCTCAGCACATTTGGCCAAACACATGTTAACAATTTTGCAAGAGGTTCTTTTATCTTAAACGAGGACATAGACAGCTTGATTTCTTATACAATATATAAACTGTCCCTAATATTGTTAAAAAGAGTAAATTCTTTGGGTTGCCCAAAACATATTGCGCATACTATATATAAAGCTGGACGATATGTTGATCTCGGCTCATTTTGAATCACGAGCTTTTTCTGTGTATATGATGATATATTAGTTAGATTTATTTGCTGGAAAGGTATTAAAGGAAGAGACAGACATATGCTATAATAGTTCTTCATGTCGTACCCTGTTCCTAAGTACCTGATTGTATCTCTGTTATCATAAGCTTATGACATCGATGTCATTTAAGCCTAAAAACACCAGTTTTATAGTGCAGATACATTTCTCCTCTCTCAAACTTTGCTTTTTAAGTATTTGTTGTATTTCACGAACTTGCAGGTCGAAGAAATTGGTACATAAAGTATATTTTAAAAAAACCCCAGAAAGGTATAGGAACAAGATGGATATTGAAATGCATGAACACAGAATGTTTAAATAAGGTACCGGTAAACGCCGTAATAAGACAAAACGGAAAAAATCAACAATTTTTAGTAAAATATGAAACTGTTCTTTTTCTTTGTTAAGGTGTTCCAATCTAATTTTTCATTTGCATATTTGTATAATGTAATACTTACACGTTTCATCCCTGTAAACGGCTTAAAAGAGAATTATGAATTCTTGCTGTCGGCCATTTTGAAACGCCATTTTGACCCAAATAGCTGCATTTTTGTAAAAGTAAGCATATATCGTCAAACTCAGTATAACCTAATTATGAATGAAAACTTTTTGTTGGACTGGACTATAATTGTTTTAATGCTTTGTTTCTTGTTAAAAAACTAAACAGAAAGTGATAAAATAAGGCAGTGGGCCATTTTAAATCGCCATTTTGACCTAATTTAGGAAATTTCCGTCATAGCAAGCATATTTCTTAAGACTCAGCATGCCTAAGTTATATTGATAAACTTTGCTGGACCAAATTAAACTTGTTAGTCTCATGCTTTTTTCGTTTTAAGAAACTTAAGAAACAAATATGAAATCTGGCTGTCAGCCATTTTGACATAAAAAGCATCGCTTTAGCGGAAACCAGCATGATTTCTCAGACTTAGCACGTCTTTTTTATGATTTGAAAATTTATTTAAGAAATTATAATTGTTTGTTTCTCGCTTTTTCACCATTTAAGAAACTAAAGGGAAAAAATATAAAATCTGTATGTCCAGCGTTATGAATCGCCATTTTTTTTTTCAGAAAATTTACGACATTTTCTTGAAAATGGCATATTATTCCTAACTATCTACACCTAAGTTATGATTAAAAACTTAGCTGGACTAAATATTTATTGTTTGTCTCACGCTTTATGTCCATTTCAGAAATATAAGACGAATTACCAAAATTTTGTTATCCGCCATTTTAAATCGCCACTTTGACCTAATTAACCACATTTGTGGAAAGCCAGCATAATTTTTAAGACTCAGCACACATTGGATATGATGAAATACTATTTTGGATCAATTCATTAGTGTTCGTCATTATTTTTTCCAATTGAAGAGACTTTAAGAGAAAAATTTGAATATTGGCTGTCCGCCATTTTGAATCGCCATTTTGAGCTACTTTACGCCATTTTCATGAAGGCCAGCATATTTTTCAGACTAAGCATACTTATATTATGATAAAAAACCATGCTGGACCAAATAATAATTATTTGCCGTTCAAACATATTTCTAGAGCCCTTTTTAGAAATTAGGACTAGACTATTTGGAGAGAGTTATGTCTACTATTTGATTATGTGGTGCACACTCAAGTAAGTATTGGAGTTCATCTGCAGTTCTGAGTTTGTCACAAGGCTACGTTACGTTTTCAGAATCAGGTACATTAAATCATATGTCAGTCTCTAATTGGTAGCGACGATTTTACTGCAAATTTTCTAGAAAACACTATTAGAATCTTCTTTTATATCATGTTTTAATCACGACTTTTTTATTTAAAACCATTTGCATTGTTTATAAACAATCAAACCCGAAACAAACAAATACAAAAAGGGAACGTTAATGTGCGTTTGAATCCGAAAATTAATTCTACCGGATTTCGTTAGGGTAGATGTTGATTAACCTGAGTTCTATAGTCGGTTTCCCATATGATTAGACGTAGTGCGCGTCGTCTTTCTTCATGATGGTACATTACCTTACAAATCTTGAATAACAAATCACGAATGATGGAAGCACAAAATTAAGACAGGCATCGAACGGATAACGAATCAACAATTTATCGTAAACCGATAAGTGTTCAAAATGAAAATTTACAAATGGTTATTTGCATTTGTCGAAAATTCAATGACATAATAAACTTTAAGCATTTAACTTGTAACGTTTAACAAAAAAAACGTAGTAAAGACAAATACACAATTGAATACATACATTATATTGAAGCCTCTTGCTTTTAGTGAAATAGAGGGTAGTTTTTTTATACATTCTTATTGGTGGTTTGTCTTTGTTTTTATTTGTGTTATTACAAATAGGGTGATTACATTGAGATTGTACATGTACTTTGAACTGTTTGTGTGTTGAAAATGTTTCTATACATTTCATTTTTATTGTTTCACTCATTTTGACAATTCTAAGTTCAGTATATTAGTATCAGGATTTGTTGAAAGCTTCATTAAACTGATTATTTTAAAATGTGTTGCCAATCGTACAAAATAATTTCTGAAATCATTTATTTTCATTGCGATTGATTGTTCTTGAATATCCGCCAAGAAATAACAAAAGACTGATGAACTATTAAAGGTTATCCCAGAATCCTCCCCTGTTAGAACATGATATTCTGTGAAGTTTTACTGCAGGATACAGCTAATACCAATACGTTTTGAATGGCATTTCCTCTTTTCAGACGCAACGCTATGAATTAGTTACTATATGCTGGATATGTTCCTGAAAAAGAATTTTTCCGAACAAAAACTATTTTTGTTCTCATTCAAAACAAATTCATAGCTATCTCGTTTTAAGGCTTCGTATGAACATAAAGACAAATGTCACCCGCTTCTCATTCGCTAAAAAGTACATAAAACGGCAATGAATATTAATTTGGCATAAGCCTTTGTTTCTGTTTATAATGGCAATCAATGGCTGGTCCACTATTTATACACTCACGATATGCAACCAATGCATGGTATTGGTTAATTTTTAGTTTGTAATTTGCAATGAAATATCATGACTGTCCTGGTTAATTTTAATCGAGAGGAAGGAAATATAAGAAAAACTCGAAGTCTATTCAACGTCACCAAATCAGAAGTTAATAGAAAGGAATACTAGAACACTTGTGTAACTCCAATTCATTGACAAAGAAAAGATCTGGTGAATTTGATTAAGAACTTACTAGTTTTTAAAGTCGCGGTATACCATTGTAGTAATCTTCACAAATCATGGATTTATCTATTGTTCGTCTTGTATTGTTGGTAATGTACTTGTATTTGCGACTTACAAAAGCCATTAGCTCCCAAAGTTATCTGGTATAGATAACTTATCTATATTTTTATCATTTTTGCATGAAAAATATACGTATCCTAGTTAGACCACACCAATATAATATCTTGCTTGTCGGACATTAAGTGGGAAAGAGTACGAGCGGGCGAGCATTAAAATAATAAGATTATTATTTTTTGTAGCCAAAATTTTTAGGCGGTCCATAATGATATGATTTGTAAAGTTTTATTTAAACACGAGCGTGCAGGATCGGATGAAAAAGAAGTTTAATAGGTATGGCCTTCCACATTTATATTTTTTAGTTCAAATTGAGGCTGAACCATTGTTATATATTACCCTGCATAATCATTCTGATAAAGTCTAAATCATACATTATAAATAGCATCAAGACCAATATGGGGACCAAGGAAGGGTTCAAAGTACAAAGTTCAGCATATATAGGAATTATAGGATTGCATACAATCATGTATATACATTAGGACAAATCATAAATTATTTCAGAATCTGCAGTGTTGTTTAGTCCAATCAGATGATATGATTTAAAGAATTATCATAATTAAGTATCAAATTTCATTTTATACCTGTAACCATTTGAAAGATTCTCCTATTTTCCAACACCCATTTTAATGCAATACCTTCCAAATCAGACAAAACTTTTAAAGATTGATAGAGGAAATTCAAATTAATTACAGTCAGTATCAGAGTTGGGGTCAATTACTTTGAAAAGTAATTAATTACTTTCAAATACATTGACAATTTTATCAATTACTTGCAATTACAATTACATTGATTTTTTAAAATGTAATCAATTACTCTCAATTACTTTGATAAATGTAATTAATTACATTTCAAATACTTTAGTTGTATTTTTTTATAAATCTTAAGGTCAGTTTAGATCAGATTTCTTGAAAAATTTCTAGAAAAATTTTCTTTAACATTAAATTCATTAAGTACCATTGAGTTCATTTTTGGTTCTGAATAACATTTTCTCTATAGTGAATTAATTTTTATTCACATATTAAAACTATGTTTATTCAGAAAGTACAACTTTCGGCAGTACAGCATATCAGTATATAAATAATAATTGCTACAATTCACAAGAATAAGATATTTTGACTCCCTTAGGTCTAAAATCAATGGGGGTTCTTGGGTATTAGAGGAGTTCACACCTCCACAACATTCTATCGTTACCTATTGCCCTAGGCAGTGTGTTATGCTGTATAAACATATGAAACATGATGGGAAATTTAATTATTGTATAAACAAAAGTCCATGCCAAACATGTATAAAATCTATTTATCATTATAAGACACCTTTTTCATATTTTAAACTTGGAAAAAAAAGTAATTAAGATGTAATTAAAAAGTAATTGAAAATACACAATATTTTTGGAATGTATCTAAATACATTCAGTTACTTGTAATTGAAGACATACTCAATTACAAATTACTTTCAATTACTTTGAAAAATGTAATTAATTACACTCAATTACAAATACTTTTTTCAATTACCCCATCCCTGGTCAGTATATGATTTTTATGAAACCTGTGATTTATTTGGTTTGACTGTATTTTAAATCTTTCAACAAAGGCTTAATAAAGGTTGTGTGTATTAAAGTTTTCATGCATGTTTTTCTTTTCTGTGTACAGAGACCAGTGTTTCTTGATTATATCAGATGCACAACTATGGCATTATGTTAATTACTATTAAGATAAACTCTTTAATATACATTGGAAGTGAAAACAATTGTTAATTTAAAGAATCCTCTTCTCTTTATATGATTGGTTTTTAGAAATACAATCGTTTATGGCAGTATTGACTTTCATGAAGCGCGCAGAGTGATGTTTTATAAAAGTCAGCTCAGAGGAAATTCGGATATTTAGCCTTTTTTATTTAAATAATGGTAGTATTTGCAACACAACTCCATTAATTTTGTTCTACTTATGCAGGTTCACAGTATAACTAGTTGAAAGAAATTTCCATTTAAAACTGAATTATACGTCTTTTCTAACAGCATGTAGGGCTTGTAGCAGCTATTTCAATAGAGGTCAGAGGAAATTCAGACGTTATTATCTTTTTTTCTAATTCACCAACACGCCGATTATTTATTATTAATTTTTTGCTTTTTATTATTTCCTCAAAATAACATTAAACAATTAAGAGTCTAATTATAGGAAATAGTATTTTTTGCAATTTTAAGTGCTACCTGTAATTAAGTGTCACATAACAGTGAAATGGACAAGGTTTCCTCCTTCCACAAAATTAATGCAAAAAACACTTAGTAATTTTTAACCCTCAAATAACCAGCCAAACCCCAGGTTTCCCCTTTATTTCAAAACTTTGGCCGGGTCTTTCGTGCGAAACTATCTCCTGTCACCTTAACATGCTGCTAGATTGCTTTTGACAACTCGAACCTCAAATATTTTGTACGAAGGACAGAACATTATAGATGTATGTACTTTGCAAATCTTCCCAGGTATTTAACAAAGGATGTTATAATTACTCGGATATTTAAGTAATGAAGGAAGTCATACATTTTTTTCAAAGTTTTATGGGGCTACTATTTGAGATGATTTCTTGAAATTTTATAGCTTCTGGTTTGATGCAGTATTTATTTTGGAGAGAGTTATTTCTACTATATGATTATGTGGTGCACACTCAGATAGTATTGGAGTTCATCTGCAGTTCTGAATTTGCCACAATGTTGCGTTACGTTTTCAGAATCAGGTGCATTAAATAATATGTCAGTCTCTATTTGGTAGCGACGATTTTACTGCAAATTTTCTGGAAAACACTATTGGAATCTTCTTTTGTATTATGTTTTAATCACGAATTTCATCCTAACCCTGATATTTTACTGCAGGATATAGCTAATACAAATGCGTTTTAAATGGCATTTCCTTTTTTCAGACGCAACGCTATGAATTATTTACTATATTTTTTAGAATTTTAAGAATATTAAGAATTTTTCCGAATAAAAACTCTTTTTTTCTCATTCAAAACAAATTCATAGCTATCTCGTTTTAAAGCTACGTATGAACTAAAAGACAAATGTCACCCGCTTCTCATTCGCTAAAAGGTACATAATACGGCATTAATTATTAATTTGGCATTAGCCTTTGTTTCTGTTTAAAATGGCAAACAATGGCTGATCCACTATTTATACACTCACGATATGCAACCAATGGTATTGGTTAATTTTAAGTTTGTAATTTGAAATAAAAATATCATGGATGATAATAAACGTTTGTCGAAAAGAGAAACTGAATGTTGAATTACGATTGAAATATTGAGGTTTTTGGTCGAATATTTCTGAGTAGAACAATTTTTATATGACTGTCCTGGTTAAATTCAATCGAGAGGTACATGTAGGAAAAATAATAAAAACTCAAAGTCTATTCAACGTCACCAAATCAGAAGATAATGGAAAGGAATACTGGAATATTTGTGTAACTCCAATTCATTGACAAAGAAAAGATCCGGTGAACTTGATTAAGAACTTACTAGTTTTTAAAGTCGCGGTATACCATTGTAGTAATATTCACAAATCATGGATTTATCTATTGTTCGTCTTGTATTGTTGGTAATATACATGTATTTGCGACTTACAAAAGCCATTAGTTCCGAAAGTTATCAAGCTAATCCCGAATTTGACAACAAAGTGTTTGTAAAGGACCCCTTATACAACAAGACAACGGGTTCTGTCCTAATTTGCAGCGCACTTTGTGGTACTGGATGCAACTGTTTCAACTTCAACCTACTGACGGGTGTGTGCCTTCTCTTTGCTTCATGCAATCCATTACACATGACTGTCCCTGAAAATGGGTGGCGTTTTTTCTTCGATCCTACTGTAAAACTTAATGGTATGTATTTGTTTTTTTAATTATAACATGCCAATTTTCGTAATGCAAATTGAAATTAAATTATATTCAGTTTAATTGTTGCTACATGTACCTCAACGATTATTACTGACTACACACGCCTTAACATTTTTGATCATCAGCGCATTTATAAGAAACATGTTAGGGATTTTTTTATATAAATATGTTTGCTTGTGCGCAAACATAGGTAAAAAAATTATGCCAACTTCATCAAACTTTTTTAATGAATATATCGTATCATTTCTTTAATATGTACATATATCTTACAAAGAGTATGGGTTAATGTGTTTGTATGTTAACACTCTACAAGACAAAACTATTTCTTATGGCATGAATTATTTGAGAAAATAATTGTCAAAAAAATAATTTATTTAATACATATTCTGTTGTAAAAAAAAACACAATTTATTTAGGATTTACATTTCAATAATCAATTAAATATAATTACTATAAACCGAAATACTGATGGATTTCGAATTAAATGATGTGGTATGTATTATTGTTTTCAATTATTTGCATTGCAGAAAGTGAAAAAACAGGTTTTATCGTTTTGTTTATGGCAAAAAATCGAAAAACCATGAAAGATTTATACATTACAACAAAGAAAGGCGCAATCATGGATATAACGACATCTTCACGTCTAAACCATACCCTAAAACAACAGATAGACAGACGTATAACTATTTCATCTAGCCATCATATTACTATTCCATCTGCAATCAAACTGAAAAGCTTTGAGAAAGAAGTAAAGTCAATACTCCTCGAAACGTTTGACAATGCGTTTTGCGTAATCTTTGACTATCATCTCTATTCTTCCGGAGGGACTGCAATTGTTCCTCTACATAAACTGTCAACCAAATATGTTGTTATATCGACAGAGCCATCGCGATCCAACTATAAGAGTCAGTTTGCTTTCGCTTCTATTCAAAACAACACGTCAATTTCAATAACTTTTAAGATGAAACGAAACATTTCTTTGTATATCAACGAACACTCATTTTTGAATGGCGATGTATACAATTTAACTCTTGATCGATTTGAAACATATCAAATTTCCCATGAAACAGATTTGACAGGAACAGTTATTGAATCATATGCACCTATCGCTGTTTTTTCGGGAAATATCTGTAATAGGCTTGAAAACAGAGGTGCCTGTGATCATCTTATTCAACAATTAATTCCGAATAGAGACTTAGACAAAACATACATAGTACCCCCAAATTCAAACAATCGACGCACGAAAATTCGTATAACAGCGACAGAAAACAGCACCATATCGTACACGATTGACGGAGTAACTCGGACAGTAACAGTGAATAAATTGGATTCGTTCGACACTATAATATCCAGTATACAAGCATGTGTGATTGAATCAAACACACCCATAACTGTCACAAGTTTTGGTTTACGGTCTAGCAGTTCTAGAATGGGTGATCCTTCCATGACGGCTGTGTCGGGGATAAATCAATACATTGATTACTACAAAACAGTGGTACCATCCGGTTTCAGTTTTAACTATGTAACTATTTTGATGAAGCAATCCTTAAAGAACTCGATCCGCATTAATGGCAGTTTAATAAATGAAACTAATATTGTATATGAAGAAAATGTACCAGTCAGAAATGTCACATACAGCGTGCGGTCTGTTAAAGTACCGGAGGGTGTGCTTACTGTGTATACAGTTGATGGGGGAAAATTTGGACTCGTGTTTTCGGGATGTAAAACTGATGCAGCGTATAGTTTTTCTGCAATACTGCTGTAAAACCTCAACCGTACAATCTAAACCAAGCTGAGTCCGTATGAATCATCACCGGAGTAGGGACAGGTATTTTGAAGATTCTTTTTTTTTTTGCGATTGTTGTTGTGTAACAAATATAATATTTAGAGAAATTTAGTACTTCATATAATGTATTCTTTTGAATGAAATTTCATTGTCATGTCATGCATGTTTATTGAATTCTTAACCCATCTTTTTATTCAATATGTATATTGATTATGAACATTTGTTCATTTGGCGATCCATCAACGAGGGTTGTGCCGTTGATAAATCAATATATTGATAATTACAAAACGATGGTACCATACGGTCTCAGTTATGACTGTGTTACTATTATGATAAAACAATCTTAAAAAAGATTATATCCGAATTAATAACGCAGTAACAAACGGAAGCAATATTTTGTTTGAGGAAAAATACATCAGTCATGAACTTAACATGCATCGTAAGGTCGATTAGTGTAACGAAGGGTGAGATCCCCGTGTCTACAGTTGGTAGGGAACACTTTAGGCTGATGTTTTCAGGATATAAACGGGTGCTGCAGCATATGGTTTTTCTGCAATATTGCTGTAAAACATCAACTGTACGATTTGCTTTGGGCTGGGTCCGTACACAGTATTGCCAAAGTGCATGTATGTACAGTGTTTCGTTATATAAGGAATGACATCCTATGAATTAAAGTTTAGTCGATTTGTAAATTTTTTACTTGCTTGCCCTTCCGTAAAAAAGAAAATGGTTAATAATCAAACCCTATCTTTCCAAAATAAAAATGATAAAATGTGGCTTTAATGTGTTTAAAATATATTAAGATTGATAATAAAGCGGCTTAAAAGCAGGAAACAAATATCAATGTTCGTGTCAACCGATTCATTTTTAATTATGATTTTCACAGACAACACTCGATACAAAGTGTTCACTATTTTGTCACAAAGTAAAGCCTTGAAATGAACACTTTACAAAACAAACGGAAAATGAAGGCATTGCTAGAATGTTAGTTGTAGTTGTGCAAGTGTTACACTGTATGGAATTTTTTTATTGTTTATAAATCTGTACAAAGTTCATAATTCATCCTTAAAATTGTTTTATAGTGGTTTGATTATGCATGACAGAAACGATAGCTATTATCATTAGATTGTTTTTGGTCAAATTTAAGCGTATATGTCAGATACGTGTATTTCTGGTAACAAAGATGTCAAAAAGTACATTTTTAATGTTTTCTACATTTTAAATACTAAAAATACTGGATATCCGTATAAGAGGAAAACAATTGGAACGACATTTTTTCTCAGTACCCATGTACCAACACATCAAAGAAAACTAATAGACATAAAAAAATTCCATACTAAGTTGTTTTACCGTTTCTACTTTAAAAACACGTGTGTTTTTTTTTCCTAGAAGGTAGCTTTTTTGTTAGAATTTCAGAAAAAATTAAAAGCAGAAAATTATAGTTCGTTAAAATGTTGTTGTTGTTGTTTTTTTTAAACTGTTGTGATTGGTTTTTTTTTTGGTTTTGGTTTAAAGAAAATAATATTTTGAAAAGTAGAATCCTTTTAATGTTTACTTTTAAATGTAACTTCTTTATGATGCCAAGCGCGTTGAGAAAAAAAAATAAACATATTTAAAGAAAAAACAAAACATAAAAACACTTTAATTAAAAATAAAACAGATTTTAATACCTTTTTGATAACATTCTAAATCTAGCAATATTACTTTATGTCCTCTTTTAAATATTATAAGTTAAAAAAGAACTGATATGTTTAGAAATCTATTTTATTATTGTTAATTGACCGCACACCTTAATTATTAAGTAGAGAAAAGTTAAGATACATGCTAAATAATACAGTTTTTTCAATGTATTGAATGTCTGTGTGTTGTTGTCGCTGTTGTTGCTTTTCTACATTTTCAAAAAATTTAGATGATTTTTACCCTACTTTAAATGATTACATTTAAATAAGGTAACAATATATCATCTTGCGAGTTTTGGGATTTTAAATTAATTTTGATGATTTACCGGTTTCAATATATAAATGGTATTTACTTTGAAGCATCCTTACAAACTACGTGTTTAATTGATCTCCACTCTACTTCAACATATTTAAATAAGGATAATACTGCAGACCCTCTTTAATACAAACGTCGAATTTAAAATGAGCTTTAGTGTGTAACTTATTTAATGACGTTCTGAATCACTAGTGAGAGGTTTTTTTTCTTTGAAAATGATGGCTGTTGTAACCCCCCCCCCCCCCCCAAAAAAAAAAAATAATAATTTAAAAAAACCCAAAAAACAAACTAACCAACAATTTTTTAAAGTTAATTTTATTCCCGAAGTGAGATACTTTTTTATATACATGTTCTGTCAAAGTGTTTTTCTGTCTATGTGTGTGTGTGTGTGTGTGTGTTGTTGTTGTTGATGTCGCAAAAATTGTGAAAACTTTGGCATTAAAACATTTCATGCAAAATTGGTTTGCATTTTTCGGAATCAGACGAGTACGTTTACAACCAAAATAAAGTAGCAACCTAATAGTATTAGCTAAGATATCTCGAATTATTTTTTTTGTCTTTCAATATAAAAGCTGTTAGCAAAAAATACAAATCAAATACATATTTTAAAGTCGATTATTTAGAGAGTTAATTGACCACAGAACCCTCTAACGTATTAAAAAAAAATAACACTGTCATCTGAATGTCATGCAATAAAAACTAAAAGCTTCACTCGTGCCTGCTTATGTAAAATAAAACACTTATAAATCTTGTCTACGGACACTGCATCTGCAAGATAAATGATCAACATTTTTGGTTACAGTAATTACATATACCGGTAATGTCATTAAATAAAAACATGAAAAAAGAGTTTGTACTATTTTTCGTGACACAAAATTTATTATATAGACTTTGTATGTTTATAACACTCGTTTACATTTTTATGCGTTAAAAAGTTAATAAAATGTTATTTACTCAAAGCAAAGCTTCTAAATTGTAAGAAAAAAGTTGTTGTTGTGGATTTCGTGTACAATAAAATATTAAAAAAAACAATGAAAGGTTTCTCTCTTTTTATTTATTATTGGTACTCTTTTTCGACATGATAAACGCTAATGTAGCAATGCACGTAATCTGGCGAGAGAAAACATTAGGACAGCGTCAACAAGAGACGGGTTAATCCTTATAATCATCAGGTGAAGGATGCACAGAAGATCATCATTCGTTACCCAATGTATCAGTATACCAAACACAGCATGGTTAGCATAATATTATTACACCGCCTCCAATTATATTCCAGATCCATTTACATGTAACAGGGAAGATTGATTATGAATGGCAGACTAATCGTTTCAGATGTACCATACTTTGGATGATTTAAATATAACCATTCATTCCTCATTCTCCGTTTTATTTGCCTTTGGGGGTGTATTCTTTTTTTTTTCATTTATACATCTTCGATTAAATCTTAATTTTCCATGCGCCCACTAAATATATGGTAAAAGTAAACAAAGACACCTTTCAACGAGCACGTACAGCTCGGCTAAACAACAAAGCAGAGGCCTATGGGCCACATCGCTCACCTAGACAACAATAGCTTCAATTAAATCAGCTTTATGGAACCATATTCAAGATAGCTGGACAAAGTAGTAAAATAGATCCTGTAGTAAAAAGATTTAAATGACTTGTATGCTTTCGATATTTTCATTTTGTGGGGCTCACTACATCTTGAAAAACGTTTCTCAAATCAGAAATAATAATAATTAATAATAAGATAGAGAACGAGATAAATAAAAAAGTATCCAAGTCAAAAAAGCAAACATATTAATGCATATTGACAACTCATCTAGTATGGGCAACAATATTTACAATACAGTCAGCTTAATGAAGCCATATACAAAATATATGGACAGTATTGTACAATAGATGTTGTATAAACAAAAAAATGAATGTTTTTTTCAGATATTCTTATGTCATCTTGAAAAAGTTTCCGAAATCAGCAAATACTATAGAAAGATTTGAGATACCATAATTTATAAAAAGGCGAAAAATTACGCTTAAGTGAGTTATTATCTACGTGCAACAATCAAGATGCAGAGGTCACGACACTGTGATAATTATTATTTAAATGAACTAAAATACACTGCAGCGCATGCCTCTGTGCTTTATTATCAATGCAAAATCATTTACATATATTAAGAATTTACTACATCTCTTTCATGAAACCTATTTAAGCCTCACACATGTACCAGACTAAGGGTCATAACTCTATAAACTGTTCACATGAACCTTAACATCAAATAAATCACCAGATGTAGCCTACATAAATGTACATAATTGCAAGCAGAATAGAGCAATGTATATAGAACCAATGATGGATGAAATAACTCGAGAATGACCTGTAATTTATCAGCATAAACTCATCATTAAAACAAACTACATATCTGCTTACAGAGCAAAAAGTATAGAATATCTAATATATGAAAGGACTGGAAATCAGTTGATGAACAAACTGGCAGAAATAAGGCAAGAGAAAAAGAGCCTTAAGACGCATTTCGATTTTATTATTAAATTATAGAACTGGCAAACAATATAATATAGTCGAGAAATGTATGAATTGATGTCAAAGAGTCTTAATAATGAACAAAAATATTGTATGCAAATTTCATTTATTTCGGATCAAAAGAAAGAAATATCACCTGTCAGTAAAGCAAGATACAAGCAGAAAGAACATAAAAAACACCAAAAAAAAAAAAAACAAAACAAAAAAACAAAACAAAACAAACAAACAATTTTGATCAGAATTTGATTCACACATAACAATTCAACGTGTATGTAATGCAATGAAAACTGAAATGATGCGTTCTACTAATAGACAGGATATATTGAAAAATCACAAAGATTCACATAAACATTCAAAACTCCAGACATGCATTAGAAATCAAATAACGGAGTTATAAATGATTTATTATTATAAAGACAGATTATTACAGCGATTTCCCTAAAACCTCCAAAAAATCAATCTACAAACTAAGGTGGCGAAGGATAGTTTTCTTTTTTTTGTCGAAGAAATGTGAATCAGGTGGTGCCCATATATGTGATCTAATTTTCAGTGGATTTTTAAATTCACACACTGTCCTGATTCCTGGGCATTTTTAAACATTTTAGAATAAAACAAGTACAACATACATAATAGCATTTGATAGGGTAACCAGAGAACATCTCATAATTTTCGGAAAAAATGCCCTTTTTCACATTTCACAAGCAACTGCCATAAACTACCATATGATTTGTAGCTAAATGTCTACCCATGCAAATAATCACCAATTGATTGGGGGGGGGGGGGGGGGGTGTCAATCAACTTTTTTTCGGGTGACATTTCTGGTTCGGAAAACCGAAAGTAAACGTTGGTCACTGTTTTGCATTTTCATTTCATATCTGTTGAAAAGTGCTACCAATACTAAAGTGTCTCCTCTTTCCACAAAATGAATGCAATCAATATTTTAGCAATGTTTACCCCTCAAATACCCAGCCAAACCCAGGTTCTTCCTTTATTTCATAATTTTGACCAGGTCTTTTGTGCAAATTTGTGTCCCCTGCAACCAAAACATGCCGCAACATGGTTTTGGAAAAAAATATGGGTGGTTTTCTTTTTGACAACTTGAAACCTAAAATAATTTGTACGGAGGACAGAACAGTCTAAATTTATGTAAATTTATGTATTTAGATAAAAAGCATGGGTTGTTTTACAAAAGATGGTAGACTTACGCGGATATTTCGTATTAAAGGAAGTCATCAATTTTATTTTTGCGGTTTTTTTCTATTTGATATTATTTCAAAATTTTTTATAGCTTCCAGTTTTGTGCTGTTTTTACTTTGAAGAATATCATGACAATGTGGTGCAGATATAAGGAGGTAATTGAGTTCATCTGCAGTTTTGAATTTGTCACAAGGTGACATTACCTTTTCAGAGTGAGGTACATTTAATCTCTATTATGGAGCGAAGATCCCAGTGCAAATTTTCTAGAAAACACTCTAAATATCTTAGGGAACTCTTCTCTATTATTATGTTTTCATGACGAAGTTTAAGCATTTTACTTTTAACGTTTAAAAAAAAACCTTTTAGGAAAGAAATATACACAATTGCGTACATATTATATTGAAGCGTTTTGCTTTCAGTGAAATAGAGGGTAGTGTTTGATACATTCTTATTGCTGGATTGTCTTTTTTTTATTTGTGTGATTACAAAGAGGGTGATTACATTGAGATTATACATGTTCTTTGAACTGTTTGTGTGTTGAATATTTTTGTATTCATTTCATTTTAATTTTTTCTCTCATTTTGACGATTCAAATTTCAGGATATTAATATCAAGATTTGTTAAAGACTTCATTAAAGTAGTTATTTTAAAAAATTGTTGCCAATCGTACAAAAAAATTTCTGAAATCATTGATTTTAAATGCGATTGATTGTTCTTGAATATCCGCCAAGAAAAAACAAAAGACTGATGAGCTATTAAAGGTTATTCCAGAATCCTCCCCTGTTAGAACATGATATGCCTTTAAATTTTACTGCAAAATGCAGCTAATACAAATAGGTTTTAAACGGCATTTCCTCTTTTCAGACGCAACGCTATGAATTAATTACTTTTTGCTGGATATGTTCCTGAAAAAGAACTTTTCCGAACAAAAACTCTTTTTTTTCTCATTCAAAACAAATTCATAGCTATCTCGTTTTACGGCTACGTATGAAGAAAAAGACAAATGTCACCCGCTGCTCATTTGCTATAAAGTACATAATACGGCATTGATTATTAATTTGGCATAAGCCTTTGTTTCTGTTTAAAATGGCAATCAATGGCTGATCCACTATTTATACACTCACGATATGCAACCAATGGTATTGGTTAATTTTTAGTTTGTAATTTGAAATAAAAATATCATGGATGATAATAAACGTTTGTCGAAAAGAGAAACTGAATGTTGAATTACGATTGAAATATTGAGGTTTTTGGCCGAATATTTCTGAGTAGAACAATTTATATATGACTGTCCTGGTTAAATTCAACCCAGATGTACATGTAGGAAAAATAAGAAGAACTCGACGTCTATTCAACGTCACCAAATCAGAAGATAATGGAAAGGAAAACTAAAATATTTTTGTAACTTCAAATGTATTGCCAAAGAAAAGATCCAGTGAATTTGATTAAGAACTTACTAGTTTTTGAAAGTCGTGGTATACCATTGTAGTACACTTCACAATTCATGGCGTCATCTTTTGTTCGTTTTGTATTGTTGGTTATGTAGTACTACTTATGTAGTACTACTTACTTATAAAAACCATGGATTCCCAAAGTTAAGTCCAAATTAGAATTTGAATTTTAGAAAATGTATTAGTCTTGAACTTAACATACAGCGTGAGGTCTATTATAGTACCGGAGGGTGAAAATGCCATGTCTACAACTGGTGGGGAACCTTTTGGACCCATGTTTCCATGGGGGTGTAGAGTGGCTGCAGCATAGGCTTTTTCTGCGAGATTGATGTAAAACCTCAACCGTGCAATCTAGACCAGGCTGCGTCCTTAAAATTTATCGCTGTAGTAAGTCCAAGAATTTCATCGACTGGAGAGGTTCATAACAATATCAATAAACAACTGGGTTTTTTTTCGTCGTTTTTTTGCTAATATAAGAAATGATATTTATGAAAATGACATAAAGGTCAAAGATCAAGGTCACGCAATAAAAAATTACAAACTTAATCATTTGACACTTTTTTTATGAAGTAACACAGAAAAATACTTTATTCTATTGAAGCAATCTTATTTCAAACATAAAAAACAATGAGGTGGAAAGTCCTCTAATTGTTCGAGAACAATTAGTCCACTCGTTAAGTCTTTCCACCTTTCAGGTGAAAGACCTCTTGTTTTTTTGGTTTTTAGGTCTTTCCACCTTTCAGGTGAAAGACCTTTTGTTTTCTTTATGTTTTTTATTCTTATTATTTTTCTTTTCTATTTTCCAAGGGACACCTTTTTTTTCATAAGACATATTGAAACAATTTTTTCTTCATGTAATTGACCATTTAAAGTTATAATACCAAATGACCCTGTTCTTGATAACCCCCAGAACTTACAAAGTTATTGCCCTTGTTTACGAAAAGCTTGTTATCGCTACTCCTCTGAAACAATAAGAGAAAGAGACCTGAAACTTTAACCAATGTCTTCAGTACACTTAGAGGGTTCTTCAATCTACTAATACCGAAAAGATCCGAGACCCCCTTCAATCAGTTATTGCCCCTGAAAGTATTTGAATTTCCTTAAAATCACTTTCAACTTTTTTATTATTTATCATAGAGACTTCGGACCACTTGGGATGGAAGCGTCTACCTTGGCCGACCAAAAAAACATAAAGGTCAAAGGTCAAGGTCAGTTAGAAATCCGTTAATTAATGAGTTTTTAGAACTCTTTTGTTTAGGGTGGTAGAGAAAAACTTTTTTATGGATGTAATAGGACATCTTAAGACATTTTGAAATATAACCCCTTGGCTCCTTATTTTAAATAATAACAGAGTTATTGCCCTTATTGTACGAAAAGCTTGTTATCGCTACTCCTCTGAAACCATAAGAGATAGAGACTTGGAATTTTTACCAATGTCTTCAGTACACTTCGAGGGTTCTTCAATCTATTCATACCGAAAGGATCTGAGCCCCCTTTCTAGTAGTTATTGCCCCTGAAAGTATTTACATTTCTATAAAATCACTTTCAACGTTTTTATTTTTTGTCATAGAGACTTCGGACCACTTGGAATTGAAGCGTCTACCTTGGCCGAACAAAATAACATAAAGGTCAAAGGTCAAGGTCATCTGGAAATCTCTTAATTAATGAGTTTTCAGATCTCTTTTGTTTAGGGTGGTAGAGAAAAACTTTTTCATGGATGTAGTAGGACATCATAAGACATGTCAAACTATTACCCTTTGACCCTTACCATATAACAATTATAGAGTTGTTGCCCCTATTGTACAAAATGCTTGTTATCGCTACTACTAATAAACCGTTAGAGATAAAGACTTGAAACTTTTACTAATGTATTCAGTACACTTAGACGCTCCTTCAATCTATTCATACTGAAAGGGTCCAAAGTCTCTTTCTAGCAGTTATTGCCACTGAAAGTATCGAACATTCAATAAAAACACAAATAACTTTTGAATCAATAATCATAGATACATCGGATCACTTGGTATTGAAGCGTCTACCTTGACAGATCAAAATGACATAAAGGTCAAAGGTCAAGGTCAAGCAATAAAAAAAATTGCTAACTTAATCGTTTGACACTTTTTTATGAAGTAACGCAGAAAAAATAAAAATAAAAAACAATGAGGTTGAAAGACCTCTAATTGTTCGAGAACAATTAGTCTACTAGTTTATTCTTCTTTTTTTTTTATTTAGCTCGGGGTGACTTTTTTGTTATTATAGTTATCCAAACAATTTAAACGTTATGTTAATGCCCATTAAAAGTTATGGTACCTATTGACCCTGTGTCAAAGAACTCCCAGAACTTACAGAGTTATTGCCCTTTGAAAAGGAAATGCTTGTTATCGCTACTCCTCTGAAACCATAAGAGATAGAGATTTGGAACTTTTACCAATGTCTTCATTACACTTAGAGGGTTCTTCAATCTATTCATACCAAAAGGATCTGAGGCCCCCCTGTAGTAGTTATTGCCCTTGAAAGTATTTAAATTTCTATAAAATCACTTCCAACTTCTTTATTATTTATCATAGAGACTTCAGACCACTTGAGATGGAAGCGTCTTCTTTGGCCAAACAAAACGACATAAAGGTCAAAGATCAAGGTCATTTGAGAAGCTGTTAATTAATGAGTTTTTATATCTCTTTTGTTTAGGGTGGTAGAGAAAAACCTTTTGATGGATGTAGTAGGACATGTTAAGACATTTTAAAATATAGCCCCTTGGCTTATACCTTTGAATAATTACAGAGTTATAGCCCCTATTGTACGAAATGCTTGTTATCACTACTCCTCTGAAACCATAAGAGATAGAGACTTGGAACTTTTACCAATGTATTCAGTACACTTGGAGGGTTATTCAATCTATTTACTCCTAAAAAGGATCTGAAGCCCCCTTCTAGTAGTTATTGCCCCTGAAAGTTTTTAAATTTCTATAAAATCATTTCCAACTTCTTTTTTATTTGTCGTACAGACTTCGGAACACTTGGAATAGAAGCGTCTACATTGGCCGAACAAAATGACATAAATGTCAAAGGTCAAGGTCATTTGGAAGTCTGTTAATTAATGAATGTTCATATCATTTGAAATACAGGTTTCCATAGCTTGCTGGATTGCGCAATAAGGTATTCAATTGGGTCAGCCAGGTATCACATCAAGTCCTGTGGTTACTCAAGTGAAACTTGTTATTCATTTTGCACCAAGACAGCTAGCCTCTACAGCACTCTCTTCTATTGTTAGCTTTAGTCTTTATATGATACCTTATTGAGCAATCTAGCAATTCATTAAAATATTAGGTGGTAAGACCTCTAATTGTTCGAGAACAATTAGCCTACTAGTTTTACTTTGATATTCCTTTTTTGAATGGGATTTCAATATCATGTCACGATTTTACTTTAAAACTCAAAAGCATTTTCTTTTTTATTTACATATTTTGACTAGTTTTTAAATCGTTTACTTAAACATTTATCACTTATAAATTACAAAAACAATATTTTGTTTGAGATTAAAATTGCCAATTAACATTGTTATACCCCTGTCAAACAGTTACTATATAACTCTATACAAGAAAGTCCTGCATTTTGACTGTTGGACTGTTTGATTGGAACTGTTAAAGCGACTGTTAAAAAGACTGTTGACCGGTTACGTCATATTCCGCAAAGTCATAAAATTAGTAGGGGTATAACAAAGCAATTGCTGACTGTGTCTCGGGCAACAATTGATATGTCAGACAGGCCCTAGGCAAAACTTTGCGAGCCAGTCCGACATATTAACTGTTGCTCGAGACCCCATTCAACAAATGTATATTATAACACACAAAAAGGGCAATAACAACGCATTTTCTCCAAAGAGGCACCAAAAAAATAAAATAAAAAATACAACAATAAACAAAAACCCTTTAATTTGAAATAAAGCACATTTTGAATACTTATTTAGTAATATTCTGAAAATAGAATTATTACTGGACATTGTAGTAAAATAGATCCTGTACTAAAAAAAATTAAATGTCTTGTATTATTTACACTACTGGCTCTAAAAAACCCTGTCCGTATGGAAATCCCCTGTCTTCCCCTGTCATCCCCTGTGTTTTCACTGTCACCCTCTGTACATCCCCTGTGTGCCACTGTACAGAGCCCCTGTATACCCTGTCATTCCCTGTGCGCCCCTGTACACATCCCCTGTGTGCCACTGTAAGCCCCTGTCACCCCCTGTATGCCCCTGTCATCCCCTGTAAGCCATTGTATACCCTTGTGTATGCCCCTGACATCCCATGTACGATCTTTAACTGCTCGCTAAGTAAATAAATAGCTTTTGATTAATTCGGATTTTTAAAATTTATATTAAGCATTCATGCTTTAGACGGTGATTGTTTTTCTTTGCATTTCAAAGAGGGCAATATTACTACAAACGTGAATAATTTTGACTCAACATTGACACAAATCAAGATTTACTTGTATACCGATAAACCGCTTATTTTATTACATGCGTTTAAACAAATGACAGTGTTCTGTAATTTGTAAAAAAAAAAATAAAAGAAAGAAAAATAAGTGGAGGAGTGCGTGAAATCTTCAATGTTCTGTGTCATGTAACCTGCCTTAGATTAGCTAAAGCGCATAATTATAACACAACATGATCAGCACGTGCCGATAACCATACTTAGATCGAAATGATGAAATGATCACCTAAATTTTGACTGTTTTGCCCAATGTAATGATATACAGAATTAAATAGTCTTTAAGAAGTTCACGTAAATTGCTGGTATTTGCTGTCATGCAGCAATTTTTTTGATAAATCATGTATTGAGAGAGAGAGAGAGAGAGAGAGAGAGAGAGAGTTGATTTTGGTCGGAAGGGGGGACTAGATCGGTCCATTGACACTTTTAACTTCTATCAGTGTGTATTTTCCAGATTAGTAAATATTTATATGCATTATTGGCTTCTTTCTCTTTTAATATTATAGAATTGTCCTTATGCATATAGAGCAATGATACGGTCAATGAATGATTTAATGCACGACTAATACAAATGCCGGTAACGGGGTAACATATATAGACACATGCTTTATCTTAAACAATGTTACGGGTTTCGGATTAGAAAAATATACATTTATTTAAATTTGACTTGATTTGAAAAATGAAAAACATAAAAGAGCAATATTATGATTATACAGTTTTAATTCAAATCAACGTGCCAAATAATGATCTGAATCTAAAGCTCTTCAATCTTTTCATATTTGAAATTCTCAGAACTGAAAAATCGAAATTTTCAATTTCTTGTTTCTTCACTTGACTGACTGGGAGAAAAGTAATAAGGAGTGTTTAAACAACATATTGCATTATTGTGGTGCATTACCGAGCATCCAGACCTGAGGACGTGTGTGTATATACAAGTACACCTGTGTCTGTCACCTCATTGTTCCCAGTCTCGCTACCGTGCACTGCAAATTGTCAAGAAGGGCTGTATACAGTATAAATAGCTATTATATAATCACTGACCGACCATTCAGATCTAAGGAAGTGTGTGTATATATACATGTACACGTGTGTCTATCATCTCTTGCTACCGTGAACTGCAAATTGTCAAGAAGGGCTGTATACAGTATATATAGCTATTATATAATCACTGACCGACCATTCAGATCTAAGGAAGTGTGTGTATATATACATGTACACGTGTGTCTTTCATCTATTTTTCCCTATCTCGCTACCGTGCACTGCAAATTGTCAAGATGGCCTGTGTACAGCAGCTATTATATAATCACTGAACGAGTGAGAAAAAAAAATAACAAAATCCTCTCCTTTGAAAAATGTAGCTTCAATCAGCTAGTTGTTAATCATGTGTCTTCAAGTTTTTTGATCAATTGATCTGGTGTAGAATAAAACATTGATAAATTAAAAATCAATTTGACAGGTCAAAGTTTATCTAAATAATTATAGAGAAATGGTTTTGAAAATTAATTAGGATTGCATGCTTACTTATTAGGAAATTAATTCCCGAATAAACGATTAGAAACTTTTAGTTTAAATCAATTCAAACTCTCACTTTCTCTCTCTCTCTCTCTCTCTCTCTCTCTCTCTCTCTCTCTCTCTCTCTCTCTCTCTCTCTCTCTCTCTCGCAGAATCTATATAAACTCCTTAGGCTACATGTATAGAAAACACTATTTCTACATTTACATGCATGTTGTGTATGTTCTGACAAGGCTGCGGAATTATAAAGAACAGGTGATGAAATTAGGATTGCATGTTTCCTTATTAGGAAATTAATTCCCGGGTAAACTATATAATTCATAAATTTCATTCATAATCAATGCTCTCTCTCTCTCTCATTTTTAAATTTCTCAATATCTATATAACCTCCTAGATGTATAGAAAACACATTTACATGTTCTGAACAGATTTTTGTTCACTGGCAATTAATTAGCTTCCACTTTGCAGTAAAAAGAGATATGAACATTAGATTTTAGAAATTATTGAAATTGATTATGAGAATAAATCATCAGTTTTTGATCAATTGATCTGGTGTAAAATAAAACATTGATAAATTAAAAATCAATTTGACAGGTCTAAATGAATCTAAATAATTATAGAGAAATGGTTATGAAAATTAATTAGGATTGCATATTTACTTATTAGGAAAATAATTCCCGGGTAAATTATTAATAACTTTTAATTTAAAATCAATGCAAACTCTCTCTCCTTCTCTCTCTCTCTCTCTTTCTCTCTATCTCTCTCTCTTTCTCTCTCTCTCTCTCTCCCTCTCTCTCTCTCTCTCTCTCTCTCTCTCTCAGTGTCTATATGCTACATGTTTAGAAAACACTAGTTCTACATTTACATGAATGATGCGTATGTTCTGATCAGGGCCGCGGAATGATAAAGAATAGGTGATGAAATTAGGATTGCATATTTACTTATTAGGAAATTAATTCCCGGGTAAACTATATAATTCATAAATTTTGATTGCGGCAGATTTCTGTTCACTGGCAACTAATTAGTTTCCACTTTGCAGTAAAAAGGGATATGAAAATTAGATTTTAGAAATTATTGAAATTGATTATGAGAATAAATCATCAGTTTGAAGTCAATTCAAGAGTCCAATAAGCCAGTCAGACACATACATGTAGTAAACAAACATACTAAAATAATTTCTTAGGCTTATATAATCATTTCTTTAACTTTTATAAGCTATTGATGCTTTATTTTGCTATTCAAGGGAAAATAATAAAGGGATAACTAAGATATTGGTTAAAAAAAGAAGAAAGGTGTACTCTATTGTTGCATGGCTCATTATAAATTCTACATTCTGACTGATTTATTGGTTTTAGTGTGCACCTATATGATTAGATATATACTAAATAAAAAAAAGCATGTGCCGCGCTTGATCTTATAGTTTCTATTGTAATGTTTATTACAAAGAATCATATGATTCATAGGTTTAAGATATTCATAAGTAAAGTGTACATATATATATGTAGACAATTTTAGAAAATAAATAAATCACTCTGTGTCGATTTTTTTTATGTCTGTTTTTAAAACATAAAGGAGTGGCGATGTTTCCGAGCTATAGGGGACTATATGCTCTGAGAGCTTTCACATCTAATATCAAAAATAATCCCGCCCGCACCTGTGGTTTACCACCCGAATAATCTGAAGTCTTTAGTTGTTAGCATGATTATTTAAGTATCAATAAATTATCAACAAAAACATGTGATTTCTAAAATTACGGTAACAGTGTGTCTTGTGATTCGGCACTGTTAAGTGCAAATATTGACATATAGCTCAAAATATAACATTGTGATTTCATAAGTAGAAGTAAGGAAATAACATTGAAAAAAAAAACCAGTAAAAAGCCGTACGGGGGATGTCAGGGGCATGTACAGGGGTATACAGTGGCATACAGGGGATGACAGGGGCGTACAGGGGGTGACAAGGGCTTACAGTGGCACACAGGGGATGTGTACAGGGGCGCACAGGGAATGACAGGGTATACAGGGGCTCTGTACAGTGGCACTCAGGGGTTGTACAGGGGATGACAGTGAAAACACAGGGGGTGACAGGGGAAGACAGGGGATTTTCATTCGGACAGGGGTTTTTAGAGCCAGTAGTGTTAGATATTTTTTATGTTGTGGGGCTCACTACATCTTGAAAAAAAGTTTCTCAAATCAGGAGAAACTTACTTGACTACACATGTAAAAAAGAGAACGAGATGCATAAAAAGTATGCAAGTCAAAAAAGCATGGGCAACAATAATTACTATACAGTCAGCTTAATGGAGCCAAATACAAAATATATGGACAGTATTGTAAAATAGATCATGTATAAACACAAAATAAATGTTTTCTTCGGATATTCTTATGTTGAGGGGGCCCACGTCATCTCGAAAAAATTTCTCAAATCAGCAAAATATTATAGAAATAGTCTAGATAACATAACTTATAAAAAGGCGAAATATTACGCTTAAGTGTATCAATCAGGATGCAGAAGTTACGACACTGGGATTATCATCATTTAAATGAACTGCAGCACATGCCTGTGTGCTTTATTATCAATGAAAAATCATTTACGCATATTGAGAATTCACTACATCTCTTCAATGAGACCTATTAAAGCCTCACATATGTACCAGACTAAGGGTCATATCTCTATAAAACTTTCACATGAACCTTAACACCAAATCAATCACCAGATGTACATAAATGTACATAATTGCAAGCAGAATAGAGCAATGTATATAGAAACCATGATGGATGAAATAACTCGAGAATGACCTGTAATTTATCAGCATAAACTCATCATTAAAACAAACTACATATCTGCTTACAGAGCAAAAAGTATAGAATATCTAATATATGAAAGGACTGGAAATCAGTTGATGAACAAACTGGCAGAATTAAGGCAAGAGAAAAAGAGCCTAAAGACGCATTTCGATTTTATTATTTAATTATAGAACTGGCAAACAATATAATATAGTCGAGGAATGTATGAATTGATGTCAAAGAGTATTAATAATGAACAAGAATATTGTATGCAAATTTCATTTATTTCGGATCAAAAGAAGGAAATATCACCTGTCAGTAAAGCAAGATACAAGCAGAAAGAACATAAAAAACACCAACAAAAAAAACAACAACAAAAAAACAAAACAAAACAAAACAAACAAACAATTTTGATCAGCATTTGATTCACACATAACAATTCAACGTGTATGTAATGCAATGAAAACTGATATGATGCGTTCTACTAATAGACAGGATATATTGAAAAATCACAAAACTTCACATCAACATTCAAAACTCCAGACATGCATTAGAAATCAAATAACGGAGTTATAAATGATTTATTGTTATAAAGACAGATTATTACAGTGATTTCCCTAAAACCTCCAAAAAATCAATCTACAAACTAAGGTGGCGAAGGATAGTTTTCTTTTTTTTGTCGAGGAAATGTGAATCAGGTAGTGCCCATATATGTGATCTAATTTTCAGTGGATTTTTAAATTCACACACTGTCCTGATTCCTGGGCATTTTCATACAATTTAGAATAAAACAAGTACAACATACATAATAGCACTTGATAGGGTAACCAGAGAACATCTCATAATTTTCGGAAAAAATGCCCTTTTTCACATTTCACAAGCAACTTCCATAAACTACCATATGATTTGTAGCTAAATGTCTACCCATGCAATTATCACCAATTGATTGGGGGGGGGGGGGGGAGGGTGTCAATCAACTTTTTTTCGGGTGAAATTTCTGGTTCGGAAAACCGAAAGTGAACGTTGGTCACTGTTTTGCATTTTCATTTCATATATGTTGAAAAGTGCTACCAATACTAAAATGTCTCGTCTTTCCACAAAATGAATGCAATCAATATTTTAGCAATTTTTACCCCTCAAATACCCAGCCAAACCTAGGTTCTCCCTTTATTTCATAATTTTGACCTGGTCTTTTGTGCAAATTTGTGTCCCCTGCCACCAAAACATGCCGCCACATGGATTCGAGAAAAATCCAGTTTTTTTTTTGACAACTTGAAACCTAAAATAATTCGTACGGAGGACAGAACAGTCTAAATGTATGTAAATGTATGCATTTAAATAAATAGCATGGGCTGTTTTACAAAAGATGGTAGAATTAAGCAAATATTTCTTAATAAAGGAAGTCATCAATTTTATTTCAAAGTGTTTTACGCTACTATTTGATATTACTTCTTGAAATTTTTTACCTCCTAGTTTTGTGCTTTATATACTTTGAAGAAAGTTATGACAATGTGGTGCACACTTAAAGGGGCAGGGTCACGATTTTGATCAAATTTTATTCTTCTGTCTTATTATTTGCAATGCTTTAGGTATGCATTTCTAATGATCAAATGAAATTCGGGTGTCAGTCGTTGAGTTTTAAGCAAGATACAGGACTCACAATTCTTCGTCATGTAAACAAGGCTCGTGTTTTTGTTTACATATTTTCAATATTCCATTAAAAAATCTTTTTAAAGCTGGTTTGTCTACCTTATTATTCATTTAAAGCATAAATAAACAGTTTGTAACGATTAACACATTTATTTTAGGTCTAAAACTGGAATTTTCACTTCAACATTCGAAATGTAAACAAACGGTTTTTGTACAAAGCGAAGAACTGTAAGCTTTGTAACTCGCTTATAACTCATCAAATGACACTCAAATTTTGGTTGCCTGTTAAAAATGCCTTACTAAAGCATTGTAAACATTAAAATCGAAAAAATAATTTTTGACCAAAATCGTGACCATGCCCTTTTAAGGAGGTAATTGAGTTCATCTGCAGTTTTGAATTTGGCACAAGGTGACATTACCCTTTCAGAATGAGGTGCATTTAATCTCTATTATGGAGCTAAGATCCCAGTGCAAATTTTCTAGAAAACACTATTAATATCTTAGAGAACTCTTCTCTATTATTATATTTTTATGACGAAGTTTTTCTTTAAAATCTTATGCATTGTTTATGAACAATCTAACCCTAAACAAACAAACACAAAAAGTGAACGTTAAAGTGTGTTTGAATCCAAAAAGTAAATCTACCGGGTTTTGTAAGGGTACATGTTGATAAACCTGAGTTCTATAGTCGGTTTTTCAAACAATTAGACGTAGTGCGCGCAGTCTTTCATGATGGTACATTACTTTACAAATCTTAAAAAAACAAATCACGAATGACGGAAGCACAACTTTAAGACATGCATCGAACGGATTATAAATCAAAAATTTTTCGTAAAACAGTTAAGTATTCAAAATGGCAATTTAGAAATGGTTATATGCATTTGTCGAAAATTCAAAAACATAATAAGCTTTAAGCATTTTACTTTTAACGTTAACAAAACAACGCAATTAGTAAAGACAAATACACAATTGAATACATATAATTTTGAAGCCTTTTGCTTTCAGTGAAATAGAGCGTTGGTTTTTTTTATATATATATATTCTTTTTACTGGTTTGTCTTTTTTTAATTGTGTAATTACAAATAGTGTGATTACATTGAAATTATACATGTTCTTTTGTATACATTTCATTTTTATTGCTTCCTTTATTTGACAATTCAAATTACAGGATATTATTATCAGGATTTGTTGAAGGCTTCATTAAACCGATTCTTTTTTAATTGTTCCCAATCGTACAAAATAATTTCTGAAATCATTGATTTTCAACACGATTGATTGTTCTTGAATATCCGCCAAGAAATATCAAAAGACTGATGAACTTTTAAAGGTTATCCCAGAATCCTCCCCTGTTAGAACATGATATGCCTTGAAATTTTACTGCAGAATACAGCTAATCCAAATACGTTTTAAATGGCATTTCCTCTTTTCAGGTGCAACGCTATGAATTACATTGTAGTTACTATATGCTGGATATATTCCTGAAAAAGAATTTTTCCGAACAATTTTTTTTTTTATTCAAAACAAATTCAAAGCTGCTGTCTCGTTTTAAGGCTACGTATGAACAAAAAGACAAATGTAACCCGCTGCTCATTCGCTAAAAAGTACATAATACGGCAATGATTATTAATTTGGCATAAGCCTTTGTTTCTGTTTATAATGGCAATCAATGGCTGGTCCACTATTTATACACTCACGATGTTATCATCCATGATATTTCATTTCAAATTACAAACTAAAAATTAACCAATACTATTATTGGTTAATTTTTAGTTTGTAATTTGAAATGAAATATCATGGATGATAACAAATGTTTGTCGAAAAGGGAAACTGAATTTTTAATTACGATTGAAATATTGAGGTTTTTTGCCGAATATTTCTGAATAGAACAAATTATATATGACTGTCCTGGTTAATTTCAATCGAGAGGTACATGTAGGAAATATAAGAAGAACTCGAAGTCTATTCAACGTCACCAAATCAGAAGAGAATGGAAAGGAATACTGAAATATTTGTGTAACTTCAATTTATTGACAAAGAAAAGATCCAGTGAATTAGATTAAGAACTTACTAGTTTTTGAAAGTCGCGGTATACCATTGTAGTAAACTTCACAATTCATGGCGTCATCTTTTGTTCGTGTTGTATTGTTGGTTATGTAGTACTACTTATATTTGCGACTTATAAAAGCCATGGATTCCAAAAGTTACAAGTCCAAATCAGAATTTGAATTTTAAGAAAATGTATTAGTCATGAACTTAACCTACAGCGTGAGGTCTATTATAGTACCGGAGGGTGATGTTGCAATGTCTTCAACTGATGGGGCACCTTTTGGACCCATGTTTTCGGGGGTGTAGAGTAGCTGCAGCATATGCTTTTTCTGCGAGATTGATGTAAAACCTCAACCGTGCAATCAAGACCAGGCTGAGTCCGTAAAATTATCGCCCTAGTAAGTCCAGGAATTTTACCGATTGGAGAGGTATATAACAATATTAATACAACAACTTTTTTTTCGTCATTTTTTGCTAATATAAGAAATGATATGGTTTGTCAATTTGTAGACAGCTTACTCAGTTGCCTTTTCGTTAAAAAAAAGAAAATGGTTGTTAATTAATCCATGTTTTTTTTTTAAAGATCGCCCGACAAAACGTGACTTTCATGTGTTTAAAAAGACATTAAGATTGATAAATAAGCGGCTTAATAACGGGAAACAATGAGCGGTGTTCGTGTCAGCCAATTAATTTTTAATAATGCTTTTCACGGACAATACTCGATACAAATTCTAAGATATATTTGTTACAAAGTAAAACCTCGAAATAAAACCTGTACGAGAATAACGGCAAGAAGACATCGCAAGAATGTTATTTGTACAAATGTAACATAATTTGTTGTCAGAAACTGTGTTGCAAGTGCATTTTGAATGTTTTTTTCCTAAATTTTGAATGTTAAAAATTCTAAATATCCATGTAGGACGAGAAAAAAAACAACTGGAATGATGTTTTTACTCAGTACACATGTACCAACATACGTAATAAAACTACAAGCATAAGAAAAATTTCAAATTAATCAGGTGGTATTTTAATAGGTAATTGTAATTCAACATAAGTATGATACTATATATCCATAAAATTGAAATGGTTTTACCGTTCCAACATTAAATCAAGTGGTTTTTTTCCTAGAATGGTAGCGTTTTGTTAGATTTTCATATAGATTAAGAGCAGAACTTTATGGTTCGTTAAAATGTTGTTGTTGTTGTTGTTGTAACTGTTGTCATTGTTCTTTTTCTTTTTGTTTTAAAGAAAATAATATTTAGAACAGTAGATTCCTTTTAATGTTTACTTTAAAATGTAATTTCATTGTGATGCCATTTGTGATGGAAAAAACAAAAACAAAACTTAAACACGTTTTTTTAAATTCAATATGTTTAATTAAATATGACAATTCGTACCTTAAAAATTACAAAAATATTGATCGAAATAATTGCCGTTTTTCCGTATAACATATTAAAAATGATTATGCCATTACAACGTATTAAACTACAATGTGGATTTATATAATGAAATGAATTGGATTGATGATTATGCTGCACAATTAGTTCAAGAAAGACTTTTGATTTATATGGGATGTTATAAAACTGAAATAACATTTTAAAATAAAAATATTTTTCCGTCTCAAATGATATATATTGGAAAGGAAAAAAATCGAACATATATTACAGGTCGATTTCATTGAGAGTTAATTGTCTACATACCCGTCTTAAGAATAAAATGATCTTTTACATTCATACTAAATGTAAATATAACAGTTTGTCAAAGTGTTGTTTAATTGTGAATTGTTGTCGTTTTTCTAAGGATTTTAACAAGTATATCTTTATTTTACTTTGATATTCCCTTTTTGAATGGGATTTCATATCATGTCACGATTTTACTTTAAAACTTAAAAGCATTTTCTTTTTTATTTACATATTTTGACTAGTTTTTAAATCGTTTACTTAAACATATATCTCTTATAAATTACAAAAACAATATTTTGTGTGAGATTTAAATTGCCAATTAACATTGTTATACCCCTGTAAAACAGTTACTATATAACTCTATACAAAAAGTCCTGCATTTTGACTGTTGGACTATAACGGTTTGATTGGAACTGTTAAAGCGACTGTTAAAAAGACTGTTGACCAATGACGTCATATTCCGCAAAGTCATTAAATTAGTAGGGGTATAACAAAGCAATTGTTGACTGTGTCTCGGGCAACAATTGATATGACAGACCGGCCCTAGGCTACAGTTTGCGAGCCAGTCCGACATATTAACTGTTGCCCGAGACCCCATTCAACAAATGTATATTATAACACACAAAAAGGGCAATAACAACGCATTTTCTCCAAAGAGGCACCAAAAAAATAAAATAGAAAATACAACAATAAACAAAAACCCTTTCATTTAAAATAAAGCACATTTTGAATACTTATTTAGTAACATTCTGAAAATAGAATTATTACTGGACATTGAAGTAAAAAAGATCCTGTACTAAAAAGATTTAAATGTCTTTTATTATTTAGATATTTTTATGTTGTGGGGCTCACTACATCTTGAAAAAACGTTTCTCAAATCAGGAGAAACTTACTTGACTAAGAAAGAGAACAAGATGCGTAAAAAGTATGCAAGTCAAACAAGCAAACAAATTATGGCATATGGACAACTTATCTAGTAAGGGCAACAATAATTACAATACAGTCAGCTTAATGGAGCCAAATACAAAATATATGAACAGTATTGTAAATAGATCATGTATAAACACACAATAAATGTTTTCTTCGGATATTCTTATGTTGAGGGGGCCCACGTCATCTCGAAAAAATTTCTCAAATCAGCAAAATATTATAGAAATAGTCTAGATAACATAACTTATAAAAAGGCGAAATATTACGCTTAAGTGTATCAATCAGGATGCAGAAGTTACGACACTGGGATTATCATCATTTAAATGAACTGCAGCACATGCCTGTGTGCTTTATTATCAATGAAAAATCATTTACGCATATTGAGAATTCACTACATCTCTTCAATGAGACCTATTAAAGCCTCACATATGTACCAGACTAAGGGTCATATCTCTATAAAACTTTCACATGAACCTTAACACCAAATCAATCACCAGATGTACATAAATGTACATAATTGCAAGCAGAATAGAGCAATGTATATAGAAACCATGATGGATGAAATAGCTCGAGAATGACCTGTAATTTATCAGCATAAACTCATCATTAAAACAAACTACATATCTGCTTACAGAGCAAAAAGTATAGAATATCTAATATATGAAAGGACTGGAAATCAGTTGATGAACAAACTGGCAGAATTAAGGCAAGAGAAAAAGAGCCTAAAGACGCATTTCGATTTTATTATTTAATTATAGAACTGGCAAACAATATAATATAGTCGAGGAATGTATGAATTGATGTCAAAGAGTATTAATAATGAACAAGAATATTGTATGCAAATTTCATTTATTTCGGATCAAAAGAAGGAAATATCACCTGTCAGTAAAGCAAGATACAAGCAGAAAGAACATAAAAAACACCAACAAAAAAAACAACAACAAAAAAACAAAACAAAACAAAACAAACAAACAATTTTGATCAGCATTTGATTCACACATAACAATTCAACGTGTATGTAATGCAATGAAAACTGATATGATGCGTTCTACTAATAGACAGGATATATTGAAAAATCACAAAACTTCACATCAACATTCAAAACTCCAGACATGCATTAGAAATCAAATAACGGAGTTATAAATGATTTATTGTTATAAAGACAGATTATTACAGTGATTTCCCTAAAACCCCCCAAAAATCAATCTACAAACTAAGGTGGCGAAGGATAGTTTTCTTTTTTTTGTCGAGGAAATGTGAATCAGGTAGTGCCCATATATGTGATCTAATTTTCAGTGGATTTTTAAATTCACACACTGTCCTGATTCCTGGGCATTTTCATACAATTTAGAATAAAACAAGTACAACATACATAATAGCACTTGATAGGGTAACCAGAGAACATCTCATAATTTTCGGAAAAAATGCCCTTTTTCACATTTCACAAGCAACTTCCATAAACTACCATATGATTTGTAGCTAAATGTCTACCCATGCAATTATCACCAATTGATTGGGGGGGGGGGGGGAGGGTGTCAATCAACTTTTTTTCGGGTGAAATTTCTGGTTCGGAAAACCGAAAGTGAACGTTGGTCACTGTTTTGCATTTTCATTTCATATATGTTGAAAAGTGCTACCAATACTAAAATGTCTCGTCTTTCCACAAAATGAATGCAATCAATATTTTAGCAATTTTTACCCCTCAAATACCCAGCCAAACCTAGGTTCTCCCTTTATTTCATAATTTTGACCTGGTCTTTTGTGCAAATTTGTGTCCCCTGCCACCAAAACATGCCGCCACATGGATTCGAGAAAAATCCAGTTTTTTTTTTTGACAACTTGAAACCTAAAATAATTCGTACGGAGGACAGAACAGTCTAAATGTATGTAAATGTATGCATTTAAATAAATAGCATGGGCTGTTTTACAAAAGATGGTAGAATTAAGCAAATATTTCTTAATAAAGGAAGTCATCAATTTTATTTCAAAGTGTTTTACGCTACTATTTGATATTACTTCTTGAAATTTTTTACCTCCTAGTTTTGTGCTTTATATACTTTGAAGAAAGTTATGACAATGTGGTGCACACTTAAAGGGGCAGGGTCACGATTTTGATCAAATTTTATTCTTCTGTCTTATTATTTGCAATGCTTTAGGTATGCATTTCTAATGATCAAATGAAATTCGGGTGTCAGTCGTTGAGTTTTAAGCAAGATACAGGACTCACAATTCTTCGTCATGTAAACAAGGCTCGTGTTTTTGTTTACATATTTTCAATATTCCATTAAAAAATCTTTTTAAAGCTGGTTTGTCTACCTTATTATTCATTTAAAGCATAAATAAACAGTTTGTAACGATTAACACATTTATTTTAGGTCTAAAACTGGAATTTTCACTTCAACATTCGAAATGTAAACAAACGGTTTTTGTACAAAGCGAAGAACTGTAAGCTTTGTAACTCGCTTATAACTCATCAAATGACACTCAAATTTTGGTTGCCTGTTAAAAATGCCTTACTAAAGCATTGTAAACATTAAAATCGAAAAAATAATTTTTGACCAAAATCGTGACCATGCCCTTTTAAGGAGGTAATTGAGTTCATCTGCAGTTTTGAATTTGGCACAAGGTGACATTACCCTTTCAGAATGAGGTGCATTTAATCTCTATTATGGAGCTAAGATCCCAGTGCAAATTTTCTAGAAAACACTATTAATATCTTAGAGAACTCTTCTCTATTATTATATTTTTATGACGAAGTTTTTCTTTAAAATCTTATGCATTGTTTATGAACAATCTAACCCTAAACAAACAAACACAAAAAGTGAACGTTAAAGTGTGTTTGAATCCAAAAAGTAAATCTACCGGGTTTTGTAAGGGTACATGTTGATAAACCTGAGTTCTATAGTCGGTTTTTCAAACAATTAGACGTAGTGCGCGCAGTCTTTCATGATGGTACATTACTTTACAAATCTTAAAAAAACAAATCACGAATGACGGAAGCACAACTTTAAGACATGCATCGAACGGATTATAAATCAAAAATTTTTCGTAAAACAGTTAAGTATTCAAAATGGCAATTTAGAAATGGTTATATGCATTTGTCGAAAATTCAAAAACATAATAAGCTTTAAGCATTTTACTTTTAACGTTAAACAAAACAACGCAATTAGTAAAGACAAATACACAATTGAATACATATAATTTTGAAGCCTTTTGCTTTCAGTGAAATAGAGCGTTGGTTTTTTTTATATATATATATTCTTTTTACTGGTTTGTCTTTTTTTAATTGTGTAATTACAAATAGTGTGATTACATTGAAATTATACATGTTCTTTTGTATACATTTCATTTTTATTGCTTCCTTTATTTGACAATTCAAATTACAGGATATTATTATCAGGATTTGTTGAAGGCTTCATTAAACCGATTCTTTTTTAATTGTTCCCAATCGTACAAAATAATTTCTGAAATCATTGATTTTCAACACGATTGATTTTTCTTGAATATCCGCCAAGAAATATCAAAAGACTGATGAACTTTTAAAGGTTATCCCAGAATCCTCCCCTGTTAGAACATGATATGCCTTGAAATTTTACTGCAGAATACAGCTAATCCAAATACGTTTTAAATGGCATTTCCTCTTTTCAGGTGCAACGCTATGAATTACATTGTAGTTACTATATGCTGGATATATTCCTGAAAAAGAATTTTTCCGAACAATTTTTTTTTTTATTCAAAACAAATTCAAAGCTGCTGTCTCGTTTTAAGGCTACGTATGAACAAAAAGACAAATGTAACCCGCTGCTCATTCGCTAAAAAGTACATAATACGGCAATGATTATTATTTTGGCATAAGCCTTTGTTTCTGTTTATAATGGCAATCAATGGCTGGTCCACTATTTATACACTCACGATGTTATCATCCATGATATTTCATTTCAAATTACAAACTAAAAATTAACCAATACTATTATTGGTTAATTTTTAGTTTGTAATTTGAAATGAAATATCATGGATGATAACAAATGTTTGTCGAAAAGGGAAACTGAATTTTTAATTACGATTGAAATATTGAGGTTTTTTGCCGAATATTTCTGAATAGAACAAATTATATATGACTGTCCTGGTTAATTTCAATCGAGAGGTACATGTAGGAAATATAAGAAGAACTCGAAGTCTATTCAACGTCACCAAATCAGAAGAGAATGGAAAGGAATACTGAAATATTTGTGTAACTTCAATTTATTGACAAAGAAAAGATCCAGTGAATTAGATTAAGAACTTACTAGTTTTTGAAAGTCGCGGTATACCATTGTAGTAAACTTCACAATTCATGGCGTCATCTTTTGTTCGTGTTGTATTGTTGGTTATGTAGTACTACTTATATTTGCGACTTATAAAAGCCATGGATTCCAAAAGTTACAAGTCCAAATCAGAATTTGAATTTTAAGAAAATGTATTAGTCATGAACTTAACCTACAGCGTGAGGTCTATTATAGTACCGGAGGGTGATGTTGCAATGTCTTCAACTGATGGGGCACCTTTTGGACCCATGTTTTCGGGGGTGTAGAGTAGCTGCAGCATATGCTTTTTCTGCGAGATTGATGTAAAACCTCAACCGTGCAATCAAGACCAGGCTGAGTCCGTAAAATTATCGCCCTAGTAAGTCCAGGAATTTTACCGATTGGAGAGGTATATAACAATATTAATACAACAACTTTTTTTTCGTCATTTTTTGCTAATATAAGAAATGATATGGTTTGTCAATTTGTAGACAGCTTACTCAGTTGCCTTTTCGTTAAAAAAAAGAAAATGGTTGTTAATTAATCCATGTTTTTTTTTTAAAGATCGCCCGACAAAACGTGACTTTCATGTGTTTAAAAAGACATTAAGATTAATAAATAAGCGGCTTAATAACGGGAAACAATGAGCGGTGTTCGTGTCAGCCAATTAATTTTTAATAATGCTTTTCACGGACAATACTCGATACAAATTCTAAGATATATTTGTTACAAAGTAAAACCTCGAAATAAAACCTGTACGAGAATAACGGCAAGAAGACATCGCAAGAATGTTATTTGTACAAATGTAACATAATTTGTTGTCAGAAACTGTGTTGCAAGTGCATTTTGAATGTTTTTTTCCTAAATTTTGAATGTTAAAAATTCTAAATATCCATGTAGGACGAGAAAAAAAACAACTGGAATGATGTTTTTACTCAGTACACATGTACCAACATACGTAATAAAACTACAAGCATAAGAAAAATTTCAAATTAATCAGGTGGTATTTTAATAGGTAATTGTAATTCAACATAAGTATGATACTATATATCCATAAAATTGAAATGGTTTTACCGTTCCAACATTAAATCAAGTGGTTTTTTTCCTAGAATGGTAGCGTTTTGTTAGATTTTCATATAGATTAAGAGCAGAACTTTATGGTTCGTTAAAATGTTGTTGTTGTTGTTGTTGTAACTGTTGTCATTGTTCTTTTTCTTTTTGTTTTAAAGAAAATAATATTTAGAACAGTAGATTCCTTTTAATGTTTACTTTAAAATGTAATTTCATTGTGATGCCATTTGTGATGGAAAAAACAAAAACAAAACTTAAACACGTTTTTTTAAATTCAATATGTTTAATTAAATATGACAATTCGTACCTTAAAAATTACAAAAATATTGATCGAAATAATTGCCGTTTTTCCGTATAACATATTAAAAATGATTATGCCATTACAACGTATTAAACTACAATGTGGATTTATATAATGAAATGAATTGGATTGATGATTATGCTGCACAATTAGTTCAAGAAAGACTTTTGATTTATATGGGATGTTATAAAACTGAAATAACATTTTAAAATAAAAATATTTTTCCGTCTCAAATGATATATATTGGAAAGGAAAAAAATCGAACATATATTACAGGTCGATTTCATTGAGAGTTAATTGTCTACATACCCGTCTTAAGAATAAAATGATCTTTTACATTCATACTAAATGTAAATATAACAGTTTGTCAAAGTGTTGTTTAATTGTGAATTGTTGTCGTTTTTCTAAGGATTTTAACAAGTATATCTTTATTTTACTTTGATATTCCCTTTTTGAATGGGATTTCATATCATGTCACGATTTTACTTTAAAACTTAAAAGCATTTTCTTTTTTATTTACATATTTTGACTAGTTTTTAAATCGTTTACTTAAACATATATCTCTTATAAATTACAAAAACAATATTTTGTGTGAGATTTAAATTGCCAATTAACATTGTTATACCCCTGTAAAACAGTTACTATATAACTCTATACAAAAAGTCCTGCATTTTGACTGTTGGACTATAACGGTTTGATTGGAACTGTTAAAGCGACTGTTAAAAAGACTGTTGACCAATGACGTCATATTCCGCAAAGTCATTAAATTAGTAGGGGTATAACAAAGCAATTGTTGACTGTGTCTCGGGCAACAATTGATATGACAGACCGGCCCTAGGCTACAGTTTGCGAGCCAGTCCGACATATTAACTGTTGCCCGAGACCCCATTCAACAAATGTATATTATAACACACAAAAAGGGCAATAACAACGCATTTTCTCCAAAGAGGCACCAAAAAAATAAAATAGAAAATACAACAATAAACAAAAACCCTTTCATTTAAAATAAAGCACATTTTGAATACTTATTTAGTAACATTCTGAAAATAGAATTATTACTGGACATTGAAGTAAAAAAGATCCTGTACTAAAAAGATTTAAATGTCTTTTATTATTTAGATATTTTTATGTTGTGGGGCTCACTACATCTTGAAAAAACGTTTCTCAAATCAGGAGAAACTTACTTGACTAAGAAAGAGAACAAGATGCGTAAAAAGTATGCAAGTCAAACAAGCAAACAAATTATGGCATATGGACAACTTATCTAGTAAGGGCAACAATAATTACAATACAGTCAGCTTAATGGAGCCAAATACAAAATATATGAACAGTATTGTAAATAGATCATGTATAAACACACAATAAATGTTTTCTTCGGATATTCTTATGTTGAGGGGGCCCACGTCATCTCGAAAAAATTTCTCAAATCAGCAAAATATTATAGAAATAGTCTAGATAACATAACTTATAAAAAGGCGAAATATTACGCTTAAGTGTATCAATCAGGATGCAGAAGTTACGACACTGGGATTATCATCATTTAAATGAACTGCAGCACATGCCTGTGTGCTTTATTATCAATGAAAAATCATTTACGCATATTGAGAATTCACTACATCTCTTCAATGAGACCTATTAAAGCCTCACATATGTACCAGACTAAGGGTCATATCTCTATAAAACTTTCACATGAACCTTAACACCAAATCAATCACCAGATGTACATAAATGTACATAATTGCAAGCAGAATAGAGCAATGTATATAGAAACCATGATGGATGAAATAACTCGAGAATGACCTGTAATTTATCAGCATAAACTCATCATTAAAACAAACTACATATCTGCTTACAGAGCAAAAAGTATAGAATATCTAATATATGAAAGGACTGGAAATCAGTTGATGAACAAACTGGCAGAATTAAGGCAAGAGAAAAAGAGCCTAAAGACGCATTTCGATTTTATTATTTAATTATAGAACTGGCAAACAATATAATATAGTCGAGGAATGTATGAATTGATGTCAAAGAGTATTAATAATGAACAAGAATATTGTATGCAAATTTCATTTATTTCGGATCAAAAGAAGGAAATATCACCTGTCAGTAAAGCAAGATACAAGCAGAAAGAACATAAAAAACACCAACAAAAAAAACAACAACAAAAAAACAAAACAAAACAAAACAAACAAACAATTTTGATCAGCATTTGATTCACACATAACAATTCAACGTGTATGTAATGCAATGAAAACTGATATGATGCGTTCTACTAATAGACAGGATATATTGAAAAATCACAAAACTTCACATCAACATTCAAAACTCCAGACATGCATTAGAAATCAAATAACGGAGTTATAAATGATTTATTGTTATAAAGACAGATTATTACAGTGATTTCCCTAAAACCCCCAAAAAATCAATCTACAAACTAAGGTGGCGAAGGATAGTTTTCTTTTTTTTGTCGAGGAAATGTGAATCAGGTAGTGCCCATATATGTGATCTAATTTTCAGTGGATTTTTAAATTCACACACTGTCCTGATTCCTGGGCATTTTCATACAATTTAGAATAAAACAAGTACAACATACATAATAGCACTTGATAGGGTAACCAGAGAACATCTCATAATTTTCGGAAAAAATGCCCTTTTTCACATTTCACAAGCAACTTCCATAAACTACCATATGATTTGTAGCTAAATGTCTACCCATGCAATTATCACCAATTGATTGGGGGGGGGGGGGGGGAGGGTGTCAATCAACTTTTTTTCGGGTGAAATTTCTGGTTCGGAAAACCGAAAGTGAACGTTGGTCACTGTTTTGCATTTTCATTTCATATATGTTGAAAAGTGCTACCAATACTAAAATGTCTCGTCTTTCCACAAAATGAATGCAATCAATATTTTAGCAATTTTTACCCCTCAAATACCCAGCCAAACCTAGGTTCTCCCTTTATTTCATAATTTTGACCTGGTCTTTTGTGCAAATTTGTGTCCCCTGCCACCAAAACATGCCGCCACATGGATTCGAGAAAAATCCAGTTTTTTTTTTTGACAACTTGAAACCTAAAATAATTCGTACGGAGGACAGAACAGTCTAAATGTATGTAAATGTATGCATTTAAATAAATAGCATGGGCTGTTTTACAAAAGATGGTAGAATTAAGCAAATATTTCTTAATAAAGGAAGTCATCAATTTTATTTCAAAGTGTTTTACGCTACTATTTGATATTACTTCTTGAAATTTTTTACCTCCTAGTTTTGTGCTTTATATACTTTGAAGAAAGTTATGACAATGTGGTGCACACTTAAAGGGGCAGGGTCACGATTTTGATCAAATTTTATTCTTCTGTCTTATTATTTGCAATGCTTTAGGTATGCATTTCTAATGATCAAATGAAATTCGGGTGTCAGTCGTTGAGTTTTAAGCAAGATACAGGACTCACAATTCTTCGTCATGTAAACAAGGCTCGTGTTTTTGTTTACATATTTTCAATATTCCATTAAAAAATCTTTTTAAAGCTGGTTTGTCTACCTTATTATTCATTTAAAGCATAAATAAACAGTTTGTAACGATTAACACATTTATTTTAGGTCTAAAACTGGAATTTTCACTTCAACATTCGAAATGTAAACAAACGGTTTTTGTACAAAGCGAAGAACTGTAAGCTTTGTAACTCGCTTATAACTCATCAAATGACACTCAAATTTTGGTTGCCTGTTAAAAATGCCTTACTAAAGCATTGTAAACATTAAAATCGAAAAAATAATTTTTGACCAAAATCGTGACCATGCCCTTTTAAGGAGGTAATTGAGTTCATCTGCAGTTTTGAATTTGGCACAAGGTGACATTACCCTTTCAGAATGAGGTGCATTTAATCTCTATTATGGAGCTAAGATCCCAGTGCAAATTTTCTAGAAAACACTATTAATATCTTAGAGAACTCTTCTCTATTATTATATTTTTATGACGAAGTTTTTCTTTAAAATCTTATGCATTGTTTATGAACAATCTAACCCTAAACAAACAAACACAAAAAGTGAACGTTAAAGTGTGTTTGAATCCAAAAAGTAAATCTACCGGGTTTTGTAAGGGTACATGTTGATAAACCTGAGTTCTATAGTCGGTTTTTCAAACAATTAGACGTAGTGCGCGCAGTCTTTCATGATGGTACATTACTTTACAAATCTTAAAAAAACAAATCACGAATGACGGAAGCACAACTTTAAGACATGCATCGCACGGATTATAAATCAAAAATTTTTCGTAAAACAGTTAAGTATTCAAAATGGCAATTTAGAAATGGTTATATGCATTTGTCGAAAATTCAAAAACATAATAAGCTTTAAGCATTTTACTTTTAACGTTAACAAAACAACGCAATTGGTAAAGACAAATACACAATTGAATACATATAATTTTGAAGCCTTTTGCTTTCAGTGAAATAGAGCGTTGGTTTTTTATATATATATATATTCTTTTTACTGGTTTGTCTTTTTTTAATTGTGTAATTACAAATAGTGTGATTACATTGAAATTATACATGTTCTTTTGTATACATTTCATTTTTATTGCTTCCTTTATTTGACAATTCAAATTACAGGATATTATTATCAGGATTTGTTGAAGGCTTCATTAAACCGATTCTTTTTTAATTGTTCCCAATCGTACAAAATAATTTCTGAAATCATTGATTTTCAACACGATTGATTTTTCTTGAATATCCGCCAAGAAATATCAAAAGACTGATGAACTTTTAAAGGTTATCCCAGAATCCTCCCCTGTTAGAACATGATATGCCTTGAAATTTTACTGCAGAATACAGCTAATCCAAATACGTTTTAAATGGCATTTCCTCTTTTCAGGTGCAACGCTATGAATTACATTGTAGTTACTATATGCTGGATATATTCCTGAAAAAGAATTTTTCCGAACAATTTTTTTTTTTATTCAAAACAAATTCAAAGCTGCTGTCTCGTTTTAAGGCTACGTATGAACAAAAAGACAAATGTAACCCGCTGCTCATTCGCTAAAAAGTACATAATACGGCAATGATTATTATTTTGGCATAAGCCTTTGTTTCTGTTTATAATGGCAATCAATGGCTGGTCCACTATTTATACACTCACGATGTTATCATCCATGATATTTCATTTCAAATTACAAACTAAAAATTAACCAATACTATTATTGGTTAATTTTTAGTTTGTAATTTGAAATGAAATATCATGGATGATAACAAATGTTTGTCGAAAAGGGAAACTGAATTTTTAATTACGATTGAAATATTGAGGTTTTTTGCCGAATATTTCTGAATAGAACAAATTATATATGACTGTCCTGGTTAATTTCAATCGAGAGGTACATGTAGGAAATATAAGAAGAACTCGAAGTCTATTCAACGTCACCAAATCAGAAGAGAATGGAAAGGAATACTGAAATATTTGTGTAACTTCAATTTATTGACAAAGAAAAGATCCAGTGAATTAGATTAAGAACTTACTAGTTTTTGAAAGTCGCGGTATACCATTGTAGTAAACTTCACAATTCATGGCGTCATCTTTTGTTCGTGTTGTATTGTTGGTTATGTAGTACTACTTATATTTGCGACTTATAAAAGCCATGGATTCCAAAAGTTACAAGTCCAAATCAGAATTTGAATTTTAAGAAAATGTATTAGTCATGAACTTAACCTACAGCGTGAGGTCTATTATAGTACCGGAGGGTGATGTTGCAATGTCTTCAACTGATGGGGCACCTTTTGGACCCATGTTTTCGGGGGTGTAGAGTAGCTGCAGCATATGCTTTTTCTGCGAGATTGATGTAAAACCTCAACCGTGCAATCAAGACCAGGCTGAGTCCGTAAAATTATCGCCCTAGTAAGTCCAGGAATTTTACCGATTGGAGAGGTATATAACAATATTAATACAACAACTTTTTTTTCGTCATTTTTTGCTAATATAAGAAATGATATGGTTTGTCAATTTGTAGACAGCTTACTCAGTTGCCTTTTCGTTAAAAAAAAGAAAATGGTTGTTAATTAATCCATGTTTTTTTTTTAAAGATCGCCCGACAAAACGTGACTTTCATGTGTTTAAAAAGACATTAAGATTAATAAATAAGCGGCTTAATAACGGGAAACAATGAGCGGTGTTCGTGTCAGCCAATTAATTTTTAATAATGCTTTTCACGGACAATACTCGATACAAATTCTAAGATATATTTGTTACAAAGTAAAACCTCGAAATAAAACCTGTACGAGAATAACGGCAAGAAGACATCGCAAGAATGTTATTTGTACAAATGTAACATAATTTGTTGTCAGAAACTGTGTTGCAAGTGCATTTTGAATGTTTTTTTCCTAAATTTTGAATGTTAAAAATTCTAAATATCCATGTAGGACGAGAAAAAAACAACTGGAATGATGTTTTTACTCAGTACACATGTACCAACATACGTAATAAAACTACAAGCATAAGAAAAATTTCAAATTAATCAGGTGGTATTTTAATAGGTAATTGTAATTCAACATAAGTATGATACTATATATCCATAAAATTGAAATGGTTTTACCGTTCCAACATTAAATCAAGTGGTTTTTTTCCTAGAATGGTAGCGTTTTGTTAGATTTTCATATAGATTAAGAGCAGAACTTTATGGTTCGTTAAAATGTTGTTGTTGTTGTTGTTGTAACTGTTGTCATTGTTCTTTTTCTTTTTGTTTTAAAGAAAATAATATTTAGAACAGTAGATTCCTTTTAATGTTTACTTTAAAATGTAATTTCATTGTGATGCCATTTGTGATGGAAAAAACAAAAACAAAACTTAAACACGTTTTTTTAAATTCAATATGTTTAATTAAATATGACAATTCGTACCTTAAAAATTACAAAAATATTGATCGAAATAATTGCCGTTTTTCCGTATAACATATTAAAAATGATTATGCCATTACAACGTATTAAACTACAATGTGGATTTATATAATGAAATGAATTGGATTGATGATTATGCTGCACAATTAGTTCAAGAAAGACTTTTGATTTATATGGGATGTTATAAAACTGAAATAACATTTTAAAATAAAAATATTTTTCCGTCTCAAATGATATATATTGGAAAGGAAAAAATCGAACATATATTTCAGGTCGATTTCATTGAGAGTTAATTGTCTACATACCCGTCTTAAGAATAAAATGATCTTTTACATTCATACTAAATGTAAATATAACAGTTTGTCAAAGTGTTGTTTAATTGTGAATTGTTGTCGTTTTTCTAAGGATTTTAACAAGTATATCTTTATTTTACTTTGATATTCCCTTTTTGAATGGGATTTCATATCATGTCACGATTTTACTTTAAAACTTAAAAGCATTTTCTTTTTTATTTACATATTTTGACTAGTTTTTAAATCGTTTACTTAAACATATATCTCTTATAAATTACAAAAACAATATTTTGTGTGAGATTTAAATTGCCAATTAACATTGTTATACCCCTGTAAAACAGTTACTATATAACTCTATACAAAAAGTCCTGCATTTTGACTGTTGGACTATAACGGTTTGATTGGAACTGTTAAAGCGACTGTTAAAAAGACTGTTGACCAATGACGTCATATTCCGCAAAGTCATTAAATTAGTAGGGGTATAACAAAGCAATTGTTGACTGTGTCTCGGGCAACAATTGATATGACAGACCGGCCCTAGGCTACAGTTTGCGAGCCAGTCCGACATATTAACTGTTGCCCGAGACCCCATTCAACAAATATATATTATAACACACAAAAAGGGCAATAACAACGCATTTTCTCCAAAGAGGCACCAAAAAAATAAAATAGAAAATACAACAATAAACAAAAACCCTTTCATTTAAAATAAAGCACATTTTGAATACTTATTTAGTAACATTCTGAAAATAGAATTATTACTGGACATTGAAGTAAAAAAGATCCTGTACTAAAAAGATTTAAATGTCTTTTATTATTTAGATATTTTTATGTTGTGGGGCTCACTACATCTTGAAAAAACGTTTCTCAAATCAGGAGAAACTTACTTGACTAAGAAAGAGAACAAGATGCGTAAAAAGTATGCAAGTCAAACAAGCAAACAAATTATGGCATATGGACAACTTATCTAGTAAGGACAACAATAATTACAATACAGTCAGCTTAATGGAGCCAAATACAAAATATATGAACAGTATTGTAAATAGATCATGTATAAACACACAATAAATGTTTTCTTCGGATATTCTTATGTTGAGGGGGCCCACGTCATCTCGAAAAAGTTTCTCAAATTAGCAAAACATTAAAGAAATAGTCTAGATAACATAACTTATAAAAAGACGAAAAATTACGCTTAAGTGAGCTAATATCTACGTGTATCAATTAGGATGCAGAAGTTACGACACTGTGAATACCATCATTTAAATGAACTGTAGCGCATGCCTCTGTGCTTTATTATCAATGACAAATCATTTACGCATATTGAGAATTCACTACATCTCTTTCATGAGACCTATTAAAGCCTCGCACATGTACCAGACTAAGGGTCATAACTCTATAAAACTTTCACATGAACTTTAACACCAAATCAATCACCAGATGTACATAAATGTATATATTTGCAAGCAAAATAGAGCAATGTATATAGAACCCATGATGGATGAAATAACTGGAGAATGACCGGTAATTTATCAGCATAAACTCATCATTAAAACTAACTACATATCTGCTTACAGAGCAACAAGTATAGAATATCTAATATATGAAAGGACTGGAAATCAGTTGATGTACAAACTGCCAGAATCAAGGCAAGAGAAAAAGAGCCTGAAGACGCATTTCGTTTAAATTATTAAATTATAGAACTGGCAAACAATATAATATAGTCGAGGAATGTATGAATTGATGTCAAAGAGTATCAATAATGAACAAGAATATCGTATGCAAATTTCATTTATTTCGGATCAAAAGAAGGAAATATTACCTGTCAGTAAGGCAAGATACACGCAGAAAGTACATAAAAAAACACCCCCAAAAAACAAATAAAAAACAAAACAAAACAAAACAAACAAACAATTTTGATCAGCATTTGATTCACACATAACAATTCAAGGTGTATGTAATGCAATGAAAACTGAAATGATGTGTCCTACTAATAGACAGGATATATTGAAAAATCACAAAGATTCACATAAACATTCAAAACTCCAGACACGCATTAGAAATCAAATAACGGTGTTACAAATGAGTTATTATTATAAAGAGAGATTATTACAGTGATTTCCCTAAAACCTCCATAAATTAATCTACAAACTTAGGTGGCGAAGGATAGTTTTTTTTTTTTGTCGAGGATCTGTGAATCAGGTGGTGCCCATATATGTGATCTAATTTTCAGTGGATTTTTAAATTTGCATACAGGGGACACACTGTCCTGATTCCTTGGCATTTGTAAACATTTTAGAATAAACATGTACAACATACATAATAGCACTAGATAGGGTAACCAGAGAACATCTGATAATTTTCGGAAAAAATGACCCTTTTCACATTTCACAAGCAACTGCCATAAACTACCATATGATTTGTACCTAAATGTCTACCCATGCAAATAATCTACAATTGATGGGGAAGGGGGAGGGTGTCAATCAACTTTTTTTCGGGTGACATTTCTGGTTCGGAACACACCAAAAACCGAAAGTGACCTTTGGTTACAGTTTTGCATTTTCATTTCATAGCTGTTGAAAAGTGACACCAATACTTAAGTGTCTCCTCTTTCCACAAAATGAATGCAATCAATATTTTAGCAATTTTTACCCCCCTAATACCCAGCCAAACCCATGTTCTCCCTTTATTTCATAATTTTGACCAGGTCTTTTGTGCAAATTTGTGTCCCCTGCAACATAAACATGCCGCCACATGGTTACGAAAAAAATATGGGTGGGTTTTTTTTTTTGACAACTTGAAACCTAAAATAATTTGTACGGAGGACAGAACAGTCTAAATTTATGTAAATTTATGTATTTAGATAAAAAGCAAGGGTTGTTTTACAAATGATGGTAGACTTACGCGGATATTTTGTAATAAAGGAAGTCATCAATTTTATTTCATAGCGGTTTTTTTCTATTTGATATTATTTCTTTAAACTTTATAGCTTCTAGTTTTGTGCTGTATTTACTTTGAAGAATATCATTACAATATGGTGCAGATTTAAGGAGGTAATTGAGTTCATCTGCAGTTTTGAATTTGTCGTGAGGTGACATTACCTTTTCAGAGTGAGGTACATTTAATCTCTATTATGGAGCGAAGATCCCAGTGCAAATTTTCTAGAAAACACTATAAATATCTTAGGGAACTCTTCTCTATTATAATGTTTTCATGACGAAGTTTTTCTTTACAATCTTATGCATTGTTTATGAACAATCAAACCCTTAAACAAACAAACACAAAAAGTGAACGTTAAAGTGTGTTTGAATCCAAAAAGTAAATCTACCGGGTTTTGTACAGGTAGATGTTGATTGACCTGAGTTCTATAGTCGGTTTCCCAAACGATTAGACGTAGTGCGCGTCGTCTTTCTCCATGATGGTACATTACCTTACAAATTTTGAATAACAAATCACGAATGACAGAAGCACAAATTTAAGACATGCATCGAACGGATAATGAATCAACAATTTATCGTAAACCGATAAGTATTCAAAATAACAATTTACAAATGGTCATATGCATTTGTCGAAAATTCAATGACATTATAAACCTTAAGCATTTTACTTTTAACGTTTAACAAAAAACGCATTTAGGAAAGAAATATACACAATTGCGTACATATTATATTGAAGCGTTTTGCTTTCAGTGAAATTGAGGGTAGTTTTTGATACATTCTTATTGCTGGATTGTCTTTTTTTTATTTGTGTGATTACAAAGAGGGTGATTACATTGAGATTATACATGTTCTTTGAACTGTTTGTGTGTTGAACATTTTTGTATACATTTCATTTTATTTTTTTTCTCTCATTTTGACGATTCAAATTTCAGGATATTAATATCAAGATTTGTTAAAGGCTTCATTAAAGTAGTTATTTTAAAAAAATGTTGCCAATCGTACAAATTTTAATTTGAAATCATTGATTTTAAATGCGATTGATCGTTCTTGAATATCCGCCAAGACAAAACAAAAGACTGATGAACTATTAAAGGTTATCCCAGAATCCTCCCCTGTTAGAACATGATATGCCTTTAAATTTTACTGCAAATTGCAGCTAATACAAATAGGTTTTAAACGGCATTTCCTCTTTTCAGACGCAACGCTATGAATTAATTACTTTTTGCTGGATATGTTCCTGAAAAAGAACTTTTCCGAACAAAAAATCTTTTTTTTTCTCATTCAAAACAAATTCATAGCTATCTCGTTTTAAGGCTACGTATGAACAAAAAGACAAATGTCACCCGCTGCTGATTCGCTAAAAGGTACATAATACGGCATTGATTATTAATTTGGCATAAGCCTTTGTTTCTGTTTAAAATGGCAGTCAATGGTTGATCCACTGTTTTTACACTCACGATATGCAACCAATGGTATTGGTTAATTTTTAGTTTGTAATTTGAAATAAAAATATCATGGATGATAATAAACGTTTGTCGAAAAGACAAACTGAATGTTGAATTACGATTGAAATATTGAGGTTTTTGGCCGAATATTTCTGAGTAGAACAATTTATATATGATTGTCCTGGTTAAATTCAACCGAGATGTACATGTAGGAAAAATAAGAAGAACTCGACGTCTATTCAACGTCACCAAATCAGAAGATAATGGAAAGGAATACTAAAATATTTGTGTAACTTCAAATGTATTGACAAAGAAAAGATCCAGTGAATTTGATTAAGAACTTACTAGTTTTTGAAAGTCGTGGTATACCATTGTAGTACACTTCACAATTCATGGCGTCATCTTTTGTTCGTTTTGTATTGTTGGTTATGTAGTACTACTTATATTTGCGACTTATAAAAGCAATGGATTCCCAAAGTTACAAGTCCAAATTAGAATTTGATTTTTAAGAAAATGTATTAGTCTTGAACTTAACATACAGCGTGAGGTCTATTATAGTACCGGAGGGTGAAGTTTCCATGTCTACAACTGGTGGGGAACCTTTTGGACCCATGTTTTCCATGGGGGTGTAGAGTGGCTGCAGCGTATGCTTTTTCTGCGAGATTGATGTAAAACCTCAGCCGTGCAATCTAGACCAGGCTGAGTCCTTAAAAATTATCGCCGTAGTAAGTCCAGGAATTTCATCGATTGGAGAGGTTCATAACAATATTAATAAACAACTGGGTTTTTTTTCGTCGTTTTTTGCTAATATAAGAAATGATATTGATGAATTGTAGGTTTGTCAATTTGTAGACAGCTTACTCATTTGCCTTTTCGTAAAAAAAAGAAAATGGTTGTTAATCTATGTTTTTTTTAAAGATTGCCAGACAAAACGTGACTTTCATGTGTTTAAAAAGACATTAAGATTAATAATTAAGCGGCTTAATAGCGGGGAACAATAAGTGGTGTACGTGTCAGCCGATTAATTTTTAACAATGCTTTTCAAAGATAATGCTCGATACAAATTCTAAGATATATTTGTTACAAAGTAAAACCTCGAAATAAAACCATACGAGAATAACGGCAAAAAGACATCGCGAGAATGTTATTTGTACAAATGTAACATCATTTGTTGAAAGAAACTGTGTTGCAAGTGCATTTTTAATGTTGTTTTTCTAAATTTTGAATGTTAAAAATTCTAAATATCCATGTAGGACGAGAAAAAAATTTGGAATGATATTTTTACTCAGTACTCATGTACCAACATACATAATAAAACTAACGAACATAAGAAAAATTTCGAATTAAACAGGTGGTATTTTAATAGTAAATTGTAATTTAACATTAGTATGATACTATATACCCATAAAATTGAAATGGTTTTACCTTTCCGACATTGAAACGCGTGCTATTTTTCTTAGAATGGTAGCGTTTTGTTAGAGTTTCATATACATTAAAAGCAAAATTTCATGGTTCGTTAAAATGTTGTTGTTGTTGTTGTTGTAACTGTTGTGATTGTTCTTTTCCTTTTTGTTTTAAAGAAAATAATATTTAGAACAGTAGAATCCATTTAATGTTTACTTTTAATTGGAATTTTATTATTATGCCAAGTGTGATGGAATAAACGAAAACAAAACTTAAACACATATGCATTCTTTTTTTAATTCAATATGTTTTATCAAATATGATCATTCGTACCTTAAAAATTACAAAAATATTGATCGAAATAATTGCCGTTTTTCCGTATAACATATTAAAAAATAATTATGCCATTACAACGTATTACACTACAATGTGGATTTATATAATGAAATGAATTGGATTGATGATTATGCTGCACAATTAATTCAAGAAAGACTTTAGATTTATATGGGATGTTTTAGAACTAAAATAACATTTTAAAATAAAAATATTTTTCCGTCACAAATGATATATATTGGGAAGGAAAAAAATCGAATATTCATTACAGGTGGATTTCATTGAGAGTTAATTGTCCACATACCCGTCTTAAGAATAAAATGATCTTTTACATTCATACTACATCTAAATATAACAGTTTGTCAAAGTGATGTTTAATTGTGAATTGTTGTCGTTTTCCTAAGGATTTTAACAAGTATATCATTATCTTACTTTGATATTCCCTTTTTGAATGGGATTTCAATATCATGTAACGATGTTACTTTAAAACTTAAAAGCATTTTCTTTTTTATTTACATATTTTGAGTAGTTTTTAAATCGTTTACTTAAACATTTATCATTTATAAGTAACAAAAAATAGATTTTGTTTGAGATTTAAATTGCCAATTAACATGGTTACATGTATACACCTGTAGAGCAGTTACTACATTACTCTTAACAAAAAAAGTCCTGCATTTTGACTGTTGGACAGGAACTGTTGGATTGGAACTGTTAAAGCGACTGTTAAAAAGACTGTTGACCGGTGATGTCATATACCGCAAAAACGAGTTATTAAATTAGTAGGGGTATAACAAAACAATTGATATGTCAGACCGGCCCTAGGTATTTTTTTTTCATTTATACATCTTCGATACAAACGTAATTTCCCGTGCGCCCACTGACCAATGGATGGTAAAAGTAAACAAGACAACTTTCAATGAACACGTACAGCTCGCCTAAACTAAAAAAACAGAGGCCTATGGACCACATCGCTCACCTAGAAAACAATAGCTACAATTAAATCAGTTTTATGGAACCATATTCAAAATTGCTGAACAATGTAGTAAAATAGATCTTTTACTAAAAAGATTTAAATGCCTTGTTTTCTTTAGATATTTTTATGTTGTGGGGCTTACAACATATTGGCAAAAAGGTTCTCAAATCAGGAGAAACTTGACTAAGAAACAAGATGCGTAAAAAGTATGCAAGTCAAAAAAGCAAACAAATTATGGCATATGGACAGCTTATCTAGTATGGCCAACAATAATTACAATACAGTCAGCTTAATGGAGCCATTTATACAAAATATATGGACAGTATTGTAAAATAGATCATGTATAAACAAAAAATAGATGTTTTCGTCGGATATTCTATGTTGAGGGGCCCCACGTCATGTTGAAAACGTTTCTCAAACCAGCAAAATATTATAGAAATATTTTAGATAACGCAATTTATACAATTATGCAGGTTAAAAAAGGCGAAAAATTACGCTTAAGTAAGCTACTATCTAATAGCTAATGATGTATCGATCAGGATGCAGAAGTTACGACACTGTGATTATCATCATTTAAATGAACTAAAATACACTGCAGCGCATGCCTCTGTGCTTTATTATGAATGAAAAATCATTTACGCATATTGAAAATTCACTACATCTCTTTCACGAGACCTATTTAAGCCTCACACATGTACCAGACTAAGGGTCATAACTCTATAAACCGTTCACATGAACCTAAACACCAAAACACTCACCTGATGGACATAACTGTACATAAACGTATATATTTGCAAGCAGAGAAATGCAATGTATATAGAACCCATAATGGATGAAACAACTGGAGAATGACCTGTAATTTATTAGCATAAACCCAGCTATTAAAATAAAATACATATCTGATTAAAGGACAAAAAGTATAGAATATCTAATATATGAAAGGACTGGAGGATCAGTTGATGAACAAACTGGCAGAATTAAGACAAAAAAGGGGCATAAAGACGCATTTCGGTAAAGTATAGAACTGGCAAACAATATTATAAAGTCGAGGAATGTATGAATTGATGTCAAAGACCATTAACAATGAACAATAATATTGTATACAAATCTGTAAATATTGTGAGGTAACAAAGAGAATTGTGTGGTATTAAACCTAAAATATTGCAACAATATAAACATGTTACATCCAAAATGTGTATTGGACAACTCCTACTGCCATGCGGTATTTATTTTATTTTCTTGAGACAAGCGTGCTGTTGATTTCTCAGAACTTGAGGTTTTTGACGATTTTGTTCAAAATTAAATGGACAACATGAAGAGTCTTATGACGATTGAATGTCATTTTAATAGATATACAGTAAAATAAGTTCATGATTATATTTCTTTGATCAATTACAAACACATAAGTGTAGACACAAATTGCTAAATCTCCATTCTACACGATTTTTAGACTTGCTTTTCTGACTATAAAGCACAAAGATAGCGATGGTGAAAAACACAAAATGACACCCTTAAAATGATAAACATGTATAATTATAGTAATTTAGAACTAATAGTAGTCGTCAATGTCTTATCAGACAATTGATTCGAAGTTAAAAACAAAACTGTATATCAATGCTTCCCGATGATAAATAAATACGTTAGGAAAAATTACTTTAGTACTTTTTGTGTATAGAAACGTAACCAAATGTTTTCTTTTCGTCGCGTCTCTAGGTAATGTGCACTACTGAATTCAAAATCCACTGATATTCCCAAATATTGAATGACATTGTCTGACATCCACTGTACATTGACTGTACCTCACTGTACATTTCACTGACTTCCACTGTACCCCACTGTACATTTCTACTGAACAGCACTGTATCCCACTGTACAGTCCTACTGACTTCCACTGTACCCCACTGTACGTCACTGTACAGGGCACTGACCAGCACTGTACCCCACTGTACAGGGCACTGACCAGCACTGTACCCCACTGTACGGCACTGTACTATTAATTTGAGATAAAAATTAGATTTTTAAATCTTCAGTATATTTTTTTTCTTCGATATTTATTTTTATTATGCTGTATATAGCATCATCATTATGTATACAGATAACTTGACAGATAACTTGACAGAAGAATGCACCAGGTCGTATTCTTTATTAATAAATGTCTATTGTTATTGAAAGTTACGATCATAAAATTATGATAATTTCCCTAGCTATAAGGTGAAAGCATTGAATTTTACATGTTGAATCTGATTATTAAAAAAGTACATGTCATTATGTTCATTCTGCCAGTCATTCGAAAATACCCCCCCCCCCCCAACCAGCAAGGTTACATAATCATTTCTTATTCCTGATACATGACAAGCCCTCGTTAAATGATTTACTTTTAAATGTTTAAGAAATAAGATATATAAAATGCCCTACGCTACACACTTTTTTGTATAATGAGAGAGAGAGAGAGAGAGAGAGAGGGGGAGAGAGAGAGAGATAGTACAGGTATATCACTTTCTGACAATATTGTATTGGTGTCATTTGCAAGCGTAGAAAAGTTAACAATAAAATCTATGTTGGAAGTGGCGGTTGTGATGCCGTAAGGGGATTTTAACGTGCTTATACCTTTATGACTCGGGGCCTCAAGTTTTAGCACTAAAAAATTCATGAGAGAAAGAAAGAGAGAGAGAGAGAGATTTATCAGAAATCGATTAGAATAACAAGAAATTGATTGTCTATTAATCTGCTTCTTTTACATATCGATTATTTTTCTTTATGTCTTACGTTTATTTTTGCCAACCAACTCCGTGGTTTAAAAAAATATCTGCAAACTTTAAGTCGAAAAATGAAATGTAATTATATGGATAATATCACCCTCCCCCCCCCTTTTTTTTTCCCGAATCCACTTGATACCCCTTGCAGTACTCTGTTATGTCGAAACGATTTATGTTAAGCAATCGGTTATAAAAATTAATGCATTTTTTTTTAATTTTGACCTCGATGTGTAATCACTATTAAATAGATATAATAAATCCAACTTTTGTGCAAACATTACATGAAACTAGTCCTACATGTAAGTAAATTATAATGATATTTTAAGACAGATTTTAAATGATTATGGTCCCAATGCATCCGGCAACCATAATGATTTTTTTTAATCAAAAGTGAAAACTCAGATTTTTTGTTTTAACAGTGTATTTCCCCGACATTGACATCTATTTATTCCTAGACCCCAACACATATACACAGGTGGTCAGTTTTCACACCTTGACACAGGCACCCGGCCGTGTGTATAGTCTGAGCCTTTCTGTTAGTTCCGGGTTTTTCGTTGTTCCCAGACAGACAACAGATTTTTTTCTGTAGACATACACAAAGAAGGAGACAGTACACTGTCGATATAAAATATTACTTTTTAGGGTTGACTTTCAATCATTAAGAATTTTTAAGACAATCATTGAATAACAAACTTCAAATCATTTGAATCCATAGACATTTTCCCGAAACTAAAGATAAATACATACTTTAATTTTTTTTAATGCCAATATGTAGATTTAGCCGCTGTCTACATTACTACATGTTACCGGTAGTATTTTATTTAAATACTAAAAATATTCGTACGTTAGCATGGAGAGAGAGAGCGAGAAAAAGAGAGAGAGAGAGAGAGAGAGAGAGAAAGAAAGAGGGAGAGAGATTTTATAGAAGATTTGAAATGTTTGCTATGATACAATATACTGGTTTCAGTAATTGAAGAAAAAAACAGAAGAAAAATCGAAAGATCGTTTTAAAGGCCGAACTTTTTTACCGGGTGGTAAATCTCAGGTAAGGGGCGGGGCTTAATTTCTAGAGGTGTGAAAGCCTCCGGGGATTGAAGTCTACCTGCGATCGTGAACGCTGCTAATCACTATACACAGGAAGCAAATATTACACAAGACATAAATAATTAGTCAGAATTTGTCATAGTTTGAATATCTTTTTGTTTTAATGACCATACGAAGCGATTTTATACGGAAATGTCGTCCGAGCAAATGTGTAAAGCACAATTAAAAAAATTCAGTAAACTAATTCTGCTTTAAAGATTTAACTCAGTTCATTGTGTTTAGCACTTGGCATTGTTTAAGACGTTAATTTTAACAAATATACATTGTAACTGTATAAGAAAACCATACGATCAGTAATAATATCAGGGACGTATATACTAGTATAGTATATACGTCCCTGATAATATTCACTTGAATGTAAAGGCAGCCATTATACGATGACAACTAATAGAGTTCGTTTTCCATGGAGTGACGTTTTCGTTCAACAAGTTCCAATTGAGTGTATAATCAGTAAATACAGCTTTAATTGCTCATAAGTTTGTTTTAAAAAGGAAAATTTTGTATGCATGTTTTGGGCTGCATGCTCATTTATCGTCGTGAAATTTATTAGGTCATATACATTCAACATGATTCAAAAATAAATTTTCAATAACTGAATAATAAAACTATTTTTCTCATTTATCCGACCCTTACTCAATTCACTACTTACGGAAAGAGAACATAAACATGTTTGCCTATTAATTAAGGTGTCGCTTATAATTGAAGAGATGCTAAAATTAAATTGTGATGCAGCAAAAATATTGCGCGCGGTGGGGAGAATAGTTACAACATGAGAGAGAGAGAGAGAGAGAGAGAGAGAGAGAGAGAGAGAGAGAGGAAGGAGGGAGGGAATTTTTATATTTTTTCTTATTAAAACTGTTACTACATGTATTTCATGGCAACATTCTTAAGCTGTGCAAGAGAATATACATGTAGATGTATTACATGTGTTGGTAATGAACATTGTTCAACTTCAAAAGTATATAACTAAAAGTACCGTAATAAGGTGAAATATTATTTGAACACTGTTCGTTATCACCATATTTCATTTTTAATTTAACACAATACTTATTTTGATATCAGCGACTGGTGGTGGGGGGGGGGGGGGAGGATTTATAAATGTTTAACATGTTTAATATCCAACTTGATTTAAATAATAAAAAAACGCATCTAAAATGATTAATATAAAGAGTATTCCGTTTTTTCATACATGTTATGTTTTTAAAAAAATATATTTCAAATGGATTTAATAATCTAAAGACCACAAAAACTCTTTTAAGGGAATTACGTAATATCTTGAACAAGGTGTCAGACTGACAATTTACAAGGTTGAATATTGGGACATTCACACCTTTTGATCTACTGAAAGTATGTATACTATACACAGATACTGACTCGCTGATCGTCCTGTGAAGTAAAACTTCAAAGACATTTTAAGTCCAGACCAGTTATCTTCTCTCTTTTGAAAAAAAAGTCAGAATGTTGAGCAATATGGTGGAATTGTTTTTATCGTTGAAAAAGTTGTCCCTCCTCCACATATATGTTACATTAAAGTTTTAAAATTCAGATAATTTAAAACTATCTATAGATTGTAATTCATAGTTTTAAATTCTCTTAATTTTAAAACTTTAATGTAACATATATACTAATATTTATTTGACAATATTGATTAAATGAAATTAATTGTCCAAAAAAAAAATCAACTAGATATTAAGTTACTAAAACATTGATTTTGAAATATATAAAAATATTACCCCCTTTCTATTGAATAAGTTGCTATATTTTGTATGATAATTGGATTCTGAGTTTTAAGATAAATACATGCGTAGATCGGAGGATGGGGGGGGGGGGGGGTCAGAGGATAATCTAATTTTTTTAAAACTTACATAGTACAACTATCCAAAATATGTCTAAGCTCCCCCAGAAAACAAGCATCCCTGCCCTTTCCCTCGAAAGAATTCTGACAGCGCATGTAATTATATATGAACTTAAAGAAATAGAAGCCCATTTTCTCTCTTGTTAGCAATAGGAAAGAATCAAAACAAATCCAAATTTTGGTCTCAAATAAAGTAAATATTCAATTCATTGTTTAAACATAATAACTTATAAAAACATACTAGGTACAGTGGGTTACAGTGGTGTACAGTATTTGTCAGTACCCTGTACAGTGGGGTACAGTGCTGGTTAGTGCCCCGTACAGTGGTGTACAGTGAGGTACAGTGCTGGTCAGTGCCCCGTACAGTGGTGTACAGTGAGGTACAGTGCTGGTCAGTGGGTAGGTACTGTGCTGTCCAGTGGAGTACAGTGGAGTACAGTGGCTCTGTACAGTGGGGTAAAGTGGGATACAGTGTGGTACAGTAGCTCTGTACAGTGGGTGTACAGTGGATTTACAGTAGGGTACAGTGGTTATACAGTAGATGTCAGACAATGTCAGTCAATTTTTGGGAATATCAGTGGATTTTGAATTCAGTAGTGGTGATTGGTGTGTCCCTTCGGATGTTATTATTATTTTTTTAACGCAATGTTTATAAATTTTTTGGTCGTAAAAATAGTGATATGATATGTACAGTTACAACTTCGAAAACTATGTCACTGAAACGTTGAAGTGAGGATTTAGGCCAGGACTAGTTTGGAATAATATCCACAAATTATGCACCACACTTATATCTAACAAGAGATGTTAAGTGCTCTTCTGTCGATATTAAAATAATTTAACTCTGATTGTAACACGGCATTTGATTGGCTGATACAGATAGAGGGACTTGCATTATGTTGTATAACATAAATTGGTATGGCGACTCACCCCCTTGTTAACATCTAGCCGGATTTACCGTTTTACATGTAAATCATACATGTACACATGCACATGTATTTATCAATGTGAATAAAGAGAGTATGATTATTTTCATTTGAATAATATAAATTTGTATCAAATAATTCATTTTTTTTTTTAAATTTTAAAAATAAATTTAAACAATGAATTAAAAATGATACATAGGACTATAACATGGGGATACAGTCAGTTCAAGCATATCTTATACAACATACACCATAGCATAGCAAAACATTGAAATCTCATAGCATAGCATTGAAATCTCATAGCATAGCATTGGAATCTCATACCATAGCATACAATCTCATAGAATCGCATCCGTCATATCATACCATAGCATAGCATACAACATTATTTTAACTCGGTTTTAATTTTTTTTTTTTGAAAAAAGAAATGTTTACATGGTGGATTTGTGGTAAACTTTTGCATCTTATTATTTTACATCGAAATATGTGGAACTCTTCTGTGTATGGAGGCGTTTTTGTTCAAATATCATAGCATACCATAGCATAGCATACCATACCATATCATTCAGCCCTTCATTCAATTTCTCATAGCATAGCATACAAATCTAATAGCATACCATACAAATCTCATAGCATATCATTAAAATCGCATACCATAGCATAGCATTAAATTGTAAAAGATATGCATGAAATGACTGTATGTGTTTAGATATTATTTAGCATGTGGCTATTCTATTCTGCTATATCTAAACAATGAAAATGGCAGATTTAATTTAAAGTTTGTTTTTGTTCCACATTTTGAAAATCCTGGAGAAACAGAAGAAATTGATTGAAACATTTTAGAATAAATTGTCATCCATGACAGTGAACTTGCTTGTCTTGATGTATGTTATGATATCCCTGACTCCACATCAACGGAGGAAGCAGCAAAGAAACTTAATAATGCTTTTTAAATAGAAAAGAAGGGAAATGTTTCAGCTCATATCTTTCCAAAATCATCAAAATCAAAAATAAAAAAATAAAAAATGTCATAGAAATGTATTATAAACAACTTGAGACAGAAGAACTTAAATTTCTACCAAAAGAAGCACAAAATTGGGGATAATTTTTTCATGGCAGGGTATTTAAAAAATGTAAAAAAAAAAAAAAAAACAAACAAAAAAAAAGGCACTTGAACATTTAAAAATAAATCATAAAAAACCTATGTTGAATAAATATCAATAATTTAATTTTATCCTACAGTTAACCTGCTCATTTTACCAAAAACACCAAATTTCAACCCAGAATGGGAATTGCACCCAAATCTCTCTTTTCAGAGCGCTTTACTTTTAAGCTATCTAGGTTTGTGATGATGTATTGGTGTGGTTTTAATAATTAGATTCCCCTTTTTGTAGAATGGAGCAAAAACATATTTGCGCGAGCCAACAAATTTCAATCTGATTGAACCTTTAGAATTAAACAGCAAGCTATGAAATCTCTACGCTGAAGCAGCTCGAAAACCAAGTCAAACATTGGCCGATCAGATATTTTTTCGTCTGAACTAACATAAGATTATCAAAAATATTCCTACAAATCTATCCGCTCTACAATTAACCAACACCTGCAAGATTTCGGGAGGGATATTGATATAGTTTGGGGGAAAGAATTAAGAAGTTCCAATAGCATTTTTGATGGTAAACTGAAAAAATAAAAATCTACACGAAGGTCTTGCAAGACCAACAAAGCATAGAGAAATCATAAACACGGCAGATTTAGAGAACATCTCTACTAACCTTTATGAAAACCTCACTTCTGTTACACTGCGTTTTAGAATATGGTTTCTCTTGTCTATTCAGTTTGTCTCAAGAGGCCTTGGATTCCATGAGCAGCAAGAGCCAAATTCTTTTGTCTTTAAAACTGATGAAAATGGTCATGAATACGCATCACTTTCCCACAAAAGAAAAAAGATTGGCGGGATGAAATACCACAGCTGGTGGTCTAAAAGAAAAACGAATGTAAGTAGTCCCTGAATTAGGCCAAAATGTCCTGTCAATTCTCTAAAGTTGTTTCTTGCGAAAACGAATCCTAATGCGACAAGTCTCTTCAATTACTGTGTAAAAAAGCGCTGCCGTCACCCGAAAAAGAGGCGTATGGTTCAGTAACGTCCAAGTTAAGCATTACTAGTTTAGCCGCTTCAAATTATTTCCAAAAATGCAAAATGCAGCACATCTTACACCGTCCATTGTTTGCGAGCAACAGCAATCCAAGGCATGGATAATGCGTGGTTCGAAATAAGGCCTACCATGCACATGTCGTGGCATAAAATCGATTCCTCTGTTAAAAGCTATAATCGGGTTTGCTCCACTGCTCAGAAGAAACAAATGAGCGACACCTTAAATTGACTTACTTTAAAACCGCAAACTACAAAATGTTCGGTCATTCAACACACCGCTCCCAGTCCCGAGTCGATGTCCATAGATTAGTTTGTCTCAAGTGCTGCATTCAAGGCCTCTAGAACCCTGTCCATGCAATCTTCCCACTTCCCTTCTTTTGGATTTATGTGAAATTCTACTTTTAACAAATGTACGTTTAAATTGAAACAGTAATCTTTAAAGTTTCTAACCAGCGTCTAAACACAATATTCCAATATGGTTGCCTCTCCTCGCTTCGTTTTAATCTGGGTCACTGGTTCCTAAGGATGTTGTATTAATGCGCATGTAGTTTTAAATGTCATTTGTTTAGCTATCGTTTATGATTAAAACAAAGATATAAAATATTTAGATAGCGTTTTGATAAATGTATTAAATTATAAGGAATAAATTTAATTTGGATGTATGTTATACGATATTTTATAACTTGGGGCAGTTTACGCTTTTTTATAAACCGCTTCTTAAATAATTCCACACTCAGAATGCATAATAATAAGGACAAGTGGCTTTATTTTAAAGGAACGATTAACGCGTGAAATCAGTTGAATGAATGTCATCTGATAACTAATGTCGGCTAGAACTGTTTTTGCGTAATGCTAAAACTACAGCGTGCTAAGGTTAACCACGCTGTTTTGGTTGCTTTCCAAGCCGCAAGAAACGAGTAACTTTACGTTTAGTATGTGAAAAGTAGTTCCGAACATTATGTTGATGAATGTAATTTAAAACCATAATTCAAATCATTTTGTAAGTGTATCAATGTGTAAAACGAAGGACAGATACATCAAAACAATGTTCCTTAGTTCTTTTTCTATTTCATTAACAAAATTACATGAAATCGTCACTGCATAGGTAACAAAGAAGCGCAAAGCGTAATGGAAGTTCGCCGGATACCTCATACATGTGCGGACACAATTATGATCGACCCTAGAGCCGACTTTTTTTCAGACACAACGCTATGAATTAATAACGATATGTTGAATGTGGTCATAAAATAATCAGAGTACCGATAGTACTGAAAAGCGCTAACCTAGCTTGGTTCTAAAGGAAAATTCACTTTGTGCAAGCGTAAGTTAAAAAGAATCGATTTAATTTTTTCTGTATTTCAGCTTCGGTATAAGCATTATATTTCCTTTACACTTCGTGGCAGCCCCTGCAGTGATATACGTAAGCCCGTCACATAATATTCATAACAGTCCGAACAACAATATCCCGTGCAATTATGTGCGTGAAATCTTGAAACTGGTTCTCTAACAAGTTTACATGTAAATGTTATATATGGCTCAGCTCATAGGGGCAGTTATTCGATGAACCGGAAGCAGAAGTATAACGACAATAAAGCGCTGAGCTATGCATAGCGCTTTAAAAACTTTTTGCGAGCAATGTTTTTTTTCGTTAAAAACAAATTCATTGCTTACTCTTTCTAGGCTACGTAAGAAAATAATGACTAATGACATCCGCTGCTTTTTTGCTGCATAATACGTAATACGTCAATAATTATTAATTTTTCATTAGCTTTTGTTTCTGTTTTTAATGGAATTCAATGTCTGTTCCACTATTCATACACTCACGATATGCAACCAATGCTATTTATTCATAAATATTCAGTATGATATATTTAAGCTGAAATACCATGGCATATTAAGTGATAACAAACGAACGTCATAAAGAGAACCTGAACGTTGAAGTACAGTTAGAATATTTAGGTTTTAAATAAATGTTTCCGAAAAGAACCGTTCATACGACCTTCTAATTTGATTTGATAAAGAGATGTAGGAGTAGTTAGACAAATCCGAAGTTTATTCAACGTCACTGAATCTGAGGATAATTGAAAGGAATACTACGATATCTGTGTAACATTGATTTATTTACGTAGAAAAGATCCGGTGAATTCGATTAAGAACTTGCTATTTTTTTAACAGTCGCATTATACCACACTAGTAAAGTTAACAAATCATGCAGCCATCTGTTGGTTGGTTTGTGTTGTCGATAATGTACATGTATTTGAGACTTAATCAAGCCATGGACCGAATTTATCATGTTAACGAAGAGTTAGACAACGAAAGATTCATTAAGGACCCGTTATTAAACAAGACAACGGATTCTATCCTTATTTGCAGCGTTCTTTGTGGTAATGGATGCAACTGTTTCAACTTCAACCGACTGACAGGCGTGTGTCTTCCCTTTGCTTCATGCAACCCCTTAGACGCGAGAGTCTCTGAAAATGGATGGCTTTTTTTCGATGTATATGTCAAGCCTAATGGTATGTAAACGGTTTTTATTAATGACATTCCACTTTTTGACCAATTTTAAAAATTAAGTATTGCACTGACAGTTTGATTGTGGATACATGTACTTCATCGAATATGATATTTATAAGAAAAACGATCCTGTTTTTTAAAATCATTATTTGTTGTTTCGTGCGAAAACTTGAATGAAAAAAAAGCCGTCTTCAATCTGCTTAAGTAGTATGAAGGATTATTCCTTTAAAAAGTTCATATATCTAACGGGCAATATGGGTTAATGTTTCTGTATGATAACATTCAACAAGACGGAAATTTTCTAATAGCACAATACATTTCGGAAAAACTTATCGAGGGAAAGAGGTACATGTACCAACAAGCACAAAGAGTTTATCAAATTTATATATTATAAATTTCATTGCTAATTAAAAGTAGTTTTACAGTTTACTTTGGACCTTCAATTCATTGATCAAGTAAATAATATCACTTTTTATATAAACTGATGAGTTTCAATTTGAATAATAATGTTTATAGCATTACTTTTAATTCCATTGTGTTGCAGAAAATGAAGAAAACAATACAACGGGAATATATAATTATATTGACTAGAAAATGGTGTTGCCACCCAGATTCGATCATTGTTATGTACCTTTTATGATTAGACAGTCTTTAAAAAAATAAATCCGAATTAACAACACGATGACCAACGGAAGCGATATTGTATTTGAGGAAAATGTGTTCGTCATGAATTTACCATACAACGTGAGGTCTATAAGTGTAGAGAAAGCTGAGCCTACACTAGCTATAGTTAAAGTGGAACATTTTGAGCTCATATTTTCGGGAGCTAAAGCTAGGGCTGAATATGATTTTTCTGCGATACCGCTGTAAAACTTCAACTGAAATATAGGTTCAGATTAGACCCATAAGAATGACAACAGGAGTATGTACAAAAAGTATGAGAACTAGAAAGCGTTAAACCAATTTTACTGCAGAATCGTGTTTTTTTTTCGTTAATCTTTCCTCGCTCATATAAGAGATGACACCCAATAAGTTGCAAGTGTTTAAAATTGTAAACGTTTTACTTGTTTGCCATTTCGTAAAAAAAAGAAAATGGCTGGGAATCAATCCATGTTTTTAAAAAGATCACCCGACAAAACGTGACTTTAATGTGTTAAAAAAGACATTAAGATTAATAATTAAGCGGCTTTATAGCGGGTAACAATGAGCTGAGTTCCTGTCAGCCCATTCATATTTAATAAGGATTTTGGCTCGATACAAATTTTTAATATTTAGTATTGAAAAGTAAAACCTTGAAATTAAAATTCAACGAGACTAACGGAAAAAGAATGCATTGCATTGCAGTGTTAGTTGTTCAGTTGTAACATTGTATGGTCAAATATTTTTGAACGTGTGCATAGTTTGTAAACCGGTACATAGTTCATAAATCATCCTTAGGATTTTCGGGATAGTTGTTTGACTGTGCATGACAGGAATGTTAACTATTATATTAAATTGTTTTTGGTAAAATGTAATCTTATATGTCAAAAATGTGGGTCTTTTTATTCATTTGTGGTTCGATAGGTAAAAAGTTGTGTGTTTTTAATTTTTTTTTAAATTTTAAATATTAAAAAATCTTGATATCCTTGTAGGACGAAAAAAAAAACATACACAAGGAATGATATTTTTACTCAGTACTCATGTATCTACACAACCACGAAAACTAACAGACATAAAAAAAAAACCCCATTCCAAACTAACCTGTTCAATTGATCCGGCAATTGTACTTTAACATAAATATGAAACATTATATCTAAAATAATAATATTTGCCGTTTCTACTTTAAAAGCCTTGTGTTTTTTCCTTGAACGGTAGCTTTGTTTTTAGAATATCGTATTTCACATAGATCAAAAGCAGGACACTGTAGATGTTCAAAGTGTTGTTACTGTTGTTGTTGTTGCATTTTGTTGTTGTTGTGATTGTTGTTGATTTTGATATATTAAGATCTGTATGGTGGTTTTAATGATTACTTGCATTAAGAGTTATCAGATAGAAACATTTGCTGCTTAACAATTACAAAAAGATCGAACAAATTGTGGTTTTATCGGTATTGCAGATCAAACACATACTCTGCCATTAAGGTGTTTTATTATGAGGTGGATCTGTATACTGAAATGCAATAGATTGAGAATTATATTGCACAGCTAATTAGATAAATACTTCAAATCTATAATTATGGAGTGTGGTTTTACTCAAATAACTTATTAAAACTTTTTCGTTACAAATGATAGATTTTAGGACGAAAAAAAAATTGTATATGTTGATTTCATTTAGAGTTATTGTCCACAAAATGTGAACATTTAGAATTATACTTAAGGATTATGTACCTTTTATGATTAGACAGTCTTTAAAAGGGGAGAAAAAGAAACACTTAAAGGAACGAAAAACTACTTATTGTACATTGTAGTCCCTCTATTGTGGAGCTATTTTTACTTTCAAATAACAAGGTCAATAACCTATTTTTATGCTAGAGACCTCTGAATGTTTAATGAAAAAAAATTCAAAATTGTGTCCCCTTGCCAAGGTTTTCTTTATTTTGTAATCATTAGAAATAATAAAACAATTTGTAAGTTGGTAAAATAAAATGCGAATAGCTTAACTAATTTTAAATTGGAATAAATCGTTTTGAGCTCATATTTTTTTGTGTCCAAATTTCCTCTAACAATTTTCAAAATTGTACCCTTTTTTGATTGATTTTACAAACAAATGACAAATAGGAGCTCAAACCATTGATTGCCTAAAAGTGATTTTATTGTCTGTAATCTATCGACATTAACATTATAAAAAATCAATGATCAAAATTTCGAGATATTTTATCTAGAATTGATTTTATGTATTTTAAATATTTTTCAAATCGCATGCCAGCCAGTGATCAAAAATTATACATGAGTAAATACAACCATAAAATATGTAAAAAAAACAACACAAAAAAACAAATAGAAGCTTAACTTTTGCAATTACATTGCAACAATAAATTTTTTGGGGAAAATAAGAAAAACGAGAAAAAAATAGTCCGAATTTCCTCTGTTTCAATATTGATTTACTTTTGTCGTAGCACATCTTTCTAAAATAAACAAAATATGGATATCAATATCGATTTTTGTTAATAACATTGTTATTATTTGTTTTTAAAACAATTTTTGACTTCAGGTAATGAACTTTGCAATTTTTTTTTTGGAAATCTCAAACCTCGAGTAAACAAATCCTTAATAATACTATTTTTTTTCAAATTGTTGTTGAAGTTTGAGCTGTTGACGTTTTCTTAGACTTAGGATTTTAACTTTTATATTTCATATATCAATTTTATTTCAATTTCTTACATTGACATTTCCTTTGTCGATGAGATTTTAATATCACCTCATGACTGTTGTTTAAAATAAGAGAGATTTTTTTTTTCAATTTCATATTTTGAGAGATCATTAAATTATTTCTTGTTAAAATTTTATCACATACAAGTTAAAAAATAAATATTGTTTGAGTTTTAAATTGCAAATTACCAGTATCACACACAAAAAAGCGATAAGAACGCATTTTCCTCCTAAGCGGCTTTTAATAAGGATATGCAATGAATTGAAGAAAATGATGCCCCAAAAATAATCTTAAATAAAACAAGGTTTTAAAACTTGCCTAATAAATTTCTGAATCTATAATTACTAGATATTTCTTTTTTATGCGAATACTTAGTTCCGCAATTCAACCGTTTTTCATCATTTCGCGAGAAAATAAAATGACGAGCGTCGAATTGTTATCATATTTTTATGTAGTTAACATTATGTCCGGGGATAAAAGCAAGATTTTAGAATTCGCAAAATGTGCTTCTCGCGATTTTACGCACTTTTTCATTCTTTGTGTAATTAAGAATCAACAGTCTTGAACAAATTATAAATGTGGAAAAAAATGAACAAAAAAAAACCAACTCTAATATTTTTTGAAGTTTTTTTTTATATATATTGTTTATTGACTGCACGTCCTTTTTTATTGAGTAGTAAACGAAAAAAAATTAATGCATGTACACGCTGAATATTACAGTTTGTCAAAGTATTGAATGGCTATGTTATTGTAATTGTTGTTATTGTTGTTTATGTTGTTGTTGTGGTTATTTTCACGTTTTTTTTTCTTTAAATTTCGACCCAATTTTTACCAAACTATAAATAAATAGATTAAATCAAAACTACAATATATCATCTTCACAGTTTTTGAAATTTAAATCAATTTGAGTCATTTTATTCCTCAAGCAAAAAATTTTTGAGATACATGAGTTATAGTACAATCTACACATGTGTTTTTGTGTATGTGTGTTGTTGTCATTAAAATTGTGAGTACTTTGGCATTAAAACATTTATGCAATTCTTTTTTAGATGCGAAAAAAGGGATATGCAGATTTATTTAACTCTATGTCGGTGTTCATAATAATAAAGGACAAAGAATTGGTCATTCTCATTTAAATTGACATAATATTTTGGGATAAGAAAAAAATGTATATAACCAAAAAAAAAATGGGGGGGGGGACACTTTTATAATATTAGCTAAAATATCTCGAACTATTTTATTCTTTCAAAATAATAATTTAATTTAAAAAGTCGATATTCAGATAGTCCATTGACAACAAATCTCCCTAACTTATAAAAAAAAGTTTTGTTTTTTTAAACTGCCGTCTAAATGTCATATAACATATATTAAATGTTCTATTGTACCTGTTCGTGTAGAACATTAATCATATATCTCTTGTCTATGAATACTGCATATGCATGATATATGACTAATACTTCGGGATACAGTAATTACAAAATCCCATTGTGTCGATAATTAAAAAAATGACAAGGAAGTACAACCTATTCTTTTTTTCTTGTGACAAAAATTATCATATAGAGTATATTTTGTTGGTTGGTAACGCTCGTACAAATTTCTGTGCGGTAAAAAGTTAACGAAATATGTTTTTATTTTCTCTAAGCAAAGTTTCTGACATATATTTTTAAAAAATGCTTTAAAAAATGTTGTTGTGGATTTTGTGTATAATAAAAAAAATATATGAAAATGGCATTCGTTTTTCCTTTTTATTTAACAATAATAATTTGACAATACATGAAAACTAGAAAGGAAAACATAAAGATCGCGTCAGGTAGATACAGAAGAACATAGATATTTTCTTGATATATCAGCATACCCAGCACAAGATGATTATCATAATAACATTGTACTTCATCCAATCATATATGGGATCCACTTAATGAGAAGTAAAAAATGAAGTCAGTTGTAATTACGACAGCAATTGTATTTGAAGTACAGACTTATTATATCAGATGCGCCAAAACTCAGATGGACTAAATATTACAAATCATTCCCAATTCTCCGTTGTCCAAATTTTCTTCAATCTAACAACATCCAAAACGAATTACATTTCTTGGACAATTAGTTGCAAGCATTTCATCAGTCATTTGAAGACTTAAATGTTCCATTAAATTATATGTTACTTTTTTCCTAAATTTTGTTGATTATGGCAAATGCATAAAATAGATTTTCATTTGAAATTGTAAATTAACATCTGTAATGAAAAAAAAATCTGAGACTATAAAAATAAACCCGAGGAAACCCTGAGTGATACTGAGAAAACCCTGAGAGACCCTTAGGTCGACACTGAGGATACTGAGGTAACCCTTTGATACCCTGAGATCGGCACTGAGGGTACTGAGAAAACCCTGAAGGTCCTGAGGTCTGCACTGAGGGTACTGAGGAAGCCTTGAGAGACCCTGAGGTCGGCACTGAGATTACTAAGGAAGCCCGGAGAGACCCTGAGGTCGGCACTGAGGGTACTGAGAAAACCTTGAGTGACCCTGAGGTCGGCACTTAAAATAAAAATTTTAACAAGATTATTTCAATTTTTCAATCATTGGCGTCTTCTTCATCAAATTTAAACATGATTAACATAATGCATTGGGTTAGATTTATCTTATTGATGCAATTGTATATGATCAGACTTGCAAATTTTTAAACCATTTTTAATAAATTGTATTACGTTAGAATTAAGGAAAAATACAGAAACACATAAAATAAGTATATATCCTGTACTTACATGTATATTGTACATGTATACTGGTTTTACTGCAACAAGCGAGGGCAACGTGTTTTACTGCATTTATTATTCAAAAATCACCATGCGCCGTTAACATTTTAAGAATTGATCCGATATGAAATGATAAAAAGTCGGTCGTAAAATGAAAAGTTTTTAAAACAAATAATTATGTTCATATCATTTTAACCGCCCTAAGAAAATATATTTGTTTAATGAGTATTTATAGATTCCAATTTTTTGAAGAAAAAAAGTGAAATATTCTTTTTTGATTTACAATGTATCATATGGCATATTTTGTACCATATGAAAAAAAAGCGACTTCTTCCGCAATTTCTGAGAAGGGTAAATATTTTTCAATAAGTTAAACTAGAGATTTTAAATGCTACAACAATCATAACAAACTATTTAAATTAAGAATATATCCTCCCTCTATTTCTTAAGAACACAAATTGTATTCCATACTGACAAGACTGAAATCTGTATACACGTGATTTATTACATGTAGAACCTTTCGTATCAATAAACAACAAAACTTAAAGTAGGACATAAATTACATGTAAGGATGTCCAAATAATAAATTTAGCTATTTGACTTTAAAAGCTAAATTATGCATTTGATACAACAACTTTAAAGAATTATAAGATTGTGAATATGATGAAGCAGATAACAAGAACGTGATTTGTATTGCGTAGATTTCTGTAAAGTTCCGTAGGAAATAGAGGAATTCATAATTAGTTGGGCTAAGTATAAAATGATGAACATTTCAAAACTTTCAGATTGCTTCAAGTTTGCAGGTACTCACCAGCACCATCGTTTGTACTTTTGACATGGTATAAAAAAGTGGCCAATACAGCCACAGCAATGAAGGACAAGATCAGCAACGTTAACAAAGTCAACACGACGGCGTACACCGTTGTCTAAGAATTCTGATTAGTGTCCATATGCTCCTTCGACTGATAAGACATAGCGTAAAACAAACAACCATGCATCTGATTAGTCTGTGGAATCATTAGAATTCGTGATGGCTCAACTTTCGTTATATTTGAGAGTATCCTTTCACCAAGAATTTAAATCCTCTATGAAAGCATATTTTGAAAGAGTAAGATTTCTTACTGAAACTGGAAACCGACAACTGAACGAAAATCCATCCTCACGAATACGAATACGAAAGAAAAACCTACAATCCATGAAAACTGACTCCTTCGAATTTAAAAGATTCCACAGTACATTAAAAAAGTATACGATTTCATTAAAGTTAAATATATTCTATGTTAAATAGATCTTAAACGGCAGATAGTTTAGTCTTTAAAACTGATTTTTTTAGTGAAAGCATATCGATAGAGTAAAAAATAGATGTTTGGGGAAATGGAAAAGATTGCTGCGTCATTTCTATGATTAATCGTATTCATGATATCTACATCAAATGGCTTTGGTGTATCTAATACAATTTATTTATACTTTCCATTTTTCGCACGTGCACTAAAATATTTTCCAAGCTTTCTACATATAATTGTAACAAATAAAAACTGTGTATTTAATAATGTAAACTGTACATGTTGAGATGCGTATTGAACAGAATATATTCATGCAGTCAGTTAAATTCATGAATATCCATGGTCAACCTTCAAACTAGCAAGAATTTGAGCTTAATCATCCAATCAACAACTTGTTAATTCGATTTGGAAAAGGAAAAGTATTGTTTATATTCGTAGTAGCTATCAAAATTAACGGAACACAAATGAAAACACGCTTCATCACTTATGTTCTACATTGTTTTTACATTCACTAGAAATCTGGAATTTAAATACCTTTGGTTCAAATCGGGATTCAAAATCATTCCCGAAACGGGGCGATCCATTCCCAATGTAGTTATTCATTTTGTTGTAAATTTTCTGAATAAAGGTCAATTTTAACCTGCAAGTTTCATATGACTGATAAAGATAGTTTAGTTTTACATAACAACTTTTTGTACAGTACAACCCTTTGAATAATTTTGTAATTGTAGGGAAAATTATAAATGAATCTAACTATTCTCAAATTGTAACCAATGTTCTTAAATATTAAGGCAAAATTTGTAGGCATAATGAATACTATACGAAAGGTGGACAAAAATGTTAATACTAAAACACTGGATGTCAAAATAAACATTTTTCTTCGATTGTGTATTTATTAGTTAACATTTTTATCAAAATGACTATGAAGAACCAAAAGCATTTATTTTTCGGTTTGAGATTCCGGATACATGTCCTTCAATACATTTTTCATAGAAATAAAAAAAATTTATTATAAATGATTACAAAACCTTAAATTACATGTATGCGCAAAGTTACAAGAGATCCAAAAGAATTTCCCATCGATCGATCTATCGAAAACAGTTTTTAAAATAACACAACAAAGAGCTATACTTTTTTTTTATTAACATATAAGTACAAAAAGTAGTGTGTCTCTTTTGTTATATTAAGATAGCATATCTAAAATTAATGAGAGCATACTCTGCAGACATGTTTGGATTTGTAATAAATTGATACATTTGAAGTTACCGATATCCATGCATTGATGTGTTATTCTGTTTTAATTCAATAAGTTACAAAATGACAAAATGTGTTTAGGAATTCTAAACAGCCAACACTTACTTGCGTTTTATTATAAGTGATCCATGGGCTATTTAATTGAAATAAAAGTGAAATAAATATTTATAACATTTGAAATGGATAACGGTTTTTGCAACACCTTACCAATTACGTTATCACTTCGGTATTGTATTTTTATTGTAAAAAATATTTAAGCAATGATTCAAACTGCCCTATTTTAGGCTCAACCCGTGCTATTTATTCTTGCATTTACATTTGAAAAAAAAAAATATATGAAATTTTAAGTACAACTGTGTTTTTATATTTGTGTTGGTTATTACGCAACAGTCAAAGCAAAAGCATGTGCAACAATCATTTCACAATCTGAATAAATGTACAACATCTTAACATGTTGAACCGTTCATACAGGAACGAATATGATTGCTTCTTATCTTGTTTGTATAAGAAATGTATTTGCAACTATAAATAGTAAGCATGTACAAAAAATGAAACATTTAGATTGTTTGAACTTTCTCTCTAAATCTGTGAATTGTTGTTATTGTTACATGTATTTAGTATATAATATTAAGTAAAAGCCGATTGTTATATTTGTATATACAGTAGTTACAACAAAATATTTCGTCATTCAATTCATTTTGTATCTTCAAAAGAAATTAACATTTTATTTCCTGTGGATTCTTACTAAATGTGAGGAAGTAATATCCGCTTAATATCGCGAGAAGGAACTCTCGCGAATTTTTAAAACCTCGCTTTTATTTTTTCAGACAGTTTTAAACTGTACAAAAAAGATGTGCTCGCGATTTTATATTTTCGCAATTAGATACAAAACAGCGGAATCGCAGAATTAAGTACTCGTAAAATAAGGAATTCACAGTAATCACTTTGACATTCATAGTATTTTTATAATAGTCATAATAAGACATCAATAAGCTAAATAAAATAATAACTATCAAGTAGGTCTGAATAATCAATACAACTGAATGTAAAATACATTGATAAATTAAAGTTCAAAGCAGTTAAAATATCCAAGCAATGCTTATTTAAGTTTTCGGACACGGATCCATTAATCTTAATCGTCTATATGTTGGGCTGATATCATGGAGAGTTACATGAACACAATGAAAACTCATAAATAAAGAGGATATTAACGCACTAAACGAAAATAATTATTAATGGATAGAAGTCACTGCCCATGGCTTAATCGTATAAACTCAGCAAATATTCTCACATTTAGCTGTTGACATAATGGTAGATATTTATGAATGCATCACAGCAAATATGAATAAAACGAACGGACACTACGGAAGCAAAATGTTTCCTGAAAACCCATACGCTTCATCTTTGTTGAGTCCCGTGACAACGATCCCAAACACTTCTCCGTTTAATGTAAACGCGGTAAGATCCCCTTCTGGTACTCGTATTGATTTCACGTTGTAAGTGTTACTACCAAGTAGCACATTTTTCTCAAAAACGATATTGCATGCGGTTACTACCGAACTATTGATGCGGATGAAATCCTGTGATGATTCTTTTATCATTAAAGAAACAAAATTATTAATATAGCCTGTGGGTATTACTAGTTTATAGTAATTCAGATATTGGTTGATTCCTTGAATAATTGTCATCGTTGGGTCACCCAAATTTGAGATTTTAGAAGCCAATCCGATTCCTGTTACTAAAACGGGTCGTGTAGATTTAATAAGGCATGTCTGCTTGCTAAAGAACCGGGTGTCGAAAAAATTAGTTTTGTCTATCGAAATAGTTTTATTGACAGTTCCGATTACGTAATACATTTCTGTTTTTTCTATCGCTGTGATGCGAATAACTGTATCCCTGCCAACAGAATTCGGGGGAACTATGTAGGTATCATCAACAGCGTCTGTTGGTGGCAATTGTGCCACGAGGTGGTCACAATATCCAATACCATCCATTTTAATGCAGTCGTTCCCTGAAAAGGCTGCAATAGGATACGACGACTCAATAACTGATCCAGTTAAATCCGACGCATGGGCAATTTGGTAGGTTTCAAAAGAGTTGAGATATAAATAAAATACACTGCCGTTGTAAAATGCGTCGCCTTGAATATTTAAAACAACATTTTCTGCCATTTTAAAAGTGATTGAAATAAAAGTACCGTTTTGGATAGCGACAACTGCTAGCTGACTTTTCCGACCAGTATAAGGTGTTACTGATGTCACTATATATTTTGTGGAAAGTTTATGAATTGGTAGGTTCATTGTGCTTCCAACAGTCCCATGTCCACTGTCAAAACTAATAACGTTCACATCATCGGAAGTTTCAATTAAAACGGACTTTACTTCTTTTTGAAAGTAATTTAGGTCAAATTCAGTCGGGAGAATGATATGGTGACTGGACTTGACCACACTATTCCTGTCAATGTGCATTTTTAAGGAGGGATCTAGACGAGAAGAGGTTGTGATGTTCATTTGGACGTCACTTTCCGATGTTACGTATACATGTTTTGTTGTATTTACTATATTTTTCATAAATAAAAGCATAAAACCTTTTCCTTTGGATCCTGCAAAAAAAAAAATGACATGACTTGATTGTTGTACCAAGAAAAAAAAATACAAATACTTTTCAAATAAATTTGTTTGAATATTATTACTCCAATAGTGCTGTTTAAAAGTATTGGTTCGTTATATTTTGTTTAATCACAAAGGCATCAACTTAAAACTGAACACCGCACGTAAATAGGCACCATCACACAGGTACCTGGTATATAAACCATTCGATTTCGTTACACCCGATTACACATCTGAATCTCGTGGCCGACGTTTATTGTTCTTTTTGTTGTCTTAGATTTTTATGCATTTCATTCTTATTTTATGTGCATGTTATATTTGTAAATAATGCAATGACCAGATCATTTGATGTTAGTGTTCTCCTGTTTGAAAAAAGTGCGTAAAACTTGATAATTTCATCGCGACCGAGTAACACGGCGAGGCAAGATGTACGTCCACACAGGTTAGACCTCTGCAGCGAAATATTTTGAACTGTTTCCGGTTTCCCGACCGACCCTATTTTTTATGCGCAGACCCGAACACTTTTTTATTCCAAATCCAGATTACCAACCGTATTTGATTCAAACAATACGCGGGTAGGTTAAGGCAACTCCGAGTTTAATGACCGTCAAAATTTTGATCAATTTAAAAACTGTTTATTTTTATGAAAACAGTGCGGAATATTAATACCAAGTGAATGTGTTCACCAAGATATTATTTTTCTCCTTCGATATCGACTCGATCTTTGAAGCTGCCGTGCCATGGTATCACGTGACAGTTAAAAATAGATCAGTTTTTTGCCTTAACAAAAAATCAAAAAGTGTAACACTACCCCAAAGTTCATTTGTATGGTTGCTACAATATTTCGATCGGCAAATAGTTCATGTTTATTAGTATTACTGTTAGAATCTTATTGTTAATTGCATAACATAAATAATGTAAATATTTATCGGAAACCCTCTCAACTTCTATAATTTCATTGAAAATACTACGTATTTTTCATCTAAAACAACGAAGCACTGGATTCTAGCAGCACTTTTCAAAGAGTTTAGGTCATATACCGTTGATATTTACCAAATTCATCTTTTATAATATCCGGAGTAGTGTTACACATTTGCCTTTTTTGTACACACTGTCAAAGGAAAGGCTGGTCAAGCCATATAAATGTCGATCTGCTTACCTTATAACACTCGCTGATTAAACAATATATCCATGCCTGTAATATCCTGATTATATCATAACTAACACTCATCTATATCTTAGGTATCTGTATTAAATAAGTTTTATTTCGGCATTGTTTACATTTCATTCCGATGATTTGTCTCCCGACATGATCTTCTCTATTAAACATGCTTGTGACGTCATCAATGATAATTATACGTAATACAGAGAAATCGAAGATATATTCAGTTAGAAGAGTTTCTAGTTATATTTTATGCCTGTAGTTTTTATAATTTAAACCAGAGATAAAGTTAAAATCGACATGTTTCTGAGTAAAATATGACATCATGCTGCTTATTGTGACGTCATATCGATCAAAGGAATTTAATCGCTGAGAGTTGCCTTATCATACCCGCGTAGAGTCTTTACAAATCAGTTTAAAAACGCTTGTAACAATTACATAGAAAACACCACTTATCAGAGCGTTTTAAAGACTTGTAAGTGCAGATTGACAGCATGGATGAACGTTATCCTTGGTTATTTTAGCTAAATTATCAATGCAATAAATAGTTTCTTAGGGCAGTGATGTGTTATAAATCAATATAAAGATGTAGATGAAAAAAGCAGAGGCAAAGTTTTTTTGCTTTTTTTTTTCTGAATATGGAGACTGCAGACATCGTAAGTCTTTGAAAGATCATTCACATTATAAATATGATTTTAAAATGCTGCAGTGCAATTGCAAATGAAATTTTTAAAATTAGTCTTAAACCATTAATTATGTATTCATTTAAAAAAAAAAAAATATTGAAAAGATTTAATTATAAGGATCTCGTCTGATCAACCAGAATTTCCTCTGTTTCTGAATTCAGCACCTACAGTTTACTGTTTTGTCAGTTGACCAGGAAAGTAGAACTAATAACTACTATATAGTATATTTGTTTTAACGAGTATTATACTCTGTAAATCTGTTTCCTCTGTCGTTGTTTATGTTATAAAAATCTGACTAGAAAAACACAACCCCGTATATATTGAACTTCAAATTTTACATGTATCGATACTTTGATCAAAAAGTGAAATCTGAAATTGAAAAGTGCTGCTAGAATCCCGTGTTATGAGGTATTTTTATGCAACATACCGTTTTCTGTTCAAACTGAGTAGAAGGTGGGAAGGTTTTTTTTGAGAAGCGGATGAATAACTATTTAATAAAGGTGAATATAGGATATTAGTAGCAGTTTTGATAAAACTGAGATGTTTCACCTTCACTTGATATGGTTATTGCTTTGTGGATACCGCAGGGTAGTGTTGTTCTATTTCTTTTTATGTTAAGGAATATACGTAAGCTATTTATAGCTGCCACTTGATAATGCACCGATGTGGCAGTGATGTACTCTCCGATTTTATTGTATTGGCATCTATTTCAAAGGATATTACTAGGTGTTTGATCTGATTTAAGACTGGTATTTAATTTCACGATTTTGAATACAACAGTCTAAATAGGAAGCTAAGTGTCCATATCCTTCCTTAACATACCGCGTTTTAGATGTTCACCATTTTCACAAAGACTAACCTCAAAGTTGTCTTAATCTACCCGATCAAAAACATCTTGAAAACTCGTCATGTATCGTCAAATTTCCCGCTTTGAAATATTTACAGATAATTATCCTGATCGACACATGTCAGAGGAAAATTACAATTAATAATGAATTAAAAAAAAAAACATTTTGTATTATGATATATAGAGCCTGAGGTAAAGGTAATCGCCATAAGCTGGATGAGTTTATCTTTTTTGAAGTTTTGATTTAGATCAATTTCAAATTATTAACCGTGATGCTCAAACTTAATTGTAATTGGGTTTTTTTTTTTATTGAATAAACAATTATATTACTCTCTTTCTTGGATAATATATAAATGCAGTCATTTGCTTTCTTTCTTGGCAATTGCTAAACCATGGCCTTTACAAAAAGTGCTTAACATTTATAAGTGTATGAATCAAATAGAATTAGAAATATGACTGTGCACGTTTTGATCTCTCAAATTATGTTTTATTACATTATTAAAAGTGAAATAATGTAATTTATTGTATAAAAGTGGTATTATTTGACAGTTTGGAATTATATGAAAATGGGATTTTGTCAGAGACGTCTACTGGATATCAAAACAACTCGACAACACAATAAAGGCTTTGCATCGACAAAATTTAGGATGAATCTTACCGCTAGATATTTTAAGCGAATAGACGTTTCTTAATATCATCTAATAAAGCAGCTAAAATTTGTTAAATTAAATAATAACTTTCTGAATTCAGAGCTATTCGATTTGTTTTCGATAGTAATTCCTCCCTTAATATTCATGCGCGATCTACTTATAGAAAAAACACCCCAAAAAACACAAAAATATTTGCGTCTTCAACATTTAAAAAACAATGGTTTTATTCTAGTGATGTGATAATAAAGGTCTCAAATTGCTCAAATCTGCTGTGTTGATAATTTTGTGTATCTTTCTTATAAAGCTATATCCAAAGTGCAGCATGGTTTTGAATGACTTCAACAACACACGGTTATACGGGGACAACAAAATCTGGGGAACATTTACTTAACAGAAAATGCAATGTTTTGAAGTTGGAGACAAAGTTATCCTACTCATGAGACCTTTTCTTTCACTCGTGCTACACATGTGTGAAAATATCGAACAAATCATGCATTACTCGTGAAATAACTGCCTTATCTACAAAAAAATAAAGATTTTCTATATACAGAAAAGCACGGTGCATTATGTGACATTAATTCTGGATGACCCATTGTACATTTCAAATTTTGACACCAGAAAGGTAATGTCTTTTTTTTCAACACTTGCATGTACTTATTATTTGCACACTACATTTATTATGTCTATATCCCATGACTAGAGAAAAAAGCAACTTTGAGTGAAAACTATTATTTGTTTATTTACTTACACTGCAATTGTTTGGCAATAAATACGTATTTTATTATAATTTTTTTTAATTTACCTCTAGTTATATTCTGACTTGGTATCTGATACGATGGTGAAGTAGATTGCAAATCAGGTGTTGTACATGTATCTGAGTTATAAGAAAATGATTAAATCAACAATATATATAGATATTCATATTTCCTAAATATTTTTTCAAACGACGTTTAATTTTATTGGCTAGATACCTAAAAACATCCACTATAATAGAGTTATTGACGTTTTCTAAGCTGTAAGTGTAATACACACACTTTTTAGCTCGTATAAAACATTTGTATTGGTTTTAAACTTTAACAAACATTTTTAAAGAAATTTACACATACAAAAGCTGATTAAAAAAATTATGACCCCTTCATTTGTTTTCTTGAATAGCTGATTAACATACATTTAAACAATAAAATGCTTTCTTTGGTGATCCATGCGGGATATGAAGGTGTTAGCGGTTTATGTATTTTTTTCTGCAATGATCGCTACCTGCATAACCTGCATGAATCACCAACGAAAGCATTTTATTGCTTATATTTACATCTTTCTTTCAACAAATCAATTCATTTATTGTAAAAAGTAAGTGAAATTCACTAAATTATTGTTCATGTACATCAGCCCGCTAGCTAAAAGAAACAGCCAAATTGTCTTCAATTTGAATTTGACTCTGACATCATCATTATTTCGTACAGTCCCTGATTTGTTTGAGGTCGCTTTATGCTTTAGTCTGGCTATTTCAATAAAGCTATCAATTAATCTAAGTTTCCGTAAAGAAATAGATGAAATCATACTCAGTAGATGTAAATATACAGTCATTGACGAAGACAGAATACATTTATTTGATTGTAACTTCAACAAAATACTAATTTTAAGCATAACATCACCTCTAATCATTTCTAGTTCCTTATGCAAATTGTTGATCCTGATTTCATGGAAAAGTTCTCGTTCTGTGTAAATAGAGGAAAATATTAACATTAGATAAAAAAAAAAATGATAATCACATAATTCTCAATCCATTTATTAACTTGGTTTACTGGTCTTCGTTGTTTTTTTGTTTTTTTTTTTGTTATTTTTTATTTAAATAGAATTGTGTATATATATATATATATATATATATATATATATATATATATATATATATATATATATACATAAAATATATATATAAGAGGATCACAGAAGGATCAATATCCACCGCTCTACCATAGAGACCTAAAAAACCAGGGAGCCCGTCGGGGAACATTTTAATACGAGTGGCCACAAATTGGAAACATGACAGTAGTGGTCATTGACCTCATTGGACAGATGCGGAGAGAAAAAGCAAGGAAAAGTTCTGGATGCACAGACTCAAATCATTAAGACCTGGTGGCATGAACAAACAAATAGACTTCACTAAAATGAACGTCTCATAGCCTTATATCACCTGTCACCCATATAGAAATTTTATCAAATCTGTCAACTGCGCCTCTTTCAGTTATTAGTTTCCTTTACTACCTCTTATTAATTAATAACTATTTTCATTATTTCTGTATTTTTAATCTTTTATTTATATTCCTTTTTTTAATCAAATTCTAACCCATTATAAACTTAGCTGAATAATTAAAATAAACGTTAATTCGGGTCTTAATCATAAGTGCCGTACGAGTTAAGAACGGGGGTTCAAATTTTCATTTATTAACTCGGACGTTAATTTTAATTAGCTAATTAACTCAATCAGGTGTAAAATTGGTAGTCAATTGATAATTTTTAAGCTATCGGCCGCATTATTAACACCTACTTTAAGAATGTGAACTGAAACTCTTTATAATGTAGTTCTTTTTTTTTAGTTTCTTTGGTAGTTTTAGTAGAAGCGCTAGATTTTTATTTCTTTGATTTACCCATGTTATTTATTTCTTCTGTCCTGAAGAAGGAACTGGTTGTCCCGAAAATTTGACAATATCAATTGTTCGTGTCGTTAGCCATTTTTGGTGCTTTGTATATATGTATCTTCCTTTTGGGTAATATGATTGTTTAAGTTAACGATGGCTCAAAAAATTTACATTATCAACCTTTGTCTTAATAAGAAGTAAAAAAAGTCAGTCCTCCACAACATCACCAGGAGAAGAATATCAACAGAAACAATTATGAACAGACCCCCTCCCCAATAAGGGGAGGGGAAAAGAGGTAAAAGTCTTCATTTTGCTACGCTGAATGGGTTTTCCGCTAGTGATGCTGAACGCAGGTATGCTAAGGTAACTCCGAGTTTAATGATCGTAGATATTATGGTTATTTTTTTTTAAATGTTTATTTTAATGAAAACATTTCTGAATATTAATACAACGTGATTGTCTTCGCACATTGAAGCTGTCGTGCCGTGGTATCACGTGACAGTTTAAAATAGGTCACTGTTACCTTAACAAAAAATCAAAAAGATTGACACTAACCTTCTTCTTAATAATACAATAATTTGATCGGGAAACAGTTTATGTTTATCAGTATTACTTCTAGAATCCTGTTGTTAGCCACATAAAACAAATATTTTCATAAATGACTATTATCGCAAACCCTCTGAACTTTTAATTGAAAATTGAGTTCGTTATTGCTATTAACAGCAACGAAGCAAAGGATTTTAGCAGCAGTTTCAAAGTATTCTAGCTCATATTCTTTTATTATATGCCAAATTCATATTCCATAATATTCGGAGTAATGTTACACTTTTGTCTTTGTTGTACACACTGACAGAGGAAAGGACGGTCAAGCCAAATAAATGTATATCTGTTTACCTTATAACATGTGCTAAAAAAAAACAAAATACCCCTGTCTGCATTACTTTGGTTATATCCTAACTGACACTCGTCTAAATCTGAAGTATCTATATTAAATAAGTCTTATTTCAACAATAATTACACTGCATTCCGATTATTTGTGTCCTGACATTGATCTTATCTATTTAACATGCTTGTGACGTAATCAATGAATATGATACGTAATACAAAAATATTAAAGATGTATTGATCTAGAAGAGTTTCTAGTGACATTTACGTCTTTAGTTTTTTTCCTAATTTGAACAAGACATAAAGTTAAAAATGACATGCTTCTTGAGTAAAATATGACATCATGCTGCTTATTGTGACGGCATATTATTCAGAAGAATATTTGCTCAACCGATCGCTGAGAGATGCCTTATGCCCGCATAAGAATAACAAAAATCAAAACAAATAACCTCTAATCAACTTATTTGAAAGTCAGTAGTGTTACTTTACTTCTATGTTCTTCAATGAAAAAGGCGTCCTTTCATTTATTATCACAACATTCCAACATGAATATGTTTTGCACGAAAAAAAAACATAACAGCCAATAAATGATTTCAGATTATTAAAACCTGTGAAAATAAAACTATGGAACCTCTCTTTACACAAAATAAAAATACACAGCTAAGATGCTTAAACATTTTCGACACTGATGATTGCTTGAATTTTAATACATGTCAAAATATGTACATTGGATGTAACTGTACAGTACATATTACGGTATATGCCAGTGACGACAATATATGTTTAAAAAAAATTATAACAATCGAACTTTTTGTTTACCATATACTTTCCGGTAGTAGGAATGCGCCTCTGAGTCTTTTAATTTGTCTTCTCGAGGAGTTTCATATAAAGATTGCCCATTGATATGGTCCAAATGTACATGCAGGATGAAAAATAAAACTTGAAATACAACTAAATAGGATGACACTCGGTCCATCGTTGGTGTTAAACTGAAACATAAGATAAAGAAAATTGTTTACATCAAAAAATTATGGACGAACTTTAACAAATTATAACTATAAATTATTCTTCTCTTATATGTTGACATAGAAATTGTGCTCCACGTCATCCCAGCAGCTTAATTTCAAAATATTGCATAAAATATGTTAAGAACATTTATACTTCGTTGTCTCTCATTCTGTAAAAAGTCAAATCATTGATCACTTATCATATTGTCTTTCCATAATTATATTGACATATATATTTCTTATTGTCTTACCACATATTATTTTGAATGTTAATAAAACCATTTACTTTTACACAGTTGACTCCTGTCCTCTAAAGGAAAACAACTACAAATATGTAGAACTGCCTTTTTTCCAGTTTCAATTCTTTTGTTGTTGCGAGTCTTCACCTGTGTCGACTAAAACGAAATACAAAACATAATGCGGTAAAAAACTTAAGTTAATCTATAAATAACTACAGTGTAATATCTATTTAAATGTCGGTATTCCGAAGTCTAAAACTCGTGGTACCTTGAATCAGGTCACCGATTTGTTATTTTTTTAATTTTTTTGTTTTTTACACGCTATGTAATGCTCTATACAAATAGTCTGTCACTTCGTAATTTAAACACCATAGATTGCGAAAAAGCATTGTGAAGTCACACACTTAACTGAAACCCTTTGTTTAGTATGTTGTAGGCTAAACATTATCGTGAGCCAAACATGCTACTTAATCTAAAATGAAGTCATCAAACAGCCGTACACATGTATACCTTGTATATCGTGATAGTCATACTATTAATTTTTTACATATTCTTAAGTTTGTTTATCTTTAAGTTGTGTCCAGCCTTTTCTACCATATAATCTCTAACCGCAAAAATAATAATATTCTCGATATTAATTTAGTTTAGCATGCAAAAGAATTGTGTCTTTTACTTGATAGTTTATTACGATCATATAATAACAAAACGGTAATGGAATGTGTTGAAAGTTATATACTTTTACTTGTATCTACGACATAATTTCCCCCTTGCCAAAAGTAATGACTATGAAATAGGTTGTGAATGATTTTTTCCCCTATTGATTACTAGAGCAACGACTGTTCCAAGCTACTAACATAGATAAAAGGTAAGACAATATCATAAATCCAATCTTTCAATCAATTTGAAAAACATATATACAAATTAACATAATCAAGAAATACTTGAAATTTAAAAAAAAAAACAAGGTTTCGTATCTTATTGTTTTTTATATTCATTCATTCATGGTCAAATTAATTAACAAAAGTGAACATATCTACATTTAATGCCTCATTATCATTTCTTTCAGTAATGAAAGTAATCTTCATTTTGTATCGTGGCTTGTCTTTGACACCAAAGGCATGCAGCAGTCCCACTAATTCAATCTGCTCTAATTTCAAATTGCTCAAACCAGGTTATAATTTTGTTTCATATATTAAAACAACACTTTGTACTTTTACCAAAATGTTCTGCCATTGTTAGAGACTATTTTGTTAACAGTTAAAAAAAAAAGAACTTACTTCCTTTTCCTTTTCGTCTGTAAAAAGAACTTCTTTTTTATGACCTTGCCCTTTCGACAGATAGGCGTGTTTATTTTCTAGATTATATTACTTAAAGATTTGCTATTTAAATACAGGTTCGTCATGCGACAAAAGAGCATTTAATGGTGCATGATTATATTGTTTTGAAAATCAACTTGTTTTTGTGTTACTGTTCACCTGAGTGAGAGAATATTGCCTGACGTTGAATTCATTTAATTGTAGCTATACATTGTAGTGTGCGCTAATTTATCAGATAAATGCATGATTAAAAAGAATATATGCTCAAGCAAATGCCCGTAACACAAAACTAGAACATTTTTTGTACATTAAACACATTCGTCCTCTCTACAGCACAACTCAACTTCCTGGGGATTAAACAAAAGTGCCAGTCCTGTGTCTCTTTAGCATGTAATATGTTTTCCTGCTTACATGATCTAAGAGAAGACTTGCTATTCTTTTATTGGGAACAAATCTAAGTTGCTAAGAAAACTGATTAAAACTATCAGAGCTGGAAGGAAAAATGTAAATTATGAATATGAATGTGAATTAGTCCATGTTTTGACATTGTCCTTCATACTAAGAGATTGAGAATTTCCAAAACCAACTTATTTTTTTTTTTCAGTGGAAAAAAAAAAATAATTTACTTCTTTGCTAAGGTACATGTAGCAAAGGACAGTTTCGCATAAAGTACGAGTGACTATTTTAGTAAAAATGAGTGCAGCTGCCTTTGAAGGCATGTATGTACTACGGAAATTAGTAAATCGTTTATGTTGATAATTCTTTTGTAGCAGGGAGTCATTCCTGTATGTTGATGTAAAGCATGTAGGTCCCATAGTGTTATAGGGGGTGCTTGGGAGTAAGATCCGAAACAGCTGCTGTTCACAGGTGTCTCACCTTTAATGCAAGAAGAAAGAAGGGCGGACGGTAAGTAAAATAGTTAAAATATCAAAATGACATGGATAGGAGGTGGGGCGTTACAGACTGGCAGTGAGGGGACATGTTAGACTACAGATTGCACCCTGTCCCGGGGGTCATCTCTCTGCAGGGAGATTGGTTAGATAGGGTTTAAATGGTTCAAATGATTAGAATTTTGACAGTACACAAGGTGGTTAAATAGACTTTTTTTTGACGAGAAAACAAATGTAGGTGTATTTTTGGTGAATTTCTAACTTTAATGTCCTTCCTTAGTCCAACAAGTAGAAACAAGTTATTTTGCTCCAGGTCCAAATTATGAATTTCCCGCAGCACAGCGGTAAATGGGGTACCCCTATCAAACAATTTTATGCATCCCCCCCAAAAAAAACATACGAAACAAAGAAATGTCCCCTTGCTACATTGAAGCATAGTTTGAAATTATGAATTCCCCGAAAACTTGTTTTAATGATATATTTAAGTTGCATAATATACCGTCAGTTCAAATTAGCCAGACTCTGTATTTGTCAAGAAATAGGCAGTGTTTGTTAGGTCTGGTGATTAGCACAATGGACAAACCTGTAGACACTGGTGGCTCTTGTTAACAATATTTTTTTTTTGCTTATGCTGCCCCATCACTCCCTTTTATGAATTAAGCAAATTATTAATGTTATTATTTCTTAAATTGGCCCATTGATCTTTACTTACTGTTAATTACAGGTAATTGACCATATCATTTGGTTTAAACCTCTGCATCTTTGATTCAGTATGTCTGAAATTTCTGAAATTAACCTCACAGAGAAGCAGAAGGCTCAATTTGTTTCTAAAATAGAAAGAAACGTAAATAAGACCAATTTCTGTCATTTTAGCCAGGCAGCCTGAATGAGTAAGGATATGGTGTTTTTCGGCTTGTAGTGAATGGTAAATAACAAAAATAATTGTGCATATATTTTCTATTTTATACAAAGACATCATATTGGCAAAAGAACTCGACCCTCAAACCGTGAAAAATGGCCTAGTTTCAAGTATTGAAACTTATATACTCTCTAGAAAATGTGCTTCTTGAAAATGTTTTTCTTTTTTTTAAATATCTCTCATAGTTTTCTTGTGTAACGTCGTTAAATATGGTGATGATTTGTTGATCATATAAGGAAGCATGTAATAAATAATAGTGAAAATAAAGACACTTTTGGATGCTGCAGTCTCCCTCTATATGTTCTTGGGCGTAGGATGGTGATAGACGCAGTTGATATAAACGGCATGTGCTGGTTCTAAGTTGAACCTCATCCATGTTTGGAAAGTCTATTAAGTCATCAGCCTCCTTCCAACATACTGATCGTCTGTCTAGATGGTTTTCTTCTATATGGTGCTGAAGGGTATTTACTTGCTTGGAGAGAAAAAATTCATTAGAAATATGGCCAAGGTTGTCCGTACTGTTCTTATTTGAGTGACCTTCACTTTCCCCTCAACATACTTCAGTAAGTCCTCAAAGGCTGTTTTTGGAATTCCAAGCAGACTTTGGTAATCTGAAGCAAGATTCCCTCGGCTATCAAAGTCTAATCTCATCCTCTCCTTCTTTAAAACCTCATTCCGCAGAAACTTAACTAGTTCTGTGATTCCTGTCTTATTAAACAAAGTAGAATCAGATAAAGGATTGAGATCGTCTATGTTCTGTTGTAGGTGGTTTGGACAGCAGCAAGCTCCAGCAGGGATGATGACCACTTTAGTAATGAAGATGTGATGTCTTGCACCTACTGGAACTACAGCCAGCTTAAAACCTTGGAGCTTGCATATGCAGCATGAAGCGTGTTCTCTAGATGTGCTTGGAAATGGGAGAAGAATGGATGGATGACTGAATGGAGGTCAGTGGATTGTGCTGGAACCTGCTGTACCCTGCTGGGCATACTGGTTTTCTTTTTAATGTGATGCTGGCAAATACATCTGCATTTGTTACAGAGAAAGTCACTATTTGATGGAGTCTTTTCTTTTAATTTGGCAATTAAAGCTCTTTTGCTAAACGATATTATGTGCCTATGCTTCTGTCTTACTCTTTAAGGAGAGTTGAAACAACCATAGTGTTTCTGACCAGAACCTGGCATTTCTGAAATATTTATTTCAATAAAATACATTATTATACTTTCATTTTAAAAACTGAAATCTGATTGGTTTAGACGCAGTTGATAATCCGTTCTATTACCCTCAGCGTAAGCAACACACTTAGCAACGGGTAACAACGAATTGTTACATCCGCGTAAATTATGCGCGTATGGTTGCCATAGAATTCACGTCATTTCTATGTAAAAGCAGTAAAAATATTCTCTAAAATGAAGACATTCAGTATAATAAAATAAATAGTGCCTGTTTGGGAGGATAACAGTTGAAATTGACACCCCTCGAAAACCATTGTCAACCTCCGTTTTCCGTCGGTTGACAATGGTTTCCTCGGGGTGTCAATGTCAACTGTTACACTACCAAACAGGCACTATTTATATAATTTTAAGGGAAAATATAGAACAAACAGTTATGTATTATACTCTGTCTAAAGTCTTCTACCATTTTTTTTTAGTATTTTGATTATCAATCAATAATAATACCTTCTTTTTTTTTACCAAATTACCAATCTGTCCATTTACTGAAATAAAAAAGTCCAGATTTTCTGTTCTTAAACACGCTTCTTCTGTTTAGAGTTTTAATAAACACTCAAAATAAGAAAGTCTACGTGGATTTTGCATTGCAAACAAAATGAAGAGTACCCAGATGAGTAAGTTGAAAAAGTGTGCAAGGTGTCCCTCGTACTTCGGAATGGAGAAAGATTTTATCATTTTCCAGTATCTATTTATGCATTTGACAAACTGGGAGCTATCGTTCGGTACATGTTAAGGAGTTGCATTTTACGGAGCCAAAAAGGTGCGCTAATTCTGGACTAATTTACCTTATTGCCTCTTAATTTCTCTGACAAGAGTTGCAATTTTAAAAATCATCAGGTAATTAACAACTGATATCGTCACTTTACTTGCCTTAAACCGTCTATTAAACATTCTAACTCTCTTTGAAAAATGATGCATGTTAAATTAATGCGCAGATAAGGATTTACCTATCTTACATGTAAAAAAATTTAGACAACTCCACTTTACGGGGCTGGTGATACTGTTAAGAAGAGTAACAAATGCAGGTATATTGACAGTATCGGTAGTAAAATGCCAATGGTTTTTCTTTAAATCAAATATTTGTATAGAATCTGTTGGAAAGTAAGATTAGTCAGTCCAGAGCAAGCATATGTTTGCCCCGAAAAAAATCTTTTACACGTACGGAGTTTAAGCTGCCAGGTCGTCCATTAGAATAATTTTTAGACCTGCAGCTAGTCCATGTATTAGTTTTGTCCTAGATTGGTATGAAACTTATTTTATAGGCTAAAACGCGGATAAATGTAACGTACATAGACACATATTAGCTTAAATAGCTTCTTTATACATTTTATTGTTATAAACTTGGCTTTATCTTGTTTTATCTATCATATTCCTCAAATGTATCTCGTGATATGTATTCAATTTAAATGTTTGACGCGGTTGTGCTAGTTTGCTTTAAAAGTTGTTTATGTTTGGTTTGTTAATTATATATTTCATGTTAGGTTACAAATGGATACGACACGAAACTTTAGCTATAATAAACAATAAAACAACAAACAAAACGTAATATAATAAATGATGTTTTAGAGAAAAATGTTAGCTACATTATGTTTCATAAAAGCAGTGAAATACACCTTATCTTATATTTCTTTAAAATGTATGTCAGCTCGGACGATGTATGTATCAACTTATTCACTTTGTCCTATTTGCCTGAAATAACGCGTCTGTAATATAAGCAAATACTGTATAAGATACCCATAAACGCACACACATACATCTGAATCAAAAGTACACATGATCCCAATGGTCATGGAAAGGATGCAAATTCATATTTTCAAAAATGTAAAGCAAACACATAATGTTACACATAACTGATGATTAAAAAAAAACTATCAAGGAAAATAAACCTGTTCAATGATAAATTTTGAAGATAAAACCATAGCTAACCATTTGCATACTTAACTGCATTCAAATACCTCTTTAGTACGTACAGACATACACCTGTCATTTCTACGGTTATCTATAAAAGTACACCTCCCTTTATTTTAAAATCCAATTAAGAGTTCTCTGATCTATAATAGATATTTCTGATAATGTTTTTTTTTTCTTTTTAGCTAAGTTGTTGCAGCAATAAGCATGAGAACTGTTCAAGGATATAGTTGATCTCTTTCATATATGGCCCATAAGTGTGACAATTCAACGAGAAAATTGCACTAAAATATATTATATGTTTCTTTTTAAAGCAAAGCCACGATTCATTATTAAATTAAGATTACCTGTGCATATTTTGAAGAGTATAACTTTTGAAAGATCTGTAATTATTATAATTCATCTTACTGTATCTAAGTGTATCTAAGTGCACTTTACAGATAACATTTGTATAAATGTGAATGTTAAAACATCATTTAATCAGTGTAATGTTGCATATAATACATTCATATGAACTATTAGAGTGCATTTTAACCTACTTTTCAGAGTAGTCCAATCCACACTTTACAGATTCCTTTTGCAGCGTCAACCCAAAGGCCAAAAGTGAAAAAAAATCCCTTCTCAATCAAATATTTGGGTTTCCTGTGATGAAATCTCTCTGAATCAAATTTATTTATTTATCTATTTTTTTAATGTGGGTTGCTTCATCCTGGGGCGATCAAAATACACAAAGGAAACAGACTATTAACTTCAAATGACAGAGTACCATATTGACAAACTTTAATGACGCTGATTGTCAATCAAAGTTTGAAATCTTAGCTACTAGTTCATTGACATGATCAACCTAGTGTGGAATTGCCAGAATCATGGAATTCAGTTAAGCGCCAGCAAAGAATAGTATCTTTTCTTTTTGATATTTTTTCGCAACTTAATAAAAAGGAAAAAAATCAAGATCGCAGCTCCCACCATAGCTGTCTGTAAAATCATGTTTAGGTTTGTATGTTCGAATAAACGCACTGAGTGATTTAATGATCAATACAATATATTACTGTTACTGCTGATATTAATTATGTTTCGATAGCATAAGGGCTACAGACAGCAAGTTAATTAATAAGTGATTGAACCATCTCCAGTATGTGCTATCTTGCAAAACAAATATGGTTAAAGTTTAAAATACACCAACTTTGGAAATCGTTATCTCCTATGGAATGTAATAAATGAAAAAAAATAAAATGAAATAGATCAGGTGTTTTTCAAACCTTGGCTGATGCTTTCATAACAGCTTAAAATCAAGAGGTGTTGGTTTTTGTGGCAGCAAAACACACACCATTCTGATATAAACGGATCGGATAGAGACGGAATGCGATCCACCATAATTCCATTTACAGTTTCTACCGAATATGTCGTAATTTATTCAAAAATAGAATCTGAAGATGCGATTTACAGGGTTTTTCTCAATGCCTACGTAATTATATTATATATTCATATTGCTATATTTAAATAATTTTTCAAATCTTTCTTTGAATAAAAATGGCAAAATCACAGTTAAAAGAATAGTGATTTTTTTAATATTATGAGGTGATTGAATACAGAAGGAAGGGATCAAATCCGATAAAGCCCGAAGTGCTGTATTATATTGTAGTGTATGTATTGTAATTGGTGTCGGGCTCGAACATCGGGCTCGGTGTACTGTTTATCTGTCGGTTCTGAATAAAGATTTGAAAGTCTCGGACGTGCTTTTTGACCCCGCGGCTTTGTGGTGCAATTGGACCCACACCACACCCTGTACACAGCACCACACTGGTGTCAGAAGTGCGTTTTAATCATACTGCAAGTTTTGTCGGAATTTGTACGAGATTAGGTCACTTCAGTTGTAGGAATTGATCTGCGTTGGTTCTGACCACGTGCATGCATCCAGGGGTAGTGTGAATCCGCTCCTCTGTTTTTTGCATGCTTTCTTGTATATTAAACTTGTTATCAGATTGTGAGAATCCGCATCTGTATTTTTTAATTTTTTTGGTGCTTTTCTTTTTATTTCTTGGGATCATTATTTTTGATCTTGCCCCCCCCCCCCCCCCCCTCCAACAGCAACTTTACATTATTGTTAGGGGTCATTTCTCGATTTTGTGATTTTAGGATAAGATAGATCAAGTGGGAATATTTTCATTAATGAGCTTGTCAAGTATCACAAAATATCTGGACAAAAACCCACTCCAAGTTCCTCCCAGTCCCATTACCAAGTTGCCTGTACTGGTGTCTGATAGCTTAGGAAATTGTTTAAGAGTACATCACAACAGTAGAATTCCCCTTCATTTCTTCACATATTCAGGGGCTACATCTGCAGTGGCTATCGATAGAGCAGTACCTGAATTTGAAAAGTTGTCAAGGGGTAGCAAGCCTTTAGTAGTGTATGTTTGGTTAGGTGTTAGTGATATTACAAAGAAAATACACAGGGGCCCTGGTCACAGACAGAGGCAAATTGAATTGAGGTATAATTCTTTAGGTGCAGCAACGACCAACATTTTAGAACAGTTTGATAGGATAAAAAAAATTGTCATTTCAAAACAAGGTTTTCTAAAATTCATTACTATTCCAGTGTATTCTGCAAAACTGTACAATACCTATTTAGGGCACCCTAATCCTGAAAACTTTGAGACTACAGACAAGTTTTTGATTGAGGAAATAAATGGTCTTAACCAGCGAATTTATGATGTTAATCAGTCATTAGGTCGTAATACTCTTCAGTTTCACCTTGATATTGTAAAAGTCAGAGGTCGGGGAAGACAGTCTTTTAATTATAACCTCTTGAAAGACGGAATTCATCCTGATAGCCAATTATCTGAAAAGTGGTTAAGGCGATTAGAATTAGACATAGTGAATGAGTGCTGGTCTGATGCAACACCAGATGTGCTAACATTGAATGTTGACCCACAGGAACTACTGACTTTATAAAATTAATATCAACAATTATGTCAGAAAGCGACAACATACTTGACAACACTATTACTGCTACAACAGATACTGATGACTTCAATAATCCTTGTTTAGTCATTCCTTCAGTTGAACAAAGTACTGTCATGGTTTTAGAAAAAGTTGACAGGAGCTTAGGTAGCCTCACCCTCAACTTAGAGGAAGCAACAAAATTGATGTTAAGTAAGCAGGATTCAGCTTTAGATAGACAAATGCAATTGGTGATGAACAATGAGAGGCTGTTATCTGCTACGATAGACAAACAATTAAACATTATAAAGAATCAAGAGCGACTTCTGTCTGAATCGATAGAGAGTCAAAAAGAGATGGTTAGGAGACAAGAAAAACTTTTCTCGGACATAACTGAAGGGCTCACACAGGTCCTGGAGCGTTCACTTAGTCGAGGGGACAGCCCCAGACAGGTACACGCATACCAGGACCACAAAACAGAAATGTTGAACAGTCAAGGGGACAGCCCCAGACTGTACCAACATGACGAGGAAGGAAAACGACAACACAATGCTGCAGAATGGCTTGGGTTTTCAACACCCCATAGCAATACAAACACCAATTGTCATAGCTCATCATATTCAGGTCAAGCTTTGCAGAGAAACCACCAGACAAGTAATGGCTTCAGACAACCTACCTCGACTCCCATACCTGGACCAAGCAACAAACCATTCCAGCCATTGCTAGATACAATAAACCAGTTCGAGTCTGGCCGAAGCCTAGGATCTATGAGCACAAGAAATGATTATATGCCAAGGCAAAAGTTACCAGTATTTGATGGGAGTGGAGACTGGGAAGGATTCCTTCTAACTTTCAATAGAGCAGCACAGAGATATGAATGGGGAGATGAAGAACGCCTTGACCGATTCATAGAATGCTTGAGAGGCCAAGCATCAAAATACCTATGCAGCCTACCAAAATCTGTTCAGAATGACTACCCAAAGTTATTAAAACTTATGTCAGATAGATTCAACCGAAAGGATCCACCTGCTACTGCAAGAAAACGACTAGAGGAAGTAAGACAGAAGGGAGAATCTGATGATGAGTTTGCCGAGACTGTGCGGCGTTTGGTTTCGCAAGCTTTTCCCTCTGTAAGCATTGAACTCCAAGAGGAAATAGCTGCAGAATCCTTCTTAAAGGGTTATAAAAATGCTAAGATTGGATATGAAGCGTTAAACAAAATGCCGAAAACTATATCTGAAGCCTTAGATGTTGTTATACAGTTACAACACAACTTCAGAGCTACAATAGGTCGTGAAAATGTTCAATTCCAGCGCCATTCTAGAAGAGTATCCTGGCAAGACGACCTCTGTAACATTGACAGTGAGGAAGGTAGTTCTTGTGAAAATGTGCGATCAGTGGCATCCCCTGAAGCAAAGGAGAAAACACTTAAGGAGGCAATTCAGGAATTAAAGGCCTTGATAGAGCACAGAACAGCAGAAATGAGATCATCTCAAAGGTCTTCATCCCCCAGAAGAGGTTGTTTTAAGTGTGGAGAATATAACCATTTTCAAAGAGATTGTCCAACATCTCCATTACAATCTCCTAGAAAAAGCGAATTAAATGAGAAGGACACCTCAAAGAAACTTTTTAAGATTGGAAGTGAAAATGGGAAAACAATTAGAGTACCAGTGCAAATAAATGGGGAGCAGACTCTAGCAGTGATTGCTACTGGAGCTGAAGTAACTGTCTTATCAGAAGACTTTGTGAGAAACAGAAGCTTAGCGTATTCTGGTGGTAACAAAACAACAACACCGTTAAATGCAGAAGGTGGCAATAAGATGTCTGCAGTTACTGATGTCGGAGTAAGAGTTGATCTGGGAAGGTCATCCATTGATTGGAAGGTCTGCATTGCACCCATACGTGATGAGGTGTGGATCGGGATAGATTTGTTGATGGCCCTTGATGCTGTTGTTTTGACAAGACAAGGTGATTTGTTGGTTAGGGGTGAACTCGTAATTGGAAATGTGGATTCACCAAACAAAATGCATGTAGCAAGAGTTAGCATTGAAAAAGATACCACTCTGCCCCCAATGAGTGAGACAATACTAAGTGGATGTGTTGATAAACCCGATCAACAACTAGTGGGAGTACATGAGCCAGCATCTTTGAAAAATGGTGCTCACACTGGATCCGTACAATTAAAAATGAATGATCGAATACCTGTTCGAATCCTTAACCCAACCCCCCAAGAACTAAAGTTGCCTGCAGGTACACATTTAGGTAAATTAGTGGAGGCTGAGACAGAGCAAAACAACTCTTACGAGCCACCTAGTGATGTGGAAGGTAGTCAACAGGGTCAAGGAAGTGTCGAACATGTACCATTACATTTGGAGAAATTAATGGAAAATACAACAAAGGGATGTTCAGAGGCAGAGACCAAGGAACTAAAAACATTGTTACTGAACTATCAGGATGTTTTCGCTAAAAATGCCAATGATGTCGGGTGCTTCTCCAAGATTTCCCATCAGATTGTTACAGGAGATGCGTCACCAGTGCGCCAACCAGTGCGGCGAACACCCTTAGGATTTCAAGAAGAGGAAGAACAACACTTGCAGAGTCTTCTTGACAGTGGAGTTGTAGTACCTTCAACTTCAGACTGGGCATCACCTGTGGTTCTGGTCAGAAAGAAAGATGGCGGAGTCAGATGGTGCATCGATTATAGAAAATTGAATGATGTCACCAGGAAAGACTCATATCCACTCCCTAATATTGAAGAATGTTTAGACACCCTTGCTGGCTCTACCATTTTTTCAACTATAGACCTCCAGCAAAGATATCATCAAATTGAAGTGGATCAAGCAGATAGGAGAAAAACAGCTTTTTTAACCCGCTACAGGCTCTTCGAGTACACTCGCATGCCTTTTGGGCTGTGTGGAGCCCTGGGGACATTTCAGAGAGCAATGGAGTGTGTTCTTAAAGGTCTGCAATGGAATATGGTATTGATTTATTTAGATGATGTTATAGTTGCTAGCCGCAACATGCAAGAGCACATCATGCACCTCAAGGAAGTGCTTCAAAGATTTAGAGAGAGCAACTTAAAGCTAAAGCCATCTAAATGCCATTTTTTTCAGCAAAGTGTATTGTTTTTGGGGCACCGGATCAGCGCAGATGGAATGGAGGCCAACCCTGAACTGACTCGGGTAGTACAAAATTGGCCTCAGCCTCAGAGTGTTAAGGATGTACAATCCTTTCTAGGACTCACCAACTATTATCGCAGGTTTATTGATAAGTACTCTGAGATTGCCGAACCACTGTACCAATTAACAAAGAAGGGTGTGACATTTAAATGGAGAGCTGAGCAACAGAAAACATTTGATGTTCTAAAAGAGAAGCTTGTTTCTCCACCTGTTTTGGCTTACCCACTGTCTAAGAATACATTCATTCTAGATACAGACGCCTCCAACTACTGCTCAATTGGAGCAGTACTTTCACAGTTGCAGGGTGACTCATAGAAGGTAATCAGCTATGCTAGTAAGCGTCTTGGCCCAGCACAATCAAAGTACTGTGTTACACGCAAGGAACTTCTTGCTATTGTCACATTCACTCAGAAGTTCAAACACTATCTCTTGGGCAGACAGTTAATCGTTCGTACTGACCATGGCTCCCTTACATGGCTGTATCGTTTTAAGACTCCTCAAGGGCAGCTTGCGCGATGGTTAGAACACCTGAGCCAATTCAACATTGTTTTTCAACACAGAAAAGGCATAAACCATGGCAACGGAGATGCCTTGTCTAGATACCCTTCAGAGCAATCAAAGTGTGACTGTTACACTGTTGGATCAAGCGTATCTGACTTGCCTTGTGGTGGTTGTAAACACTGCATGAAAATTCACCAGGAGTGGTCTCGCTTTCATTCTGATGTAGATGATGTCATACCCCTCGCTGTCAAGAGTGATAGCAGTTTAGTACTTTTGGAAAACCAAACAAATCATGGGAACCAATCTTGTGATGTCTCTGACCAAGATACTTGCTCTGGAGGACACAGTGTCCCCAAGCAGGATGAAGAGACAGAAACTGTTTGCCAAATAACAAGGATGGATGAGTCTGATGATGGTGATGATGATGAGGTCCGTCCCCAGATATCCCTCAACGCTTACACCAATGAAGAATTGGGACAGAAACAAAGAGATGATCCAGAGCTATGTAAGATTTTTAAGTGGATAGAGCAAGATTTTCCAAAACATCGAGAGGAAATGTTTGCAGAGTCACCAGGTCTGAGGCACTTTTGGCTGATGACAGAAAACTTGTTGTTAAGCAATAATTGCCTATTCTACAGATGGGAATTTCCTGAAGAAACCCGAAAACTCTTTATAGTGGCAGATGCAATGAAGGGCGAAGTAATGGAAATTGCTCACTGCTCACCATTATCAGGGCACCTTGGAATAAAAAGAACCATACAGCGCCTTCGACAATCCTTCTACTGGTATAACATGACAGATTATGTGACAACTTTTGTAGGCGCATGTGAAAAGTGTGCACTAAGCAAAAAGGCTAACAAAGTAAACAAGTCTTTGATGCAACAGTATTGTGCAGGATCACCAATGGACAGAATACAGCTGGATATATTAGGACCATTCCCCATATCCAAACAAGGAAATAAATACATTCTTGTACTAGTTGAGCAGATCTCTAAATGGACAGAGTGTTATCCACTACCTGACCAAACTGCAGAGTCCATAGCCAGTGTTCTAGTGAAGGACTTTATCGCTCATTTTGGAGTACCCCTAGAACTCCACACAGACCAAGGGCGGAATTTTGATGGTGAATTGATGAAACGACTAGCAGAGTTAATGGGCTGGGCAAAGACAAGAACAACTCCATACCATCCCTCCTCAAATGGGTTGGTAGAGAGATTTAATAGGACTCTTCTCCAAATGATGCGATGCTTTGTCAGCCAGAATCAAGATGATTGGGACGATCACATCCCTCTGCTTGCTGGAGCATACAGAAGTACTCCTCACACCAGCACTGGCCTTACACCTAACAGACTAATGTTGGGTCGTGAGGTTCATCTTCCACAAGAGGTAATGTTTGGTTTAAACCCAGTAGAGGAAGATGAAATTCCCTTCATAGATAAACTGCGATCGTCTATGAAAAAGTGTGAGAATATAGCTCGGGAAAACTTGAAAAGTGCATCAAGAGGTCAAAGACGCTTACATGACTTGCGTACACATGAGAAGTCGTACAATCCTAGTGATCTAGTATACATTAAAGATGATGCTAAGAAAGTTGGAAAGAGCCCAAAGTTACAGTCATTGTGGAAGGGTCCAGCAGTTGTTGCCAGAAAACTTGGCCAAGTATTATATGAAGTCATTACAAAGAAGGGCTCTACAATACTACATCATGATCGTCTCAAGCCCTGCCTTCTAGAAACGGTGCCTAGGTGGATTTCGAAAGCTCGAAGACAGCTTCAGTACTGTATGGAGTTTGATGAGAGGAGGGAGCAGGTAATCCAACTAAAGGACCTTGAAAATCACGGTGAGGAAAACACCCAAAGTAAAAACACTGAGGTCAAGGTCATACCAAAACTACCTGATGTTGGCGAGGACATGAATTTAAAAGACGATTCTGCAGAGGAGTGTCGAAACACTAACTTGGAGGATGACTGTACGACCACGAAAACGACAACTAGGCGTGGAAGGAAGATTAAACCTCCATCCAGATATGCGTCTTAAAATGACACTATTATTTGAACATTTAAATTGTGTTTATTTTAGCTGATGAATGATTATCCTCGAACAAATGATTAATTTTCATTTCAGAACACTGTTGTTGTGTGACATCTTCCTTAGAAAAAGGGGAGTAGTGTAGTGCATGTATTGTAATTTGTGTCGGGCTCGAACATCGGGTTCGGTGTACTGTTTATCTGTCGGTTCTGAATAAAGATTTGAAAGTCTCGGACGTGCTTTTCGTCCCCGCGGCTTTGTGGTGCAATTGGACCCACACCACACCCTGTACACAGCACCACAATATATTTGATCACACTTGACCGTATATTATCACCTCATAATTGTTTTAAACGATAGTTTGTAAAGTAAGATAAAACCAGACCATCAATGAAATCAACATAAACTATCATTCCTAATCTAAATATGCAAGTCTAATTGTATTTAATGGATTAAGTACAATGCAACACCGAGATTTTGATCAGTGCATGCAAAATTGACTTATGTCTCAACTTAAGATTAATATATTTACCCATGAATGATTTTGTTTATTAATGTTGAGACTTTGTATAGACTTCGACACCTTTAAGACAGCATTCACACCTTGACTGATCAACCAGTCTTTTAAATATGTATACTAGTGTTGTAATTAATGTTAAACCAATCAAAATAGTGTAGAAAGTTATTAAGGTTCACGTTAGAGTTGTACATCAACTAAGCAATTTGTACAAAGAAAAATGATTTTTAAAATTAAGAATTAAAATCCAAGTTCCGTGCAACAATGTTACATGAATGTTGTAGGTCCTGGCACGATAAAAGAATTGTCGTCCGGAATGTAGGGATTCGATGATTCTTTTAAAAAGAATATTATACATTTTTTAAGAAGTTTTGTTTAGTTATAGCGATCATATTATCACTATTGTAGTTTTTTTTTTTTGTATGGGCGGCGGAAAAGGTAAAAAAAAAAAAATGTTAATGCAAAACATCTAAATTTATTTTAAAAAAAACAAACATGCTTTAATATGAAGCAGACCAGCTTAAAACAAAACCAACAGCTTCTTTTGCAAAATCAGCAGATATCGATGCAAAACAAACGATCACCGATGCAAACGAACCGTCATGCACTGAATAAATGCTAAAGTATTCCAATTTTGGTCTGGTTTGAAGAAGGTAAATGTACTCTGAGCGCCAGCGGGCCAAAAAATTGTTGGCAAGATACTGCGCATTCTTCCACTAGTTCTTGATAGCATTTTTCAGGTGGCAGCTCGGTAAATCAAAATTACCCAAAGAACTCTTTTTGATAAGCAGCTGACTAGGTGATAATGCATCTGATTTGTCTTAATCTTATGATACTGACACTAAAGGTTGTGCATATAGAATGGTACAAACTTCATGAAAGTTGATAAGTCTACGTTTGTCAGATCATGTTTGTTCTGTCGTAACAAGGCATTTCAGATCCGTCTACAACAACCCAACATATCTTTCCTAACTTTTTCGAAGTGTGAGGCATGGAAAGGGTTGACGATCCAAGAAATTGTGTTATTGTCCAAGTAAGCGACAACAGGGCTCTTCTCATTTAATCGGGCATCCAATTTTTGTTCATTCACACCACCAACAAAACTGGTGACTCTATCCGACCTGAATTATTTAACGGGTCCACGAATGGCCATAAATCTGCATAGAGCAATGATAAAAGAAAAACTGCTTAACTCCTCAATGAATTCGACATGGACAGCTCTGGATACCATACATACATATGAACAGAATGGCCTAGCAGTTAAGGTTTCTTTGCATGTCGTTTTTCTGTAAACAATATGCCAGGTTCCAAAGGTGTCGATGCCCACAAATGTGAATGGTGGCTCTGGTTAAGTCTGACATATTTATCCAGCCAAAGCTGCCTTTTAGTTTCTTGCATGTGACGCAACGTCTGTAAATTGTGATAGTTCTCTTTAGACTATTCAAAGATGAGAATTTTGTTAAACTGACAAAACTTTCTCTGAAGGATCTAATCTCTCAGTCTTCATGTTCACAACTTATTTCCTGATCTCTACGTCGTAATCCGCCTCAACTACAGAAGAAATACTTGTTCAAGTTAACAACTTCATTGACGAGAAATTCCGGTCCTCGTAGCGACAGTCTTAAAACTTCTGGTGGCGATATCAGCTCGCTTGAATTTATTAGATATGTAACTCCACTGCTCATATCTACAAAATAATTTTATGCGACTCACACGATTGCACACCTAGACATGAAATCACCTCGCCTATCTGAAAAAAAGCAGAATGCACTCTTCGCAAGGTCCAATTCTTCCTCTACTGTTTCTGTCAATTTAATAATAAAGACTCCCGCGCACAACTCTAAATAGGGAGTGGTGTGACCGTGTGTAGAAGCCACCTTTGCTTTTCTGACAAACAAGTTGATAAAACAAGATAGTCTACAGTCTCGATTGAAGTCATCATTTCTTATGTTCTACGGTCGATTAAACGACCTTGTCGGCAAATACAATCTTCTGCTAGGCTGAATGCTGACTGACGTTTTCTCCGTTTTCCTGATAATGACCACAAGCACACGGCGGTTAGTAACCGGTCAGCAGAGGATGCTCTCTCCTTAATGGCACCAATGGACATAAGATTTTTAACACTGTTTGCTATCACTGCACTTTATTAAAAAAAATGAGGTGACTTTAAAAATCGATTTTGTGAAAACTCCCCATGGACAAAAATACACGGATCTGCGCCTGTTGTATATATATATGTGATATGATAGAAATACTTTTAAAATATAGGTCGTTGTTCGTGTTGCACTAAAGAAGCGAACATTATTTCTAGTCCCTTAAATTTATATTTAGAACATTTAATTGTGTGCATTGTGTGGCATTTACTTTGATACCCGCCTTCAAAAAAGTTGCCGAGTGCCAGCATAACCAAGCATAATGCGGTAAAAAATGGCCTTTCCGCTGAGCACTTCTTATGTTTCGTACCCCATTAGGTGGGAGAAGACGCCATCGTTTATTTATAATTTATGTTTAATTCAATCATTTATTATACCCCCGCTCCGAAGGAGAGGGGGTATACTGTTTTACCCTTGTGTGTCTGTCTGTCTGTCCGTCCGTCCGTCCGTCTGTCTGTCTGTCCGTCCGTCCGTCTGTCTGTCCGTCCGTAACAAAAATTTCTGTCGCATTTATCTCAGCAACTATTTATCGCAGATGCTTGAAATTTTCACACAGTGTTTGTGAAGGCATGCCATATCGTGGGGTATATTTTTGTACCAATCGGACGTCAACTTCCTATTAAATGACGACTTTGCTTATTTTTTAACCAAAATTTTCGAACAAATTTTCGTCAAAGATTTCTCAGCAACTGTTTATCGCAGATGCTTGAAATTTTCACACAGTATTTGTATAGGCATGCCATATTGTGGGATATATTTTTGTACCAATCAGACGTCAACTTCCTGTTAAATGACGACTTTGCTTATTTTTTAACTAAAATTTTCAAACAAATTTTCGTCAAAGATTTCTTAGCAACTGTTTATCGCAGATGCTTGAAATTTTTACACAGTATTTGTATAGGCATGCCATATCGTGGGATATATTTTTGTACCAATCAGACGTCAACCTCCTGTCAAATGACGACTTTGTTTATTTTTTGCAATAATTTTCAAACAAATTTTCGTCAAAGATTTCTCAGCAACTATTTATCACAGATGCTCGAAATTTTACACAATATTTGTATAGGCATGCCATATCGTGGGATATATTTCTGTACCAATCGGGCATCAACTTCCTGTTAAATGACGACTTTGTTTATTTTTAGCCCAAATTTTCAAACAAATTTTCGTCAAAGATTTCTCAGCAACTGTTTATCGCAGATGCTTGAAATTTTTACACAGTATTTGTATAGGCATGCCATATCGTGGGATTTTTTTTTTTATCAATCGGACGTCATCTTCCTGTTAAATAATGACTGTTTATTTTTTGCCAAAATTTTCAAACAAATTTTCGTCAAAGATTTCTCAGCAGCTATTTATCGGAGATGCTTGAAATTTTTACACAGTCTTTGTTAAGGCATGCTATATCGTGGGATATATTTTTGTACCAATCGGACGTCATCCACCTGTTAAATGAGTACTTTGTTTATTTTAGCCAAAATTTTCAAAAAAAATTTCCTCAAAGATTTCTCCGCAGCTATTTATCGCAGATGCTTGAAATTTTAAGACACTATTTGTTTAGGCATGCCATATTGTGGGATATATTTCTGTACCAATCGGATGCAAGCTTTCTGTTAAATGTCGACTTTGCTTATTTTGCATATTCACATCAGAGCGGGGGTATCACTAGTGAGCATTTGCTCACAGATATCTTGTTTTCAACACTGTAATTTTAATATAATCCATGCGTTAGTGGTAGAGCTGAAAGCATGAGTTCATAGAGATGTTTATCAAACATAGCACCTTTGTGTTGATTATTACATATTGATATAAGTCAAGTTAGTGTCATGTCATCAGTTGTCCATAACGTATTCACTTGTTTGATTTTCTTTCAATACATGTACATACATAATGCAACTTGTTAAAATTAATCATAAAATGATAAAATCGTGAAGTAAGTTCAACGGACAACCTGCCTAGTTCAAACATAATCACCCCTGCGAATGTTATTGTCATTTAGATTTTGGACCACGTGGTTATATTTGACCCTTTCAGTTTCGCAGTTAAAATCGTGCTTCGTGTTTGTAGTCCATTTCATAGAATCTAGGTACTTGTAGTCAAATATCAAACCTAGAGGTTTATTCATTTTAAACTTTATTTTCATTAATTGGTGGATAAAATGTGTTCTAGAAATAAATGTGACAATAGAAAAAAATAGTTTTTTTCTGCTGTTGCAACAACTAACCTGATTAGAAAAGACACCCCTTAGGGTTAATTTTCGATCCTCGCCTGACCTATTAATAGCGTCAATAGTGAAACAGACTATTCTATTTTATGCAGAAGGTTTCTTGAAAATGGCTCGATATTTTATGCAAAACAGACACTCATTATTTTTTTTAAAAAACATCATACAAGGCTTTGATTTTATTAAGCAACCAAATGTTTATATTTTTAACCACTCTACACGTGGTTGAACACAAACGATAACCATGTTCTGAATATCATTATTTAATTTAAATAACCGCTAGGTAGTGAAATAAAACACACATCTTAGACGATTTTCATGTTTTAACATAAATCAAAGCAGGATATGATATAAAAAAGGACCAGTCCTTACGTATTTTGAGAATATTATTCGAACATATATACTTTCGCTCGAAATTTCACAGGAACTGAACAATTCTCGGTGAAGTCTCGTGAACTTTCATTCGAGCACCTCTGGATTTATTATATACTTAGCAACGATAAAGGAAACATTCGGATCACATTCGCAGGGGTGATAATACTATGAAATTGAACCCTGTTTTCGATTATTTGTACATACGTTTACTAGTATCAATTTGACAATCGCGATTGATTAAAAACATCCCCCTTCTCTTACGGGTCTGATAGGTATCGATACGAGGTCATTTTTACAATGTCCTACAATTGAAAACAATTTAAATATGCTCCGACTTATCATATACATGCCGTCATTTGTTTTATGAGAGGTATGGGTCTTCAATACTCGGTCTAAAGTTGAAATAGAAAAAAGGCATGATTTATTCTGCATGTCTCTTTTGAAGAGTTTAAATTAATTTTTCAAAAGGCCTGATTGGTTCGAAGAAGAGGTTGAGGTGACTCCATATCAAATCCTGTCAGACCCTGACAAGTGTAAGAAGAAGTAGGTGGTTTTAATCAGTCTGATTGGCAATCTTTTCTTGACTTGCTGTAACGAAATACCTTCACGTTGCTTTTCAAAGAGCTTGATTCTTGTTGCAGCTATAACTGCATCTAAAAGAAAGCTTCCGTACAACGAAGTCAAACGTACAGGCCTGGGGGAATTTAAGTGCGTTTTACATATACACATGTCACCAATTCTATATTTATTTAGTCAAATTTTTTTAAATGAGTGTTTTTGTCGGGCATGGTGATAGCCTATGACAAACAACTCATTAATATGTTGCAGTTTAGAGCGAGTCGGTTGTTTTGTAGTCCAATTTGGGTATATGTATGTTTCTAATACTATAATGAAATGACAGTCACCATTATACCTACACTTTGTCAACATTTCATTAAACACAAACAAAATTTACTGTGAGTTTATTTCATTTTGCAAATTATAATAATTTGTTGATATCCTTTGTTAATTTAAAAAAATCTTTCACACACAGACATTAAACGGTCATTACAATCACGATTAACAAAGAACGAAAAAGGTTCACCAGTTCCATCGAATATCGTAATTGATTCTATACACTTTCCAAATTCTCTAGTGTATGTTAATCCAACGGAAGAAGGTGTCTGCGAGCAGGTGTTTATTCGAGTGTTACTCTCAATAACTTTTATTCCAACCCATATCAAGTCTGAAAAAAAAAACCGGTCCATCATATAAATTCAACATCAAATGAGAGAACAGAGGATGAGACTCGAGGAAAAAAATCCTGAAACATTTTTATCCGAATGATATACTTATATGTTAAAATGTGTGTCCAAATTTAAAACAACGAATCGAGATAGATAGTAATATAATGTTGTTTTTAACGTGTAATTATACCGTTACACAAAGTTTCAAATCTAAACAGAATTCCTTTTATAACTTTAATTCTTACAATTAGCAAGCATTTTTTTATTTTTGCAAGAGAAAACACTTACAGTTTATTGCAAATTCTTCTAAAAACATGTTTTCGTTCCCATTTGTGATCTCAACCAAAGTAGCTGACCTCTTTCGACAAGCTGCCTTAGTTAAGAACATGATATTTAAATTGATGCATTGTACCATTTGAGACATAACATGTTAGAATTAAAAAAAAACCACCGCATTCCAAATAAGCAAATGAATGCTCTTTTAAATTTTAGGCTCATCAGACACAATTTAGAACTAGGTAGATCATGTATGTTTATGTTGTCATCATACTAAAACTATTTGCTTTGTTTTAAAACTAAATGTCTAAAGTGTATATATGTTTAATGCTTGTAAATGGCTGACAATTATATAAAACATGAAATGTCACAATTTAATAAAAAATTGCTTGACTTTCAACAAAATGTGTGCCTTTTGCAAAGAAATATTGCATAAAATCCCAAAACAGAGAAGCATTAAAACATACCTGTGCCTCGTCCCAGCTTAAAAAATCTTTATTTAACCAATAGCAGGAACCATCATTTAAGGTCCAACCTTCGCTACATTCTTTTTTTAATAGAAAAAAAAAGAAAAAAGAAAAATAACTACTCAAAACTAAATGTACATATACCGTCATACACTCTGTTATTATTCAATTAGTATCTGTTTCATTTTGGAATGATACTATTAAAAGTCAGAATTCTCTTTAAAAAAGTCTGAATAATAAATAATAATGAATAATAATTCACCCCAGTGAAACAATCTTACAACTTTAACTTGTATTATACAAATTCTGTTAATTGTAATACTTCTGGTAAGTAAATTAAATTCAAAGAGAATATGTCTTACTCTCTGCGGCCGGTGTATCGTCTTTGCAGTGTAGTGTTGGATTTATTGTTGTCATTGTAATTGACTTTGTTGTAAGAGCTGCAAAAATAATATCTTTACCACCTAATGATAATAATCATCATTATAGGATAAGAAATACTAGCAGGAGTAGTGGTATTGGTAAGCAGAAGTGGTAATAGCGGTAGTATTATTATAATTAATTGTAGTAGTAATGGATGTAGTTGTAGTTGTAGTAATAGTAGTAGTAGTGGTGCTATTGGTAGAGTATGTAGTAGTAGAAGTAGTAGTAGTAGTAAAAGAAGTGGTGATAGTGGCAGTAGTAGTAGTAGTAGTTATAGTAGTAGTACATAACGTGTAGCAGTAGTAGTAGTAGTAGCAGTAGTAGTAGTAATAGTAGTAGTAATGGATGTAGTAGTAGTTGTAGTAATAGTAGTAGTAGTGGTGCTATTGGTAGAGTATGTAGTAGTAGAAGTAGAAGTAAAAGAAGTGGTGATAATAGTAGTAGCAATGTTAGTAGTAGTAGTAGTAGTAGTAGAAGTAGTAGTAGTAGTAGTAGTAGTAGTAATGGATGTAGTAGTAGTTGTAGTAATAGTAGTAGTAGTGGTGCTATTGGTAGAGTATGTAGTAGTAGAAGTAGAAGTAAAAGAAGTGGTGATAATAGTAGTAGCAATGTTAGTAGTAGTAGTAGTAGTAGTAGAAGTAGTAGTAGTAGTAGAAGTAGTAGTAGTAGTAGTAGAAGTAATACATAACGTGTAGTAGTAGTAGTAGTAGTAGTAGTAGTAGTAGAAGTAGTAGTAGTAGTAGAAGTAGTAGTAGTAGTAGTAGAAGTAATACATAACGTGTAGTAGTAGTAGTAGTAGTAGTAGTAGTAGAAGTAGTAGTAGTAGTAGTAGTAGTAGTAATACATAACGTGTAGTAGTAGTAGTAGTAGTAGTAGTAGAAGTAGTATTAGTAGAAGTAGTAGTAGTAGATGTAATAGTAGTAGTAGTAGTAGTAGTAGTAGTAGAAGAAGTAGTAGTAGTAGTAGTAGTAATAGTAGTAAAAGAAGTAGAAGTAGAAGAAGTAGTAGTAGTAGTAGTAGTAATAGTAGTAAAAGTAGTAGTAGTAGAAGAAGTAGTAGTAGTAGTAATAGTAGTAAAAGTAGTAGTAGTAGAAGAAGTAGTAGTAGTAGTAGTAGTAATAGTAGTAAAAGTAGTAGTAGTAGAAAAAGTAGTAGTAGTAGTAGTAGTAGTAGTAGTAGTAGTAGTAGTAGTAGTAGTAGAAGAAGTAGTAGTAGTAGTAGTAGTAATAGTAGTAAAAGTAGTAGTAGTAGAAGAAGTAGTAGTAGTAGTAGTAGTAATAGTAGTAAAAGTAGTAGTAGTAGAAAAAGTAGTAGTAGTAGAAGAAGTAGTAGTAGTAGTAGTAGTAGTGGTAGTAGTAGAAGTAGTAGTAGTAGTAGTAGTAGAAGTAGTTATAGTAGTAGTAGTAGTAGTAATGGATGTAGTAGTAGTTGTAGTAATAGTAGTAGTAGTGGTGCTATTGGTAGAGTATGTAGTAGTAGAAGTAGAAGTAAAAGAAGTGGTGATAATAGTAGTAGCAATGTTAGTAGTAGTAGTAGTAGTAGTAGTAGTAGTAGTAGTAGTTGTAGTAATAGTAGTAGTAGTGGTGCTATTGGTAGAGTATGTAGTAGTAGAAGTAGTAGTAGAAGTAGTAGTAATAGTAGTAGTAGAAGTTGTAGTAGAAGTAGTAGTAGAAGTTGTAGTAGTGGTAGTAGTAGTAGTAGTAGTAGTACAGTCAAATCATACATTATTTGGTAGCAAAACAAAAAATATCCATAGTCAGTTTTGTATGATATACGTTTAGCTAAACTGTGTTTAAGTGTTATCAACAAGTATTTTCGTAGTATAACTACATACGAAGATGTAGTAGTAGGCTGAGTGAGTTATCAATAAGGTATATTTATGCACTTTATTTCCCTATCCTTACATTATGAACTGCCTTGATTCTTTTTATTTTATAAATTTTGATAAACTGTACCATTTGCAAAGTGTCAATAAAAATGATATACATTTTGTATTCATGTTTTTTTTTTCATAGAGAAGTAATTTTATGAAATAAAAAAAATAGTATACGCTTTATTCAATAACAGTAAATTTGGTAAAGAAAAAGAAATATTTCAATTTTCAATTCTACAGTATATATTAAATGAAAAAAACTAAAGCAAATTTGCACTGAAGATCAAAACTAGAATTTAAACTACTGTTATAACGTTGATATAGTTTTTTTTTGGATATTAAATAATGAACGTTTTAATTCGTTAATCAAACCAAAACAAAGATAAAAAAAAACGTTATACGTACCATCATTATTGTGTTTATTTTGCTCGTGATATAACATGGTTGACACAACAGCTACTCCAATGCAGGAAACGATCAGGAAAGTAAAAAGTATCAAAATCGCCACATACAACTTTATTTTGGAATTCTTTTGTTTGCCGTCCAGTTCTGTTGACTAGAAATAAACCGTACCATTTATTGTTATTAAAAGAAATAATAAATGAACATCTTTTATATATATATAAACCCTTATGAGTTTTTCAAGGGTGTAAACAAAGACACGATTACTATAATTATATATAATTGATAATTATGTATATTTACTGTAGATAGGTGAAGGACAAAATTATGTTTTGTTTGTAAAAAAGGTCCAATGATCACTAGCCAGCTACATGTACCACTGCAGCTCAAAAATTCTGACAGGGGATAGTACCTTAGCCGGCCAGTCTTCAGCAAAATCAGTGGATGACATTCATATTGTTCTCACTATCACAGGTACTAATGATGAATTTATAAAAGTATCCGACCAAATTCTTAATAATCTCTTAATTTTAAATAGCCAAAGCATGTAAGACACATACATGAACCGCATGCAAAAGTCAACAGGTTTATTTTATAGATAATTAACTTACTCAATGTAAGAACTATTCAAATTTACAATTTTATCAAGGCATGTTAAATTAATAGTCTTAGGTGAATGCTGTATTGACATTATACATAAAACAAGTATGCTGGACTAAATATAGTATGTATGTGATACTATATATGAAAAAGAAGATTAACTTTTAAAAGTATAAATTAAAATCAACTCCAATTACCGTACCTGGGATCCTTTGTAAATGTATGTGTTGTTTGAATCATTGTTTGGGTCTACTAAATCTCTCCAGCGTCCTGAAGTTCTAGTCACTTGAACAAAACGATCTGTAGACTTTAAATTATAAAGTGATACCATCATTAAAACTCTCATGCAAAAAACTAGCACGTCAAAGGTAATAAATACGATATAGTTACATTGTGACACACAAATATCGCTTTTCATTATATGTATAATATAAAAAGCCAGTAAAAAGTGATAAATCTTAATTTATATCATAATGCTTGTGTGAAAGAACGTAATTACTGATTGTTGATAAGTTATATTTTTTATATTTAGTCGCGCAATAAGTAAGGAATCATTCTTTTAGTATTATGAGGTGATAATTTCGGTAGGGGCGTGATCAAATCCAATAAAGCCCGAAGGGCTTTATGATAGATTTAATCACACCCCGACCGAAATTATCATCTCATAATATTCAAAGAATGATTCCTTATTACTTATATTTATACAATTTCAAGCCATCGTACGATTATATATTTAAATATTAATAAGCAAAGCCCGCTAGCGCCTCGATTTGGCGTCATTTGTATTATGGGTTATATAGTACAATATCGATACGTAGTGTTATCACAGGCAAAGACACTGGAAAATGTAAATATTATAAAATATGATATAGTTTTGGGGGTTTTTGTGAATATTTAATATAAAATTTGTTTTAAACTTGCATAGAACTAATTGTCTTTCTAAAATAGAGTTTCTATGATACCTACATTTCAACATCGAACAAACATTGCTTCAGTATTTGATATCTTGATCAAAACCATGATTCAAAACAATGATGTAAATATACGCAAATATGTTTCATAAATAGATAAGATTTGGTATTGTTAGCTTGGTTTTGAATTGTTGTGTTTTTTTTTCTTAATTTTTTTTCTTTAATGCCCCTTTCTTTCGATCAATTCCGACATTATTCACATGAAGGTAGATTTACCATAATTAAAATAAGGGGATTGGGAATAACGCATAAACAAATATAAATTCAATGAACTGGGGCCAGAGCAAACTTATTTTTTAAAACATCTCATTTGTATCACTGATAACCCTTCAATAAACTTTTGCATCGTATCGATCTTCTTTAATTTTATTTACGTTCTAAAATTGTATCCTGATTTCCTGAATGGCCAAATACTTAAAAAAAACTGACACATGCTTAATTTCAATAAAAAAGAACAATACATCTTTGAACAGACACTCGCTGGTACATGTACCTCTGGTTTTAGTTGAAATTCTGAAGTTAGATCCTTGCTAAACCGTGGTAACCCATATCCGCTAAAGTAGTTCATTTTATATGTGAGTTTCTGAAAAAAAAACCATAGCATACATTTATGTTGCAATTCATATACGGTATGAAAATCATTTTTCATAACACAACCTTTCATATAAACCAAAGATGTATAATCGAGAATCAAAACGACCAAAAACAAATTCTTGTTAGCTTTTAGTTGCAAATGAAAGATACATACCCGTCTTTGCTTTTCCAAAAACCGCTGTTTTTGAACTGAAGGTTAGGAAAGCATTTATTTATATAAATAAGTTTAATATGCTTGAAATAATTACTTCACATTTCAACAGTTTACATAGCTATTTATTAAAGGCAAAGTGCAATTTCTTTTTCAAATATATATGAGGTTTATTAACAGTTTAATAGTGCTACATTATTATAAAAAACAAAACTTTAAGATAACAACTCGATTCGTAATTTTTTATACACTTTGTAATAGAATGGTTTAAATGTGAAAGTGGTGTTTGAATCAAACTTGATAAAATATGTATATATATGTTTAATAAATTCTAAATTTAAATTAGATAATGCGGAGTTCCAGAGTGGGTTAGATACAAATAAGGCTAATATAAAAAAAAATATCTTATTTAAAGTAGATAAAAAATATGGGCAGTTGGGTTTGGTTTTGGTTTTTTTTCTGGTTCTCAATTTTAAACAGGTAGACAAATAAATAGTTGTTTTTTCGAAAATGAATTTGTAATTTACTATAAGAGAAGTGTAAACAGATTCTATTATTAAGGATATATTTTACAGGTATATCTTAAGAACTAGCGCTCTTTAAAAGTGCAGCTGACGGATAAAATGCCTGATAAGTTCAACTTCATATCTCTCTCTTTCATCAAAGCCATTCAAGGAAATCAGTCTACCCACATTATAATTATGGACTTTTAAATTTAATAATGTTCATTTTAAAAGTGCACTTGAATAGGTATAAATTGTACCCAGAATATGTGACTTATCTAGCATATTTTCCTAAAATATTTATTTCATGTTTTTTTTTCTTTTTAATAATCCCGATTTCCTAGGCTTAATCTAGAAAAAAAAATCGTTTTATTTTTGGACAGTATGACAATTTGTTGAATCACTCTATAGTTTCACGTTTACCGCATACGATTCTAAATTTTAACCATTGGGATTTCTTGTTCCTTCAAATTAATTCGAATTGCTATAAAAATTAAAAAAAATTAAAAAAGTTTATCTCACGATTTCGTCCAGGGATAATATTTTTTTCTGCACGAAATGGCATATTATGGCATATTTTGGGTTTTTTATTAATATGAATTAACACTATTACAATACTAATACATTGAATGATTCTTTACTGCTATGTCGAAAAAATTCTTAGTTTTAAAATCCACCGGCGCTTCGGAAAATTAAGCTAATTGTACATTTTACTTTAGGTTTATGCAGAGTATAAGATACTGCAAATAGATGACGCGTAAGCACCGTTAGGTTTCTTCGTATCAAATTAATAAATAAAGATTTTTTAAACTAATAATCATAATATTGCTACATAAATGTTAACTTCGTAAAAGAAATAATAATTTAAAAAATAAGTAAATAAAGGAATAAATGAAGTAAAAATTATAAGAAAGTTATAATTTTGCATCTACAGCTGCATGAAGAAAAATGTGTAAAGAATTGCGCACGCAAACTCTACTCGCCCTCGTCAAGTGTTTAAATTTCGCTTGCAAGTATAAAAGATAACTAATTATCTTGAGGGTTTTTTTTTCAAATTCAACGAATTTAAAGCATTTAATTAACAAACACATAAATTATAGTGAGCCAAATGTAGTACTTAAATATTCTTTGTCTTCGTTTTCGTTCTGTATGTTATGCCTATTTATTCACATATAATGAAATCTCAATGCTGATTCCTTTACTCCTTTTTTTGTATTTGATGTGACATACATGTATGGAGTGGTATCTTAAAACTACTCTAAATAATAAAAAAAGAAGATAATTACTCTTACAATAATTAGTTTAAATTTTGAACTTATTTCTTTTACCAAAGACCATACAGAAAGCAAACAAGTAAATACGTTTTTTTTAATTTCTTCTTAATTTTACATAAAACAATTGCTTATCCTAAGTAACTTGTCAGGTTTGAAGTGCTGCATAATCAAGACTTCGTTGTTCACTACCGAAGTGCAATCTAAGGAGTAATTTAACATAATATGTGTCTACATTTCATATACAAAGTAGAATGAAAAGAAAGGTAGAAATCTTTGACGCAGTGTTAAAGATCAAGCGATGTAATAAAGAAAATAATTCGCGTCATGGAAGTATAACTCAAAAAATTAGGATGTAAAATTACTTCGTGTCCTTTAAACCTTCATTTTCTCCCTTTTTTCAAATTGTCGCAACAAAAGTGCACTTGAAAAATGTGTACCAAGCCCTTTAATCCATGTAACGACTTAATAGAAGGCAGTCTGTATTTTGATTTTTAGTATTTAAGTACCAGTCCATATTAAATTCAGACAAATGGTGATACATGTAGGTTCTCAGATTATGATGATATTTCACATACTGGTTTTTTAGGGTCCAAATATAGTGTATGTAAAATAAAAATTAAATTCATGAAACGTTGCTATGGAAATCAGTTAAAGATAGTTCCCTTAGCAACGGAGCTGAATTTGCTCTATGGTTTTGGTATACTATCACCATTTCAGATGTTAAAATTTAATCTTTAAGAATCAATCTGATTAAACAAAATCTGATATCTTAAAAACATTATATTATATACTATAATCATCACCAAAATAGATTAAATAGATAAAGGAATTTATTTCTACCGATCCTCAAAAGATAGGTCATTTTCAAATTTTGCTGAATCAGCGTTTTAAGCAGTTTTTAGTCTATTTTAATTTAGTAAAGCAAAAAAAGTCAGATAAATATGCATGGTAAGTATATTCAAAATGAATAAATAGGAGATGAAATAATTATATCTACTTTTATTTCCGTGGGCTCTTTCTTTAATATGCCCGTTGCTAGGCAACAAAAAATGGTTGTTTTTATACTGAAAATACAAACAAATCCCTTTAAGAACACACATTTTAGAAGTTTTACTGCATAAATCAGATAAATGTTATGAAAAGATTTTTTTTCCACCAATTATAATATTTGTAGGAAACAAGGTTGTGTTGTGTCCTTGACCCAAGGTCATGTGGACAAGTTCAAAGTCACTTAAATAAAAAGTGTCTGATCCATATATTTCTTTTGGAGTAACATGATGATTAGGAATTTCTATATCACACAAAAACTGTTGATGGCCCGAGGTGTGACAAGACCTTGACTCAAGGTCATTTAGATAAGTTCAAGGTCACTTGAAGAAAAAGTGCATTATTTGTGTCCAGTGAATAGAAACTGGGGGAGTTTTCACTTCATACAATTTGTCAAAGATTGCAAAAGATCTGAATGTGTGTCATCATCTTGACCCAGGGTCATTTAGGCAAGTTCAAGGTCATTTGTTTTAAACTATGCATAATATTTTCTTTGGGAAATGTATCAATACTATGTCACAATACCTCTAATATCATGATATAATAGAATTGCGAAAATGTGAATTTTGCTAAATTGCCCTTTTTTCATTTTCTTTAACTACCAGTGGTTTGTCAGACCATTTACTGTCTGTTTTTTGACATTTTAACAATTTGTTTAACTTAGCACACCTGAATAGACCAATAGGTAATTGATATGCAGGTGATGGTAAGAATGTGATATCTGTTCAATACCTTACATTTGGGCGCTTTCAATCATGAGCCAAATATTAAAATTTTGAACACATCGATCACTAAATCATGCAGAGCAATTGTCTTACAAGATTTTCAGTCCATTTTTATATATTTCTTGAAATAATTTGCAATTAAGGAGAAAAACTTATCTAATCCATTAGGCACAGTATTTTTTTTTTAATAACCTATGTACATTTTTTGTTTGACATGAATTTAATTATATTATTATACCTGTGATTGAGCTATTTAATCCTATTAAAGAAAATATGAAAAACAAATTAAATTGAGCTTCCACATTTAATTGTTCTTCTAGAGAATTTCAGCAAGTAGGAACTATGAGGATGATATTCATATGAAAATACATGGGGTTCAATATATCAGCATGGTTTTTGGTCAAAGTATCAATTATGTATTAATTTTACATGTAAATTGTATTTAAATTACTACCCAGTGGTGTATTGGTCAACCGATGCAATCATTATCAGACAATAATTTTACTTATTATCGTACATAATATCTGAAGAGACTGTTCATGTAGATTATTCGTTAAAAATGGAGTTTTGCTCACCCCTCATCCCATTACACACAATCTTGTACATCAATTCAATTGAAATGATACCATGTTATCATAAAACAAGAATGAATTAACAGGGCTGGATGGTTGAGGTCATTGTAAGATAGTATTCACTGGTATTCTTAAAGGGAAGAGCTCTTTATAAAGATATTTAAAAAATACTGACGTTCACCAGCTGAAATTTAATGATTTCCTTTAGCTTAGCACGTCATATCTAAAAATTAAAGGTTACTAAGAGCTGATGAGTAATGTGTTAACCACCCAGCTTTCTTTTAAAATCTACAGATATTGTCACAATAAAAACACTTTGCATAAGTTATATACATCTATGTATCAAACAATTTCAGTCCTTGTCACAAAATGAGTAATGTTTCTATCTCAGTCAATTATGTCATTCCTACTGAAATTCTGCAGCTGTTTCGGCCTTAGCAATGTTCAAAAGAACTGCATCCAAATCATCATCACTGATATCTGTGGAGGACGTTTTTTTCAATGCAGAAAGTCTTGAAAAAAAAGATGAGATTTGACCAACAGCCAAATATTGGTTTGCACTGAATCTTTTTTCTCCATTTTCATTTTTAGCAACTCTCATGTTTTTAGCGACAACTGATGGATGTACCTTTGCTCCACTACTCTCTCCTTGCAAGAATATATCACTAAGATATGATTTCAAGTCATCTGAGAATCTAGCACTTTTTCTCTCTTTTTTCAAAGCCCAACCCATATCAGACTGCACACACACTTGCTCAGTGACCCCTTCTCCGGTTTTAGAATATTTCAGAGTATCTTCTGATAGTGTACAACATGCATCCATCCATCTCATTTTTATATCATCATAAGATGACCTTGCTTGGAGCTGGTAAGTGTGATTGCCGATTAAGCAATGGTTTTGCATCTCACTGTATCTTGTGAAGATCTGGGTACATCCTGCTTCAGGACAATTAAAAGCATGATCATCTGAAGAATCAACAACATCATTGCTCTCTTTGGGGTTTTGAATGTGCCCAACTGATCCAGATTTCAAAACAAAATCAGATATAATTTCTAATTCTGCCAGGTCCTATAATTAAAACATGCAGTGGTTAGTCATGTATTTGAAAGATTTCCTTAATGTTTGAATTGCATTAATTAAAACTGTAAGAGAAGTTGAACTGGTTTGACTTCTAAAGCTTGATGTCATTATAAACATTTCAGTGTACTGTAATAAACAATCTGTGTGCTTAGTGCTGCACATACATTGTTACACTTACATTGTTTTCATGTTCAATAGGCAACTGCTTGCCTGTGCCAATATTGAAGGCCCTCCAAGTTGTTAGATGCTTTGGTTCAAACTTGACATTTGAAATCTTGGTTATGCCCTTTATTGGGCACTTAGCTGTAGAAGGAGGAAATCCCTGGAGCTTAACATGTGCTGCTTGACATCCAGTTGTTCCTTCATACAGGTCTATGGCAGACTTCATGTTGGCTGCTGTAAGGATGTTATATCCTGATGCGACAACTTTGCTAAACTTCCCTCTCATGTGGGCTATTTTAGCATCACAGTAGGACTTCCCACTTTGGGCCTCACTGTAATCGTAGCGGTCTATGAACACTCCTGAAATGAATTATATATATAAATATATATAGTATTCATGGTAAAGAAAGTAAACTTTTGACTGCATGATGCCTTGCTTTAATAAAGGTACCTCTCTCTCTCTCTCTCTCTCTCTCTCTCTCTCTCTCTCTGCCTGTCTTACTCATAAAATTAATTCATCTACAAAGCATTTACTATACTTAATCCATTTGCTGTGTCAGTTATTAGGTTACAAATGCATATATATTTTTAATATATGACTTGGAGGATAAATAAAAATTATTTACCAGTGCGCCTACTGATGCCTGGTATGGCAAGCCATAGATTGCCGCAATGGTAGCACCCGGCATTATCACTCCGAATAAATGCCCTTGTTGTACTGGGAAGTTGCAGTTTCACATGATGAAGTGTGTCTTCCAAAAGACAGGCAACCGCTAACCAGTCTTGACGCACTCCATCCAACATGTGAGCGAATGTTCTATGCTAAAAAACAAAAAAATTTAACATGAGTTTGTAATGCATTAAAAGATTAAGTAGACCTAAAATTCTTTATATAACAATGTGTATTTTTATGCTGCATGCATGATTTCATAATGCATCACTACATTGTAAGTCATTTTATATTGATTTGCAAATGTACAATGTACATGACTTTTATTCAGATTGAACTGATTGTGTGTGCATGCTTTTTAACCCATTGGCAAGGCTGCTTGGAAAGTAAAAATACAACTTATTGTCAAACAATATCATTTAATCCATCAAAAATCATGAGAAATCCTATAGCCATAGAATTACCACATTAAATTGTTCTCACTAATCTCACCTTTAAATTTGAGTTTTCATCCTTGTAAATGCACACAGACACGTGCCAATTTATGCCCTTCTGGCCATACCAGTCGCTCTGTTTTTCTCTAAATGTAATTGGTAAGAATTTCATGGCCCAGTCCATAATAATAAGAATATCACCAGGCTGGAGATCTTTCAGTGTGTGTGTCCTAGCAGTATCCTGATTGATAGTTCTAATTATGTGGCATTTCCATTGAAGAATCTTTGTTACCGCTGCATCAATATCCATAAACAATTCTTCTCTGGTGTTGGGGGAAAGATCTGTCAAATTAATCATTATTTTAAAATCAAACTCAATCGAACAAAATTCAATATTTTTAGTATACACTCAGTGCCATGTTTCACTTTCAAATCTTATCAAATTGATAAGAATTATTCATTAATAGCAAATTACCTGCGAGATTGCTCAGGATTTCCTTCAAATTTAAAACTGCTTTTGGAAGTAATTGGCAGCGGTCGCAACCAACATCATGTTGGTGGTCAGTACATGCTTGCTGGAAATGAATGTCAAGCGGATCTTTTAGAGCATGGTTAATGCAATGATCACTGCAGTGGTCAGTCTGCATAGAAAGAGAAAAAATAATTGATTTAAATTAAATTACCTCAGTTAAGCAAGTCCATTATGAATAACAAAAATGGATCAAATCTGATATTATAATTTATTTAAAAAAGTCCCATTTAAACTTGCCACTTAATTTTACATTGATAAAGTGTAACAGTCATATTGAATATGACAGCAATAAAACATATTATTTTAATACATTGCAATAATATACCTGTTTCAAATGCATTTTAAAATCTGTTTTCATATAAATTCTACTGGATGCCAAGGATTCTTTGCATTCCTTCAGTTCCATTAGCAATAATCCATCTGTTATGTACTTTTCCACATCTACAATACAGTACATAATGAAGTCATAATACATGTTGTAATGTAATTATATTACCGATAATCACCGTAAGAGTAGAGGATATGAATGTCTTTACTGTTTGAAACACGCTTTTGGTTATGAGAATTTGTCACAGATACATGTGCATTTAGCATTCCCTTGATTGGTGACATTTCCATCACATACCGTAAGTGTAAAAAGTCAATATCAAAGAACTATGGTATAAATTCTACAGGAAGCTGAGGAGAATTTAGCAATTTAATCTATATACACGTATTGTCTTTCATGAAAAATAAACTTTACAAACCTGCAACTACTGATAGAAGCACATCATATGAGCTCTCTCCATCTGCTGTTATATTGTCCAGACCCTTCAGATTTGTGCGCCTTGAAGCGGGACAAACTCAAAGAATATGGAACAATGTAGACCTAGACAGAGGAATAAACTCTGTCTCTTCACAATATGCCAGATAGAGTTTGATCAGAGTTGAGTGCCAGACTGTTCTGACCACCTCTGGAATGGACACAATGCTGCCATCCTCTAGTCTCATCTCTTTAGTACCAACAGAGGAAACCTGTTTATTATAAGTTATATATACTAGTTAGGTCTTGCACTTTTTTGCTCTGCTACACATGTAATATCAATATTTAATTACACAATTTAAAGTATTATGAGTTCATGCATAAATGAAATTGCAAAAATTACAATTGCACATGTTTGATTGTTTAATTACTGTAAACCAATTACTACCCCCATAATTTTTTTCTGGGGGGGGGGATGACCTCTTTAATCCCTGCAAACAAGTAGTCACATTTTTTTCACAGGCATGTTTGGCCGGTAACTGTATTCTAATAAGTATATACATTGTATTAATAAAAGTTTAAACTTGTTTAAATGGTACCATATCACTTTATGCAATCATTGGAACTCAGGAATATTTATCACACAAGGATAATACTTGGTTTATAGTACATTTATTTGATCATCATTCATGATCTGAATTATTATAATTGAAATACATGAAATACATGTTATAATTATATTTTCATATTTTATTGAATAGCACTTAAGGAGTTCAATTGAAATGAATATATTAATTGATCATTTTGCCAATGGTTTTGGTTAGAGAGAATCATGATTATTTTTGCAGACACAGAGAGCTGCCATACACAAAGTGAAATCATGAGTGAAACCTTAATTTGCATGACCTGATACAGATTTATCATTACATTGAGGTACATAATTGCAAAGAACTGCATGATACATACAAAACAATTAATAGATACCTGATGAAATGCTGGATTGAAGATAAAATCCAGTGCATGGTCCAATTTCATGAGATCAATTTTCTTATGAAATACTGGTTTCTGTTTAGGAACCTCAGCACCTGTAATAAATGGATTAAATGTAATTAACAAAGCTAATTCTCAACATGTTTTTACTCACAAGTTATTTGGGCACAAAATGAAGCAATCAAATTAAGGAATTAAAAAACCTAGAAATATATATATCAGTTTTCTAGCTAATAATGAATTACACTTATAATGTTCTTAAAGCACACATTGGCATGAATATAACACACACATTCAATACATGTGCAAGTCATAAAGTGATGAAAGTGAATTACTATACCTTCAGAATGTTCAACAGCATGTTTCCTTGCCTCATTTATAGCATGCATGGTGACTGAGGGAATGATCTGCTGAAGCTGTTTTTTTTGTATGAGAGCAAGCAATCATGGACAACAGTCGTTTCTTAACAGCCTTGTCTGTGCTTTCACAGTACAGTTTAACAACACGTTGATCAAGTTTGCTAGAGCTTGTTTCTTGCTGCTGCTCTGGCTCGTGAATAAGCTTTAACAATTCATTTCCCTGTCCTGGAGCTATACCTAAAATAAATAAAAAACTGTGAATATGGAGCACAAATATAATATATGAGAGACAAAGAGAAACAGAGAGACAAATATCGAGTCATTGTAAGATAGAGATATACATTTACTACTACTAGTATGGATTTTATATATAAATGAATAAAATTTTTGAGAGAAAGAAAAAGAGACAAAGAAAGACAGATCTAAAGTCACCATAAGATAGAGAGATACTACTACTATTTCAGAGAGAGAGAGAGAGAGAGAGAGAGAGAATGAATCTTGATTCACAGAGCGATAGGATATTATATGAATCAGTTAAAATAAATATGAGAAAGAGAATCTTGATTCACAGAGAGATAGGATATTATATAAATCAGTTCAAAGTTAAAATATATGAGAGAGAGAGAGAGAGAGAGAGAGAGAGTCTGAGCCAATAAGAGAAAGACAAACAGTCTGAGTCAGAGAGAGAGAGAGAGAGAGAGAGAGAGAGAGAGAGAGAGAGAGAGATAGTCCTATTAGAGAGTCTGAGAGAGAGAGAGAGAGAGAGGGGGAGAGAGAGAGAGAGTCTTAATAGAGCATTATATAATTAACTGTGTTACAAAAAAGAAATAAAACATACTCTCAAGAACTAAATTGACTGCTTCTGTGGCTTTTCTCTTAAGCAATCTTGTAGTGGAGGGCTTAAGGCTGTCCAGCCTCTGATGTACTTTGAATTTAAGTGGGCTCATCTTCCCATGTCCAAGCAAAGTTACAGCCTTATTGAAAATATCTAGAGTGTTGTTATTTTCTTCACTCCAAGATGAGGATTGTGATGATGGTTGAGAACCAAGAAGCTGTCAAAATTAAGAAAATCAGTTTTACAACCAAAAATCTATAACGAGAGCTATATTTTTACTACAACTACTGAATAAGTGTAATTTAGTCAACATTGTTAACAAATTTTAAACAGTTGCATACATATATATTAACTTGATTTAAACTAACATCCATTTACCTGGTAGGTTTTATCATAAATATGTTGTTAGTACATGTCAAGTGAATATTGCCCAATAAAAATTAAACAAGTAATTTATGTCGTACATTTTATTCATATAATAAATTATCAGTGTTTTGATAGTAAAAGTTAATTAAATGATGAGTTGATTTTGCAATGCTTTATAAGTACACCACGACCAAAGTTGTAATCAGTTCAAGTATAGTCATCACAGATACTTACACCCACTGAATCTTCATCAGAAAATATCTCCAGGTGATCATCAGTTTTCCAAATTTCATCGTTTTCTTCCTGTATAAAAATAAAACTTTCAATTAAAATGCACCATTATTTTATCAATCAGGTTCTAATTAAAATCATGAAATACATAATCAAAAATAAGGAAAGCTGATTATCTTTACATGCATATTATTGATTGTCAGCGATTTAACCAAATTACACATACAGTGATATAGGATAAAATAAATCATCATTGATGATTTTAAAATAAAAATATCCATGTGTACCATATCTACATTAACTTCCTTAGTGTCCTCAATCTTTATTGGTGTCAATACATCTGGATGTGTACACTTTGGTGGTAACTGTAAAATATAATAATTAACAACTACATGTAAAACTTAACATATCCAAAGCAATTTAATCTAATTTAACCACATTCAAACTATAAATGAAATAATTGCATATATATATATATATCCATTCCTCTTATATTACTGTGTCAACTTTTCATATCTTACTTCATTCTCAATCTTGTTCGAATTTTCCATCTCCTTGTACAATTCAAATCTACATCTCCGACAAATGCCTGGACAGTAAAAGAAGACTTTGAAGTTAATTTAATGGCAAGATTTGCTTATTAAATTAAAGGTTAAAAAAAAATTTAAAAAGATATAAGTAAATGTAAATATATTGAGAGCATATTACAGCATTTTCTGAAATAACAACAATATTTACATAACACTATACATCTATAATTAATCTTAACACAATCTGCACAAATTAATCTTGAAAGCCCTTTATTTAATTTAGTGAAAACAATTTTTAAAATTAATATTTTATCTTGAACAGTGTTGAGAGTTTAAAAAAATAGACCCCCTGGGGGATTTGATCCTGGTAATATTAAAAGAACATCACTTTTTTTTTAAATTGAGAGTGAATTATCCTGAAACTAACCTGATCCAACAGGCACTAACTCTCCTTTGTGCTCAAGGATGAATCTAGACATGTGTGGTGTCACTGGCCGTTCCATCTTTCCATTGTGAGAATGGTCTGGATATGAACACTTCACACTGTGTCTTTTCCATTTTACACCGAGTTTTGCACGATGATTAGGGCATATATTAAAATTATTCAGAACAGGTGAAAATAATCCAATTCTGAGCAGAAGTAAATGTCCCTCAGATGGAATGCTGTCCTGTCCAAGTTTTAAAGACCTAAGATGCCCACTTACATCTTTTGAACAGTCAGAAATTTGAACAAATTCTCTTTCAGATGGGAAAAACGCTGATAATCCGCATGTGATGTTCGAAAATGCAGAAAAACTGCATTTGTTTTTAAATGCATAATTTGGATGACAGTCGTCTGCCATTTTTAATGGACGGAATCTTGTTTCTAATTCAGAAGAGTTCCACAAAGGGAGATAATCTTAAGGATTAAACTCCTATTGTTTAGACAGTTGTAAAAATCTTTTAGTAATAGAGCCCACGGAATTTTAATATGAAATAGATAGTTTATCATTTAAATGAATAAATTACACACATGTCTTGTTAGCATGTATCTGGTCTTTGTAAAAAATTAAACCCAAAGCTACTATGTATACTATAGAAATAATAGGCATTGCAGAAAAAAGTCAGCATACTTTAAAATGCTCTCTTTACTAAACCGCTTAAGCAAATTCCTTGAAATTTTAAACATATCATTTTTTAATAAAGTCCAACCCAAATTACACTGTAAAAGTTTATTTCATGATATACCATGTATCACATTTTTTAAAGTTTGTCTGGTTTTTATATGGACTGGTACTTAAAAATATTCACAATCATGATTGAATGACCGGTTTGAAAAAGAACTTTAGATGTTGTGATATTATCTATACTTTATGAGAGTACACTTTATAAAGGGGTAGCCTTGTACTTTACATGCCTTTTTGTGGACAAAAAACCTAGACATAAGCACACAATTGATATGGAAATTTACAGATATACGATTTGAGTAATAAATGTTGATGGTTTTCACTGGAGGCAATTTCGTAGGATTACCTCCAGTCGGTTGACATCTTTTAGGATGATATGCCTACATTCCTTTATCATGAACTAATTTAGACTTTTTTTTAATATTAACGCAGAAAACCGCTTTTTAATGATAATTATTGATTTTTAAGGCCTCCTTAAACTTGCTTTTGTGTTAGTGTTTAGATTTATCAAGCATTCTCTGCAATACTGGCCTACAACATGAGATAATTCCTACAAAATTACGTCTATGGAGAGTCATCTATCCTCAATTTTACGACTCGAATATCCAGAAAGATGTGGTCGAGACATCTACCAAGTAAATAGAACAAAGTGACGAGTTTACAAATTAGCCCGTTGTATGAATAGAACAATGTATTTTTTTTTACGGGAGAAACCAAATCCATGATGATAACAATTTTTACGCAAACATATGAAAGCTTACAAATCTTAAAAGAGCATATCGTAGGCATATTTTTTTTTCAAAGTTTTTTTTTTCTCTCTCTGTTTTTCGAATTAAAAACAATCAAATGAGCGTAATGATAAAGAAATTATGAAAAAATAATATATGTATATTTTGTGGAACAATTTTATTCATGTTTCGTATTCTCATCTTTGTACTAGATCATATATTTGTTACCGTAATGAACGGAATTTCCTGTTTGTTTGTGACGTGTATCAATCCCTTGACAGATGTTGGATTTAAATCATCCGTAGAGTGGCTGACTACACTGATCTTCGGTATTTTTGAAGCATAATCTTTCAAATATGACCTTCACGTTGCTTTCAAAATCTGAAAACCAAACTTTTATTATCTCTATTATTTTAGAATTTGTCAAACACATTAAAGCATCAAATAAAGTTATTCTCGCGAATGCATACAAACACAGGTGAATCGCTGAACTAAGCACTTGCGTATAAAAAGGAATTTATAATAATCACCTACAGATACTTCGTATTCATACTATAAGACAAATAAAATTTCAATCTTTATGGTACCCTAAATACACTTTTATACTAAATAAAGCCATACTGATAAATAAGGGAAAAGAGCAAATTAATAAACCAAAATTAAAGCAAGAATTATAGACGGATTCACTGACAGATTCATCTATCTTGCATGAAAATAGTGAAAATTCCTATAAGAATAGAGTATAAACGCAGTTAATGTAAATTTATTTCTGCTTGCCTTACCACCACCATCGATATGTAACATCACTCCTCTGTAGATAATAAAAATGGTAATTTATTGAATGGCACAATAAAAAACATGTTTAAAGTAAAATAAGTTACATGTATGTACATAAATATCGAAAGAAAGGAGACAGATCATAAAAAGACAAGTTTGTGCCTGAGAGCTACAATAAGTTGTATCGTACATTTACATATGCAGAGATGCAAGTCACTGCCCACTACTTAATCGTACATGCTTAGCGAATATTACCACATTTAACTAATAAAGCATATATGTTTATTTATGAATACATCAAAGCGAATATAACATAAAAAGAATGGGCACTACGCGTATGTTTAGCAAGGAAGCAATATGTGTCCGGAAATTCCATACGCTTCATATTGTTTTACTCTTCCAAAAATGATCCCACACACTTCTCCAGTTAATGATACGCTGTAAGCTGCCTCTCTGGTACTCGTATTTGATTTCACACTGTAAGTGACACTACCAACTGACATATTTTCTTCAAAAACGATATTGCATGCTGTTTGTAACAAACTAGTGAAGTGATGCAGTTGAAATCTTAGGATGATACATTAATCATAAAAATAAATCTATCAACATATTCATTGGGTATTACTATTTTGTAGTAGTTCAGATAATGGTTGATTCTTTGAATTATTGTCATTGCTGGATATCCTAAGTTTGATATATTAGAAGCCAAACCTATTTATATTACCAGGACGGGTCATGTTGATTTAATAAAACATGCTATGTGGCTAGAGATTCGGGTGTAGAAAAAATTAGATGAATCTAACGAAATAGTTTTATTGACAGTTCCAATCACCTAATATATTTCTGATTTTTCGATTGCTGCGATGCGAATAAGTGTGTCCTTGCAAACGAAATTCAGAATGCATCAGCGTGTGTTGGTGCTAATTCTGTTAATGAGGTGATCACAATACCCAATGTAACCCATTTTAATGAGGTCGTTTCCTGGAAAGGTTCCGATTGGAAACAATGACTAAATGATTGTTCCAGTTAAATCCGGCGCATGTGCAATTTGGTAGATTACAAAAGAGTCGAGAGATACATATAGCACACTACCATTTTAAAATGTCTTGCCTTCAAAATATATATAGTATTGGGTTACATTGATATCAATGTGTATTTTTTTGGGAAGTTTATCTATTCGAATGTTGATCATACATCCAACAGTCCCGTGTCCATTGTCGATTTTAATGTCAGGTCATGAAGTATATCGTTATTTCAATGTTTTTTACCAAAAGTATAGGTTTCATAGTCTTGTTTGCAAGAGTTTAGATGGGGAGGGGGCCATGCAATTACCATAATTTTGTTTATTTCTTCCTGAATGAAACTTGATAACTGTAGATTCCTTATTTTACGCGATTCAACAGTATTTCATTAAACTGCAAGATAAAATCGCGATTGTCGAATTGTTATCATAATTCCATCTTTTTAACATATATTTGAAAAATAAAAGCGAGATGTTAAAATTCGCGAGATGTACTTCTGTCGATTTTACGCAGATATTAATTAATTGCATTTCATAAGGAATATACAGTAAATGCATATGTGAGATTCCTCGATAGATTTGAATATGGGCTATGGTACTCCGGAGACCGATAAGGCCTGTTGGCCTCTTGTTTCAGATCTCTAGTATCCATCTATTGAACATGTATTCAAATATTATGTTTAATTCACGTAAAAAAAATAATAATTTCCTTCGGCCTTCTCAACATCCTGAAAAAAGGTTCTAATTTTTTGTGCTAGTCAGTCTATCAAAAGGGTTTATCATTTTTTATTAAAATTTGGCTCACCATTCTTGCCTTCCATATTCATAAAACCACTTAGAACATTTCAGTTTTTTTAGTATTTTTAACCGGGTTTTCCAAAGGAAAAATCCGGTTATTAAAATGGTGAAAATGGCGGGCGGGCGGGCGGGCAAAAGGGTACCCTCATTGTATGGATAACTCCTCCTACAGTTCTCAAGATAGGAAGTTGTTCTTTTGCAGATCAATTGTACATATATCAGAGGTGTGCATATTGCTAGGATTTTGATTTCCAATAATTTATCAAAAAAATACCAGCTTTTGAACTTAGTCATTTTTTGGCAAAAAGTTGCATATAGGGTACCCTCATTGTACGGATAACTCCTCCTACAGTTCTCAAGATAGGAAGTTGTTCTTTTGCAGATCAATTGTACATATATCAGAGGTGTGCATATTGCTAGGATTTTGATTTCCAATAATTTATCAAAAAAATACCAGCTTTTGAACTTAGTCATTTTTTGGCAAAAAGTTGCATATAGGGTACCCTCATTGTACGGATAACTCCTCCTACAGTTCTCAAGATAGGAAGTTGTTTTTTTGCAGATCAATTGTACATATATTAGAGGTGTGCATATTGCTAGGATTTTGATTTTTGATAAAATTATCGAAAAAATACCAGCTTTTGAACTTAGTCATTTTTTGGCAGAATATTGCATATAGGGTACCCTCATTGTATGGATAACTCCTCCTACAGTTCTCAAGATAGGAAGTTGTTCTTTTGCAGATCAATTGTACATATATCAGAGGTGTGCATATTGCTAGGATTTTGATTTCCGATAATTTATGAAAAAAATACCAACTTTTGAACTTAGTCATTTTTTGGCAAAATGTTGCATAAACATGTAGGGTACTCCATTTCACTGGATAAGGGTTGACATGGATTATGGATACAGTTTACATAAAAGAAAACCCGGTTTGCTGTCACATCGACAGCTTTTCACTTGTTTTTAACAATGTACAGCTCTATTAGAGTAATAAAACATGTCCTCCCCAACTGAAAATGAAATATTGGTCTTTCATTAGAAAGATGAATGAATATAGACTTTTGCAAGCCCTGGAACAAAGTTGAAACTGCTAATTAAGCACGCACAAGAAACATGAATATACAAGATAAATTTTATTGCTAAATTTTAAAAGAAATATAATCATCAGTATTATTCAAAGTTGTATGACATTGTTCATTCTTAAAACAACAGAATTTATTATTTATGTCAGATATAAGCCTAAAACTGTCCATTCCTTTTTTTTAAATAACTGATTAGAGCCCCAAGAAGTTCTTCCTCTTACATAATAGGTAGTTTCTGGCCTATATCCTTTAAATTAAGATTGAATTACCAATAAACAAAACAGATTTTTCATATAGAATAAATCATATAATTGCAGTCATTTTTGATAAAAAAAAAACCCCTCCAGGAAATGTAAACTGCACTCTGTTAACTTTGTTTGATAAAATAAAAATACTATGACTATTCTTGCTATACAAAAAAGATATATGATAAATATGTACAGCCATCAAAATATCAACGTTGTTTATTTTTTTTCCTCAAAATAAAACCAAGAAACAAAGTAATTTTTTGGTCGATCACCTAGATCTTAAGATGAAAAATAACTTAGATTTTGGTTTTTGATATACTTTGGAATCATTAGAATCGTGGTGGCTCAATTTTCGTGGTATTTGTTGGTAGCACTTCCCCAAGAATTAATCTCCTCGACGTAAACAAATTTTAAAAGAGTTAGTTTTCTTATTAAAACTGAAAACCGATGCATCCACGAAATAACAACCCCACGAATAAGTAAAAACCCACAATCCACGAAACTTGGCCCCCATGAATTTAAATGATTCCACAGTTTGTCGTCCCTTGTCATTTGTTTTTCCTTGTTTTCTTTTGTTTTTGAAATTAATTAATTTGAAATTCAAATTCGGTGGCAACGCATATCAATAATTTTCTTTAGACATTGGAGGTAAAATGGCAAAACAACATTAAATGTATTGTAATGTTAACAAAGGGTAAATATGTATAAAATTGTTAGGCTAAATATAAGTAATAGCGACAATTTGGTCTTACACAAGTATATTTAAATATTTCAAAAATGCCAGTTTTCGATATAAAGACAAAAATATAGCTGGAAGTATGCATATTTCCAAAGCGTTATAATGTAATAAAACATACAATTTGATTTAAATGATTATGTTGTTATTATTAGGATTACTTACAAAGTATTGTGGTTGTGCAATAAATCAGAGATTGTGAAAGGTTGCCATTGTTTAAAATTGAAAAAAAGGAAAACGTTATAAGTTTGAGACATTAAAGAATGAGTCTAAGTAATTTTTTTTTGTAAATAGTTTAAGGGTAGGGATTTTATTTTCACAGCAATCATTTTTGTTTTGTTTTAAGCTAAACACCCCTCGTAAATAAGCATCGTCAAACATATACCTGGTATATAAACCCCTCGATTTCGTTACACCCGATTGCACATTTGGAAATAGTTGCCGACGTGTATTGTACTTTTCTTGGTCTTTGGATTTAATGTATTTAATTCTTGTTTTATGTACATATTCTGTGTGTAAATTATGTTTTGACCAGTTTCTTTAATGTTAATGTTCTCCTGGCTTGAAAAAATTGCGGAAAACTTCATGATTTCATTTCATTTCGCGACCGAGTAAAACGGAGAGGGAAGATGTACGCTGACAGAGGTAAGACCTTTATGGCAAAAAAATTTAAAATGTTAAGAGGTCTGCTGCTTATATAAGGGTTGTAGCGATAGCGGTGGTGAAGGAGCAATATGGCGGACAATGCCTGTTTACGAGCGATGTTTAGCTTCAAACAATGGTCGTTGCTATGGGTTTTGGAAAAGTAAAAACTTCCGAAAACAATCATAATTAATTAAAATAATTTCATACTGAAATCTACATTCAAGTATACATAGACAGAACATGCACATTAAAATGTTAAGCTAAAAATTATTAATGAGATAATTGATTACAAATACCTTTTCTCCCGGTAAAATAATAATTAGATTTAGGCTTTTTTGTTTTTGTTTTTTTGTTGTTTTTTTCTTTGTTTTGTTTTTTTGTATTTTATTTTTTTATGCTTTTGTTTTTTTGTTTTTGTTTTTTATATATTTTTTTTTTTTTGGTCTTTTTGTTTGTTTGTTTGTTTGTTTTTCTTTGTTTGTTTGTTTGGTTTTTTTTGGTTGGTTGGGGGGGGATGATGCGGTATAACAAAATAATAGGAAAAATCACATTTTTAAAACTATACATAAAACATTAAAAAATATTCATTTGAGAATTTCAAGCGAAACATTCATATATTATATCGTTACCAGTCTGCTACTGTAAAATATTTTATGTTAATCCTGATTGTTTTTTAGTTTAAAAAACGTATAATATAAAAACTAGAAACCTTCTCTATTCAAATTAATGTTATCCTTAAACATTTATAATCATATTTTAGTACTACTTTGGCGATACGTTGAATCGATAAATCATATATTTAAAGTATTTTACAATATTTTAGTGTTACACAGCAACAAATTGGGGCGACTTTCAACTGACAGCAGCAACTTTTCCCTAGCTAATAATTTTAATAGATGACGTTCATCAGGTATTCATCATTACTTAAAGCACAAAAATAATAAGTACGTTTCCTTATGGTAGTAAAGAGTTTCCGGAAAATCCGTACGCTTCGTTTTTTCTAATTCCAGACACCATAACTCCAAAACGTTCTCCGTCCAACGTAAATGCTTTAAACTCTCCCTGTGCTACTAGAATTGAAACAACACTGTATGAAATATTACCAATTAACAAGCTGTCTTCAAAAACGCTTTCTACTGCATTAAGTAGTTCATCATTGATGCGGATGAAAGCTTTAGAGGACTCTCTCATCATAATTGATACAACATTATGAACATAGCCTGTCGGTATGGGTATTTTGTAGTAGTTCAGGTATTGGTTTATCCCCGGTACGATTGTCATTGATGGATCACCCAGCGTTGAGGAATTTGAGTGCAAGCCAAATCCGGTTACTAAGATGGGTTCTGTGGACTTAATATAGCACGATTGGTTGCTTGAGATTCGGATGTCGAAAAAATCGTATCTCTCTAATAATCTTGTTTGAATAACATTCCCGATCATATAATATACGTCTGACATATGTGTTGCTGTAATGCGTATTATAGTGTCCCTTCCATCCGAATTAGGAGGCACTATATAAGTTTTGTCTATTGTGTCAGTTGGAGGTAATTGCTCCAAAAGATGATCACAGTACCCCCCACCATTAAATTCGGTGCAATCGTTTCCCGAGAAAGCTGCAATTGGATTCGAAGATTCGATGAAAGTTCCAGTTAAATCAGTACTATGCGCAATTTGATATGTTTCAAAACGATCAAGAGAAAAGATAAATGCGTCACCGTTGTAGTATGTGCTACCTTCTATTTTTATTGACGTATTCTGTTTCATTCGAAATCTTACTGAAATTCTTGTGTTGTTTTCCAGTGCTGCCACTGCCAGCTGGCTTTTTAGAGATAATGGCTGTGCTGTTATCACTACGTATCGTGTAGATAGTTTATGTATTGGTATGTTTGTTGTTCCATCAGCAGAGGCATCGCGGCCATCTAAGCTAACAACAAACACGTCATCGGAAGTTTCTATCAACACTGACTTAAATTCCTTTTCAAAGTACTTCAGTTCAATTTCCTTCGGAAATATGAAATGATGACTCGAAGGAATATTCAAATTCATGTCAATCTGCATTTTTAATGATGGATCCAGACGAGAGGAAGTTGTAATATTAATCTGAACTTCTTTTTCTGATGTAACGTAAACATTCTTTGTTGTAGACTTGTAATGTTTCATGAATAAAACTAAAAATCCTTTTCCTCTAGATCCTACAAATTAACAAGAGATGTTTGTGAAACACTTGTGCCCACCTCCCTTGGAAACATCCACAAAGAAATTGAACGTAAACTGCATATATTTGGAATTTATCTAAGTCCAAGGGGTCATAACTCTTTCGGAAATTGCTCTATCATACCCAAAATCAAACCTGACCTAGATATTATTTAGATAAACCTGCATACAAACTTTCATATTAATATGTGCACCCTCTGCAAAGAAAATGAGCGGAAACTGCAAATAACTCGAATTTTTCTAATTCCAAGGGCCATAACTCTGTCGAAAATTGCTCGATCGAACCCAATATCGAACTTGATCTAGATATTATCAAGATAAACTTGTATATAATAAATTACATTTCAATATGTTTATCCTATGCGAAGAAAATGAGCGGAAACTGCAAATAACTCGAATTTTTCTAAGTCCAAGGGCCATAACTCTGTCGAAAATTGCCTGATCGTACCCAATATCGAACTTGATCTAGATATTACCGTATAATGGATATTTTTTACGTGCTGCTAATTTTTACTAATTTTTACGAGTTTTATAAAACCGTAAAAATTAAACCCGTAAATGTTCACAGAAGTAAAAAAAACACTGCACGTAAATTGTCTACATCGTACGTATGAGAGTATTGGTCATGACCTTCAGCTCAGTCCCTGACGGCTGTACATGTAGGTATATTTGAGCGTTTTTGTCACGTGGTGATAACAGTTCAGATCTTTCTATTCAGTCTTGAGTATTTTTTAAAACTACGCATAATGCCACGTTAGTAGCTACATGTCTTTTTTGGTTGGGAGAGAAAGAAAAAGAGAGAGAATTTTTTTTTTTTGAAATGGAGTTGTCTTTCTTTTTTTCCCGGTAAATCGAACTGAGACGAGCACATGGTGTACATCAATGATGAAGATAAATAGGACTAAGTAAAGTGTATATCACTTATGAAATAAAGGTAAATGTATAAACACAATCATAAATATAAAGAATCGTTAGCAGAAAAACGATTTTCTGATTTGCATGTGTGTTAACTTTAACAAAGTCACGGTGAAATCTTCCCCCCTTTTACGACAGATGATATTAATTTTTACGGACAGGTCCAATTCGTAAAAAAATTACGCGTAAAAATTCAAATCACACTCTTTTATGACAAATTCGTAAAAAATCACAGCAGTAAAAATTACCTGTTATACGGTATCATGATTAACCTGTATACCAAATTTCATTTCAATATGTTTATCCTTTGCAAAGAAAATGAACGGAAACTGTTGGTGGACCGACCGACCGCCCGACCGACCGACCCACAGCAGCAAAGCAATATGCCCTCCCTTCTTCGAAGGGAGGCATAATTATGAAACGATATTTAATGAAATCTAGATCATTTTTTCTACAGTATACATATAGACTTTGATTTAAATAAACTTGAATCTTCACTATCTGAGGTTGCTTTCACTTAGATTTGAAATTTCCTGGCCTAATTGTTTTTAAGAAGAAGATTTTAAAGATTGTTTTCTATATATTCGTAAGTAAAAATTCATTCCCCATTGTGGCACACCATGACCCAGGAGACCATGATTCGAACAAACATCGATCTACTCTATTTACAATCTGATGATGTTTTCACTCAAATTTGAGTTTCTCTGACCTAATAGTTTTTTTAGCAGAACATTTTTATTGATTTTTCTAAATATATAATCCTATGTAAAAATTATTCCCCTATTGTGGCCCCACCCTAACCCCGGGGGCATTATTTGAACAAACCTGAATCTTAACTACCTGAGGATGCCTCCACACAGGTTTATGATTTTCTGGCCAAATAGTTATTGAGAAGAAATTTTTAAGATTGTTTCTACACATTCTTATTTGAAAATCAACACCCCCCCCCCACCCCAGTTTGGTCCCACCCTGTCCCCAGGGACCATGATTTAAAAAACTTGCACAGGGCGAAAAACCATCTTTAAGCAAGTCCTTAAAGGTGGCTTAAAGGTGACTTAAAGGAGCTTAAAGGCTATACAACCTTTAAGCCGCCTTTAAGTCACCTTTAAGCAAGTGCTTATAGGTCCTTAATGTCCAAACTTCTTTAAGCTACCTTTAAGCCACCTTTAAGCCGCCTTTAAGCATCTTTAAGTGGCATTTACGCTCTCTTTACACTGCCTTTACACTGTCTTTAAGTGGCCTTTAAGTCAAAATTGATCAAGCTGAACAATAAAAACATATATTAAATGCAAAAGCTCTTTTATAGAGATGGGAGGGGGTCATCCGAGTGATAATATAATTTCCAAGGAAGGGGGGGGGGGGGTGTTCCAGGCGGTTTTAATCGTCGCTCCATTAAACACAGATCGCTATCATCAGCACCGCTCTGATTGACACAGATTGCCGTTATAAAATTCTTTATAATTTTTTGGGGGTTTCAAAATTATTGTAGGTATGAGCGCAGTCTCTGTATCTTAATATGTGCATAAAACTAATTAAAGTATGTTTGTTTCCTATTATAAATTAATCGGTGAAAAAAATCTCTCTCTCTCTCTCTCTCTCTCTCTCTCTCTCTCTCTCTCTCAGTTCATCCGGTTATTAAACAAAATAAAGATAATGAACCAAAAATGCATGATTTAATTTGTTAATCGATTTAAGGTTTGTATTTTTTTCCAATTTTCATTATTTCTAACTGCTAGATACATGTTAAAGATGAAAAGACTCTCAACTGCCTTTGTTATATCGGGCAGGATATTACTGCTTTGTTTGTCTAGACATAGTTTTGTTCGTTTGTGTATATCTAATTAGAGTCTATTGTTTGTCCAACTTAAGAAAACCCCTGGAACTAACACAGAATATACAAGATATACACAGCAGTTGTGTCGTGTGCCCAGGTGCATGTTTGTGTATATCTAATTAAAGTCTATTGTTTGTCCAACTTAAGAAAACCCCTGGAACTAACACAGAATATACAAGATATACACAACAGGTGTGTCGTGTGCCCAGGTGCACGTCAGGGTTTCTAAAGGCGTTGAATCTTAGTATGTACGAGTATACGATAAGTCTAGTGAATAAAAGTTAATTTACATTTGTAATTCATTTTCAAAGTATTATTTCCTAGTTCTGGGTTTCAAAGATGTTACGTCTACAAATTAACGATACATGTATGTAAGAGTAAAATCTTGAGGCTAATTATTTAATGTACCGGTGATCATAAATAGGGGTTGATTATTTAAATATATGTATAAGGGTAAATATGTCAAATATACCCGGCCTGGCACATCATACAATTGTATGTACAGTACCGTCAACGCGGATCCCGTATTTTCCGCGCACCCCCGCGGTCCAAATTGCAACGCGGTTTAAACACCTGTCTCAGGTAAAAACCGCGTGCCCCCGCGGTTCAATCACCCATAATGACAACACCCCCGCGGTTTGAACGATCGATTACAGGTGTTAAAAAGTATCGAAAAGGAACACGAGTTATCTCCCTCGATTAAAAAAAAATATAACATGCATTAAACATAAATGTAAGTTAACAAATGCATAAAGATAATCATGATCCTTTTATAGAAAATCACATGTTTTGAAGGTAAATATTTTTTTTTAATATTCGCTGTTTATTTGGTAATACTGGGGTAATATTTGAATTTTAATTATTTAAAGCTGTTATCTGTACAATCCAAGGTGAAATGAGCCATGCCCGCAGGTGGTTGAAAAATCATGCTTTACCAACTTATTGATATACATGTATCGATATACGATTAAATTATAATTTTAAAATCTAACAAAAAAAATGTAAAATTAATAAGACTTATTTACTTAAATTAAATATTTTACTTTATAAATATTCAGGTATGTATATTTTTATTTTCAATATCATTTTATCTTTTTATCCTATCAATCCGTCAAAAATTCATTCAAATTTTAAAAGTGGTTTAATCGCTCATATTACGGAAAATCACGTCCTTATAATTGCTCTAACAAGCGTCATTGTTTTGATAAAAATTTTATAATTTGTTCGGAAAATTGATTTCAACCAGCTCTGTAGACCGACTAGTTGTAGCCTTATAAAAACACATGCTCACACTTAAATGTTCAAAGGAAAATCAGTTCTCCTAATTAAAACACAAAGGAAAAAGGTACTCAGAATTAAAATTGTATGATTTTTCACATCGCACGGGTTGTATTCAGTTTTAAACTAAGTGTTGCCCTGAAAAGATATTTACACTATATTCTGTGATTTTCATAAAACAATGGCTAATCGTTCTGGTGTGCGTGAAGATAGACATTTCTTTACATGAAATGGAATGAGGTTGTTACATCACAAAACAACATGGGAAGTTGTACATGTTATTAAATGCATACATCTCGAGTTACCTTAAAAAAATTCAAATGCCAATTACTATTTTTGTACACATTTCCTTTAGTGTGTATATTAATTATAAGTCGCGATCATTTCCTGTGTATAGTGATTAACAAACCTAGGGTAGAAAACGACATGCTCTAGGGGTTTTCACACCTATTCAAGACAAAAGAAAATCTCCAAATTGCGTACGGCCTTGTCTAACCGTACAACTATCTCACAGAGGAGGCTTCTTGATTGAGTGTCGCCGATTTTGATTTTATCTACGATCTTTATGTGAGAGAGAGAGAGAGGAGAGAGAGAGAGGAGAGAGAGAGAGAGGGTTATGCTCTTTCGCCCCCCCCCCCCCCCCCCCTCACGACGCCACTGCATTCATTTGAAATATACTAATATAAAAATTTCCTAAGTTTAGTATTCATAAAAGAATAGGGACCGTATACACTGTGATTGAATCCATCATGCAGTTTTAGTCTGAGTCCACGTGCTTCACCTGTCAATCAAATCAGCCCGCGAGCTGCACCACGTGCTCCTTCCTTGATAAAGGAAACAGTTTCGTTCTATTAGTTTTCAGGTAAAGGAAAAAAAAGAAGTTTGTCTAACAATAAAGTATTTAACACTGTTCATGATGTTTAATTTAATGCTTGATATTGTGTTTGTGAAGTTTTGTTCGTATACAACGTTATTTAAAAAGAAAATTATTTCTCTCTCTCTTTTCGGGGGAAGAGACATGTTAAACACCTTTTACAGTTTAAGAAGGCAGTAAAATGAAGCAATAATATATTGTTACTGTTAGATAAATTGTTTGATATACGGGTAATTTCCTGGTTGTCACTTGTTGCAATGAATATCCACCTGCCTCATACCCGTGAATTCTGTGCGTTCAAGCGAAGAGTGATTTCCTGTCAGTGCGATGGTTTCACACCTTTGTATAAAACAATTAGGACAAATACAGTTAACTTTGACAGTCATTAAAACGTTGGAAAGGGGGTGGGGGTACAAAAAATGTTATAATTCGCCACTGATACGACATATGTGTAGTAGCTTCATATTCAACACACATAAAATGATATCAATATCTTTTTATATTTTAAGGGTAAAGTAAAATTTTCATATTTTGCCGTTGATCGTATGGTATACGTACACCGCGTAGCGTGTGCTTGTCACGGACTAGGTTAATTGTCTTGAGTATTGACAGTCTCTCTCTCTCTCTCTCTCTCTCTCTCTCTCTCTCTCTCTCTCTCTCTCTCTCTCTCGTTTAGTCTATATTGAAGGTTTTAGGTTTTTTGCGGAGGCGGTGCATCTTAAACACGTTTAACAGTTAAACACATACCAGTAAAATGAATAACTATTTATTGTTAATACTGTTAGTAAAATTGTTTGAAAAACAGATGCAATTCATTATGGTCACTCGTTACACAGATTATCCACCTGTCTCATATACATGTACCAGTGTATTCTGTGCGTTCAAGCGTAGAGTGATTTCCCGTCAATGGGATGGTTTCACACCTTTGTGTTAAACAATTGGGACTAAAGTCAAGTACAATTTACATGTACTTTCACAGTCATTAAAACGTTGAAGAGGTGGAGGGGGCGGTTACGTAAAACGGTATTCGCAGCTGATACTACATGTACATTTGTGTTGTAGCTTCATATTGAACTCACATAAAATTATGTCAATATAATTTAGTATTTTACGGGTTGAGTAAAATTTTCATATCATGCCGTTGACCGTAGGTACTCCGTTCTCCGTGTAGCATGTGCCTGTCACGGACTAGATTAATTGTCTTGAGCATCGAGAGAGTGCCGTAAAACGAGCTAAAAACTGATATGGATTAAAACATTTTTGTAGTCGGAAATGTTTAAAATCATAAAAAAATCGAAAAATAATATATTATAGTTCTAACCCTCTCCGTCATATAGATTACATTATAAAAATGATTAAATATTTTTGAAATATTAGGTATATCAACAGTTACATGAAAATTATTTCGGATGCAGATGATTCTTTAATTAAAATATCTCTAAAATAATTGATAAGGAGTTTTGAAAACGTGCATTAAAATACGTAATCATTTTAATATGTGAAATGGAAACAATACATCAGACATGGCTAGTATATAATGACTCTCAGTGTTAGGTGGCCGTCTTATTGTCTAATAGCATACAGGTAAAAATCTCCGATCACCTTGTTCAACGGTAGGTCACACCGCCGCGGTTTAAACATGGCTGCAGCGAGGACCGCGATGAATTAACCGCGATGGTGTAACGCGGAAAGGATTAAATAACCGCGGGGGGAGCGCGGTCAAATACGGGATCCGCGTTGACGGTACTGTACAAGTCATTTGCAATTGCCACATGCAGTAAATACGTCACCGGTAATTGGTAATTTTGTTTGTTATAGAATTGATAGTTTAAAAATCATGTACATGTACATACAATTACATGTAAATATTTAAACATATTGGAACGGCGCCGCGATCATGAAAACCGGGAAATTGCGGGAAATTGAACAAATACCCTAATAGTATCAATGCATTTAATAAAAGAAATGATTTCATTTTCTTTCTTACATTTTTATAGCTATAAATTAGATGAACGTATATCTACTCGGTTTAAATTTATTAACTAAGAAAGCCTACTATAGTGAACCTAACGGTTTCCATTTAGGTATAATATATTTTTGTTCACTGAAGACCAAGTTCCGTATTTCATTCTAAATACATGCATGCATGTAATTTATAAATTAGATATAATTGATTGTTACAAACTGAATGGTTTGTCAAAATCTTTTCAAGTAAACACATTCAATACAGTGATTAAATATCCACTGATATATAGGATATAAAAACGCTCATATATATGTAAGTTGCCGTGGCGCAGAGGATGTGTGGTGATGCTAGTAAGCTAAGGGTCCCGGGTTCAATTCTCGCCGTGAACGGTTTTTTTTGTGTTTTTTTTTTCATTTTTCTTTCTAGAACAAAAACCGTTTTAATACCTTTTCTTTCATAAAGTTAATACATTTTGTTGGAAATTAAGCACAATATTGAATTTAATTTTTTTTAATGGCTTAAAGGTGGCTTAAAGGTAGCTTAAAGGTGGCTTAAAGGTGGCTTAAAGAAGTTTGGACATTAAGGACCTATAAGTTGTCCTTAAAGGTGGCTTAAAGATAGTCTTTAAGCTGCCTTTAAGCCACCTTTACGCTTTCTTTAAGCCACCTTTAAGCAATACTTATAGCTTAAAGGTAGCTTAAAGGGGGCTTAAAGATCGTCTTTAAGCTACCTTTAAACACCTTTAAGCTATCTTTAAGGAGGACTTAAAGATGGTCATTCATCCTGTGTTGAATCTATACTCTCTGAGAATACTTCCATACAGATTACAGCTTTTTGGCCTAATAGTTTTTGAGAAGACGATTTTTGAAAAATACCAATTTTTTTTTCAATAATTCTTATTTATCTTCCCTCTAAAAGGGTCTGGCCCTTTATTTGAACAACCTTGACTCCTCCTTTGCCGGTGATGCTTGATCTAAGATTGGTTCAATTCTGCTTTGTGGTTCTTGAGAAGTTGATGAAAATGTGAACGTTTACACCAACGAGAACGCCAACAAAAAGCGGACAAATTAAATTTTGATCAAAAAAGCTCAAATCAGCTTTCAGCTCAGATGAGCTAAAAAGCAATTAACACTTCAAACTCCTTTTCATGCAATGTTAAAGTTGAATTTATTTTTTGTTCTTGCTCTACAATTTAAAGCCCTCGGCATTTTTTGAATTTTTAAATGTTTACAACATTTTAACAGAAATAATATTTTTTTTAGGCTAGACCCTTCCCTCGTCCCATTTTCATATTAGGCTTGTTCATATTTTTAGAAGGATCCCAATATAAGTCCAAAATAGCTCATGTAGTAGCAATATATCTAACAATATCATTTTGTGAAACAAATAATTGCGATCTCATTTCGTGAAACAAATGATAGGGATATGTTATCAACAGTATTTAAAGGATTACTGTCTATGTGTCAAAAATGGCTATATTCTTTTTGATGTTTTTGAAATCGCTGATTCACACATAAAATGGAAAATAAGTTAAAAGTAACCTTAGTCAAAGAAAAACACGATAGCTTATATTGCTTAATGCAACAAAGAAGGCACACATGCATTTTTGAATGATTAAAAAATCACTGTTACCTAATGACAAACCCAGACCAGATGAAGGAGGTCGTGATGTAAAGGTTTCAGCAGATGCATCTATTTAATAAAAATAAGCATGATATCAATAAAATATAATTGACAAAATAACGAACGCTAAATACGTGTATTTGATATATATTTTTTGTTTATAAAACGGAGCTCGTATTCAAAACAGACCACGGTTTATTTAAATTTTTTAATTTTTGTTACTTTTTTTAGCTTTTTTATCTGCAAAAAATATAAATTACAAAACAAAGAACTCGACCCACTTGCTAACGTTTTTGGCCTACCAAATATGAAAATTATGAACGGGGTTTTTGGACAAATCTCGGTGGTAAATATCAGTCTACAGCACATACCCTTTTCGCATGCGTAACACTTTTTTTCAACCGGATGTTGATGTTGTCAAACTAAATTCAAAACCTTTCCGTAATTTGAGATTTTCCGGAAAAACAACCAAAAATAGCATAATTAAACTTCATTTGCAGATACAGCACAGCCGTTACTGCAAAAAATTAAATAAGTAACACAAACTTCAATGTCTCAGAAACCAATTTCAATGAAAATATTTTGCAGTAACGAGTGTGCTCATGTTGAAAAAAATCAAATCAAATAAAATGATCGGCACGTGAAAATTCGTCTGTTCGCAACTTTTGAGAGTAAACGTCACGAAAATATGTAGAGCGATTGTAACTTTTAAGATTGACAGACTTCAGAATAAAAACATCGTAAAGGTGAGTGTTTTATAACGTTCTTTCATTATTGGTCCCGTTCATAAACAGATTAAAGCGTAAAATATCGACACAAGTATTGAACGTTTAATAGGCAGTTCTGTCACGTTACATATATGAATCTAATTAATATTGTACAGTAACTGCAACGTTATTTTTTACAAGATAAACGATAGGATAGGATTCACGCATGATAGGATAGCATTAACGCACGATAGAACAGTATACACGCACGAAAGGATAGGATTAACGCACGATAGAACAGTATACACGCACGATATGATAGGATTGATACACGATAGGAAAGGATAAACGATGTTCATGATAAACGTATGATCGCTTTAAACGATATTTACCAACAAACTGATAATGTCAGAATTTGAGAGAGAACTCGTACAAATAAAGATTTACGTGGAATTTCTTTTTAGTAACAATTGCCGAGTTGTTAATCATCGCTGCATCATTTATAGAACGTATAAAAATGACTTGTTAATTTTTTTCAACTAAAAGTATGAGCTTTAATGATCAATAAATTTGCTGTATTGTTAAAATTGTTTTCATCACCGAACACCCTAGCCGATCGCCGCAAATATTTCAGCCCGAGATTAAATCACTCGGAAAATAGCGGGTTTAATTATATAAATCCAACTCTTGTATAAAGTAAATATAAAATATATCATAAGTGCATTTCTTTCTGTATAAGAAAATGATGCATTAAAAACGAATTATTACAGACAAGTTAAAAAAATATTTACGCATATACACATTCCGCGTACGATTTGTTAACCACACACCCTAGCTGATTGCCGAGAACATTTCAGCCTGAAATCAAATATCAAACGAAAAATAACGGGTTCAAAATACAGCTCGAGTTTTAATTAAATATAAATTATATCATAAATAGTTTTGTTTCTGTAAAATATGATGCAACAAAATTATATTGCATAAAAGTTAATGTTTACGCAGGTATTCACTCTGCGTACGATTTGATATATTTGATATACAGGTAAATATGTTACCTTGTTCCTAAGAACTTCGTTTTTCATTTTCAATGTTAACAGATATGATTTACATATAATATTGGTTAATTTTGATCCAAAAAAATTAAAAATTAGTATCCTGACGGAATGTTGGATAGGATTTTACAATTCTTGTTAGATAAATATTCGTATACGGCGCACCGAACGAGTTGCAACTTAGTAATCAATTTACTTGCTTATGAAAAGGCAAGAAACGATTAGCACGATAGGATAAACGGAAGAATTGTTGAAATTAAACGATAAACTTGATAGGATTAACGCACGATAGAACAGTATACACGCACGATAGGATAGAATTAACGCACGATAGAACAGTATACACGCACGATACGATAGGATTGATACACGATACGATAGGATATGATTGTAAAAAATAGCGTTGCGGGTACTTTATCATATCTAATGATTGGGTAACTCATACGTATATTTAAAAGGGCTTTTAAAATAAAAATACCAGCCTCCGCGTTTCTACCGACTCGTGCTACATGTATATGGGTTTTTATTGTTGCTATATTTAGAGAGACATTCACCCGATATGTTTTGAATTTTATGTTTTAACAATTGTAATTGTACATAGTTTTTAAAGAAAAAAGTTTATCCTTTCTTAAAAAATAGAAATTTGGAAATTATCAAACAGATAAATTCAATTAATTTGTGTACAAGAATTAATATAGTTATTTCAAAATAGAAGGTTAAACATTTTTTTAGTCCAAAACTGGCATATAATACCTTTCAAGCGGGCGTTAAAGGGCAACAACTCTTAATGTAATAATTGCCCCTTTCAAATACAAACACATTATCAATGTGGTCAATCTCTTCAAAAACTGTATGTTGTACGAATAGGGAAATTTGGATAACAAACGAATCATAAATATGTATAATAATCATCAACATTTAGCAACAGTAAAAAAATAAAATATGCAATAATAATTTTTTTTTTTTTATAGTAGCATATATATTTTTTTCAATATAGTTTAACATCTAAAAAAAATCCATATCAAATTATCGATATATTGTAACTGCACATTCATTTATATCAGCTCTTATTTTTTATCAATATTATGTTAGTATACAGCCCCTGCATTGATCCAGAAAACTTTTTTCCTGGCGGGAGGGGGTGGGGGTCCAAATGATATTTTATTTTGGCAAGAAGTTTTAGCACATGAAATTCTGAAACCTAGAGATCCTCATGCACATTTAGCCCTTTGCATTTTTTAAAATATCAAATTCTATTTCTTCAGACACATATATTTTAAAATTTCACTTATAACACAAGGATAAAAATTGTTAATCAAATCATGTATTTTACATACCGGTATATACTTTTTTAAAGAAAAAAACCTGAATTGTTTTCCTATTATTTCAGATGTCAAGTTCTGCAAACAAGTTTTACAGCTGCTTTAATTGCCCTAGAAGAGTGCAACAAAAAGACAGACACGGTGTTCCAAAGAAATGTAGGGCCGTCATAACAGAGCTTTCTGGAAGAACACAAAGTGACAATGATTATCTATGCAACAAATGCAGATGTATGTGCTACTACCATCTAAGACAAAAGGAGCACACAAAGCATGCCAAAACACAAGATCAAGGTAGGCCAGAAGTGCTTCCAGCACCTCCTTTTAGCCCACCTTCTGTTACACTGCCTTTTCCATGTACATCAAGGGGACACGCTTTGTGCTGCATTTGTAAACGTCCAGGGCCGAAATTAGTCGTCGTTCCAGTGGATGTAAGGCATCGTATCTTTCTTTCTGAGGAGATTATCATTCAAGCTGGATCTCGCTGATGTCCGAACCATCTTCAGCAAAACATCAATGAGCTGAACCCAATAGCAGATACCACCACTTTCAACAAGAGATCAATTACTCAGCTAATCAAGTTTTTGTGTTCTGAAGTATTGAGAATAGAAAAAACAAGACTGGATTTTGACAACAGTGATAGTCTTACTGACACAGAATATGTGGACCTTCTTAGGATATCCAAAGCTTCATTTCAAGATTTGCTCACTTATGTTGAAGATACCAAAGTCCGATCAACCCCTGCAAAATCGGTTCGTACAAGCCTGGCCATCTTGTTGATGAAACTTCGGGGAGGGGACTCCAACCGCATTCTCTCTACATTGTTTAATATTTCCAAATCCAGTGTTCACAGAAGCATAAAGTCAATCAGAACAGCTTTGATGAATGGCAGATTGGTTAAAGAAAATCTTGGATTTGGTCATATCACAAGAGAAACACTATTTTATGACAAATTCGTAAAAAATCACAGCAGTAAAAATTACCCGTTATACGGTATCATGATTAACCTGTATACCAAATTTCATTTCAATATGTTTATCCTTTGCAAAGAAAATGAACGGAAACTGTTGGTGGACCGACCGACCGACCGACCGACAGACAGCAGCAAAGCAATATGCCCTCCCTTCTTCGAAGGAGGCATAATTATGAAACGATATTTAATGAAATCTAGATCATTTTTGCTACAAATATACATATAGACTATGATTTAAATAAACTTGAATTTTAACTATCTGAGGTTGCTTTCACTTAGATTTGAAATTTCCTGGCCTAATTGTTTTTAAGAAGAAGATTTTAAAGATTGTTTTCTATATATTCGTATGTAAAATTTCATCCCCCATTGTGGCACACCATGACCCAGGAGCCCATGATTCGAACAAACATCAATCCACTCTATTTACAATCTGATGATGTTTTCACTCAAATTTGAGTTTCTCTGACCTAATAGTTTTTTTAGCAGAACATTTTTATTGATTTTTCTAAATATATATTCCTATGTAAAAATTATTCCCCTATTGTGGCCCCACCCTAACCCCGGGGGCATTATTTGAACAAACCTGAATCTTAACTACCTGAGGATGCCTCCACACAGGTTTATGATTTTCTAGCTAAATAAGAATTGAGAAGAAATTTTAAAGATTGTTTTTACACATTCTTATTTAAAAATCAACACCCCCCCCCCCCCCAGTTTGGTCCCACCCTATCCCCAGGGACCATGATTTGAACAAACTTGAATCTATACTCCCGGAGGATACTTCCATACAAGTTACAACTTTTTGGCTTAATAGTTTTTGAGAGGACGATTTTTGAAAAATGCCAAATTTTTTTCAATAATTCTTATTTATCTTCCCTTTAAAAGGGTCTGGCCCTTTATTTGAACAACCTTGACTCCTCCTCAGCCGGTGATGTTTTGTTCTAAGATTGGATCAATTCTGCTTTGTGGTTCTTGAGAAGTTGATGAAAATGTGAACGTTTACACCAACGAGAACGCCGACAAAAAGCGGACAAATTAAATTTTGATCAAAAAAGCTTAATTCAGCTTTCAGCTCAGATGAGCAAAAAAGCAATTAACACTTCAAACTTCTTTTCATGCAATGTTAAAGTTGAATTTATTTGTTGTTCTTGCTCGACAATTTAAAGCCCTCAGCATTTTTTGAATTTTTAAATGTTTACAACATATTAACAGAAATAATATTTTTTTAGGCTAGACCCTTCCCTCGTCCCATTTCATATTAGGCTTTTCATATTTTTAGAACGATCCCAATATAAGTCCAAAATAGCTAAATAGCTCATGTAGTAGCAATATATCTAACAATATCATTTTGTGAAACAAATAATTGCGATCTCATTTCGTGAAACAAATGATAGGGATATGTTATCAACAGTATTTAAAGGATTACTGTCTATGTGTCAAAAATGGCTATACTCTTTTTGACGTTTTTGAAATCGCTGATTCACACATAAAATGGAAAAATAAGTTAAAAGTAACCTTAGTCAAAGAAAAACACGATAGCTTATATTGCTTAATGCAACAAAGAAGGCACACATGCATTTTTGAATGATTAAAGAATCACTGTTATCTAATGATAAACCTAGACCAGAAGAAGGAGGTCGTGATTTAAGGTTTCAGCAGATGCATATATTTAATAAAAATAAGCATGATATCAATAAAATATAATTGACAAAATAACGAACGCTAAATACGTGTATTTGATATGTATTTTTTGTTTATAAAATGGAGCGCGTATTCAAAACAGATCACGGTTTATTTAATTATTTTATTTTTATTATTTTTTTTTAGCTTTTTTATCTGCAAAAAATATAAATTACAAAACAAAGAACTCGACCCACTTGCTAACGTTTTTGTCTTACCAAATATAATACATTTACATGTATATATAGGCATGACGTTACGACGGGCAATTGTACAAAATTATGACACCAACTTTGAAGTCGTCATTGGAGAAAAATATTGACGCCATTAAAAAAAGAAAACAGATCCTAAAAGTAGACATTCCAGAGAACAACATATAACAAAATCATAATATTTTGAGACTAGGCCATTTTTCATGGTTCATGGGTCGAGTTCGTTATGCCTAAGACACATGAACATTATTTTCAAATGACATTGTGTTTTAAATGCATAGAAAACGTCTTCTAGTATAAAAGAACCTTGAAAAAAACGGGGAAAATTTAATTATTGGAAATTACACACACAACACTTCTATTTCAAGCAACGTATAAATTATTATAAACTACAAAAATAGTTATTAAAATTACGTTTAAAATAGAAAAAGAACAATTGGATCCTAAAACGTATTGCAAATTCTTGAATATCATCTGAAGACTAATACTAGCATTAACAACTTTTTTAAAGCTAAAACATTTTTTTCTCAAAAATTTTGAATTCCCTTATTATGGTAATTGTATTTTACTTTTTTGATATATTAATCAAGAACTTTTTTATGCACCTGAGTAAACTCAGGTGACCTATTGCTATTCGTTTTCTTCCGTCGTCGTGCGTTAACAATTTTACATTTTTAAAATCTTTTTAAATACTACAGGACTGATTGTTACCATTTTTAGTGTGAGACATCTCTATGGTAAGAGGAATCTAAATTGAAAAAATCACAGCTTTACCACCCACTGGGGCGCCACATGTAGGGCCGGATATGCAAAAAAAAAACACACCAAATTTTCAAAATTCTTCTTCTCTACTCCCACACATGTGAGGAAAAAACTGGTTGCATAGTTATAATGTCCATGAAGCCCATAACCAAAATTGTGAAATTCATGGCCCCTGGGACAGGGGTTCTGGCTCTAGGGTGTGGCCAATATGGCCATATAGTTAAAATGTATTAAATCTTAAAAAAATTCTTCCTCTCTACTCCCATATATATTTGTTAAAAACTGAATACCTGATTATGATGTCCATGAGGCTCTCTACCTAAATTGTGAAATTCATGACCCCTGGATGAGGGGTTCAGGCTCTTGGGTGGGACCAAATTGGCCATATAGTAAAAATTTAATAAATCTTAGATAATCTTCTTCTCTACTCCCATATATATTTGTTAAAAACTAATTGCCTGGTTATAATGTCCATGAATTTCTCTACCAAAATAATGAAATTCATGACCCCTTGGTTAGGAATATATTGTGGTAATGCATATGTTTAATTTTCTTCTCCATTCTCACTCATGTGTATAAATAACAGACTTATAATTATGTTTACCAGGAAGTCCTCTACTGAAATTTTAATTTTCATGTCCCCTGGAGTATGGTTTTTGACTCTAGGGCAGAGCCAAAATGGATGTTTAGGTTTTAATGCATATAATGTTAAAACATTATCTTCTTTACTCCCACACACCTGAAAGGAAAACTGAATTCATGATTTTGTAGACCAGATCTTTAAGTTTTTCGCCAAAGTTATAGGTTTCACAGTTCTTTTTGAAAGATTTCAGGCAGGGAGATGGTCGTCATTACAAATTTATAATTTTTCTACTCCAGAATGAAACTTAATTAATTAGATGCATATATGAGTCTCCTCGACAAGTTTGTGTATGGGTTATATGCTACTCAGGTGACCGTTAAGGCCAATTGGCCTCTTGTTTAATCTTAAATGCCAAATTAAAACATAAAACAAGAGTCAATCGGTATTATGGCTCACCTGTGTAACAAGTACCGTAATGAAATTAGCTTAAAGAATCATATACAAAATTGTCTTGGCATACTTCTGCCCCTTATGTGGAATTTTTTTTTTCGATGAGATATGTCGAAATGCGAGAAAAATATGTTGGCATGCAGGACATTTATGTCGACATGCAACATAATTATGTTGGTCTGCAAGAAAATTGCAATAAGAGAAGAATTATTAAAAATATATCAAATTACATCAAGCAGCGCCAATACCTGACTTCCAACAAAAAGTTAGTTGCAACATAATTATGTTGACATGCTAGATAAATATGTATGTTGACATGCAACTTATTTATGTTGACATGCAACTTATATATGTTGACATGAATCTTAGTTATGTCAACTAATGCAACTTACATAAATTGACATGCAACTTGGTTAGGTCAAAATGCAACTTATCTACGTTGACTCCATTCATTAATGTTGACAGGCAAATGTTTTATGTCGATATGCAACTTAGTTATATTGATATGAGAAATCAGTATATCAATGTGCCTATTGTTGACATTACAAAATGGCATATACAGAAAATTGCTACAGAAAACAAATATAAAAACAATCTCATTTAGTATAAAAAAAATCGCCAAAACGTGACTTCTAACATTCTTGATGTAAGCTACTTTGATGTTGACATGCAAGATAAATATTTCTATATACAACTTATTAATGTTGACATGTAACTTATCTCTGTTGACATGCCAATAGATTACATTAATATGCAACTTAGATAATTATTGAAGCAAATGAAACTCATTTCTTCCTTATTTTCCCTCATAAAAATAAGACATGATAAGAAACAACTTTTATTTCTTAAATTGTTTGATTGTATATAACCTGTTGCTTTATTATACTGTCTCTTCATTTACATTAAGTGATAATCAAATGTTGGTGCAATCATTGTTCTGGTTTGCTTTTTACATATGTATTTCCACTTTTTGAATTTAACCATTGTTTCAAAAAACAATGGGCTATATTTTAAGCCATTGATTATCAATGTGCTGTTTTGTATTCCGGTTAATTTCAAGGAGTACGGTGCACATACATTTATATTTTTTTATATATCTCGCATAATCTCTTTTAATACTCACTTTTGCAAACAAAATTTGATTTTTAATAGAAATTATACCCAATCTAAGGAAAATAAACATTTTAGCATAACTGTATTATGATTAAAGACAAATGCACATAAATGCAACCTACCTCTGCAGATGTCTAGTTCCTTTTCCAAAGTGGTGACGTGGTTTTGAAGGAAAATCTTTCTGTCTGGTTAACGATAATATATTTAGAAAGACAATAATCTCTCAGTAGAAAATGTTCACAGGTAAGTAAACAGTTTCATTTACAGTATCATGTTGTAATTCATCTTTTATTTTCTTTATAAGTTGTAAGCTTGTAATTTTTAACATTCAGTACCTGGTCATAGCAAAGTTAAGTCTCTGTAATTCACAGCCGATTTTATAAATACAAATAAAATAAGTTTAAATAGATATACAAAGAATATATTAGGACGACTAAATACATTTTATATGTACGACTCAACTTCTAAAGACAAAAACATCGTTGCTGAAATTTTGTACATGTTGAAGAACAACTCTCACGCTAAGAAATGTAATTGTTTATTTCAGTGTTCATGTTAATTGAGTCTAACTATAAACATATGTGCATGTTTTATAAATACATTTTCCAAGGGGGTCGTGTTGATGGCATTTGGTCTTTTGTGACATAAACAGAACTAAAGGAAAAGCGGACAAACTTATCAAAACCATATCGTAAAAAACGTGGGACATGGCGAAAAGTTAATATTGCTATTAATACCATTCACCAGTATGTGATGTATAGTATCATGCACGATGTTGCTTATATTTTTTACTGATTGTAATTTTAGTGTCTTTAAACTGTACACTTCAGAAAATATAATTTCAGTATCAAAAGTATGGCAATAGTTTTCGATGGCTGTATAGTAATGCATAAGCATACATAATACCAGGTACGTTCTACTGAAAGAAAAAAAGAGTGCAGAGAAACATATATCGTATACTTTTAGAAAATATACCCTTTTCCGTCCTGTGCGATATAAACAGAAATTTTGCCTACCCGTGTGATATAAACCCTAGGAGTGTGATATAAGATTTATATAACACCCCTCTCCGGCAATCTTCGGATGTTATATCACACCCCTTTCCGTTAATCATCGGCTATTATGACGTAGAGTTCGATATGCGTCGTTCAAATCCGATCTCCAAGTATGACGTCAAAAAGTTACATCGACGTCAACCTAGGGTGCTTTCCATTTAACCGGCATCGCCGGATTTGCCGATTGGTGGAACACGCGTCGCCGGCGAGCGATTGTGGCAACGCAATATACCGTTGCCGATTAGGAAACAATATGGCGTCCAGGTTATCATATTCTACAAAACCAGTATTTCCAGTGAAATACATTAGAACTGCAAATAGCCAAAATTTCTGGATCAAATTTTAAGATAAGTATCAGTTTTAAGGAGCAATCGTCCTCGTTGGAGCATTGCGACGTTGCCAACCGTTCCATTAACGTCACCGTTTCCCGATAACGTTGCCGGCGAGGCAACGTTTATGGAAAGCGACCCTGGTATACATACAGCTGGCGCAAAATGTTCATGGAAGTTTAACAGATATGGAATGTATAGACATGGAGCAATTTGTTAACAATAATCATTCATCACATGATGTTTTTATTGTTTCTTTAATATTTTCTTTAAGTATATGATATAAAAATCATAACATGGCAATATTTATATCGCATCCTATATTAGCCCTCGGTCGCTTTATATCAGCCCTCGAGCCTGACGGCTCTCTGGCTAATATACCGCGACCTCTAGCTAATATAGGATGTTATATAAAAATTGCCATGTAATAATCTATATACATAATACTATTTCTTTCTGTACAAAAACAAATTTAATACCACCGCTATGAAGATACGTACATTTAACTTGAAAATATGTGCATGCTATCCATTTACTTCACTAACATATTGATGCGAATTTAAAAAACAAAACAAAAAACAAAACAAAACATACTAGGAGACCCGTTTAGAACAACTGGGTCTCTACATGAATATAATATGCTTCCTTATTTACCATATACTTCCTTGTAATACGAATCCGTCATGTTGGTTATCAAGCGGTCTTCCTTGTAGTTATCATAAAGAGGTTGGCTACTTATTCTACCATGCAGAATGATAAAAAATGTTGTCCAATACAGAAAAGAAGCTGATTTGTCCATCGCTGCTGTATAGCTAAACACAATAATTAGATACATATTTAGTGAACATTTTTGAATATGAAATAGATCAACATGAAGGAGAGGGAAATTACATATTGGTTATTCTGTATTCAAAAAGCAAAGTAAAAAAAACCCACTTTTTATTGTTGTTGTTGTTGTTGTTGTTGACTTTTATTTATATTTTTTTTTGTCAGTGCATTGCAAAACCAGAAGATGCATGAGAAAAAACAAAGAAGGAAAAACTTCACGTCGCCATGAGTGTGCAAAAAAGGTGGAAGGAGAGCAACGATCCCCTGTACAAAAAAGTAAGGCACATAGTTTTAAAACTTATCTTGATTAAATATCACAGCAAACATGTTAAACTTAATTGTGCATCAACGATTTGGTTTTTTAAAGTGTCCAATTTCATTTTCTTTAACTCCATTTACTGGATCAAAAAGAAAAAAATAAAAAAGTAAAAGAAATTTAAAAAAAAACTTCCTACTTCACTATATACATATATATTTACATGTAACTTGACCGGCATTTAACCGGTTGTTTTATTTGTTTTCGAAACTAGATATTTTTACCAGATAAAAGCACATACCCTATATGAAGCTGTGCATTTTTTATTTCATCTCAAATTAAGCGATTGTCTTCGTTAAGTCGTCTGTTTTGTAAGAGCTTACGTGATTGAAAAGTATCATTTAAATGATCAAAGCTCACCACTAAAAGTGCATTTGTTTCTTAAATATTTAAAAAGGTATATCCCTAAGTTTATTATTTCGCAGAAATACACGCATCTTCGATTGCATATCCCTCCTTACTCCACTGCAAAGTAAAATAACTGAATAAACTCTTTAGTTAGTTTCATGGCTTTTCTTAATTCATAAAAAAACAAAACAACTGTCTGTAGATATGTACACAAACAACTACACGTAAGACATATGCACACAGTGAAGAGCAGACACTTGTTCAACAGAATGATAAATTTCGCCATTAAAAGCTATTGTATCCAGTTGTGTACGTATCGTATTGTAAGAAATATGTTACTAGTACATGTATAGTTTAACGGTAAAACGAAAACTAATAGTCATATGTTGACTATACACGCGATCTTAGTTCAGATAAGAGAAGCGATGACAGGTTACATGTACAAGTAGGTATGATCTGTGTATACAGACAAGTACAGAAAATCATAGAATCAATATTTAAATGAATAAAAATTCGTGTCAAAAACTCTATAACAGTTGATTCCAAGATTTTTTTTTATCTGAAATTCATTGTTTATCTTATCATTACCTGTACGTAATTTTACATCGTCTAATTTTACATCGTTTATTCACTAGGACAATTTGATCGGCAATAGTAGTACAGTAGTACGCAATAAAGAATGATCAAACGAACTATGCATCTTCCCAAGTCGCTCCGCTCTACATAAACCCTTGACCGAATAGGCAGAGCTTGACGGGGTTAGAAACCTCGCAAAACTGGTTGTCATACAAGTTTGCATGATCCAATAAGAAACGTTGTTTCAATAATGATGTTAATTGTGAATAGATCAATGTTGAACCGTTGTCAAATGAATTTGAGACGGAATAGTAAGTATTTGACTTACTGATATCGGATATCTTTATTTTCTACGAATTTGATTCTGTTCATGGGAGCAGCCATATTGCTATACTGTTTCTGTTTATAAAGCATTCTTTGATTGGTCAGAACAAGAGGTCACAAAGTTTTAAAAATGAGTACTCTCACTAGATTGCGTAATCATTAACCCGCATATGTGTTTTCCTTTTGGTCAAGGGTTTATGTAGAGCAGAGTGGATCAGAAACCCTTGACTTGGGAAGATGACAAATTATGACGAAAGAAAACGAAAGATGCTTGTAAAAATAACAACTAGGCGAGAATCAAGACAACGATAAAGGAAATTAAAGAAATATCGGAATAAAGTCGGGGCAATTTTTAATGGCAATTTTAAATGGATAACAAATATTTAATGACTTCAATGTATAATAATAAAAAACTTTGTAAGATTATCGTCCGCTCGCTGAATTAACAAAAATATAGCGGATTAAAGTCAAACAATTCATTTAATCTATGGTAACAATTACATTTATCTAAAATTAAATACAAATAATAACAGACTACTCAAATTAAAATTAAAATTCCCCCCGCTTCCCTGTTGTCACAGAGTACACGTTTCACGCAACGTATCAAAAACAGGGGAACGGATGGAAGTAATGTGCTTAAATAGATTAAAATACATTTTTATAATATATCATATAAATAAAGAATTTGTTTATCAAGATAACCACCTTGCCGAAGTAGTTCCGGCAAAAACAGTGGAAAAACAAAGAAAACAAAATCTAGTGCTACTACTAATACTAGTAAAGAAACTATGAAAACGAACAATTACATTATAAACGGTTTTAGTTCACATTCTTAAAGGAAGTTATGACAATGACTCTGCCACCTTCGTGCCTGATCGAGTTAATTAGCTTTTAAAAATTGACGTCCGAGTTAATAAATGAAAATTTGAACACCGTTGCTACATGTAACTCGTACGGTACTTAAGATTTAGACCCAAATTGTTCAATTAAATTTATAACAGGTAAGAATTTGATTAAAAAGAGGGAAAAAATGAATAAAAAATTAAAAATAAAATTAAAAAAAACCCCAGCTTTTAAGAAAAAAAGGTGGTAAAGAAGATTAATAACTGAAGGAGGCCCAATTGACATATTTGATAAAATTACTTTATGGGTGTCAGGTGCTGTAAGGCTATGAGACGTTCATTTTAGTGAAGTCCATTTGTTTGTTCATGCCATCGGGTCTGAATGATTTGAGCCCGTGTATCCAGAACTTTCCTTTGCGTTTCCTCTCCGCGTCTGTCCAATGAGGATTATGGTCAATAACCACTACTGTCATGTCTTCCCATTTGTGACCACTCGTATTAAAATGTTCCCCGACGGTCTTCTTGATTTAATTGGTCTTTACGGTAGAGCGGTGGTTATTGCTCCTTCTGTGGAGGTCAACTGTTTCACCAACGTATTGCTTAGAGCAAACTTTGCAACTGATTAGATAGATGCAGTTTTCTGTGCGGCAAGACGTATTGCCAAATACCTTGTACATGTAGGTGCGATCCATGATGGGGCTTTCAAAACTGTCCGTGTTGGCGCTTTGTTTGCACAAAAGGCATCTGGCATCGGAACATGTTTTAAAACCACCATTTGGCAACGGGTTGTCTAATCTCGCCCTCACTTGTCCTTTAAGTTCTTCGGGCGTTTAAACTCAGTCATTGGCGGATCCTTGAAAAAATTTGCCATTCTGTTGTTAGTGTAACGAAAGGGCAGATTACTTCTAAGGATGCTGTTGAGGTTTTTAAGGGCGGGTGATAAGTAGCGACAAGTGGAACCCTGCTTTTGTCTGTTTTCTCTTTGTATTGCAAAAGGGTTTTCCTGTCTTTTGTAACAATCTCATCAATTGCAGATTGCACTGTGTGGGCTTTATAGCTTCGATTACACAGATGGGATTTTAATATTCTGCCCTGTTCTTCAAAGATTTCATAATAAGAACAGATCTGTCTAACTCGGGTTGTTAATCCTTTAGGAATTCCTCTAAAAGTATGGGGAGGGTTGCAACTCGATAGCTTGAGAGAAAGGTGAGAATCTGTTGGTTTTGTATCAAGACTGAATTTTATTTAACCATCTTCCGGGGTTGATGTGGTATCCAAAAATACATTTTTGGAACTAGATACGTCATTGTGAATTTAATCGAATTGTGAAAGAAGTTGGCAAGGGTAATAAAGTCATTTAGTCAGTCTCGGTTTTCAACCTATTTATCTCAATATCGTCTATGAACTGCCACTAGCTCAAAGGATTGAAAGGAGCTCTAAGAAGCAGGTCGCGTTATAATCTTTCCATAAATATATTGGCGTAAGAAGCGTCATTTTGGTGCCTACAGCTGTACTACTTATTTGTATGAAATGTTCGCTATGAAACATGAGATTGTTCAGTTTGAGAACATGTTCAAGGAGCTTGAGTAGAGACTCAGTTGACGGCTGCTGAATTGTTCTACTGTCCCATACCTCCCTGCAGGCCCTATATTCGTGTATAAGGACGTGACATCCATGTAACGAGAAGAGTATCGTCTGGCAGGCCAGAGGAAGGTGTTTTGTTCAGGAAATCTGTAATGTCCTTGAGGTATGATGGCAAATCTTGTACATATGGACGGAGATGTAAATCTATAAATTCAGATGTTTTTTTCCGTGGGATGACCGATGACATTCACTATAGGTCGCCGAGGCATTCCTTCCTTGTGGATTTTTGGAAGCTACATGTAATAAAATTGAACCGTCTACACTTGGCTGGGCGGGCGAAGTGTTTCATAAACATTAACACCAATTTCTTCATTTTCACACATTTCGTCAAGGTTGTCAGTGATGAAAGCTGAAAACTCCTCGTATGGATCAGAGTTCCAATTCCTTGTAGAGGCGATCGTCTGTCAGTTTTTTAATGATTTCAGCTAAATACGCTTGGTTGTCTAGGACAACCACTGTGTATCCTTTGTCTGTTTTTTTAATGACTATGTCGTCCCTGTTTTACAACCTTTGTAAAGCTGATCTTTCTTGTTTTGTCAGATTGACAGGGACGACTTTTTAGTTGGTCAGGTGCTTCTCAATGTCTGACTCAACAGTATCAATGTAAAACTGGAGTGCTCCACATTTGCCAGGTGCCGGTTCCCAAGTACGTTTGGGTCGGTACAACTTACGTTCCTCTTAATTATGCAAGGGAGGAGGATTGTCATCTATGTGACCATTGCTGGAGTCGTTTCGCTAAAAGAGTTCCTTTAATCGTAGCCTTTGGGAAAATGCTCTGGTGTCCTCTCTAACCTTTTTGTCATCGACCTCATGCGGTGTTGGGCAGAAATTGAGACCTAGATAGTAGCAATGTCTCAACGTCTGTGAGAGGAACTGTAGATGCATTCAGAACTGGGGAGGTGTTAGTATCGGTCAAGGACTCGTCCTCTTTTGTTTGCTTGTTGCGCTTGAAGCGCCTAGAGCGACGTTGTTTAGTAGAAGGACGAGATGACAACATATTAGGCCTAGTTCTGTTTGTTACTGAAACACCATCCCGAAGGAACTTCCTTTTTTGAGTATTGTTGATGTAATTAGATAGGTAGTATTGAGTGTTGTTATGATTCTTTTGGCTTCAACAAAATCTGCACGGGATGTGGATTTATCAAGAAAAGACTCTAGTGAAACTATATCTTTCTCCAACTGTCGGAGTCTGTGGTTATCCAACGACAGACAAAGAGACATTAATTCTTTACAGCGTCTTCTTAATATGAAAGCCCAGCGTTTTTGGAAGCTTTTAGAATCTGACCCTATGTTTGGAGTGACATTAATCTGGAAGCCTTTTAGTATAATGTCACAGTTGATATACGTATCTAAATTTGATACTCTGTGTTTGGTTTTGATACATTTCTAATTTTGTTTTTGCAGAAGTTTAAAGGTATTGTTTTGTTTAAAAGCTTAAAATAAATTTAATATCAAATTAAAATTTAATAGCCAAAAGATGTATAATTTTTGGGAGAGTGGTGATGCAAAATATATAATATCAAGTACGACTTATTATTTGTCACAGAACATGGAAAGGGGTGGGTCGTATCAGAGTTGAAACTACGTTATATCAAATTTAGAAAGTATGAACTAGAAATCACGAACATAAAAATTAGGGGATAGAAAAGAACCAAATAAAAAAAATGAGGTAGAATCAAAATAAATAAATAAATAATAAAAGTGAAGGTAAGGTGAAAGTTATGTACCCGGAACAAATTCCGATAGGCACATACTAACTTAGATTTATTATTTTGCGGAAACACAGGACCCTTACATTTTGAATGCACAAATCAACACCGCTGACAACATTTAGTTCTAATCAATAAATTCGATGTAATGAGTTCTTAAGCATTTTTCTTCAAGGAAACTCATTTATAGATACCTTGTAAATAGTCAGATTTTAAATGGTACGAACAATTTAGATATTTTTTGGAGCCGCACATTTTATGTATTCCTACGACAGAGTTCAACATAGTCTCGTTCAACCAGACGCTCGGCTGTCTCCGTAAATCTCCGACAAGCATAGAGTCTCTCTTGCTTGTCGGAGATTAACGGATACAGCTGAGATTCTGGTTGAACGAGAGTAGAGTTCAATATTGCTTGGATCCATACAATTTCTCATAACTATTTCGATTCCTAATACGTAGATTGATGGAATAATTTTTTGAATATTACACAACATGATTGATACTGGGTTTTGACGAAATTCCTGTAGGATTCATATTATTAAATGTGCGTAATTCAAATACTCATAGAAATTTAGTTGCAAAATAACATATCGTTGATTTAAAAATAAATAACAATCGATAAAATCAACTCCCGTCAGTACTTCAGTACTTTGATTATATACATTCACCTTGTACACAATTTTAAATAACCGTCTTTTGTATGTGTAAATGAATGTTAAAAGAGGTGTCAGACTTTTGTGTCTAAATATTTGTCTATTTGGAACAAATAAACAGTGGAAAAGAGACCAACAAAATCATAAACTTTTTGATAGTTAAGTGCATTATTTTCTTAATATTTATTAATTGCTTTGCAGCAAATGATATCACAGTACAACTTTCAAACGAAAAATAATTCGATATACTTCCAATACTTTCTGATCACTACTCAATATTTGACGAAATCTATCCATGTTTCAAGGTGGACTGAAAGTTTGACTGATAAGGAGTTATTGACAATCAGCACAACCTTTGGGGTATACAGATGTGTACCATTTGGATTAGTCAGTGTCAAGGGTCTTCATGAATAATAAATGCAGCCTAGCACCTGACGTTAAAAAAAAACAACAATCAAGCTATTTATTAGAAAATGGTTGTTTAGGCAAAGACATAATTGGTTCATCTTAATTAAATTCTTCTCATGGATGCCTTCAAACCAGCTGTTTTTAACTCTTTTTTGTTGGTTTGGATCGTTTAAATATGAACACATCATATCACAGAAATGACCAAAGTCACAGTAAACTAGCTAAACATAATATCCATTTGATTATGAAAAAAGGCTCATAAAAAATCGTGAGCATCAGTTTTGAAACACAGTTTGCATAATCAACAGAATATTCTGCCATTTGTAGATCATATTTTGTTTACAACCAAATAGTTTTATTGTTATTTCATTTTTTATTTTACAGTGTTGTCCATTTTAACCAACAATAACAGTACCCATCAGGAAACTGGGATCAGTCACTGATGTGCATTTAACACTTTATATTGGTGTTTAATGATTTACTGTTTTTAGAAAGAAGCGTGATATGTCGACTATATGTAAGAAGAATGTCATACATATATTTCCAGAACAATTACATAAGTTTAGTAACTACGCTTATCTTCAAATATCAAACTTATTAAAAGGAAGATAAAGTAATTAATATACAACACAACTATAAACATATGTATATGTGTATATAATACTCGAAATTAATATGTACAACACACTGTGTTTTCTAATCAAAAGAAAACTCACCTCCTTCCTCGTTTGCGTCTTACTTTATATTTACATGGTATGCTCTGAGAAATTCAATCGACAGGCTCAGTGATATGTTTTTGCTATGCAATAAGATTACAAAACCACCTCGAGCTCCACATACAGAAAATTTCAAAAATTTCGAAGAAGTTGGCCAAAAAATTTACCACTACTCTGCAATGTGAATATAATGAGTAAACATCGAGTTGAAAATTATGTTGTATGCTACATGTATGTTATGATATGCTATGACGAATGAGATTATAATGGTATGCAATCGGATTGATTACTGCGCAATGAGATTTAAGTGCTATGATATGATACTGTTATGCCATGGTATAAAATGTTAATGCTATATTATGCTATGATGTTTGTTGTAAAAGATACGCATGAACTGACTGTACATACATGTACCTGTATACAGTTATGTGAAAAAATAGTACAATGAATAGTCTAGGACTATATTTTTCGAAAAAAAAAACAACGAACTTGTGTGCGTAAAGGTTCACCTTCGTGACATATCGCCTCTTGTATGATTCATTTAGACAATCAGCAATACATTTTAACGTGTTCTATTCATCATTTTTATAATTGAATATAATGAAGTGTGCTTAACATTATATATTTGAAATCCATTGTCATTGTGAACTTCAAGAAAACAATTTTGAATGGCTAAGAAGTTGGTGTTACGATCATTAAAGAGGTGTCATGGTTTTTCCAAAATAGTGTAGACTGGACATATAACTTAAAATATGTTCACTGCAAATTTGTTAGACAATTTTGTTAATGAACCTCTAGCAAACAAAACTGAAAAAATCAAATCTGGGCGAGAAAATGAATAATTAGTAACAACAAGTTCTATCAGGTGGCACAACCTGCGACGTCGAAAATTTCAAGTGTTCACGTTGTTACTAAACCATCCTTATCCTTTACGATAACATTTACGTTATATTTCCCAAAATGTCCCGGAAAAAAAATCTTTGAAAATAAACTCTGAATGCACATTCAACATATATTTCTAGTTTTGTTTTATCTAGTATTTTCTGAGTATAAACGATCTGGGGCTTTTAACATAAAGGGTACTATAGTCTAAGACAGTGCTATGTAGGACTTATGTACATTCTTAGACTTAAGTCCGTTACTAGAAGAGTGCCTAGCTAGGCCAATTTTCAAAAGGACGCTTACTAAAGTATGTTTTAAGTATTGTTTTCGCACATTTAGAAGTTCTTTTGTTAATTATTTCATTTTAGCATTTGAATACTGTGTATTAATCACATATTTACAAAAATTCAATGTCTTAATTATCACCAATAAAAAAACTTCATTTTATTGATGTAAATATAATCAGTGGTCTAAACAAATTGTGGGCTGCTGAATTGGCTGTCAAAACGTAATGGCCAGTTTATAAGAAGTAATTAAGTAAAAGACGTTTGAAGACAGAAACCCCCTCAACAGTTTTAAAAAACGACGATTGTTTCATTTCAATATATCGACTTAACGAAGAAATTGTAATTAGAGTATGTGAATGTTCTTATTGGTGAGGTAAGATGTAGAACAAAAGATAAAAAGAAACTTACTATATTATTCTTTTTAGTTCTAACGGCATCGAGATATTACACAACAAACAGTTTTCGAGAACGACTGAAATAGTAAATATTCGTCGTCAAAACAATGATGTAGCAACAGTAGACTGAATACATTGCTTAAGGTTTATCGTTTTGAACTTCTTAACAATTTAGGTAGATGTATATATACTCATGCCACCTCGAGTTTTGTGTCTGCACATTTACCTCCACCCTAATCTAACATCAAAGATATCATGCACGTGGATTTATAAATAAAAATGATATAAACTAAGATAATGAGTTTATAACCAATACATTAATGCTCGACCAAAAAAAATGGAATATTTGTTTTTAGTTTTTAACATTAGCATGTCTTAGCTAGGACAATGCTGAGTTTGCTTTATGTTACGGTATAAGATATACATAGGTATGACTAATGTAGTTCCTAAGATTCCGATTAAGATTTATTCAAATTTTTTGAATTGTTTTATCGTAAATACCCCCAGTTTTCATTAAATGATGCTCTATTATTTTGTCTCTTCACATGCTTTAAAGTGATAATGATAAAGATTTTACAATTGCTCTGGTTTGAACTAACATTATGTATTTCCACCTTTTGAATTTAACCATTGTTTCAAGAAACAAGGGCTATTTAAAGAAACATTTATCATTAACGTGCAGCTTTGTATTCCGGTAACTTTTAAGGAATACGGTGTACATACATGTAGATTTCTTTTGTATATCTCGCACAATCTACCCCGTATTCTAACTTTTGCAAACAAAACTTAGTGTTGGAGATACTTGACATTCAATCAAATGAAAAGAAAAATGAACATTGTAGCATAAACATACTATGATTAAAGACAAACATATAGCAATGTTACCAACCTCTGCAAATGTCTAGTTCCTTTTCCAATGTTGTTACGTGGTTTTCAAGGAAACTTTCTTTGTCTGGTTAAGAATAATATATTAGGACAAATAATATTTTTCCTGTAAAAGATTTTCACAGGAAATTGAACAGTTTTATTTAAAGTATCTATAATGTTATCCAGTACTTTGGATAAGTTTCAAGCTTGTATTTTTAACATCCAATACGTGTAAATAGCAGAGGTAAGTCTCAGTAACTGACAGACGACATTAAAGAAGCATTAAAGCAGTTTAAATATGTACACAAATTAATATAAAAGGAAAACAGCGACTAAACCTGTGATTGATAATGAAGCATTGTTGAAATGTACATGTAGGAGAATAATACTCATGATAGGAGAGTGTTATTTTTTTTATTTCCATGTTCATTTTGATTGATCATAATTATGAATCTATGTGCATGTTTTGTAAATATATTTTCTAAAAGGTCTAATGGTATTTGGTATTGTGTGACATAAAGATAACCAAAGAAACAAGCTTATTTAAGCCGTATTGTACGAAAACGTGGGACATGGTAAACAGTTTATTTTGCTATACTAGTCAACCTTTTGCGATGATAGTATCATGCATTGTGTTGCTATTATTTTCTACTGATTGTAAGTTTAGTGTCTTTAAATTAGACAAATATAATTTCAATATCATCGGCGACTAACTTTGTACATAACACGTTATAAATTGGTGATAAAGTGTTCTATGAAAATATGGCGATCATTTTTCGATGGTTATTTAGTAATGCATATTTACTTATATTTATGATATCAGTTACTTGAAAAATAAAATGCTTTCTTTGGTGATTCATTCGGGATATGAAGATGGCGACATTGCAGAAAAAATACATAACCCGCGATAGCGGGGTATGTATTTTGTTTTTCTACAATGGTCGCTACCTTCATAAGCTGTATGAATCATCAAAGAAAGTATTTCATTGTGTATATTTACACCTTTCATTTAACAAATTAATTAATTGATTATAAAAGTAAGTAACTTCTCTCAATTACTGTTAATGTACATAAGTACGTTAGCTAAAAAAAATAATCAAATAGTCTCCTGTAAGAGTCTGACATTATCATGATTTTTATTATTAACAAAAAACAAAAACAAATATATATACGACCTCTATAAAAATATATACATGCCTTGTATATTCCCGACAATATGTGCATGATATTCATATACTTCACTTACCTGTAGATGCAAGTTCAAAAACATACTAGGTGACCAGCTATGAATCTCCGTGATGTTAGAAATATAAAAACAACACAGATCCTTATTTACCATAAACTTCCCGGTAATAATAGTCCATCCTGGTATCAATTGGTCTTCCTGGTGGTTTTCATCAAGAGATTGGTTAATTACACGACCATGCAAAATAATACAAAATGTCGTCCAACACAAAATAGAAGCTGATTTGTTCATCGCTGCTGCGCAACTAAACACAACAGTCAGATATATGTAAATATTTAGTGAACTTATAGAATAAAAAAAAAAAATCAACATAAAAAAAGAGGAAAAAACCATCATAGTCATTCCGTATTCAATGAGCAAAGTAAACACATTTATTGTTGTTGACTCTTATTTTATTTATTATACCCGCACTTTCTAAAGAGAGTTCGGGTATATTGTTGTTTCCCTGTTCCGTCCGTCCGTCCGTCCGTCACGTTTTACTTTCTCAAACTGCTCTTACATCTTATAAACCAGCAAACTCAACTCTTGGAGTTTGATTTGGGGTATCATGTTGTTTTGTAAAAGGTTTTAAAAATTCTCTGTTAGTCCTGGGGGTCAAATAATTGGTACATGTAAAAAATGACGTTTTTTTTCTTCACAAAAACCTTCTTTCTCAAACTCCTCCTACATTTTCAACAGACAAATCATCTCTTAGAATATATGTTTTAGGGTACCCTATAGATGCGCAATAAGGTTTCGGAATTTTTAATTTTGTTCTGGGGGTCATTTAATGCCTGAAAAATGACGTTTGTTTTGTTTTTACAAAAAAACTGGTTTCAAAAACGTCATTTTTTGGCAGTAGCCAAATGATCTTCTAGAATATGATTTGGGTTGTCATATTGAAGTGTGATCAGGTTCCAGATTTTTTTTTTTCATTAAGGGGATCAGTTGGCAACAAAAAATGACGGTTTTTTTTTTTGCAAAAAACGTATGGTACCAAGAACTCCTTTCACAACTTTTGGAGTAGCTACGTCATCTCTTAGGATTTAATTTGGGCTGTCCTATAGATGTGCAATAAGGTTTTAAAAAGTTAAATTTCATCCAGGGAGTCAAATAGTAGCAGAAAATTGACGTTTATCACTAAAAAAAACATAGATCCAAGAGCTCCTCTTATGATTTAATGGATAGACACATCATATCTTGGGATATGATAGGGACTGTTCTATAGATGTGCAGTAAGGTTTTAAAAAACTTAAATGTCATCCAGGGAGTCAAAAAGTAGCAAAAAATTGACGTTTATCACTTCAAAAAAACATAGATCCTAGAACTCCTTTTATGATTTAATGGATAGACACATCATATCTTAAGGGTTGGGGATATCAACCGTTTTCTAGATATTTGTGAACTTCCTGTTTGAGGGGGTCATGACCATCCCCGGGGCCCATGACCTACAAACTGTTTGATGCCCCTTAACACAAGAAACAAGAATATATATGGTTTAAGGGTGGGGATCTCAACTGTTTTGAAGATATTAAGGGACTTGCTGTTTGAGGGGGTCAGGACCACCCACAGGGCCCATGACCTACATAAAAATTGATGCCCATTGACATCAGAAACATGAATATATATGGTTTAGGGGTCATGATTATAACAGTTTCTTAGATTTATGGTAATTTCAAATTCCTTGGGGGTGGGGATGACCCCAGGGGTCAGATCTAATAAACACTACATATTGCCAGTAACAGTCAATATATGATTATGAAAACCCTAAATTATTATCTTTGTACGTTTTCAAATTACCATTTACAATAGAGTCTACGACTCTTCCTACAAGGTTCAATGTTAGACCCCCCCCCCCCCCCCCCCGTCGAAAAGTTGTTTTCTAACCCAAAATGAGAAAAATCAAACTAGGGCGCACAACTAGATATTAACTAATACTTCCTATGTATATATACATGTATTAGTTTGTGTTTTGTTCCATACTATTCATGTTCATGACTGTAGTATGGCTTAGTCTTATTTTAAATTACATTAAACAATTGTCAAATATATGACTTGGAACCCCCACCCCAAACAAACTCAAATATAAACTGTTTTTAACCCCCCCCCCCTCTTTAATTGTCGAATGATCTATTAAAATCAAAATATAATTTGGGTGTCTAAAAACTTTTATAAACTGGTGAAAAATGTTATTCTTAAAAAAAATTACAGTACACCTTGCATATTTGACAAATGATCTATTGAGATATGATCAGAGGTCGTATTCCTACCTTGAGATCAATAACTAGTATTTATTGACAAGGTAAAATTAATAGCAATAAATGATTCAAATTATTCAAACTTTTAAGATTTATAAACAAAATGTTATATTCATGTGTATTCGCCAATTTGGGGCAATTGTACAGTCTCCTAAACAAAGCAGTGACATCATTAGGCTAGGAATTACCCACATGGATCAAACACTACATATGAATAAGATAAAATATTTTATTATTTTTCGTTCAAGAATGTCAGAGTGTCTCCAAGGGGGCATAATCTATATACAATTTTACGCGCAATGACACAAAGAGCAAGAATAAATTATATGGTTTAGGGATGAGGATCTCAGATCTCAGAAGTTAGAAAAATATACAGTGTATCATCATTTCCTATTTCAAAAAGGCGGGGGGAGGGGGGAGGGTGTTAAAGACAACACCTGGGGGTCATTAATGTACTTAACACCATATGATGCATCATAATGACATTAGAAGATATTTTGTATGTTCCTGTTTCGTGGGGTCAGAACAGTCCCATAAGGTCACGACCTACATTGTATTTGATGCATTATAATACATTAAGAAAGAAATACTCCTTCCTTCCTAAAATGATAAGTGTCTACACTTACTCACGTGTAATACACAAATTTAATACGAAATTATTTATACAGGGTCAATATGTGGTCAACTCAATAGTGCAAGTCTGACAAATGAAAAAATAACTTTTCCAATTAAAATGACAGAAACTTTACAAATGCGATAGGATAGGTAACGATGATAAGCTTATTGAAATATTAAAAGATGATGATACAGTATGCTGTCAAAAGGAGATCACATTTAGAAAATGAAAGTAGAACTTATGTATGCTGGCATCTCATTATATTGTGCTACTGCTACTACATGTATCATGCTTACCTATATTGGTCAACATCAGAATGATAATCCAAATAAAACACAATAATGAATTCCTTTAGCTGATCTTAACTAATCCTTTTCTGCATACGGAAAACACAGACATGCATGTATGGGTGTTGCTAAAACGCGGAACGGAAAACGGAACGGAAAGCAGAACGGAATGGAAAATATCATCACGTTTATCGCTTAAAAAGGGTATAGACTGGCCAGAAACGATTTACTTTGTATCTTTTATTTATATCTAATGAATGATTATCAACACGTTGTTATCTTATTAATATTCATATGAATGTCTATCAATTATAGCATTGTATTCATTCGGCTTTAGTTGAGTACGGAAACGGAAAAATAAAATGTATACGAATTGTGAAACATTAACATGATTAAACGAGCAAATTAGCTATAAATTTTTACTTATTTTTCTTATATGGTATTGCTGGCATATCATCGTAACGTACGCAGTTAGTGAAAGCGTTTTATGCGTGTTTTGAGTATTTTTATATTTCAAATATGATGTACATGTATATACTTACATCAAAATTGAATTTTCGGTGTTCTAGGCGATCTTTTATCATACAAACGATACAGTATCATTGAGATGGAAGAAAAAAAACGTAGGACTGACGGCATTAAAATTTAAAATACAGTAAACATAAAATACCCGGTAATTTGTGAAACTAGTAATTTGTGAATTAGTATTTTTAGCAATGCAATTTTGTTTACGTTTGCATTACTAAGCAGTTGTTTATTCCAGCAGCTATATACATATGATCCGAATAGAGAGCTCTAGACGTTACCTGGTTTGATTTATTTTCCGATCATATATTTGGACTATAGTCTGTCGATCCCAAAATATTCATGCAGCACATTTGGACGATTTATAATGGAAAATGTTGACATCTTTTCTCCATTTGGAAGTGACTCAGAAGACCTTGCACAATTTTTCAACACTATCATCCGGGTCTGTTGAAATGCAAAACCCCGTAGACTTCTTTTTTTAGCCGTGTATTTATACCAGCTGATAAGCTAGAGAGGACGTTTTAAAGAAAGAATTAAATGAGAATGTTTAATGCTTCTAAAAGAGAATCGCTGGAACCCTGAGGTATATATAAATATACAGCAAAAAGTGAATCGAGGATATTTTGGGACAGAATATAGTGGTCAATGCCTGTACTGTTAATTTGGAGGAAATAAATATTCTTGAATAAATAATCTAATATTGCTAATCTTTCAAAAAAAAATTAAAAAGGTACATACAGTATATCGTTTTAGCATGATTAACAAATCTATGAGGTAAATAATATTAGATAAGATTTTCATTTTTCCCTTCCGTTCCGCTTTTCGTTCCATTTTCCGTTCCGCGTTTTAGCAACACCCATGTATATATACACGTGAACCCATCTGATCGAAGAGCTTGGTAAAACTAGTACCCGCTAATGAGACATGCAGACCTGTGTTGTGTACGTAACTTCAGACAAAGATCATTCATTTGTAACATGCATGTATTTTTATGACCTATTCTTCAAATCCACTTGCACTATTTTATTCGGTAAATAACAGCTTTAAGGTGGTGCAGGACACCTGCATATTGAGATGTACATGTATACTTTCTATTGAGATAAAAATAAAGTATATTAAATATTGATTAAATATTTACCCCCCAAATAATGTTACCTAACATTGAAGCGCAATGGGTTTGAGCGTTTAGATGTCTGTAAGAGCATTAGGGTCCAAGGTGTATTTTTGGTAATTTTACAATTGATATAAATGAATTTTCATGGGGGGGGGGGTCTGGACCCCTCACTCCCACCCCTTCTCTAAATCTGTGCACACGATGATGTTCATGTAGGCACATAGAAGCAAATCTAAAACCGGCAACCGCCACGGGGAGGGGGCATAATTTAATTTTTAATTTTGTTTGTAATAATAATGTAGACCATTATACTTTCTATGACATAAAATGTTAAGATTTTTGATTAACTGAAAATTCACTGCAATCAGTTCTACCCCAAATTGCACCTAAAGTGCCGCTCATGTCACGTTGTGTATTATCATATGGGAAGGGATCTCATCCTTCAGTTATGGAAATTATAAATTTTAATTGTATTACCGGAGCTTGCATATAGTCTTCATTTTTAATTAAACTGGTACAAAACAGTGTTATTTAGGGGCAAACACATGGTGCGGGTATTACTGTCTAATGACAGCATCTAGTTTGTCTTTGCGCCGCCGTCACCAATGTTTTAAATCTCTTAAATTGGTCTTCAACTCAAATTCTTATAAAGAAAAGTGCGTTAATAATATGTCAAAATTTAGAATTAAGGCTTAGTATTGACTTAAGGAAATTAAGTGACGGCGGAGCCCGGTTTAAAGTTATAATTATGTGCAAACTAATCCATGATATTCGTGTATTAAGGTGGAATGCTACACCAACATTTTATTTTATGGATCGTTAAAGTATCATTTCTGAAGCAAGATTTTGGGATGCATATCATATGACTGCCGTCATGAGAAAAGGGCCCTTATCTTTTGACGTCACAATGCACAGAAAACGACGTCAAAGTAGCGGCATTGTAAACGCGTTTTTTTATTTTCTGTTTCTATTTATTTTTCTGCGTCTGTGTTATGTTTTTTAATAACTAAAGTCTGGCCTTGTGTTCATACCGCAATTAATATTTTTTCAGTCAAATATTACATGTTGATTTAAAAAATAAACATTTCATTAATGAAATATACACATATAACGTCAATATCTACACATTTCGAACGCGCAATATTCCACACAAGTTGATGCTGAGCTATAAAAAAAATGCTGCTTTTGCATCCGCTATGAAACTTAAACACTAAATTTTCCATTCTAGTGTGTGATGAAAATATGCTCTTATTGGAAAATACCTTTTTTTTTCTTTTTTTTTTTTTTACATATCATCGTTGAAATCCAAAGGCCCGTCTCGCATACACTTACTCATTGCGTATAATTGAATGCGAGACTGGTCGTGGATTTCCGATGATGATTTATAAAGTATTCTGAGTAAAAATTGTACAACTTTAGTTTGTATGAGCAATATATGTACGAATTATTTAAGTTTAAAAAACCCCACTGCATACTCGTTGTTGATAAGAGGGGTTGAAGGCCGAGACACTGAATCAATGCAGAGCAGTATTTTTCAAATCTAACAATTATCTGCGCCGTAATTACTGTGAAACAATACAAATCAAATATTTCAAATCAAAAGTATGAAAGTTTACCTCACGGGAGACGATTCTACACCTTTAAAATTACTCGGAAGGAACACGAGAGAGGCAGATATGTCTCAATTATAGTGCTACTGCCAACATACAAAATAATTCTCGCATAATTCTATTAATACTAAAGAATTTGCGATGAAATTTTGAAATTATTTAACGAATTGAAACGCATTTAACTACCGGATTCGAAGAGTTCGAGAAATATTTTGTCAGCGTGAAAATTTACTCTGATATATTGGATTTGATTTTCTGAAAAAATCAATATAAAAGTATATACCCGTACAAATTTATTTGAAATTATTTGAGCGCAACATATTTTATTTTATTGTGCAATTTGACAACCTAAATCCACATGTTGTGTGTACTTTTTGAGCTATTTTACGTTAAAAAAAAAAACCAGTTATAACATGTCTAAAAACTCATGGTTTTATAGCATTTTGTATGATTATATTCATCTCAAATCAGTTACGTATATATGATTCAATATTAATTCCTTTATCTAAAAAGGGTTGTAAATGCAGTCATTATACTACTATACTTTTGATATCAACCCGATAAAATTAAGAAATAAAGTACGAGTTTTCGTGAATGTTGCAGAATAACCTCCGAGGTCGAGAAATGTTGTTTTGAAATATAAAAGCCGAGGCGTTAGCCGAGGCTTTTATATTTCAAACAACATTTCGAGACCGAGGAGGTTATCCTGCAACATTCACGATAACAAGAACTTTATTTCTATTCTACTAACAGCCCAGTATTTCTACGGATCGTTTCTCCTATAGAGAGACGATCTAGGTCATTTTGACGGCTGTTCCGTGTAACCCCAATGGTTTTGTTGGTAATGTTTACATGTGTATCGATCAAAGGAATCACATGCAGACGACAGAAATTTCTTTGGTTTTTTAATACTCTTATCTTATTTATAAAATATCTTTGAATCATGTTCCTAATATTATAAAGGCAATTTAATACGATTATTACTACTACACGATATATATTTTATGTAAAAACATGCAGTGAAAAAATGCTAGGGAGGTGCAAGGAACAGCCTCATTGATCTCTTAAAAATAAACATTTGAGGCAATAAACATCGTTTTGACTGGAACTAACACGTGAAACTGACATGGTTTTAAAACTTTTTACGGTTTGAAGTTGTACTTTCATAGTCAGTGCGAGACAAATAGATATTTCTGATCTGATAATTTACTGATGACGTTCGTGGTATATTGGAGAATAATGTCCGCGGCATCTCTTTGATCTCGGCAATAACTGTAGTAGAATTGCCGTTTTATAAATAAAAAATTCATGTTTATCGATGTTTTTCTGATCACAATTTGTCCGTTGTCTGTCGTTGTCGTTGTCGTCGTCGTTGTCGTTGTCGTCGTTAACTTTTCACATTTTCATCTTCTCCTCAAGAACCACTGGGCAGATTTCAACCAAATTTGGCACAAAGCACCACTAGGTGAAGGGGATTGAAGTTTGTTCAAATGAAGGGCCACGCCCTCTTTAAAGGGGAGATAATTGAGAATTATTGAAAATTTGTTGGTATTTTTCAAAAATCTTCTTCTCAAAAACTATTTGGCCTGAAAAGCTAAAACTTGTGTGGAGGCATCCTCAGGTAGTGTAGATTCAAGTTTGTTCAAATCATGGTCCCCGGGGGTAGGGAGGGGCCACAAGAAGGGGATCAAGTTTTACATAGGAATATAGAGAGAAAATCTTTAAAAATTTTCTTCTCAAAAACTATTGGGCCAGGAAAGCTCAAATTAAAACGGAATCATCCACAGGTAGAGTAGATTCAAGTTTGTTCAAATAATGGGTCCCGGGGGTAGGGTGGGGCCACAATTGGGGGATCAAGTTTTACATAGGAATATATAGAGAAAATCTTTAAAAATCTTCTTCTCAAAAATTATTAGGCCAGAAAAGCTCAACTTTGAGTGGAAGCATCCTCAGGAAGTGGAGATTCAAGTTTGTTCAAATCATGGTCCCCGGGGGTAGGGTGGGGCCACAATTGGGGGGTCAAGTTTTACATAGGAATATATAGAGAAAATCTTTAAAAATCTTCTTCTCAAAAACTATTGGGCCACAAAAGCTCAAATTAAAATGGGAGCATCCACAGGTAGTGTAGATTCAAGTTTGTTCAAATCATGGTCCCCGGGGGTAGGGTGGGGCCACAATTGGAGGGTCAAGTTTTACATAGGAATATATAGAGAACATTTTGAAAAATCTTCTTCTCAAAAACTATTAAGCCAGGAAAGCTCAAATTTGAGTGGAAGCATCCTCAGATTGTGTAGATTCAAGTTCGTTCAAATCAAGGTCCCCGGGGGTAGGGTGGGGCCACAATTGGAGGGTCAAGTTTTACATAGGAATATAGAGAGAAAATCTTTAAAAATTTTCTTCTAAAAAACTATTGGGCCAGGAAAGCACAAATTAAAATGGAAGCATCCACAGGTAGAGTAGATTCAAATTTGTTCAAATAATGGGTCCCGGGGGTAGGGTGGGGCCACAATTGGGGGATCAAGTTTTACATAGGAATATAGAGAGAAAATCTTTAAAAATCTTCTTCTCAAAAATTATTAGGCCAGAAAAGCTCAACTTTGAGTGGAAGCATCCTCAGGAAGTGGAGATTCAAGTTTGTTCAAATCATGGTCCCCGGGGGTAGGGTGGGGCCACAATTGGGGGGTCAAGTTTTACATAGGAATATATAGAGAAAATCTTTAAAAATCTTCTTCTCAAAAACTATTGGGCCACAAAAGCTCAAATTAAAATGGGAACATCCACAGGTAGTGTAGATTCAAGTTTGTTCAAATCATGGTCCCCGGGGGTAGGGTGGGGCCACAATTCGAGGGTCAAGTTTTACATAGGAATATATAGAGAAAATTTTGAAAAATCTTCTTCTCAAAAACTATTAGGCCAGGAAAGCTCAAATTTGAGTGGAAGCATCCTCAGATTGTGTAGATTCAAGTTTGTTAAAATCATGGTCCCCGGGGGTAGGGTGGGGCCACAATAGGGGGATGAATTTTTACATAGGAATATATAGAGAAAATCTTTAAAAATCTTCTTTTTAAAGACCATTTGGCCAGAAAAGCTTTAACTTGTGTAGAGGCATCCTCGGGTAGTGTAAATTCAAAATCACAGTCCCTAGTGGTAGGGCGGGGCCGTGATGGCGGTTTGAATTTTTACATATGTAGAGAAAATCTTTAAAAATATTCTGGGAAAGTTTTTCGGTCCAAAACTCAGTACTTAGTGTGAAAGCACAGGTTATGCAGATATAAGTTTGATGAAACCATGGTACCCTAGAGAAAAGTGGGGCAACAAAATGGGGGGGGGGGGGGTATATAGGAAAAGAGAAAAATCATCTTACAGGTACAACAACAAAAGGGGCTTAGTATTTACCAAAAGAAAGAAGTGGATAAAAATTGGCAGATTTTCAATTTTTTTAGCAAGATCTACTGTACTTAGTTGTCAAGATATTTTGATACTATAATGCTAATTTGATCAGAATTAAGGCAATTGTTGCTCAGGTGAGCGATGTGGCCCCTGTGCCTCTTGTTTAAAATTGATAATCACTTGGCCGATATTTGTATTCAATGAGAGAGAGAGAGAGGGAGAGAGAGAGAGATTTATTCATTCATCGTGTAACATCGATAATAAGAAAATCAAATTTAGTCAACATGTAAAAATATTTCTTCTTACTGAGCATAGGCTACGTCTATCCACACTGTACCATCGATCGATAAGTGCCAAAAATGGACGTAAAGAGTCTTATTGAAAGTTACATGCAATCTTGCATTTTGAAAAAAAAATGTGAATAATGCTTATATATAATTAATTATTTCAACGATTATGGTTTACAAAAATCGCATCACATAAATACAACGGTACGCCTGAACTTACAAAGCGATTGAATAGAAGTGCAGATTCAGCACGTGGGTGGCTTTTGTATTTTGTTGGCCTGTCGTATTTGATACACTTAATCAGGTGTGTACGAGTATATTTAAACAATAAACATAAACAGAGAGTAGCGATCAATACCGAAAAAATTAACGTAACCCGCGTTCTGTAATGTGGCTATCTTTATAGCTCGCGTTTGCTCACCGAAGAAAGCATTTTATTGTTTATATTTACACCTTTTTATGATAAATTAATGAGTTGAATTGATCGTTAAAAGTAAGTAAAAGCACTAAATTATTGCTAATGTACACCAGTACGTTAGATGAAAGCTGTAGCCAAAGCGTCTTATACGGGAATTTGAGTTTTCATCATCATGATTAGTTCGTGCAATCCTTGATTTTTATTAGGTTGCTGAAAATTTTTACCGATCGATAAACTGCATGGTTAGAACTGGACCGAGTAGATTTCAGTCCTGTCTGTTTCTATACAGCTGTGAATTACAATCAATTTTCGTAAGAAATAGAGGGGATCATACTACGTGGATGTAAATTTAATATTGAAAAATTAAAATAAAGATGCCATTTTTTTTGTCAAAATCGCTCAAATCAACTGTCTACATTTTTGTTGTAACTTTTCAGTGAGACAGTCAAAGCCGATTTTTTTTCACCTGTAATTTTACAAATTAAGTGCCGATAACGTATAAAAAAGAAGACCAATCAGGAAAATAATTTAACACCATATAACTTCCGAGTTTCAAAAACAGATACTGATTCTAATCTTGCGTCAGAACTATAAAGATAAAAGAAGTAATATCAGTAAATATGGGATAAAATTTCCGTGCAAAAGGTTGATCAAAAATAATAAATATTTCTATTTTTGAAAATAAACTTATGTATGTTATTTAACAATGCTCCAAAATTGTAGAAGCATAGGCATCGAATTTGACCATCTTTATCTACATGTATGTTTGTTACATGTTTGCTTAAATGCTTCTCGGCAGCTTAAATAACTTTGATATATTTAAAGGTTTGGGAGATGTTTGATATTTGTTTTCTTCAAATATCCTCTATCTTATGTTCGGGTGAAGGGGGAGGGCCCCCCCCCTCCCCCTTCACCTTCAGTATTGCATGTGGATTCATCGGAAGTGTATCCGGATTAGCTGCAGAACTTTAACTATATCTGGACATTCAAAATGTTTTGTTCTTTTTTGTTAAAATTGTAAGAAATCTATAATTGTAGAAAATCATTTATTAATTCTATTTCAAACAAACAAAGACGATGAAAGGAAGTATAAAAAAAATTAATACAAAACAAAATTTGACGTCCGTGACGTCGTGACGTTTTCGACGAGCTACGTCAAAGTCGTGTTAACATGTCTTACTAAAATTGTCATAAAATGCTTAAAACACACAATATCTTGGATATCCTTGTCTTACCAAAATTGTCATAAAATGCTTAAAACACACAATTTCTTGGATATCCTTGTATATTTGTATTCAGAAAGAGTTGACTAATCGGAATTGACAAAAAAGTGAGTTTGTGAAATTTTGACCTTAAGGGCCCTTTTCTCGTGACTGCAGTCATATATATCATACAATATTGTATCATATGATACAATAAAATTCCACGTTCTTCAATATCGCATCTCATGATTCAATGCAATATCATATCATATTTTACAATATTGTTCCATGTGATTTAATGCAATAAAGGTGTTATTTGTCTTTTTAGAGCCACTAGATCAATTTCAGCTAACAAGGAACAGGATGGCGGAACTCATTTGTTACTTAATTGCTTAGTAAGTATTTGTTATTTTTCAGAGTTTAAGAATGTCCTATGCAAAATATACTATTTTCATTGCCTCTTTTTTACCTTGTTTAATGACATTTTGAATGCTTGTTTTTTTTACAAAAACAGTTTTTTTTCGCCAACTGATCAATAAATGTTTTCCGGCAAAAAGACATTTTATATAAGAAACCAAACCCTTTTCAACGGCGTTTACCATTTTTTAAACACCACAAGATCACAATATTAGAGGTCCAGGGGTCACATTGCTCACATGTACAACATTTTACAAATTGTAAAATATTGATCCCCCGTAAAATTGTGGCCCCATCCTGCACCTGGGTGGTCAAGATTTGAACAAACTAGAATCAAATCTACATAGAGATGTTAGCATATAACCGGTTCTTTGGCAAAAAGATTTTTAAAGATTTTCACGTTATTCTACAATGTAATAGTTTGACCCCTCCCCAACATCTGTTTCCCTAACCAACCCTCAGGGTCATGATATGACTTAATGTTAATACACAATTACAAATAAAGTTTCATTATTTCCTATTTATCTCCCTTGAAAAAGGGTGTGGTCCTTCTTTCTTTCTTTAAATTATTTTCCCGAATTTTAATGTCTACAATACTTTTGTAAGGACATTTTAATAGTCAACCATAAATTGAGTTTCAGTCGCAGTGTTATAAGCGAAATACGGAGCTCACACTCCTTAGGTCATGTTAACAATGCCATTAAAGATATTCATAAAAAAGTCTTACGTCCATTGCAGATCAGTGCTTTACATTTAGATATATTATTATTGCATCATTATAATGATATTGTATCATGATTTGATAATGTTATGTGTAATATGTTACATTATGGTATAGTTCCTTATGATACGACATTGTATTGCATAATGTTATGATAAAATTATCGCGAGTTTTACGTTTGTCTGTTTGTCATTATAACATTGAGAGTGCAATTGCAACGCTTAATGTTAAAAATGTTTGTATTAGAAGGAGTTGTGAAAAATTGCAGGATCGCTCCGAAATCCTGTTTAAAATATCAGTTTAATTATTCATAACAAACCATTTTGCGGCTGTAAATATCATTCATCTAAAAATGTCATTCATATTACTGAAGAATTCAACACTTTTTCACCAACGTATTTTTACTCGCTTTGAATTTACACAACCTTTTGACATTCAAAACTCTGGTGATTTTTCATATTAAATGCACTGAGTTAGTGTCACATAAAAGCCACACATTACTTGTTTTGATTTTATGACAATAGTAATTATCCTGTGGTGAGCCCCCTCTTTCGAAATGTTAATTGTACAATTCACCTGTAACGAGCCTCAACTCACTGGACCTTAAAATTAAAAACAGTCCGTGTACAGTTGGACACGGCAGTCCGAGGGGAAGGACACAATTAAGACTTCTCCTGTTTTTCTTGTACAAGTCCTGGCACATTTTGACTTTGCTTTAAGCATTCATATTCTTATGCCTATGGTCCAGCTTCTCTGAGGTAAGCCTTATTTTTGTCATTATTATTGTGTTTTTAACGTTATTGTTCCATAAATGCAGTAAATGTCTTATAACATTCAGTTACGAAGTTTCTCGGTAATTTCAACTTAAAGCTATTCACGTTTATCATTAAATATCTTTACCAGCTGTTACCTATATTTAGCATTCTTATTATGGTGGTCCGTTTATGTCTTTATGTATATGAATGAGATATGTTCCGTTGGTCTTATTTTAGTAAGTGTAAAGTGTGAGTAAGTGTAAGTGTATCCATGTGTAAAGTAATTCGTGTACATGTATTTCATGTTAGTTATGCGTAACATAAATTACGAGTAAGTAAAAGGTCTATCATTGAGACATGGAGTATTTGTGTATATGCCACGTGTTGGTATGGTGTCCACCTTGTGACATATGTATGGATTTGTATTTGAACAATTAACAGGTCTAAGTATTCCTGGTAGTTTCCTTGTGTGGTTCCACGGATATACATTGTAAACATCTTTGACTTTGAGTGGAGCATCAACCTCCTACAGGACCAGCACCAGCAGAAGGACAGTCTCACCACAATCGCTATACTTCACGGATCATTTATTTAATAAGCAGTGCCTTCCTCCAATTCCAGATTCATGGACGAATCATTCGTCAATGTATTTTATAATTCAATGTAGAAAGGAAATATAAATCATTTATGTAAAGTCAGTATTTATTTTTTTAACATTTGAGGGACGGGATCTTCTATTATCCCTTGGTCACTTGGTCATTATATGACAACTAGAGTAATCTCTAGTATTTCCTTTGATGAACAAAATATATGACATATGACATTATACATTGCATTTGTAATATCGTTGTGAGTTTATCCCTGTAAATTTGATATTGTGGAAACATAAACTAAAGAGCCTCCCGTGATTTAGCATGAACGTAATGCGCATGCGCAAGATTGTATAACCCCCAAAAATACAGATGATTTCCGGATTTTTTAAAGGAATTTTCGTTGATTTTTAATTAGCGAATCTTGATTAAGAAAAAATAAAAAAAATAGTAATCTTAAAGTACCAATGATGTTTAAAATATATAAAACAAAAAAGACAGCACTCTTTTAATTTTTCAGTATTAAAGCCCAAATATTTAAGTCTTGTATTTTAATATAGTAGTATACATATTTATTTACAATCTATTGTATGGATCAATATTATAAGATGCAGTTAAGTTCAGTAAGGGTTATATACAAAAGTGATAAATTTATCTGGTAGCAATATGACATTTATATTGTGCACCATTGTCCAAAATATAATAATACACAACTATTTCAAAAATCCGTGAATTACTACTGTTGAGGGTATGTTTATCATACATAGGCATACACATGTAAACAATGTGTTGTTACTCAACATGCACTTACAAGTGATACATTTATCTGGTAGCAATATGACATTTACATTGTGCACCATTGTCCAAACCATAATAATACACAACTATTTAAAAACTCACTGAATTACTACTGTTGAGGGTATGTTTATCATACATAGGCATAAACATGTAAAACATGTGTTGTTACTCAACATGCACTTAAGTTGTACTTGTATGCTGATACTCATATCTCTTAATGTGATTTGATCAACATGGATGTTCCATTCACTTGCCTCCCGCTTGTATATTCCATGAACCAAGGATTTACCCAGGCACGCGATTGCCAAGGACCAGTGAGATAGGCACCATGACACCCATTAAACCACCAGCCTCCTGAAAAGGTTGCTGCACAGTTAATAGGAAAATTGTCATTGTCGACATCGAATGTAGTAAATTGCATTCCTGTAGCCCTGTAATAGGCAAGATTCTCTACCAGACTATCTCCTATAAAAACAGACAATTTTAAAAGACATTTTTTTAAACATAACATTAGATTTATGATACATGTATGTCCTTTTTTGATATTTTGTTATTAGACAAATGTTGCTTTTCTTATGATAAAAAACCAACTTCTTACGTTTAGCCTTTTTGTATAAAATTATTGCATGTCAGTCTTACTACCCTTTCTTAATAAGTAGAAAAGAATTCGTTTAAAAACATCTTAAAAATGATAACTATATAAGATTAAATAATTGCAACATCAATTTTATGTAAAATTCATAATTTTACACAGCTACGACATTCACTTTATCTTTATATGGTATACATGCATTCAGGTACTTATGTATATATAACTGTAATTTAATGGAGCTAAACATTTGTTGTGATGGGTACTTTTTGACAGACCATTTGAGAATGCCTCGCAATTTTATGGTTTTTAATTGCACAGAAGCTTGTATTGGTAACCATACCATTATTTTCAGTGAGCATATATTAAGATTATTATTGCACGAAAAATTATAGGTATATTTACAGTTACATGAGTAAAGTAATGAATTACCATTACTTTGTAAAAAGTCAAGATTTTTTTTAAATCAAAAGCTTAATAAAGAGTTTTTGTAAATGTTTCATAAATAAAACATGCTTAAACATATTTAAAGGTTAATGTTCCCCATCATGTTCAAATGAAATGACTTAAACATTGCTGTTGCACTTTATGATCATCAAAGTTTTACAGGTTTTAAATGCATCTTAATTACATTCTGTCGGATGTAAAAATCTAAGATACATAAGTGTTCAGGTAATGATAGAAAAAATACATGAATCTTGTATATTCTAACATTCCAAACTATTGTACTTAGTACATGTGCAAAACACAGAGAGAGAGAGAGAGAGAGAGAGAGAGAGAGAGAGAGAGAGAGAGAGAGAGAGAGAGAGAGAGAGAGAGAGAGTAAAACTATTTTCAAATGGGTTATAATACTGGAAATAATTTTTAAGCTTCAAAAGATCATGGTTGGACAGTGCATTCTTTTTAGTGCATTCATTTGTTTTAAGGGCGTATGTCTGTTCTCTATTCTAATGTAACACAGCCAAAAGAAAGGGTGGTGATTGGGGTGTTTAGCGCCTCTAAAAAAGGGATTGTTTTGATACCTGGATTATCCTAGGGGCACTATGTTTTGTTAACACACTACCACAGTAAAGAATCCATTGAATATACAACTAATTGGAGTACAATTTCTAAATGATTTGAAATTCTTAATAACGACACCTTTTAAATTGTTATGAAAATGTGTTGATATAGCAAGTTATATTGAAAATTTAAGAATGTTTTTTTTTTTTTTTTGATTATGTTTAATCATACAACTACATTTATCGGCTGTAAAACGTCTGAATATTTAACAATGAAAGCGCCTACGTTTTGCAGTTTGTGGTTTTTTTTTCTTTTATTATATATATATATATATATGTGTGTGTGTGTGTGTGTGTGTGTGTGTGTGTGTGTGTGTGTGTGTGTGTGTGTGTGTGTGTGTGTGTGTGTGTGTGTGCTTCTTAAACGGTTGTTAGGTGGGTATTTTTTTTTCAAATAAGCGTGCAACAACTCTTCAATATCTGTATAATGGATGTTTAAACAAAAATATTTCTATTCGATGTACCTAAACTTCCATTTCCAGGGCTTGCAAGTTGAAGTTTATAGTTCTGGTCCTCGCCAAAAACGTAGAACTGATGATACATCTTAAAAGAAACAACACCACCGTCCATTGGCGTTATTGTTACACGCAAAGACGAATTTCGTCCAAATGTTAACTGATGTATGGCTTCGTTTCCTGAAATTATAAAAGTTAATCGAATAAACAATCAATCTAATTTTATTTTTAAACTGTAAAGAAAAAACAATATGAACTGTATTTTTCAATACAGAATAAATAGTAACAGTACATAGTTTGGATAAGACAATTACATGCATTTCTTGTTCTGTTTCATATCGCTAATACCAGTATTCGGCACTAACCATATTTTATCTAACATCAGCAATAACCAACGGTCTCTTTTGACTTAATATTTATAATGTGTTTTTTTTTTAATCTCAACAATGCTTAAAAACGTATTTCATTGAAAATGTTCTCATTTGTTTTACAATACATTTAAATAAGCAGTTTATTGGCTGTACAAATGGGCACCATCATTGAAAGAAATAAAAAATTATTAATTTTTGTTACGTTATGTTCAGTCTTTGTACAAGGTACCAGCATTTTTGTACATTCTGCCATTAGTGCATGTAGCTGTTTACATGGTTGTTTCTTTGGTGGCCTTTTAAGATAAATATCTTGTGAATGAAAATGTCGTTGAAATGTTTGCCATTTATGAAATTCGGTATATCGATTTCTTTACTGATTCTTAATAACACTAGCTTACTGTAACTAAATCTACATGTCATGTATGAACGCCTTGTTGTGACGTAGGTACAGGTAAGTTTTGTAAGTTATTCAATATTGATGAACAAAGCCAATCAAAAAGGCTTTGCAAGCAAAATTAAATCTGACGTAAGCCGATGTGTCGAGTTAGCTTAGAGTAAGGTCTGTATTTTGTAATATATATTTATTTTTTTCCGGAAATTGCAATTACCTTTACTATTTCAAAAACAAGTATATAAATTTTACGCTACAGACCTATTGGACATCTTAAAAGTTGAACCCAATTTTGGCAATTTTTTCATATTATTTATATTTCTACCTAAGAAACTGCAGCTGTTGAAAAAGTCGCCAAATATTTGAATCAAAAAGATGTTGACCTCCTTTTTTGCTAACGAAATTACGGTTGATTTCTTTAAATGTCTAATCTTAGTAAACTTGACATGTAGCGGTATATATTGGATGTAGAAATTCATAATTCAATAAAACTATTTAAGCTTGTTAATGCTTTGTCGACAAAATCACTGCAATCTCAAATTCGCAAGCGACACGTACTTTTTCTTCGGCTTCATACATTGTTGGCAAAAATTAATACTCGATAACGTTATAAGTTTGAACCTACAACTGCATATCAAAATCGTCATATTTAATCGAATTCAACTTTCACTTGATCAAAAGAAATGTTGACACTTTACACGCTTCATAAAAACACAACAACCGTTGTTGAAAATTTTAATCGTTGTTGAAAATTTTATTAAAATTTTCAATTATCACTGCGTATTCATAAATAAGTTGTTTGTATGCGCAGTGATAAAAATGGCTATAACGCGACATTCGCGGATCGACAATTTTTTTCAAAGAATAATTAAGGAGAATGTTGCTGCCCTTTAGTTAATCATCGTCTCAAGACAAGGTCTTCAGTCCACGAGGGTGGGGAAAATATTACATATAGGGCGTAGTTTGCGATGATGGAAATAAAAGTAGGCTTGCAGAATTGTTTTTCCAAAGGAGGAGGTTTTGGGGTAGTTGCGTTAGGATCCCAATTATGATCGGAAAGGGGGGTTCAGGGGCGAGGTCGCCGAACACTTCTGAAGTATTTTAGGTTTTGAAGTAAGAAATAAACCCTTTAAAACTAACCCCGATATTGGTCATCACGTTAAAATATGTATATTATTTTGTAAAAATAAACAAAACAATAAAAACACAATCAATTTAGGGTTTCTAGTCAAACGTTTCCTTTTCTAACAATGTTGCAAAGGTTAATACTTTATCAACTTGATATATTAGCCTTTTTAAATCAAATCAAAATTTTACATTTTTTTTTTAAATTTTGGATTAAAAAAAAATGCACACTAATTACACTTTTAAACAGTTTGAAACATGTTTTCTAATCAACAATGAAATGTTAATGTTTCTGATACCACCTAAATCTATCACTATTCTTTGGGTTTTTTTTTTGTTTACTTTAAGTACAAACAATGCTTATGCGTATTACTAGACAATACATAATTTTAAAAAAAATCCTATTTGTAGGATTTCCAAGAAGGAGGAGTTGGAAATGGTCCTATTACATGTATACAGGATGCTTGTAGCACTTTAAAAAAAAAACTATAGTTCTTAAAAAAACACACACACCAAGTATTAAATACTAGTTTAAACATCTAAATCTTTCTTTTTCTATTGCAAAATATAATTATTGCATAAAATTCTGAAAAGAAAGCAGACTTCCCAAATACTGACATCACTTGCTATGAAAAAATCGTAAGCCCCTATCGTTGCAAATCGAACTGTGCTTATATTCTTTGTGAAAAAAAAAATGAAAATCACATTTTTTTTTAATATAAGTAAATACATGGCCAGTGATCGCAATAGTACAATTTTTATCAGATAGTGCGCATCAATAAACAATGAATTCGTGGATCAATTGCAACTATTCATAAAAATTCTCGGAAACTGGCATTTTTTATTTCAAAAATTTTACACCATGGTACAAACATTGCTTAATTATTCTACTATACTGTAATTGTTGGCCGATGTTAATTTACATTGTTTTTCTCTTCAACCTTTTCATGTTTTTTTTTAAAAATCTCTTTTGTCTTTTTTAAACGGTACTTATAAATAGAATGTGCTTCTTAGATGACTGTAGTATTCTGCTGAACTACAGACTGTAGCTTTACGGAAATAATGCTTGGATTTGCGAACCCTAGATCTATTGTCTAGTACATAAAAATAATAAAATGAAATTTATGTACACAGCTGTATGGCTCAGAAAAACGTGCGTTCGACTTGGAGTCTGTTTGTTTTGTTTTCTTTTCCTAACTTATCCTGTTGACACGTTAGACATAATTTTACATCTGCTGTGTTTTCGTGACTCGGAGAAATCGAAAACTCACTGAGAACATTATTTATTTCTTTGCTCATTTTGCTTACATCTATTGGGGAATAGTTTACCCATATTGCCATTAGTTTTACGGGAAAGAGAACAGGTCAAGGATCAAATGGCTTTGAAATCTACACGTATGTGAATAGTTTTATTCTGGGTCCTTATCTTTTGAGTCATTTATTGATAAAGTAGACATACCTCTTACACAAATGATCTTGGGGAAATGGGTCAGGGTCAAACTTTATTACGAAGACACCTTTGCTTGTACACTCTTATTACATTATTGACATGTCCCATGAACAGTATTATTTTATTGCAAATCGGATGCGAAGACCTCTTAAAAATTAAACATATTAGTGGAAAACTCTTGACATTACGTAGAGCTCTTTAAATGAAAACAAAACAGGGATTCTTCAAACTCTCGCAAATTAAATGCAAGATTAAAAAGAAAAAAAACGTGCTTTCCAAACAAAGAAACTAATCATAACCTTATGTAAGCAAATGTTATGAATAATTAATAAATATTTGTTGTATGTTTATTAAAAAGCGTTTATTGTAGCAAGTAAATTATGCGTTTGAAAGTGTACTGAAAAGAAATAATATACGCATGTGACTTCCTTGAATTTATTCAAATCATTTGAATAAATCTACAGCTAAATACAATAGAAAAAATATACTTCAAAACGTTGGTTAATGATTTTTTTCTTCAAATTTTCATTCATGTTTGTTTTGAGCAAATGGAAATAAACCACTCAAAGTCGAAAGTAAAATAGTGTTTGACTGCGGTTTCATGATGACGTGCATTCCAAAAGCATTCTCTAGTTTAATCAAACAGGTTCTTGTAAACTCATTCCTTTTTCTATACAACTACATGTATTAACTAGATATGAGGTCAAGAGCAAGTGTGTTGGCCAAGGAGACTGCAACTTTTTCCCCGTGAAGATATTGAGGTAAATACTTTTGAATGGGCAATAAACATACTACATGTATGGCCAAATAGTTAATAAAAAATGATAAGTATTTTATCATACTAAAGCTTTATTTGTTCTCGTTACTCTGAGAAATCTATAAAATCTTTAAAGCACAGTAGTCCAATCCACACTTTCAATAGTTGTTCCCCAAAGGTCAAACACAGGATGAATGACCATCTTTAAGTTCTCCTTAAAGATAGCTTAAAGATGCTTAAAGGTAGCTTAAAGACGATCTTTAAGCCACCTTTAAGCTACCTTTAAGCTATATGTGTTGCTTAAAGATGGCTTAAAGAAAGCGTAAAGATGGCTTAAAGGCAGCTTAAAGACTATCTTTAAGCCACCTTTAAGCCACCTTTAAGGACAACTTATAGGTCCTTAATGTCCAAACTTCTTTAAGCCACCTTTAAGCCACCTTTAAGCTACCTTTAAGCCACCTTTAAGCCATTAAAAAAAATTTATTTCAATATTGTGCTTAATTTCCAACAAAATGTATTAACTTTATGAAAGAAAAGGTATTAAAACGGTTTTTGATCTAGAATGAAAAATGAAAAAAAACACAAAAGAAAAAAACCGGCTACGACGAGAATTGAACCCGGGACCCTTAGTTTACTAGCATCACCACACTTCCTCTGCGCCACGGCAACTTACATGTATATGAGCGTTTTTATATCCTATATATCAGTGGATATTGAATCACTGAATTGAAAGATTTTGACAAACCATTCAGTTTGTAACAATCAATTATATCTAATTTATAAATTACATGCATGCGTGTATTTAGAATGAAATACGGAACTTGGTCTTCAATGAACAAAAATATATTATACCTAAATGGAAACCGTTAGGTTCACTATAGTAGGCTTTCTTAGTTAATAAATTTAAACCGAGTAGATATACGTTCATCTAATTTATAGCTATAAAAATGTAAGAAAGAAAATGAAATCATTTCTTTTATGAAATGCATTGATACTATTAGGGTATTTGTTCAATTTCCCGCAATTTCCCGGTTTTCATGATCGCGGCGCCGTTCCAATATGTTTAAATATTTACATGTAATTGTATGTACATGATTTTTAAACTATCAATTCTATAACAAACAAAATTACCAATTACCGGTGACGTATTTACTGCATGTGGCAATTGCAAATGACTTGTATATACAATTGTATGATGTGCCAGGCCGGGTATATTTGACATTTTTACCCTTATACATATATTTAAATAATCAACCCCTATTTATGATCATCGGTACATTAATTAATTAGCCTCAAGATTTTACTCTTACATACATGTATCATTAATTTGTAGACGTAACATCTTTGAAACCCAGAGCTAGGCAATAATACTTTGAAAATGAATTACAAATGTAAATTAACTTTTATTCACTAGACTTATCGTATACTCGTACATACTAAGATTCAACGCCTTTAGAAACCCTGACGTGCACCTGGGCACACGACACACCTGTTGTGTATATCTTGTATATTCTGTGTTAGTTCCAGGGGTTTTCTTAAGTTGGACAAACAATAGACTTTAATTAGATATACACAAACATGCACCTGGGCACACGACACAACTGTTGTGTATATCTTGTATATTCTGTGTTAGTTCCAGGGGTTTTCTTAAGTTGGACAAACAATAGACTCTAATTAGATATACACAAACGAACAAAACTATGTCTAGACAAACAAAGCAGTAATATCCTGCCCGATATAACAAAGGCAGTTGAGAGTCTTTTCATCTTTTACATGTATCTAGCAGATCTAGAGTTAGAAATAATGAAAATTGAAAAAAAAATACAAACCTTAAACCGATTATCAAATTAAATCATGCATTTTTGGTTCATTATCTTTATTTTGTCTAATAACCGGAGGAACAGAGAGAGAGAGAGAGAGAGAGAGAGAGAGAGAGAGAGAGAGAGAGAGAGAGAGAGAGAGAGAGATTGAGATTTTTCACCGATTAATTTATAATAGGAAACAAACATACTTTAATTAGTTTTATGCACATATTAAGATACAGAGACTGCGCTCATCCCTACAATAATTTTGAAACCCCCAAAAAATTATAAAGAATTTTATAACGGCAATCTGTGTCCATCGGAGCGGTGCTGATGATAGCGATCTGTGTTTAATGGAGCGACGATTAAAACCGCCTGGAACACCCCCCCCCTTCCTTGGAAATTATATTATCACTCGGATGACCCCCTCCCATCTCTATAAAAGAGCTTGTGCATTTAATATATGTTTTTATTGTTCAGCTTGATCAATATTGACTTAAAGGCCACTTAAAGACAGTGTAAAGGCAGTGTAAAGAGAGCGTAAATGCCACTTAAAGATGCTTAAAGATGGCTTAAAGGTGGCTTAAAGGTGGCTTAAAGAAGTTTGGACATTAAGGACCTATAAGCACTTGCTTAAAGGTGACTTAAAGGCGGCTTAAAGGTTGTATAGCCTTTAAGCTCCTTTAAGTCACCTTTTAAGCCACCTTTAAGGACTTGCTTAAAGATGGTTTTTCGCCCTGTGAAAATGAAAAAAAACAAAAAACTAACAAACAAATTTCCCTTCTTTATACAATCAAATACCGTATAACTGGTATTTTCTGCGGTTGTTTATTTTCTTCGGTATTTTGTGGATAAGAAAAATCCGTAAAAATTCAAAACGCATAATATTCTTTTAAAAAAATCACTAATTTTGACACTATATAAAATACAAGCTATAATTTTCAAACGTGATCAGTCCGTTATTAGGGGGCTCTGCGTCGTATTTTATACCTAATTATATCATTTTACCTGTGCGATATCAATTATAGCTGAACAAACATAAAGACTGTGTGTTTAGTCGAGTGTGAAATAAAAATGATCTGGGAAAAGTTCACAAGCAGTATTCAGTAGACTTGTAAAATATTTGAGAGTTAGTTCTCATTTACCGTGAACACGGTAAGAATGTCGATTTTAAGATATGTAGAGCGCGGAAGTATTCTTCCAAATCCTAACGGACAGTTATCGGCAAGTTTATCCCCTAGATCATCAAAGAGTGTAACACAAGGGTGTCTAAAGTGTCTGAAATCTACAACACTAAATTCGAGCAAAAAACGTGGTTCATATTCGACCTATTCACCCAGGGACCAAGCCATAATCGGAAATTTCCTGACTCACAGAAAGCATTGTGCATTTTTGATGTGAAGATTTTATAAATGATTTAAAGAAAAATGTATTGTGCTCGTGCTCCCAAGTTGTACCGACCGACTACAGCCGATTGATTTGACCGTGAAAAAATCGTCAAAGAAAAATCGAAAGAACGATTTCAAAAATGGTACGCCAATCAAATATCAAAACAGCTAGAGAACGGTAACACTGACCAAACTATGACAGCCGTTGGTCTGAGACTTTCATTTCTAAAGCCACTGTCGGCAGAGCGGCTTGTCCGAGTTCATGCTGATATCAAATCCGACAAAAAACTAATCTACAAAGGGTTTGAGAAAAGCGGGATCGCTGAGGCCGTCGGCTAAAAGTTTCAATCATTTGAACAGTGATCTACATGTATAGTGTCCGTTGTTTATAGTTACATTGTGCATAAAACTGATCTCCTTTTAAATGGAGTTGTCTACTAAAGTATTTGTAACTCATTTTAATAGTTATAAAAGAAATTTGCATGCTTGTATGAATACTAATATTTTACAATAGTATTTTGTATTAATACGGAAATAAAAACGCTACAATAGTGTAAGTTTGGTTCTCTAGTTTACGTTCCCTAAGGCAAATCCGGTAAATATATGCATTTTTGCGGTCTAATGTAACCGTAGAGATTGAAAACGCAGAATATTATTTGATACTTTATAGGGGTTAAACCGCAAAAATGTCAAGCCTCAGAAAATACCCGTTATACGGTATTTTGGCGTACTGTGTTGAAATCGCTTTGAATTTAATTTATTCATTCACTGTATGGTGGCAACCTGCATATTGAATGAGGCATTCTGAGGCAAACAGAATGCACAACGAAAATGGATTTATATATCAAATGATATAGTTACAAACATACAAATACAAACTTCTATACTACAAAGCTACTGTGATATATCTATGGATATCCCCCCAAAGATGAAAGCCATGAGACATAGCTCAAGCAAAGTGTGGATTAAGATTATAACTACGAGTTCCATATTATTATCCTTGTTGGAAACTCACCACCAGTTGTGCATATAAGCGTTAATAATAAGTACATGTATGCGATACCGGCCGGGGACAATATTTGCCATACATGTTATATGCCACATTGAAACGTATAACAGTATTTTCAGTACTTTGATTTCTTTCTCTTTTTTCATTTTCAAAGGAGGTGCCTTAATATCCTCCCCTATGAATCCGCCACTGCGTGATCAAATGTAATATTAGTTCCTTACCGATCCAATAGTCACCATAGGGTGTTCCAAATCCAAGTTTGTACTCCGTCCAATTTCGATTGAAGGTTTCTTCGCCATTGACTCTTCTTTGTATTGCCTGCAAAAATAAATCCCTGTTTTTAAAGTTAGCATAGGTCTCTGTCTATTGTTAACTTACCTGTTTGTATAAATAAGTAAAGTATGTATTAGATAAATAATAACAGCAAATGGTAAGGTACTTAAAACACATGTACTGATTGGCCAAGTAAAATGATATAAAATACATCAGATGTTTTCTATGTTAAAAAGTTGATTTTAACGAGGCCGAGTACAGAACGAGTACGCAAAGTTTCTCGCAGCGTTTCATTTGTATTGTGACGTCATGTTTTGCTTTGTTGACGCCATGGCGTGATAGTTTCAACTACAGATATTCAGCAAAATTTGTTGAAAATAGCTCGTTTGAATCGTCAAATTGATATTATATTGTTGAATAAACATAAATGTCTCGAAGTATAAGCTATACCTGGGCTCGAGTCGAAATTGGAAGAGGGTTCAGCAAGCCTTGCCCTTTGTCACGTTTTCTTAACCCGCCTAAGTATAGCTTAATTTATATATTTCAAAACAGTAACCATGTATTTTTTTAATTAATGACCCTTAATATGTGATGTTATATATTCATTTATTACTTAAATATGTCCAAATATTTTAATAATACTATAAAGATCACCATTTCCGCCTTTGTCTAAAAAATCAAATAAGAAATAGCCATTATCTGACAAACTGGGAAATTGGGCACCCAAAAAACAACTTTGATAAGACCCCTGGAACAAACCAGGAGGTAAAAGGGTTTTTTTATTTAACCATTTGATGCCTTTTAGCAATAATTTTAATATGTAGAACAGAAAAAGAAATCCCTAGGGCAGAAGTTGTAATTGTAAAAATTGTAAAAAATGTGCGAAATTGATCAAAATCCCATAGCGTCCTATGTTTAAACTTTGAGATGACCCCTTAAACAAACGGTGTAGTAAATGTCTTATTTTTATATCTTAAAAAAATAATTATATCAGTCGAAATTCATGTTAAAAATTTCATTCAAAAATCAGTCGGTTCAAGCATATCTTTTACAGCATACACCAAAGCATAGCATAGCATTGAAATCTCATAGAATAGCATTGAAATCTCATAGCATAGTATTGGAATCTCATAGCATAGCATACAATCTCATAGAATCGCATTCGCCATATCATATCAGAGCATACCATAGCATAGCATACATAATTATTTTAACTTGGTCTTTAATGTTTTTATTTGAAAAAATAAATGTTCACATAATAGATTTTTGATAAACTTTAGCTTCTTATCATTTTACTTCGAAATGTGTGGACGCGTTTTGTTCAAATCTCATAGCATAGCATAGCATACCATATCATTAAGCCCTCCATTTCAATTTCTCATAGCATAGGATACATTTTTTCATAGCATAGCATACAAATCTCATAGCATACCATTAAAAATACATACCATAGCATGGCATAAAATTGTAAAAGATATGCATGAAATGACTGTAGAGGGTACACTATTATTTTTCTTTTAAGGACTGGTTAAGCTTTCTTTTTGCCATAAGATGTTTAACTTGAAAACAGTTCCTTGCGTAATTCAGGCGCATCCCTAGTCCATGATATTTTATATTTCTTTCTGTTTTACTTCAAAACCCTGGTTAAAAAAAAATAATTGAGTGCAGATTCTGACCGTCCATCCGCCTCCTTCTGTCTCCATATCACAGTAGACCTGGATAGGACGGTAATTAGGGTCAGTCTTCTCCCACGGGTAGATAGTGTAAACACCGGATTTTCTTTTGCCGTTCATATAGTGTTCATTGCAGTCTAATGGCAATGTATCTGTTTTGAAAAGCAAAAATACCGTGTGAGCTATTAAACTAGTCAAATATGTTTTAATATTAATTTATTTTTAAATTATAATTAAAAAAGACTTTACATTTCAAAAGAATTTATTCAATGTAAAATGTACATGACTTTAATATTTTCTACCTGATTTAAAGTGTTTTAACGAATTGTATTTTTTTTTATTTTCTTTTTATTGATATTGGTTGTTAAAGTATATAAAAGGAGATAGCCCTTTACATTCTTAAAAAAAAAACAAAATATATTTTACGTAGGTAGACGTCTTTTTTCTAATTATAGATAAGGAAATTTTAGCTATACATGTATGTTGAAATCAATTCTATTTGCTGGCGTTAGTAATCCAAACCAATCAAAATTCGCTTTCCGGTAAAGATGGTATTATCCGCATATTTGTTTGCATCTTCATTGCCGACTGTCTTTTATTTCGTTTGTTTTGTAAACAAAACGAGAAGTCAAAGACAAAACCCCGAGAAATATTGTGTTGTTTATATTATATTTTGAATAAAGAAACAAGAATAACAATTTAACCTACCTATATCCAAGTCTAGCTTCTTTTTCCAACTGTTTACTTGGTTTTCAAGGGAAATCTCTTGTTCTAGATAATGAAAACTCATATTAAGACACACACACGCACACACCCATACGCACGAACCCACACACACAAAGTACATAAAAAAAAATAGATAAATGAAAAAATGGTAAGTAAGGGAATAAGTAAAAGGAGAAGTAAATTAATAAAACCATCTTAATGAAAGGTGTATACAGTTCATCAACGATTTTCATGCTTAAATTATCAGATAATTGTTGCATCTCCTATTAACTTTTTCTTGAATTGACTTGGAGAGGGCGGTAATGAGGATCACATTTTTTCCACGGGTAGATAGTGTGCACACCGGCCTTTCTTTTGCCATTCAAATATACAGACCCTGAAACGTACTACTACACCACATGCTCGCTGCACGCTTGCTACTCGCTCGCTAAACGATTCATACGGAACGCTGAACGGTTAACACGCAACGCTGCACGCTTTGCCCGAAACGCTAAACGATTTACACAAAACGCTGAACGGTTTACATGAAACGATTTTCGCAGGAAACGATTTGCTTGCCTTTCACACGCTTTGGACACGTTTTTATCCTGATCGATTTTCGTTTCCTTCTGGTCTGCTCAGATTTTCATCTGACTCTGTTAGTAAGAATTAATTTTTAGAATACACGAAATAATAGAAATACTAATATTAGAAACATAGACGTCCATAAGTATTGAATTGATCAATTAAATTAAATTGATCCTTATATTCACAACAACAAAAAATACTTATTCATATAATTCACAAGAAATACTACTTAATCGACTTATTGCTCAAAAGAAATATGCACGATTCTTATCAATGCCTTAAATAATAAAAAAAAATCCAGAAAAAAATTACCGTAGCTCAATAATCAGTACCAAAAATAAAATCTGTATGACTAAAACTGAAATCGGTTTTTCAGTATTCGGCGGGATTTGATTTTTCTTCTCATATTAGTTTTTTGGTTATTGGTTCCAGAGAATACGATGTAAAATAATAACAGTAAATAAACTTGTACCAGGTAATTATTTACATTGATAATGTTAACGAATATTTTATAATTGAATAAGTAACACACGTTAGAAAAAAATTATACAAACAACCGGTTAATTTTCTTTTTTGTTATGTCGTATCATTGACGTAATTAAATATGTTCCTTACATATATCACAGAAAAATGTTCAAACATTTGATTAAACAAAAAAGAAAGTTGTAATTACTATTTCGGATTTTTTTTACAATGGAAATTTAACATTGTATTGAAAAAAACAAGAAATAAAGATGATTTAATTTTTTATATTCTATAATCTATTATAATCTATTTGAGTTAAGTACCATGTGTATAGATTCCCATAATAACTAATTGCATGTATGTGTACATTGTAGGCAAGTCCCTGCATGTTAATTACTTCTAAGTCTTGTTTTACGTTAACAGTAGTTTAAATAATTAA